>NC_136282.1:0-1200000 GCF_964198595.1 Lampetra fluviatilis
ACTCACTCACTCACTCACTCACTCACTCACCCACCCACCCACTCACTCACTCACTCACCCACTCATTCACCCACCCACTCATTCACCCACCCACCCACCCACTCACTCACCCACCCACCCACCCACCCACCCACTCACTCACTCACTCACTCACTCACTCACTCCACCCACCCACTCACCCACCCACTCACTCACTCAGCCACCCACCCACTCACCCACCCACCCACCACTCACCCACCGACACACCCACCCACCCACCCACTCACTCCCCCACCCACTCACCCACTCACCCACCCACCCACCCACCCACCCACCCACCCACTCACTCACCCACTCACTCACCCACCCACCCACCCACTCACTCACTCACCCACCCACCCACCCACCCACCCACCTACCCACCCACTCACCCACCCACACACCCGCCCACTCACCCACCCACTCACTCTCACCCACCCACCCACCCACTCACCCACCCACTGACCCACCCCCTCACTCACTCACTCACTCACTCACCCACCCACCCACTCACTCACCCACCCACCCACTCACTCACCCACCCACCCACTCACTCACCCACCCACCCACCCTCCCACTCACCCACCCACCCACCCACTCACCCACCCACCCACCCACCCACTCACCCAACCCCCCACCCACTCACTCACCCACCCACCCACTCACTCACCCACCCACCCACTCACCCACCACCACCCCACCCACTCACCCACCCACCCACTCACTCACCACCCACTCACTCACCCACTCATTCACCCACCCACTCATTCACCCACCCACTCACCCACCCACCCACCCACTCACTCACCCACCCACTCACTCACTCACTCACTCACCCACCCACCCACCCACCCACTCACCCACCCACCCACTCACCCACCCACCCACTCACCCACCCACTCACCCACTCACTCACAACCTTACTCACAACCTCAGTCACCCACTCACTCACCCACTCACTCACCGACTCACTCACCCACTCACTCACCCACTCACTCACTCACTCACTCACCCACTCAATCACCCACTCACTCACTCACCCACTCACTCACTCACTCACCCACTCAATCACCCACTCACTCACTCACCACACCACTCACTCACCCCACCCACCCACCCACTCACCCACCCACCCACCCACCCACCCACTCACACACCCACTCATTCACCCACCCACTCACCCACCCACCCACCCACCACCCACTCACCCACCCACCCACTCACCCACCCACCCACCCACCCACCCACTCACCCACCCACCCACTCACTCACTCACTCACTCACCCACCCACCCACTCTCACCCACCCACTCTCACCCACCCACTCACCCACCCTCACCCACCCTCACCCACCCACTCACCCACCCACTCACTCACTCACCCACCCACCCACTCACCCACCCACCCACCCACCCACCCACCCACCCACTCACCCACCGACACACCCACCCACCCACCCACCCACTCACTCACCCACCCACTCACCCACCCACTCACCCACTCACCCACCCACCCTCCCACCCACCCACCCACTCACTCACCCACTCACTCACCCACTCACCCACCCACCCACTCACTCACCCACCCACCCACCCACCCAACCACCCACCCACTCACCCACCTACCCACCCACTCACCCACCCACACACCCACCCACTCACCCACCCACCCACTCACTCTCACCCACCCACCCACCCACTCACCCACCCACTCACCCACCCCCTCACTCACTCACTCACCCACCCACCCACTCACTCACCCACCCACCCACTCCCTCACCCACCCACCCACCCACTCACCCACCCACCCACCAACCCACCCACTCACCCACCCACCCACCCACCCACCCACTCACCCCAACCCCCCACCCACTCACTCACCCACCCACCCACTCACTCACCCACCCACCCACCCACTCACCCATCCACCCACCCACCCACTCACCCACCCACCCACTCACCTCACCCACCCACTCATTCACCCACCCACTCATTCACCCACCCACTCATTCACCCACCAACCCACCCACCCACTCACTCACTCACTCACCCACCCACCCACCCACCCACCCACCCACCCACTCACCCACCCACTCACCCACCCACTCACCCACTCACTCACCCACTCACTCACAACCTTACTCACAACCTCAGTCACCCACTCACTCACCCACTCACTCACCGACTCACTCACCCACTCACTCACCCACTCACTCACTCACTCACCCACTCAATCACCCACTCACTCACTCACCCACTCACTCACCAACCCACTCACCAACCCATTCACCCACCCACTCACCCACCCACCCACCCACTCACTCACTCACCCACTCACCCACCCACCCACCCACCCACTCACCCACCCACCCACTCACCCACCCACTCACTCACTCACCCACTCTCCCACTCACCCACTCACTCACTCACCCACTCACTCACCCACTCACTCACAACCTCACTCACCCACTTACTCACCCACTCACTCACCCACTCACCCACTCACCTCACTCACTCACTCACCCACCCACCCACTCACTCACCCACCCACCCACTCCCTCACCCACCCACCCACCCACTCACCCACCCACCCACCCACCCACCCACTCACCCACCCACCCACCCACTCACCCCAACCCCCCACCCACTCACTCACCCACCCACCCACTCACTCACCCACCCACCCACCCACCCACCCACCCACCCACTCACTCACCCACCCACCCACCCACTCACCCACCCACCCACTTACTCACCCACCCACTCATTCACCCACCCACTCATTCACCCACCAACCCACCCACCCACTCACTCACTCACTCACTCACCCACCCACCCACCCACCCACCCACCCACCCACCCACCCACCCACCCACTCACCCACCCACTCACCCACCCACTCACCCACTCACTCACCCACTCACTCACAACCTTACTCACAACCTCAGTCACCCACTCACTCACCCACTCACTCACCGACTCACTCACCCACTCACTCACTCACTCACACCACTCAATCACCCACTCACTCACTCACTCACCCACTCACTCACCAACCCACTCACCAACCCACTCACCCACCCACTCACCCACCCACCCACCCACCCACTCACTCACTCACCCACTCACCCACCCACCCACTCACCCACCCACCCACTCACCCACCCACTCACTCACTCACCCACTCACCCACTCTCCCACTCACCCACTCACTCACCCACTCACTCACCCACTCACTCACCCACTCACTCACAACCTCACTCACCCACTTACTCACCCACTCACTCACCCACTCACCCACTCACTCACTCACTCACTCACCCACTGACTCACCCACTCACTCACTCACCCACCCACCCACCCACCCACTCACCCACCCACCCACCCACTCACTCTCACCCACCCACTCACCAACCCACTCACTCACTCACTCACCCACCCACTCACCCACCCACCCACCCACTCACCCAACCACCCACCCACTCACTCACCCACCCACCCACTCACTCACTCACCCACCCACTCACCCACCCACCCACCCACCCACTCACTCACCCACTCACTCACCCACTCACTCACCCACTCACCCACCCACCCACTCACTCACCCACCCACCCACCCACCCACACACCCACCCACTCACCCACCCACCCACCCACCCACTCACTCTCACCCACCCACCCACCCACTCACTCACTCACTCACCCACCCACCCACCCACTCACCCACCCACCCACCCACTCACTCACTCACTCACCCACCCACCCACTCACCTACCCACCCCCCACTCACCCACCCACCCACTCACCCAACCACCCACCCACTCACTCACCCACCCACCCACCCACCCACTCACCCACCCACCCACTCACCCACCCACCCACCCACCCACCCACTCACTCACTCAAAACTCACTCACCCACTCACTCACTCACCCACCCACCCACTCACCCACCCACCCACCCACCCACCCACCCATTCACCCACCCACTCATTCACCCACCCACTCATTCACCCACCCACTCACCCACCCACCCACCCACCCACCCACTCACTCACTCACTCACTCACCCACCCACCCACCCACCCACTCACCCACCCACTCACCCACTCACTCAACCACTCACTCACAACCTCACTCACAGCCTCAGTCACCCACTCACTTACCCACTCACTCACCGACTCACTCACCCACTCACCCCACCCACCCACCCCACCCACCCACCCACCCACCCACCCACCCACTCACTCACTCACTCACTCACTCACCCACTCACTCACTCACTCACTCACTCACCCACTCACTCACTCACTCACCCACTCACTCACCCACTCACTCACTCACTCACCCACTCACTCACTCACCCACCCACCCACTCACCCACCCACTCACTCACCCACTCACCCACCCCACCCACCCACCCACTCACCCACCCACTCACTCACTCACTCACCCAACCACCCACTCACTCACCCACCCACCCACCCACTCACCCCACCCACCCACCCACCCACCCACTCACCCACCCACCCACCCACTCACCCACCCACCCACCCACTCACCCAACCACCCACCCACTCACTCACCCACCCACCCACCCACTCACTCACCCACCCACCCACCCACCCACTCACTCACTCACCCACCCACTCACTCACCCACCCACTCACCCACCCACCCACCCACCCACCCACTCACTCACTCAAAACTCACTCACCCACTCACTCACTCACCCACCCACCCACTCACCCACCCACCCACCCACCCACTCACCCACCCACTCACTCACTCACCCACCCACTCACTCACCCACTCATTCACCCACCCACTCATTCACCCACCCACTCACCCACCCACCCACCCACCCACTCACTCACCCACCCACTCACTCACTCACTCACTCACTCACTCACTCACCCACCCACCCACTCACCCACCCACCCACTCACCCACCCACTCACCCACCCACCTCACCCACTCACTCACCCACTCACTCACCCACTCACTCACAACCTCACTCACAACCTCAGTCACCCACTCACTCGCCCACTCACTCACCGACTCACTCACCCACTCAATCACTCACTCACTCACCCACTCACTCACTCACTCACTCACCCACTCACTCACCCACCCACTCACCCACCCACCCACCCACTCACTCTCACCCACTCACCCACCCACTCACCCACCCACCCACCCACTCACCCACCTACTCATCCACCCACTCACTCACCCACCCACTCACCCACCCACTCACTCACCCACCCACCCACTCACTCAACCACCCACTCACCCACCAACTCACTCACTCACCCACTCACTAACCCACCCACCCACTCACTCACCCACTCACTCACTCACTCACTCACCCACTCACTCACCCACTCACTCACCCACTCACTCACCCACTCACTCACCCACTCACTCACTCACCCACTCACCCACTCACCCACTCACTCACCCACTCACTCACTCACTCACTCACTCACCCACCCACCCACCCACTCACTCACTCACTCACCCACTCATTCACCCACCCACTCATTCACCCACCCACTCACCCACCGACCAACCCACTCACTCACTCACTGACTCACTCACTCACTCACCCACCCACCCACCCACTCTCACCCACCCACTCACTCACTCACCCACCCACTCACCCACCCACCCACCCACTCACCCAACCACCCACCCACTCACTCACCCACCCACCCACTCACTCACTCACCAACCCACTCACCAACCCACTCACCCAACCACCCACCCACCCACCCACCAACCCACTCACCCACCCACCCACCAACCCACCCACCCACCAACCCACTCACCCCACCCACCCACCCACCCACTCACCCACCCACCCACTCACCCACCCACCCACCCACCCACTCACTCACCCACCCACCCACTCACCCACCCACCCACCCACCCACTCACTCACTCAAAACTCACTCACCCACCCACCCACCCACCCACCCACTCACCCACCCACCCACCCACCCACTCACCCACCCACCCACTCACCCACCTACCCACCCACCCACCCACCCACTCACCCACCCACTCACCCACTCACTCACCCACTCACTCACCCACTCACTCACAACCTCACTCACAACCTCAGTCACTCACTCACTCACCCACTCACTCACCGACTCACTCACCCACTCACTCACCCACTCACCCACTCACTCACCCACTCACCCACTCACTCACCGACTCACTCACCCACCCACTCACCCCACTCACTCACTCACCCACTCACCCACTCACCCACTCACTCACTCACCCACTCACTCACCCACTCACTCACTCACCCACTAACTCACCCACTCACTCACCCACTCACCCACCCACTCACCCACTCACTCACTCACCCAGTCACCCAACCCACTCACTCACCCACTCACTCACCCACTCACCCACCCACCCACTCACCCACCCACCCACCCACTCACCCACCCACCCACCCACCCACTCACTCACTCACTCACTCACTCACTCACCCACTCACCCACTCATCCACTCACTCACTCACCCACTCACCCACCACTCACCCACCCACTCACTCACTCACTCACCCACTCACTCACCCACTCACCCACTCACCCACCCACTCACTCACCCACTCACCCACCCACTCATTAACTCACTCACTCACTCACTCACCCACTCACTCACCCACTCACTCACTCACCCACTCACTCACCCACTCACCCACCCACTCACCCACTTTCCCACTCACCCACTCACCCACCCAATCACTCACCCACTCACTCACTCACTCACCCACTCACTCACCCACTCACCCACTCACTCACCCACTCACCCACTCACTAACTCACTCACCCACTCACTCACTCACCCAGACACCCACCCACTCACTCACCCACTCACTCACCCAGTCACCCACCCACTCACCCAGTCACTCACTCACTCACCCACCCACTCATTCACTCACTCACTCACTCACTCACTCACTCACTTACCCACTCACCCACTCACCCACTCACTCACTCACCCACTCACTCACCCACTCACTCACCCACTCACCCACCCACTTTCCCACTCACCCACTCACCCACTCACTCACCCACTCACCCACTCACTCACCCACTCACTCACCCACTCACTCACTCACCCAGTCACCCACCCACTCACTCACCCACTCACTCACTCACCCACTCACCCATCCACTCACCCACCCACCCACTCACTCACTCACCCACTCACTCACCCACTCACTCACTCACTCACCCACCCACTCACTCACCCACCCACCCACTCACTCACTCACCCACTCACTCACCCACTCACTCACTCACTCACCCACCCACTCACTCACCCACCCACTCACTCACTCACTCACCCACCCACCCACTCACTCACTCACCCACCCACTCACCCACCCACCCACTCACCCACCCACCCACCCACTCACTCACCCACTCACTCACTCACCCACTCACCCACCCACTCATTCACTCACTCACTCACTCACTCACCCACTCACTCACTCACCCACTCACTCACCCACTCACTCACCCACCCACTCACTCACTCACTCACTCACTCACCCACCCACTCACCCACTCACTCACCCAGTCACCCACCCACTCACTCACTCACGCACCCACTCACCCACCCACTCATTCATTCACTCACTCACTCACTCACTCACCCACTCACTCACCCACTCACCCACCCACTCACCCACCCACTCACCCACCCACTCACCCACCCACCCACCCACCCACCCACCCACTCACCCACCCACCCACTCACTCACCCACTCACTCACCCACTCACTCACCCACTCACTCACTCACCCACTCACCCACCCACTCATTCACTCACTCACTCACCCACTCACTCACTCACCCACTCACTCACCCACTCACTCACCCACCCACTCACTCACTCACTCACTCACCCACCCACTCACCCACTCACTCACCCAGTCACCCACCCACTCACTCACTCACGCACCCACTCACCCACCCACCCACTCATTCATTCACTCACTCACTCACTCACCCACTCACTCACCCACTCACTCACCCACTCACCCACTCACCCACCCACTCACCCACCTAGAGGTAAAACCTCTGACCTGACACGAGAGAATTTGATGTAAAGCCTCTGACCTGAGACGAGAGATTGAGAGGTAAAACCTCTGACTTGACACGAGAGATCTAGAGGTAAAACCTCTGACCTGACACGAGAGATCTAGAGGTAAAACCTCTGACCTGACACGACAGATTACGAGGTAAAACCTCCGACCTGACACGAGAGATCTAAAGGTAAAACGTCTGACCTTACATGAGAAATCTAGAGGTAAAATCTCTGACCTTACGACGAGAGATTTAGAGGTAAAACCTCTTTTCCTGACACGAGAGATCTAGAGGTAAAACCTCTGACCTAACACGAGAGATCTAAAGGTAAAACGTCTGACCTGACATGAGAAATCTAGAGGTAAAATCTCTGACCTTACACGAGAGATTTAGAGGTAAAACCTCTTTTCCTGACACGAGAGATCTAGAGGTAAAACCTCTGACCTAACACGAGAGATTTGAGGTAAAACCTCTGACCTGACACGAGAGATCTAGAGGTAAAACCTCTGACCTGACACAAGAGATCTAGAGGTAAAACCTCTGACCCGACACGAGAGGTGTAGAGGTTAAACCTCTGACCTGAGACGAGATATCTATAAATAAAACCTCTGACCTGACACGAGAGGTCTAGAGATAAAACCTCTGACCTGAGACAAGAGATTTAAAGGTAAAATCTCTGACCTGACACGAGAGGTCTAGAGGTAAAACCTCTGACCTGACACGAGAGATCTAGAGGTAAAACCTCTGACCTGACACGACAGATTACGAGGTAAAACCTCCGACCTGACACGAGAGATCTAAAGGTAAAACGTCTGACCTGACATGAGAAATCTAGAGGTAAAATCTTTGACCTTACGACGAGAGATTTAGAGGTAAAACCTATTTTCCTGACACGAGAGATCTAGAGGTAAAACCTCTGACCTAACACGAGAGATCTAAAGGTAAAACGTCTGACCTGACATGAGAAATCTAGAGGTAAAATCTCTGACCTTACACGAGAGATTTAGAGGTAAAACCTCTTTTCCTGACACGAGAGATCTAGAGGTAAAACCTCTGACCTAACACGAGAGATTTGAGGTAAAACCTCTGACCTGACACGAGAGATCTAGAGGTAAAACCTCTGACCTGACACAAGAGATCTAGAGGTAAAACCTCTGACCCGACACGAGAGGTGTAGAGGTTAAACCTCTGACCTGAGACGAGATATCTAGAAGTAAAACCTCTGACCTGACACGAGAGGTCTAGAGATAAAACCTCTGACCTGAGACAAGAGATTTAAAGGTAAAATCTCTGACCTGACACGAGAGGTCTAGAGGTAAAACCTCTGACCTGACACGAGAGATCTAGAGGTAAAACCTCCGACCTGAGACAAGAGATTTAAAGGTAAAACCTCTGACCTGACACGAGAGATCTAGAGGTAAAACCTCCGACCTGAGACAAGAGATTTAAAGGTAAAACCTCTGACCTGACACGAGAGATCTAGAGGTAAAACGTCTGACCTGACACGAGAGGTCTAGAGGTAAAACCTCTGACCTGACATGAGAGATCTAGAGGTAAAACCTCTGACCTGACACGAGAAATCTAGAGGTAACACCTCTGACCTGAGACGAGAGATTTAGAGGTAAAACCTCTGACCTGACACGAGAAGTCTAGAGGTAAAACCTCTGACCTGACACGAGAGATTTAGAGGTAAAACCTCTGACCTGACACGAGAGATTTAGAGGTAAAACCTCTGACCTGACACGAGAGATTTAGAGGTAAAACCTCTGACCTGACACGAGAGATTTAGAGGTAAAACCTCTGACCTGACACGAGAGATTGAGAGGTAAAACCTCTGACCTGACACGAGAGATTTAGAGGTAAAACCTCTGACCTGACACGAGAGATTTAGAGGTAAAACCTCTGACCCGACACGAGATATTTAGAGGTAAATCCTCTGACCTGACACGAAAGATTTAGAGGTAAAACCTCTGACCTGACACGAAACATCTAGAGGTAAAACCTCTGACCTGACACGAAAGATGTAGAGGTTAAACCTCTGACCTGACACGAAACATCTAGAGGTAAAACCTCTGACCTGACACGAAAGATCTAGAGGTAAATCCTCTGACCTGACACGAGAGATCTAGAGGTTAAACCTTTGACCTGACACGAAAGATCTAGAGGTAAAACCTCTGACCTGACACGAAAGATCTAGAGGTAAAACCTCTGACCTGACACGAAAGATCTAGAGGTAAAACCTCTGACCCGACACGAGAGGTGTAGAGGTTAAACCTCTGACCTGACACGAGAGATCTAGAGGTAAAACCTCCGACCTGAGACAAGAGATTTAAAGGTAAAACCTCTGACCTGACACGAGAGATCTAGAGGTAAAACCTCCGACCTGAGACAAGAGATTTAAAGGTAAAACCTCTGACCTGACACGAGAGATCTAGAGGTAAAACGTCTGACCTGACACGAGAGGTCTAGAGGTAAAACCTCTGACCTGACATGAGAGATCTAGAGGTAAAACCTCTGACCTGACACGAGAAATCTAGAGGTAACACCTCTGACCTGAGACGAGAGATTTAGAGGTAAAACCTCTGACCTGACACGAGAAGTCTAGAGGTAAAACCTCTGACCTGACACGAGAGATTTAGAGGTAAAACCTCTGACCTGACACGAGAGATTTAGAGGTAAAACCTCTGACCTGACACGAGAGATTTAGAGGTAAAACCTCTGACCTGACACGAGAGATTTAGAGGTAAAACCTCTGACCTGACACGAGAGATTGAGAGGTAAAACCTCTGACCTGACACGAGAGATTTAGAGGTAAAACCTCTGACCTGACACGAGAGATTTAGAGGTAAAACCTCTGACCCGACACGAGATATTTAGAGGTAAATCCTCTGACCTGACACGAAAGATTTAGAGGTAAAACCTCTGACCTGACACGAAACATCTAGAGGTAAAACCTCTGACCTGACACGAAAGATGTAGAGGTTAAACCTCTGACCTGACACGAAACATCTAGAGGTAAAACCTCTGACCTGACACGAAAGATCTAGAGGTAAATCCTCTGACCTGACACGAGAGATCTAGAGGTTAAACCTTTGACCTGACACGAAAGATCTAGAGGTAAAACCTCTGACCTGACACGAAAGATCTAGAGGTAAAACCTCTGACCTGACACGAAAGATCTAGAGGTTAAACCTCTGATCTGACACGAGAGATTTAGAGGTAAAACCTCTGACCTGACACGAGAGATTTAAAGGTAAAACCTCTGACCTGACACGAGAGATTTAGAGGTAAAACCTCTGACCTGACACGAAAGATTAAGAGGTAAAACCTCTGACCTGACACGAGAGATCTAGAGGTAAAACCTCTGACCTGAGACAAGAGATTTAAAGGTAAAACCTCTGACCTGACACGAGAGGTCTAGAGATAAAACCTCTGACCTGAGACAAGAGATTTAAAGGTAAAATCTCTGACCTGACAAGAGAGATCTAGAGGTAAAACCTCTGATCTGACACGAGAGATTAAGAGGTAAAACCTCTTGACCTGACACGAGAGATTTAGAGGTAAAACCTCTGACCTGACACGAGAGATTTAGAGGTAAAACCTCTGACCTGACACGAGAGGTCTAGAGATAAAACTTCTGACCTGAGATGAGAGATCTAGAGGTAAAACCTCTGACCTGACACGAGAAATCTAGAGGTAACACCTCTGACCTGAGATGAGAGATTTAGAGGTAAAACCTCTGACCTGACACGAGAAATCTAGACATAAAACCTTTGACCTGAGACAAGAGATCTAGAGGTAAAACCTCTGACCTGACACGAGAGGTGTAGAAGAAAAACCTCTGACCTGAGACGAGAGATCTAGAGGTAAAACCTCTGACCTGACACGAGAGAATTTGATGTAAAACCTCTGACCTGACACGAGAGATCTAGAGGTAAAACCTCTGACCTGACACGAGAGATCTAGAGGTAAAACCTCCGACCTAAGTCAAGAGATTTAAAGGTAAAACCTCTGACCTGACACGAGAGATCTAGAGGTAAAACCTCCGACCTGAGACAAGAGATTTAAAGGCAAAATCTCTGACCTGACACGAGATATTTAGAGGTAAATCCTCTGACCTGACACGAAAGATCTAGAGGTAAAACCTCTGACCTGACACGAGAGATCTAGAGGTTAAACCTCTGATCTGACACGAGAGATCTAGAGGTTAAACCTCTGACCTGACACGAGAGATCTAGAGGTAAACCTTTGACCTGACACGAGAGATCTAGAGGTAAAACCTCCGACCTGAGACAAGAGATTTAAAGGCAAAATCTCTGACCTGACACGAGATATTTAGAGGTAAATCCTCTGACCTGACACGAAAGATCTAGAGGTAAAACCTCTGACCTGACACGAGAGATCTAGAGGTTAAACCTCTGATCTGACACGAGAGATCTAGAGGTTAAACCTCTGACCTGACACGAGAGATCTAGAGGTAAAACCTTTGACCTGACACGAGAGATCTAGAGGTAAAACCTCCGACCTGAGACAAGAGATTTAAAGGTAAAATCTCTGACCTGACACGAGATATTTAGAGGTAAATCCTCTGACCTGACACGAAAGATCTAGAGGTAAAACCTCTGACCTGACACGAGAGATCTAGAGGTTAAACCTCTGATCTGACACGAGAGATCTAGAGGTTAAACCTCTGACCTGACACGAGAGATCTAGAGGTAAAACCTTTGACCTGACACGAGAGATCTAGAGGTAAAACCTCCGACCTGAGACAAGAGATTTAAAGGTAAAATCTCTGACCTGACACGAGAGGTCTAGAGGTAAAACCTCTGACCTGACACGAGAGATCTAGAGGTTAAACCTCTGATCTGACACGAGAGATCTAGAGGTTAAACCTCTGACCTGACACGAGAGATCTAGAGGTAAAACCTTTGACCTGACACGAGAGATCTAGAGGTAAAACCTCCGACCTGAGACAAGAGATTTAAAGGTAAAATCTCTGACCTGACACGAGAGGTCTAGAGGTAAAACCTCTGACCTGACACGAGAGATCTAGAGGTAAAACCTCTGACCTGACACGAGAGAATTTGATGTAAAACCTCTGACCTGACACGAGAGATTGAGAAGTAAAACCTCTGACCTGACACGAGAGATTTAGAGGTAAAACCTCTGACCTGACACGAGAGATTTAGAGGTAAACCTCTGACCTGACACGAGAGGTCTAGAGGTAAAACCTCTGACCTCACACGAGAGGTCTAGAGGTAAAACCTCTGACCTGACATGAGAGATCTAGAGGTAAAACCTCTGACCTGACACGAGAAATCTAGAGATAAAACCTCTGACCTGAGACAAGAGATTTAAAGGTAAAATCTCTGACCTGACACGAGAGGTCTAGAGGTAAAACCTCTGACCTGACACGAGAGATTAAGAGGTAAATCCTCTTGACCTGGCACGAGAGATCTAGAGGTAAAATCTCTGACCTGACACGAGAGATCTAGAGGTAAAACCTCCGACCTGAGACAAGAGATTTAAAGGTAAAACATCTGACCTGACACGAGAGGTCTAGAGGTAAAACGTCTGACCTGACACGAGAGGTCTAGAGGTAAAACCTCTGACCTGACACGAGAGATCTAGAGGTAAAACCTCCGACCTGAGACAAGAGATTTAAAGGTAAAACCTCTGACCTGACACGAGAGGTCTAGAGGTAAAACGTCTGACCTGACACGAGAGGTCTAGAGGTAAAACCTCTGACCTGACATGAGAGATCTAGAGATAAAACCTCTGACCTGACACGAGAAGTCTAGAGAAAAAACTTTTGACCTGTGACAAGAGATCTAGAAGTAAAACCTATGACCTGACACGAGAGATTGAGAGGTAAAACCTCTGACCTGAGACGAGAGATTTAAAGGTAAAATCTCTGACCTGACACAAGAGGTTATGAGGTTAAACCTCTGACCTGACACGAGAGATCTAGAGGTAAAACCTCTGATCTGACATGAGAGATCTAGAGGTAAAACCTCTGACCTGACACGAGAAATCTAGAGGTAACACCTCTGACCTGAGACGAGAGATTTAGAGGTAAAACCTCTGACCTGACACGAGAGGTCTAGAGATAAAACCTCTGACCTGAGGCAAGAGATTTAAAGGTAAAACCTCTGACCTGACACGAGAGGTCTAGAGGTAAAACGTCTGACCTGACACGAGAGGTCTAGAGGTAAAACGTCTGACCTGACACGAGAGGTCTAGAGGTAAAACGTCTGACCTGACACGAGAGGTCTAGAGGTAAAACCTCTGACCTGACACGAGAGATCTAGAGGTAAAACCTCCGACCTGAGACAAGAGATTTAAAGGTAAAACCTCTGACCTGACACGAGAGGTCTAGAGGTAAAACGTCTGACCTGACACGAGAGGTCTAGAGGTAAAACCTCTGACCTGACATGAGAGATCTAGAGATAAAACCTCTGACCTGACACAAGAAGTCTAGAGAAAAAACTTTTGACCTGTGACAAGAGATCTAGAAGTAAAACCTATGACCTGACACGAGAGATCTAGAGGTAAAACCTCTGATCTGACATGAGAGATCTAGAGGTAAAACCTCTGACCTGACACGAGAAATCTAGAGGTAACACCTCTGACCTGAGACGAGAGATTTAGAGGTAAAACCTCTGACCTGACACGAGAGGTCTAGAGATAAAACCTCTGACCTGAGACAAGAGATTTAAAGGTAAAACCTCTGACCTGACACGAGAGGTCTAGAGGTAAAACGTCTGACCTGACACGAGAGGTCTAGAGGTAAAAAGTCTGACCTGACACGAGAGGTCTAGAGGTAAAACCTCTGACCTGACACGAGAGATCTAGAGGTAAAACCTCTTTTCCTGACACGAGAGATCTAGAGGTAAAACCTCTGACCTAACACGAGAGATTTGAGGTAAAACCTCTGACCTGACACGAGAGATCTAGAGGTAAAACCTCTGACCTGACACAAGAGATCTAGAGGTAAAACCTCTGACCCGACACGAGAGGTGTAGAGGCTAAACCTCTGACCTGAGACGAGATATCTAGAAGTAAAACCTCTGACCTGACACGAGAGGTCTAGAGATAAAACCTCTGACCTGAGACAAGAGATTTAAAGGTAAAATCTCTGACCTGACACGAGAGGTCTAGAGGTAAAACCTCTGACCTGACACGAGAGATCTAGAGGTAAAACCTCCGACCTGAGACAAGAGATTTAAAGGTAAAACCTCTGACCTGACACGAGAGATTTAGAGGTAAAACCTCTGACCTGACACGAGAGATTTAGAGGTAAAACCTCTGACCTGACACGAGAGATTTAGAGGTAAAACCTCTGACCTGACACGAGAGATTTAGAGGTAAAACCTCTGACCTGACACGAGAAGTCTAGAGGTTAAACCTCTGACCTGACACGAAACATCTAGAGGTAAAACCTCTGACCTGACACGAAAGATCTAGAGGTAAATCTTATGACCTGACACGAGAGATCTAGAGGTTAAACCTTTGACCTGACACGAAAGATCTAGAGGTAAAACCTCTGACCTGACACGAAAGATCTAGAGGTAAAACCTCTGACCTGACACGAAAGATCTAGAGGTCAAACCTCTGATCTGACACGAGAGATTTAGAGGTAAAACCTCTGACCTGACACGAGAGATTTAAAGGTAAAACCTCTGACCTGACACGAGAGATTTAGAGGTAAAACCTCTGACCTGACACGAAAGATTAAGAGGTAAAACCTCTGACCTGACACGAGAGATCTAGAGGTAAAACCTCTGACCTGAGACAAGAGATTTAAAGGTAAAACCTCTGACCTGACACGAGAGGTCTAGAGATAAAACCTCTGACCTGAGACAAGAGATTTAAAGGTAAAATCTCTGACCTGACAAGAGAGATCTAGAGGTAAAACCTCTGATCTGACACGAGAGATTAAGAGGTAAAACCTCTTGACCTGACACGAAAGATTTAGAGGTAAAACCTCTGACCTGACACGAGAGATTTAGAGGTAAAACCTCTGACCTGACACGAGAGGTCTAGAGATAAAACCTCTGACTTAAGATGAGAGATCTAGAGGTAAAACCTCTGACCTGACACGAGAAATCTAGAGGTAACACCTCTGACCTGAGATGAGAGATTTAGAGGTAAAACCTCTGACCTGACACGAGAAATCTAGACATAAAACCTTTGACCTGAGACAAGAGATCTAGAGGTAAAACCTCTGACCTGACACGAGAGGTGTAGAAGAAAAACCTCTGACCTGAGACGAGAGATCTAGAGGTAAAACCTCTGACCTGACACGAGAGAATTTGATGTAAAACCTCTGACCTGACACGAGAGATCTAGAGGTAAAACCTCTGACCTGACACGAGAGATCTAGAGGTAAAACCTCCGACCTAAGTCAAGAGATTTAAAGGTAAAACCTCTGACCTGACACGAGAGGTCTAAAGATAAAACCTCTGACCTGAGACAAGAGATTTAAAGGTAAAACCTCTGACCTGACACGAGAGATCTAGAGGTAAAACCTCCGACCTGAGACAAGAGATTTAAAGGCAAAATCTCTGACCTGACACGATATATTTAGAGGTAAATCCTCTGACCTGACACGAAAGATCTAGAGGTAAAACCTCTGACCTGACACGAGAGATCTAGAGGTTAAACCTCTGATCTGACACGAGAGATCTAGAGGTTAAACCTCTGACCTGACACGAGAGATCTAGAGGTAAAACCTTTGACCTGACACGAGAGATCTAGAGGTAAAACCTCCGACCTGACACGAGAGATTTAAAGGTAAAACCTCTGACCTGACACGAGAGATTTAGAGGTAAAACCTCTGACCTGACACGAAAGATTAAGAGGTAAAACCTCTGACCTGACACGAGAGATCTAGAGGTAAAACCTCTGACCTGAGACAAGAGATTTAAAGGTAAAACCTCTGACCTGACACGAGAGGTCTAGAGATAAAACCTCTGACCTGAGACAAGAGATTTAAAGGTAAAATCTCTGACCTGACAAGAGAGATCTAGAGGTAAAACCTCTGATCTGACACGAGAGATTAAGAGGTAAAACCTCTTGACCTGACACGAAAGATTTAGAGGTAAAACCTCTGACCTGACACGAGAGATTTAGAGGTAAAACCTCTGACCTGACACGAGAGGTCTAGAGATAAAACCTCTGACTTAAGATGAGAGATCTAGAGGTAAAACCTCTGACCTGACACGAGAAATCTAGAGGTAACACCTCTGACCTGAGATGAGAGATTTAGAGGTAAAACCTCTGACCTGACACGAGAAATCTAGACATAAAACCTTTGACCTGAGACAAGAGATCTAGAGGTAAAACCTCTGACCTGACACGAGAGGTGTAGAAGAAAAACCTCTGACCTGAGACGAGAGATCTAGAGGTAAAACCTCTGACCTGACACGAGAGAATTTGATGTAAAACCTCTGACCTGACACGAGAGATCTAGAGGTAAAACCTCTGACCTGACACGAGAGATCTAGAGGTAAAACCTCCGACCTAAGTCAAGAGATTTAAAGGTAAAACCTCTGACCTGACACGAGAGGTCTAAAGATAAAACCTCTGACCTGAGACAAGAGATTTAAAGGTAAAACCTCTGACCTGACACGAGAGATCTAGAGGTAAAACCTCCGACCTGAGACAAGAGATTTAAAGGCAAAATCTCTGACCTGACACGATATATTTAGAGGTAAATCCTCTGACCTGACACGAAAGATCTAGAGGTAAAACCTCTGACCTGACACGAGAGATCTAGAGGTTAAACCTCTGATCTGACACGAGAGATCTAGAGGTTAAACCTCTGACCTGACACGAGAGATCTAGAGGTAAAACCTTTGACCTGACACGAGAGATCTAGAGGTAAAACCTCCGACCTGAGACAAGAGATTTAAAGGCAAAATCTCTGACCTGACACGAGATATTTAGAGGTAAATCCTCTGACCTGACACGAAAGATCTAGAGGTAAAACCTCTGACCTGACACGAGAGATCTAGAGGTTAAACCTCTGATCTGACACGAGAGATCTAGATGTTAAACCTCTGACCTGACACGAGAGATCTAGAGGTAAAACCTTTGACCTGACACGAGAGATCTAGAGGTAAAACCTCCGACCTGAGACAAGAGATTTAAAGGTAAAATCTCTGACCTGACACGAGATATTTAGAGGTAAATCCTCTGACCTGACACGAAAGATCTAGAGGTAAAACCTCTGACCTGACACGAGAGATCTAGAGGTTAAACCTCTGATCTGACACGAGAGATCTAGAGGTTAAACCTCTGACCTGACACGAGAGATCTAGAGGTAAAACCTTTGACCTGACACGAGAGATCTAGAGGTAAAACCTCCGACCTGAGACAAGAGATTTAAAGGTAAAATCTCTGACCTGACACGAGAGGTCTAGAGGTAAAACCTCTGACCTGACACGAGAGATCTAGAGGTTAAACCTCTGATCTGACACGAGAGATCTAGAGGTTAAACCTCTGACCTGACACGAGAGATCTAGAGGTAAAACCTTTGACCTGACACGAGAGATCTAGAGGTAAAACCTCCGACCTGAGACAAGAGATTTAAAGGTAAAATCTCTGACCTGACACGAGAGGTCTAGAGGTAAAACCTCTGACCTGACACGAGAGATCTAGAGGTAAAACCTCTGACCTGACACGAGAGAATTTGATGTAAAACCTCTGACCTGACACGAGAGATTGAGAAGTAAAACCTCTGACCTGACACGAGAGATTTAGAGGTAAAACCTCTGACCTGACACGAGAGATTTAGAGGTAAACCTCTGACCTGACACGAGAGGTCTAGAGGTAAAACCTCTGACCTCACACGAGAGGTCTAGAGGTAAAACCTCTGACCTGACATGAGAGATCTAGAGGTAAAACCTCTGACCTGACACGAGAAATCTAGAGATAAAACCTCTGACCTGAGACAAGAGATTTAAAGATAAAATCTCTGACCTGACACGAGAGGTCTAGAGGTAAAACCTCTGACCTGACACGAGAGATTAAGAGGTAAATCCTCTTGACCTGGCACGAGAGATCTAGAGGTAAAATCTCTGACCTGACACGAGAGATCTAGAGGTAAAACCTCCGACCTGAGACAAGAGATTTAAAGGTAAAACATCTGACCTGACACGAGAGGTCTAGAGGTAAAACGTCTGACCTGACACGAGAGGTCTAGAGGTAAAACCTCTGACCTGACACGAGAGATCTAGAGGTAAAACCTCCGACCTGAGACAAAAGATTTAAAGGTAAAACCTCTGACCTGACACGAGAGGTCTAGAGGTAAAACGTCTGACCTGACACGAGAGGTCTAGAGGTAAAACCTCTGACCTGACATGAGAGATCTAGAGATAAAACCTCTGACCTGACACGAGAAGTCTAGAGAAAAAACTTTTGACCTGTGACAAGAGATCTAGAAGTAAAACCTATGACCTGACACGAGAGATTGAGAGGTAAAACCTCTGACCTGAGACGAGAGATTTAAAGGTAAAATCTCTGACCTGACACAAGAGGTTATGAGGTTAAACCTCTGACCTGACACGAGAGATCTAGAGGTAAAACCTCTGATCTGACATGAGAGATCTAGAGGTAAAACCTCTGACCTGACACGAGAAATCTAGAGGTAACACCTCTGACCTGAGACGAGAGATTTAGAGGTAAAACCTCTGACCTAACACGAGAGATCTAGAGGTAAAACCTCTGACCTGAGACAAGAGATTTAAAGGTAAAACCTCTGACCTGACACGAGAGGTCTAGAGGTAAAACGTCTGACCTGACACGAGAGTTCTAGAGGTAAAACGTCTGACCTGACACGAGAGGTCTAGAGGTAAAACGTCTGACCTGACACGAGAGGTCTAGAGGTAAAACCTCTGACCTGACACGAGAGATCTAGAGGTAAAACCTCCGACCTGAGACATAAGATTTAAAGGTAAAACCTCTGACCTGACACGAGAGGTCTAGAGGTAAAACGTCTGACCTGACACGAGAGGTCTAGAGGTAAAACCTCTGACCTGACATGAGAGATCTAGAGATAAAACCTCTGACCTGACACAAGAAGTCTAGAGAAAAAACTTTTGACCTGTGACAAGAGATCTAGAAGTAAAACATATGACCTGACACGAGAGATCTAGAGGTAAAACCTCTGATCTGACATGAGAGATCTAGAGGTAAAACCTCTGACCTGACACGAGAAATCTAGAGGTAACACCTCTGACCTGAGACGAGAGATTTAGAGGTAAAACCTCTGACCTGACACGAGAGGTCTAGAGATAAAACCTCTGACCTGAGACAAGAGATTTAAAGGTAAAACCTCTGACCTGACACGAGAGGTCTAGAGGTAAAACGTCTGACCTGACACGAGAGGTCTAGAGGTAAAAAGTCTGACCTGACACGAGAGGTCTAGAGGTAAAACCTCTGACCTGACACGAGAGATCTAGAGGTAAAACCTCCGACCTGAGACAAGAGATTTAAAGGTAAAACCTCTGACCTGACACGAGAGGTCTAGAGGTAAAACGTCTGACCTGACACGAGAGGTCTAGAGGTAAAACCTCTGACCTGACATGAGAGATCTAGAGATAAAACCTCTGACCTGACACGAGAAGTCTAGAGAAAAAACGTTTGACCTGTGACAAGAGATCTAGAAGTTAAACCTATGACCTGACACGAGAGATTGAGAGGTAAAACCTCTGACCTGAGACGAGAGATTTATAGGTAAAATCTCTGACCTGACACAAGAGGTTATGAGGTTAAACCTCTGACCTGACACGAGAGATCTAGAGGTAAAACCTCTGATCTGACATGAGAGATCTAGAGGTAAAACCTCTGACCTGACACGAGAAATCTAGAGGTAACACCTCTGACCTAAGACGAGAGATCTAGAGGTAAAACCTTTGACCTGACACGAGAGATCTAGAGGTAAAACCTCCGACCTGAGACAAGAGATTTAAAGGTAAAATCTCTGACCTGACACGAGAGGTCTAGAGGTAAAACCTCTGACCTGACACGAGAGATCTAGAGGTAAAACCTCTGACCTGACACGAGAGAATTTGATGTAAAACCTCTGACCTGACACGAGAGATTGAGAAGTAAAACCTCTGACCTGACACGAGAGATTTAGAGGTAAAACCTCTGACCTGACACGAGAGATTTAGAGGTAAACCTCTGACCTGACACGAGAGGTCTAGAGGTAAAACCTCTGACCTCACACGAGAGGTCTAGAGGTAAAACCTCTGACCTGACATGAGAGATCTAGAGGTAAAACCTCTGACCTGACACGAGAAATCTAGAGATAAAACCTCTGACCTGAGACAAGAGATTTAAAGATAAAATCTCTGACCTGACACGAGAGGTCTAGAGGTAAAACCTCTGACCTGACACGAGAGATTAAGAGGTAAATCCTCTTGACCTGGCACGAGAGATCTAGAGGTAAAATCTCTGACCTGACACGAGAGATCTAGAGGTAAAACCTCCGACCTGAGACAAGAGATTTAAAGGTAAAACATCTGACCTGACACGAGAGGTCTAGAGGTAAAACGTCTGACCTGACACGAGAGGTCTAGAGGTAAAACCTCTGACCTGACACGAGAGATCTAGAGGTAAAACCTCCGACCTGAGACAAGAGATTTAAAGGTAAAACCTCTGACCTGACACGAGAGGTCTAGAGGTAAAACGTCTGACCTGACACGAGAGGTCTAGAGGTAAAACCTCTGACCTGACATGAGAGATCTAGAGATAAAACCTCTGACCTGACACGAGAAGTCTAGAGAAAAAACTTTTGACCTGTGACAAGAGATCTAGAAGTAAAACCTATGACCTGACACGAGAGATTGAGAGGTAAAACCTCTGACCTGAGACGAAAGATTTAAAGGTAAAATCTCTGACCTGACACAAGAGGTTATGAGGTTAAACCTCTGACCTGACACGAAAGATCTAGAGGTAAAACCTCTGATCTGACATGAGAGATCTAGAGGTAAAACCTCTGACCTGACACGAGAAATCTAGAGGTAACACCTCTGACCTGAGACGAGAGATTTAGAGGTAAAACCTCTGACCTGACACGAGAGATCTAGAGGTAAAACCTCTGACCTGAGACAAGAGATTTAAAGGTAAAACCTCTGACCTGACACGAGAGGTCTAGAGGTAAAACGTCTGACCTGACACGAGAGGTCTAGAGGTAAAACGTCTGACCTGACACGAGAGGTCTAGAGGTAAAACGTCTGACCTGACACGAGAGGTCTAGAGGTAAAACCTCTGACCTGACACGAGAGATCTAGAGGTAAAACCTCCGACCTGAGACATAAGATTTAAAGGTAAAACCTCTGACCTGACACGAGAGGTCTAGAGGTAAAACGTCTGACCTGACACGAGAGGTCTAGAGGTAAAACCTCTGACCTGACATGAGAGATCTAGAGATAAAACCTCTGACCTGACACAAGAAGTCTAGAGAAAAAACTTTTGACCTGTGACAAGAGATCTAGAAGTAAAACCTATGACCTGACACGAGAGATCTAGAGGTAAAACCTCTGATCTGACATGAGAGATCTAGAGGTAAAACCTCTGACCTGACACGAGAAATCTAGAGGTAACACCTCTGACCTGAGACGAGAGATTTAGAGGTAAAACCTCTGACCTGACACGAGAGGTCTAGAGATAAAACATCTGACCTGAGACAAGAGATTTAAAGGTAAAACCTCTGACCTGACACGAGAGGACTAGAGGTAAAACGTCTGACCTGACACGAGAGGTCTAGAGGTAAAAAGTCTGACCTGACACGAGAGGTCTAGAGGTAAACCCTCTGACCTGACACGAGAGATCTAGAGGTAAAACCTCCGACCTGAGACAAGAGATTTAAAGGTAAAACCTCTGACCTGACACGAGAGGTCTAGAGGTAAAACGTCTGACCTGACACGAGAGGTCTAGAGGTAAAACCTCTGACCTGACATGAGAGATCTAGAGATAAAACCTCTGACCTGACACGAGAAGTCTAGAGAAAAAACTTTTGACCTGTGACAAGAGATCTAGAAGTAAAACCTATGACCTGACAAGAAAGATTGAGAGGTAAAACCTCTGACCTGAGACGAGAGATTTATAGGTAAAATCTCTGACCTGACACAAGAGGTTATGAGGTTAAACCTCTGACCTGACACGAGAGATCTAGAGGTAAAACCTCTGATCTGACATGAGAGATCTAGAGGTAAAACCTCTGACCTGACACGAGAAATCTAGAGGTAACACCTCTGACCTGAGACGAGAGATTTAGAGGTAAAACCTCTGACCTGACACGAGAGGTCTAGAGATAAAACCTTTGACCTGAGACAAGAGATTTAAAGGTAAAATCTCTGACCTGACACGAGAGATCTAGAGGTAAAACCGCCGACCTGAGACAAGAGATTTAAAGGTAAAATCTCTGACCTGACACGAGAGATTTAGAGGTAAATCCTCTGGCCTGACACGTAAGATCTAGAGGTAAAACCTCTGACCTGACACGAGAGATCTAGAGGATAAACCTCTGATCTGACAAGAGAGATTTAGAGGTAAAACCTCTGACCTGACACGAGAGCATTTGATGTAAAACCTCTGACCTGACACGAGAGATTGAGAGGTAAAACCTCTGACCTCACACGAGAGGTCTAGAGGTAAAACCTCTGACCTGACATGAGAGATCTAGAGGTAAAACCTCTGACCTGACACGAGAAATCTAGAGATAAAACCTCTGACCTGAGACAAGAGATTTAAAGGTAAAATCTCTGACCTGACACGAGAGGTCTAGAGGTAAAACCTCTGACCTGACACGAGAGATTAAGAGGTAAATCCTCTTGACCTGGCACGAGAGATCTAGAGGTAAAATCTCTGACCTGACACGAGAGATCTAGAGGTAAAACCTCCGACCTGAGACAAGAGATTTAAAGGTAAAACATCTGACCTGACACGAGAGGTCTAGAGGTAAAACGTCTGACCTGACACGAGAGGTCTAGAGGTAAAACCTCTGACCTGACACGAGAGATCTAGAGGTAAAACCTCCGACCTGAGACAAAAGATTTAAAGGTAAAACCTCTGACCTGACACGAGAGGTCTAGAGGTAAAACGTCTGACCTGACACGAGAGGTCTAGAGGTAAAACCTCTGACCTGACATGAGAGATCTAGAGATAAAACCTCTGACCTGACACGAGAAGTCTAGAGAAAAAACTTTTGACCTGTGACAAGAGATCTAGAAGTAAAACCTATGACCTGACACGAGAGATTGAGAGGTAAAACCTCTGACCTGAGACGAGAGATTTAAAGGTAAAATCTCTGACCTGACACAAGAGGTTATGAGGTTAAACCTCTGACCTGACACGAGAGATCTAGAGGTAAAACCTCTGATCTGACATGAGAGATCTAGAGGTAAAACCTCTGACCTGACACGAGAAATCTAGAGGTAACACCTCTGACCTGAGACGAGAGATTTAGAGGTAAAACCTCTGACCTGACACGAGAGATCTAGAGGTAAAACCTCTGACCTGAGACAAGAGATTTAAAGGTAAAACCTCTGACCTGACACGAGAGGTCTAGAGGTAAAACGTCTGACCTGACACGAGAGTTCTAGAGGTAAAACGTCTGACCTGACACGAGAGGTCTAGAGGTAAAACGTCTGACCTGACACGAGAGGTCTAGAGGTAAAACCTCTGACCTGACACGAGAGATCTAGAGGTAAAACCTCCGACCTGAGACATAAGATTTAAAGGTAAAACCTCTGACCTGACACGAGAGGTCTAGAGGTAAAACGTCTGACCTGACACGAGAGGTCTAGAGATAAAACCTCTGACCTGACACAAGAAGTCTAGAGAAAAAACTTTTGACCTGTGACAAGAGATCTAGAAGTAAAACCTATGACCTGACACGAGAGATCTAGAGGTAAAACCTCTGATCTGACATGAGAGATCTAGAGGTAAAACCTCTGACCTGACACGAGAAATCTAGAGGTAACACCTCTGACCTGAGACGAGAGATTTAGAGGTAAAACCTCTGACCTGACACGAGAGGTCTAGAGATAAAACCTCTGACCTGAGACAAGAGATTTAAAGGTAAAACCTCTGACCTGACACGAGAGGTCTAGAGGTAAAACGTCTGACCTGACACGAGAGGTCTAGAGGTAAAACGTCTGACCTGACACGAGAGGTCTAGAGGTAAAACCTCTGACCTGACACGAGAGATCTAGAGGTAAAACCTCCGACCTGAGACATAAGATTTAAAGGTAAAACCTCTGACCTGACACGAGAGGTCTAGAGGTAAAACGTCTGACCTGACACGAGAGGTCTAGAGATAAAACCTCTGACCTGACACAAGAAGTCTAGAGAAAAAACTTTTGACCTGTGACAAGAGATCTAGAAGTAAAACCTATGACCTGACACGAGAGATCTAGAGGTAAAACCTCTGATCTGACATGAGAGATCTAGAGGTAAAACCTCTGACCTGACACGAGAAATCTAGAGGTAACACCTCTGACCTGAGACGAGAGATTTAGAGGTAAAACCTCTGACCTGACACGAGAGGTCTAGAGATAAAACCTCTGACCTGAGACAAGAGATTTAAAGGTAAAACCTCTGACCTGACACGAGAGGTCTAGAGGTAAAACGTCTGACCTGACACGAGAGGTCTAGAGGTAAAAAGTCTGACCTGACACGAGAGGTCTAGAGGTAAAACCTCTGACCTGACACGAGAGATCTAGAGGTAAAACCTCCGACCTGAGACAAGAGATTTAAAGGTAAAACCTCTGACCTGACACGAGAGGTCTAGAGGTAAAACGTCTGACCTGACACGAGAGGTCTAGAGGTAAAACCTCTGACCTGACATGAGAGATCTAGAGATAAAACCTCTGACCTGACACGAGAAGTCTAGAGAAAAAACTTTTGACCTGTGACAAGAGATCTAGAAGTTAAACCTATGACCTGACACGAGAAATTGAGAGGTAAAACCTCTGACCTGAGACGAGAGATTTATAGGTAAAATCTCTGACCTGACACAAGAGGTTATGAGGTTAAACCTCTGACCTGACACGAGAGATCTAGAGGTAAAACCTCTGATCTGACATGAGAGATCTAGAGGTAAAACCTCTGACCTGACACGAGAAATCTAGAGGTAACACCTCTGACCTGAGACGAGAGATCTAGAGGTAAAACCTTTGACCTGACACGAGAGATCTAGAGGTAAAACCTCCGACCTGAGACAAGAGATTTAAAGGTAAAATCTCTGACCTGACACGAGAGGTCTAGAGGTAAAACCTCTGACCTGACACGAGAGATCTAGAGGTAAAACCTCTGACCTGACACGAGAGAATTTGATGTAAAACCTCTGACCTGACACGAGAGATTGAGAAGTAAAACCTCTGACCTGACACGAGAGATTTAGAGGTAAAACCTCTGACCTGACACGAGAGATTTAGAGGTAAACCTCTGACCTGACACGAGAGGTCTAGAGGTAAAACCTCTGACCTCACACGAGAGGTCTAGAGGTAAAACCTCTGACCTGACATGAGAGATCTAGAGGTAAAACCTCTGACCTGACACGAGAAATCTAGAGATAAAACCTCTGACCTGAGACAAGAGATTTAAAGATAAAATCTCTGACCTGACACGAGAGGTCTAGAGGTAAAACCTCTGACCTGACACGAGAGATTAAGAGGTAAATCCTCTTGACCTGGCACGAGAGATCTAGAGGTAAAATCTCTGACCTGACACGAGAGATCTAGAGGTAAAACCTCCGACCTGAGACAAGAGATTTAAAGGTAAAACATCTGACCTGACACGAGAGGTCTAGAGGTAAAACGTCTGACCTGACACGAGAGGTCTAGAGGTAAAACCTCTGACCTGACACGAGAGATCTAGAGGTAAAACCTCCGACCTGAGACAAGAGATTTAAAGGTAAAACCTCTGACCTGACACGAGAGGTCTTGAGGTAAAACGTCTGACCTGACACGAGAGGTCTAGAGGTAAAACCTCTGACCTGACATGAGAGATCTAGAGATAAAACCTCTGACCTGACACGAGAAGTCTAGAGAAAAAACTTTTGACCTGTGACAAGAGATCTAGAAGTAAAACCTATGACCTGACACGAGAGATTGAGAGGTAAAACCTCTGACCTGAGACGAAAGATTTAAAGGTAAAATCTCTGACCTGACACAAGAGGTTATGAGGTTAAACCTCTGACCTGACACGAGAGGTCTAGAGGTAAAACGTCTGACCTGACACGAGAGGTCTAGAGGTAAAACCTCTGACCTGACACGAGAGATCTAGAGGTAAAACCTCCGACCTGAGACATAAGATTTAAAGGTAAAACCTCTGACCTGACACGAGAGGTCTAGAGGTAAAACGTCTGACCTGACACGAGAGGTCTAGAGGTAAAACCTCTGACCTGACATGAGAGATCTAGAGATAAAACCTCTGACCTGACACAAGAAGTCTAGAGAAAAAACTTTTGACCTGTGACAAGAGATCTAGAAGTAAAACCTATGACCTGACACGAGAGATCTAGAGGTAAAACCTCTGATCTGACATGAGAGATCTAGAGGTAAAACCTCTGACCTGACACGAGAAATCTAGAGGTAACACCTCTGACCTGAGACGAGAGATTTAGAGGTAAAACCTCTGACCTGACACGAGAGGTCTAGAGATAAAACCTCTGACCTGAGACAAGAGATTTAAAGGTAAAACCTCTGACCTGACACGAGAGGTCTAGAGGTAAAACGTCTGACCTGACACGAGAGGTCTAGAGGTAAAAAGTCTGACCTGACACGAGAGGTCTAGAGGTAAAACCTCTGACCTGACACGAGAGATCTAGAGGTAAAACCTCCGACCTGAGACGAGAGATTTAAAGGTAAAACCTCTGACCTGACACGAGAGGTCTAGAGGTAAAACGTCTGACCTGACACGAGAGGTCTAGAGGTAAAACCTCTGACCTGACATGAGAAATCTAGAGATAAAACCTCTGACCTGACACGAGAAGTCTAGAGAAAAAACTTTTGACCTGTGACAAGAGATCTAGAAGTAAAACCTATGACCTGACACGAGAGATTGAGAGGTAAAACCTCTGACCTGAGACGAGAGATTTATAGGTAAAATCTCTGACCTGACACAAGAGGTTATGAGGTTAAACCTCTGACCTGACACGAGAGATCTAGAGGTAAAACCTCTGATCTGACATGAGAGATCTAGAGGTAAAACCTCTGACCTGACACGAGAAATCTAGAGGTAACACCTCTGACCTGAGACGAGAGATTTAGAGGTAAAACCTCTGACCTGACACGAGAGGTCTAGAGATAAAACCTTTGACCTGAGACAAGAGATTTAAAGGTAAAATCTCTGACCTGACACGAGAGATCTAGAGGTAAAACCGCCGACCTGAGACAAGAGATTTAAAGGTAAAATCTCTGACCTGACACGAGAGATTTAGAGGTAAATCCTCTGGCCTGACACGTAAGATCTAGAGGTAAAACCTCTGACCTGACACGAGAGATCTAGAGGATAAACCTCTGATCTGACATGAGAGATTTAGAGGTAAAACCTCTGACCTGACACGAGAGAATTTGATGTAAAACCTCTGACCTGACACGAGAGATTGAGAGGTAAAACCTCTGACCTGACACGAGAGGTCTAGAGGTAAAACCTCTGACCTCACACGAGAGGTCTAGAGGTAAAACCTCTGACCTGACATGAGAGATCTAGAGGTAAAACCTCTGACCTGACACGAGAAATCTAGAGATAAAACCTCTGACCTGAGACAAGAGATTTAAAGGTAAAATCTCTGACCTGACACGAGAGGTCTAGAGGTAAAACCTCTGACCTGACACGAGAAGTCTAGAGGTAAAACCTCTGACCTGACACGAGAGATTAAGAGGTATAACCTCTTGACCTGACACGAGAGATCTAGAGGTAAAATCTCTGACCTGACACGAGAGGTCTAGAGGTAAAACGTCTGACCTGACACGAGAGGTCTAGAGGTAAAACCTCTGACCTGAGACGAGAGATTTATAGGTAAAATCTCTGACCTGACACAAGAGGTTATGAGGTTAAACCTCTGACCTGACACGAGAGATCAAGAGGTAAAACCTCTGATCTGACATGAGAGATCTAGAGGTAAAACCTCTGACCTGACACGAGAAATCTAGAGGTAACACCTCTGACCTGAGACGAGAGATTTAGAGGTAAAACCTCTGACCTGACACGAGAGGTCTAGAAATAAAACCTTTGACCTGAGACAAGAGATTTAAAGGTAAAATCTCTGACCTGACACGAGAGATCTAGAGGTAAAACCGCTGACCTGAGACAAGAGATTTAAAGGTAAAATCTCTGACCTGACACGAGAGATTTAGAGGTAAATCCTCTGGCCTGACACGTAAGATCTAGAGGTAAAACCTCTGACCTGACACGAGAGATCTAGAGGATAAACCTCTGATCTGACATGAGAGATTTAGAGGTAAAACCTCTGACCTGACACGAGAGAATTTGATGTAAAACCTCTGACTGACACGAGAGATTGAGAGGTAAAACCTCTGACCTGACACGAGAGGTCTAGAGGTAAAACCTCTGACCTCACACGAGAGGTCTAGAGGTAAAACCTCTGACCTGACATGAGAGATCTAGAGGTAAAACCTCTGACCTGACACGAGAAATCTAGAGATAAAACCTCTGACCTGAGACAAGAGATTTAAAGATAAAATCTCTGACCTGACACGAGAGGTCTAGAGGTAAAACCTCTGACCTGACACGAGAAGTCTAGAGGTAAAACCTCTGACCTGACACGAGAGATTAAGAGGTATAACCTCTTGACCTGACACGAGAGATCTAGAGGTAAAATCTCTGACCTGACACGAGAGGTCTAGAGGTAAAACGTCTGACCTGACACGAAAGGTCTAGAGGTAAAACCTCTGACCTGACATGAGAGATCTAGAGGTAAAACCTCCGACCTGAGACAAGAGATTTAAAGGTAAAACCTCTGACCTGACACGAGAGGTCTAGAGGTAAAACGTCTGACCTGACACGAGAGGTCTAGAGGTAAAACCTCTGACCTGACATGAGAGATCTAGAGGTAAAACCTCTGACCTGACACGAGAAGTCTAGAGATAAAACTTTTGACCTGTGACAAGAGATCTAGAAGTAAAACCTATGACCTGACACGAGAGATTGAGAGGTAAAACCTCTGACCTGAGACGAGAGATTTAAAGGTAAAATCTCTGACCTGACACAAGAGGTTTAGAGGTTAAACCTCTGACCTGACACGAGAGATCTAGAGGTAAAACCTCTGATCTGACATGAGAGATCTAGAGGTAAAACCTCTGACCTGACATGAGAAATCTAGAGGTAACACCTCTGACCTGAGACGAGAGATTTAGAGGTAAAACCTCTGACCTGACACGAGAGGTCTAGAGATAAAACCTCTGACCTGAGACAAGAGATTTAAAGGTAAAATTTCTGACTTGACACGAGAGATCTAGAGGTAAAACCTCCGACCTGATACAAGAGATTTAAAGGTAAAATCTCTGACCTGACACGAGAGATTTAGAGGTAAATCCTCTGACCTGACACGAAAGATCTAGAGGTAAAACCTCTGACCTGACACGAGAGATCTAGAGGTTAAACCTCTGATCTGACACGAGAGATCTAGGGGATAAACCTCTGATCTGACATGAGAGATTTAGAGGTAAAACCTCTGACCTGACACGAGAGATTAAGAGGTAAAACCTCTTGACATGACACGAGAGATCTAGAGGTAAAACCTCTGACCTGACACGAGAAATCTAGAGGTAACACCTCTGACCTGAGACGAGAGATTTAGAGGTAAAACCTCTGACCTGACACGAGAGGTCTAGAGATAAAACCTCTGACCTGAGACAAGAGATTTAAAGGTAAAACCTCTGACCTGACACGAGAGGTCTAGAGGTAAAACGTCTGACCTGACACGAGAGGTCTAGAGGTAAAACGTCTGACCTGACACGAGAGGTCTAGAGGTAAAACCTCTGACCTGACACGAGAGATCTAGAGGTAAAACCTCCGATCTGAGACAAGAGATTTAAAGGTAAAACCTCTGACCTGACACGAGAGGTCTAGAGGTAAAACGTCTGACCTGACACGAGGTCTAGAGGTAAAACCTCTGACCTGACATGAGAGATCTAGAGATAAAACCTCTGACCTGACACGACAAGTCTAGAGAAAAAACTTTTGACCTGTGACAAGAGATCTAGAAGTAAAACCTATGACCTGACACGAGAGATTGAGAGGTAAAACCTCTGACCTGAGACGAGAGATTTATAGGTAAAATCTCTGACCTGACACAAGAGGTTATGAGGTTAAACCTCTGACCTGACACGAGAGATCTAGAGGTAAAACCTCTGATCTGACATGAGAGATCTAGAGGTAAAACCTCTGACCTGACACGAGAAATCTAGAGGTAACACCTCTGACCTGAGACGAGAGATTTAGAGGTAAAACCTCTGACCTGACACGAGAGGTCTAGAGATAAAACCTTTGACCTGAGACAAGAGATTTAAAGGTAAAATCTCTGACCTGACACGAGAGATCTAGAGGTAAAACCGCCGACCTGAGACAAGAGATTTAAAGGTAAAATCTCTGACCTGACACGAGAGATTTAGAGGTAAATCCTCTGGCCTGACACGTAAGATCTAGAGGTAAAACCTCTGACCTGACACGAGAGATCTAGAGGATAAACCTCTGATCTGACATGAGAGATTTAGAGGTAAAACCTCTGACCTGACACGAGAGAATTTGATGTAAAACCTCTGACCTGACACGAGAGATTGAGAGGTAAAACCTCTGACCTGACACGAGAGGTCTAGAGGTAAAACCTCTGACCTCACACGAGAGGTCTAGAGGTAAAACCTCTGACCTGACATGAGAGATCTAGAGGTAAAACCTCTGACCTGACACGAGAAATCTAGAGATAAAACCTCTGACCTGAGACAAGAGATTTAAAGGTAAAATCTCTGACCTGACACGAGAGGTCTAGAGGTAAAACCTCTGACCTGACACGAGAAGTCTAGAGGTAAAACCTCTGACCTGACACGAAAGATTAAGAGGTATAACCTCTTGACCTGACACGAGAGATCTAGAGGTAAAATCTCTGACCTGACACGAGAGGTCTAGAGGTAAAACGTCTGACCTGACACGAGAGGTCTAGAGGTAAAACCTCTGACCTGAGACGAGAGATTTATAGGTAAAATCTCTGACCTGACACAAGAGGTTATGAGGTTAAACCTCTGACCTGACACGAGAGATCAAGAGGTAAAACCTCTGATCTGACATGAGAGATCTAGAGGTAAAACCTCTGACCTGACACGAGAAATCTAGAGGTAACACCTCTGACCTGAGACGAGAGATTTAGAGGTAAAACCTCTGACCTGACACGAGAGGTCTAGAGATAAAACCTTTGACCTGAGACAAGAGATTTAAAGGTAAAATCTCTGACCTGACACGAGAGATCTAGAGGTAAAACCGCCGACCTGAGACAAGAGATTTAAAGGTAAAATCTCTGACCTGACACGAGAGATTTAGAGGTAAATCCTCTGGCCTGACACGTAAGATCTAGAGGTAAAACCTCTGACCTGACACGAGAGATCTAGAGGATAAACCTCTGATCTGACATGAGAGATTTAGAGGTAAAACCTCTGACCTGACACGAGAGAATTTGATGTAAAACCTCTGACCTGACACGAGAGATTGAGGGGTAAAACCTCTGACCTGACACGAGAGGTCTAGAGGTAAAACCTCTGACCTCACACGAGAGGTCTAGAGGTAAAACCTCTGACCTGACATGAGAGATCTAGAGGTAAAACCTCTGACCTGACACGAGAAATCTAGAGATAAAACCTCTGACCTGAGACAAGAGATTTAAAGGTAAAATCTCTGACCTGACACGAGAGGTCTAGAGGTAAAACCTCTGACCTGACACGAGAAGTCTAGAGGTAAAACCTCTGACCTGACACGAGAGATTAAGAGGTATAACCTCTTGACCTGACACGAGAGATCTAGAGGTAAAATCTCTGACCTGACACGAGAGGTCTAGAGGTAAAACGTCTGACCTGACACGAGAGGTCTAGAGGTAAAACCTCTGACCTGACATGAGAGATCTAGAGGTAAAACCTCCGACCTGAGACAAGAGATTTAAAGGTAAAACCTCTGACCTGACACGAGAGGTCTAGAGGTAAAACGTCTGACCTGACACGAGAGGTCTAGAGGTAAAACCTCTGACCTGACATGAGAGATCTAGAGGTAAAACCTCTGACCTGACACGAGAAGTCTAGAGATAAAACTTTTGACCTGTGACAAGAGATCTAGAAGTAAAACCTATGACCTGACACGAGAGATTGAGAGGTAAAACCTCTGACCTGAGACGAGAGATTTAAAGGTAAAATCTCTGACCTGACACAAGAGGTTTAGAGGTTAAACCTCTGACCTGACACGAGAGATCTAGAGGTAAAACCTCTGATCTGACATGAGAGATCTAGAGGTAAAACCTCTGACCTGACATGAGAAATCTAGAGGTAACACCTCTGACCTGAGACGAGAGATTTAGAGGTAAAACCTCTGACCTGACACGAGAGGTCTAGAGATAAAACCTCTGACCTGAGACAAGAGATTTAAAGGTAAAATTTCTGACTTGACACGAGAGATCTAGAGGTAAAACCTCCGACCTGATACAAGAGATTTAAAGGTAAAATCTCTGACCTGACACGAGAGATTTAGAGGTAAATCCTCTGACCTGACACGAAAGATCTAGAGGTAAAACCTCTGACCTGACACGAGAGATCTAGAGGTTAAACCTCTGATCTGACACGAGAGATCTAGGGGATAAACCTCTGATCTGACATGAGAGATTTAGAGGTAAAACCTCTGACCTGACACGAGAGATTAAGAGGTAAAACCTCTTGACATGACACGAGAGATCTAGAGGTAAAACCTCTGACCTGACACGAGAAATCTAGAGGTAACACCTCTGACCTGAGACGAGAGATTTAGAGGTAAAACCTCTGACCTGACACGAGAGGTCTAGAGATAAAACCTCTGACCTGAGACAAGAGATTTAAAGGTAAAACCTCTGACCTGACACGAGAGGTCTAGAGGTAAAACGTCTGACCTGACACGAGAGGTCTAGAGGTAAAACGTCTGACCTGACACGAGAGGTCTAGAGGTAAAACCTCTGACCTGACACGAGAGATCTAGAGGTAAAACCTCCGATCTGAGACAAGAGATTTAAAGGTAAAACCTCTGACCTGACACGAGAGGTCTAGAGGTAAAACGTCTGACCTGACACGAGGTCTAGAGGTAAAACCTCTGACCTGACATGAGAGATCTAGAGATAAAACCTCTGACCTGACACGAGAAGTCTAGAGAAAAAACTTTTGACCTGTGACAAGAGATCTAGAAGTAAAACCTATGACCTGACACGAGAGATTGAGAGGTAAAACCTCTGACCTGAGACGAGAGATTTATAGGTAAAATCTCTGACCTGACACAAGAGGTTATGAGGTTAAACCTCTGACCTGACACGAGAGATCTAGAGGTAAAACCTCTGATCTGACATGAGAGATCTAGAGGTAAAACCTCTGACCTGACACGAGAAATCTAGAGGAAACACCTCTGACCTGAGACGAGAGATTTAGAGGTAAAACCTCTGACCTGACACGAGAGGTCTAGAGATAAAACCTCTGACCTGAGACAAGAGATTTAAAGGTAAAATCTCTGACCTGACACGAGAGATCTAGAGGTAAAACCGCCGACCTGAGACAAGAGATTTAAAGGTAAAATCTCTGACCTGACACGAGAGATTTAGAGGTAAATCCTCTGGCCTGACACGTAAGATCTAGAGGTAAAACCTCTGACCTGACACGAGAGATCTAGAGGATAAACCTCTGATCTGACATGAGAGATTTAGAGGTAAAACCTCTGACCTGACACGAGAGAATTTGATGTAAAACCTCTGACCTGACACGAGAGATTGAGAGGTAAAACCTCTGACCTGACACGAGAGGTCTAGAGGTAAAACTTCTGACCTCACACGAGAGGTCTAGAGGTAAAACCTCTGACCTGACATGAGAGATCTAGAGGTAAAACCTCTGACCTGACACGAGAAATCTAGAGATAAAACCTCTGACCTGAGACAAGAGATTTAAAGGTAAAATCTCTGACCTGACACGAGAGGTCTAGAGGTAAAACCTCTGACCTGACACGAGAAGTCTAGAGGTAAAACCTCTGACCTGACACGAGAGATTAAGAGGTATAACCTCTTGACCTGACACGAGAGATCTAGAGGTAAAATCTCTGACCTGACACGAGAGATCTAGAGGTAAAACCTCCGACCTGAGACAAGAGATTTAAAGGTAAAACCTATGACCTGACACGAGAGGTCTAGAGGTAAAACGTCTGACCTGACACGAGAGGTCTAGAGGTAAAACGTCTGACCTGACACGAGAGGTCTAGAGGTAAAACCTCTGACCTGACATGAGAGATCTAGAGGTAAAACCTCCGACCTGAGACAAGAGATTTAAAGGTAAAACCTCTGACCTGACACGAGAGGTCTAGAGGTAAAACGTCTGACCTGACACGAGAGGTCTAGAGGTAAAACCTCTGACCTGACATGAGAGATCTAGAGGTAAAACCTCTGACCTGACACGAGAAGTCTAGAGATAAAACTTTTGACCTGTGACAAGAGATCTAGAAGTAAAACCTATGACCTGACACGAGAGATTGAGAGGTAAAACCTCTGACCTGAGACGAGAGATTTATAGGTAAAATCTCTGACCTGACACAAGAGGTTATGAGGTTAAACCTCTGACCTGACACGAGAGATCTAGAGGTAAAACTTCTGATCTGACATGAGAGATCTAGAGGTAAAACCTCTGACCTGACACGAGAAATCTAGAGGTAACACCTCTGACCTGAGACGAGAGATTTAGAGGTAAAACCTCTGACCTGACACGAGAGGTCTAGAGATAAAACCTCTGACCTGAGACAAGAGATTTAAAGGTAAAATCTCTGACCTGACACGAGAGATCTAGAGGTAAAACCGCCGACCTGAGACAAGAGATTTAAAGGTAAAATCTCTGACCTGACACGAGAGATTTAGAGGTAAATCCTCTGGCCTGACACGTAAGATCTAGAGGTAAAACCTCTGACCTGACACGAGAGATCTAGAGGATAAACCTCTGATCTGACATGAGAGATTTAGAGGTAAAACCTCTGACCTGACACGAGAGAATTTGATGTAAAACCTCTGACCTGACACGAGAGATTGAGAGGTAAAACCTCTGACCTGACACGAGAAGTCTAGAGGTAAAACCTCTGACCTCACACGAGAGGTCTAGAGGTAAAACCTCTGACCTGACATGAGAGATCTAGAGGTAAAACCTCTGACCTGACACGAGAAATCTAGAGATAAAACCTCTGACCTGAGACAAGAGATTTAAAGGTAAAATCTCTGACCTGACACGAGAGGTCTAGAGGTAAAACCTCTGACCTGACACGAGAAGTCTAGAGGTAAAACCTGACCTGACACGAGAGATTAAGAGGTATAACCTCTTGACCTGACACGAGAGATCTAGAGGTAAAATCTCTGACCTGACACGAGAGATCTAGAGGTAAAACCTCCGACCTGAGACAAGAGATTTAAAGGTAAAACCTATGACCTGACACGAGAGGTCTAGAGGTAAAACGTCTGACCTGACACGAGAGGTCTAGAGGTAAAACGTCTGACCTGACACGAGAGGTCTAGAGGTAAAACGTCTGACCTGACACGAGAGGTCTAGAGGTAAAACCTCTGACCTGACACGAGAGGTCTAGAGGTAAAACCTCTGACCTGACATGAGAGACCTAGAGGTAAAACCTCTGACCTGACACGAGAGGTCTAGGGATAAAACCTCTGACCTGTGACAAGAGATTTAAAGGTAAAATTTCTGACCTGACACGAGAGATCTAGAGGTAAAACCTCCGACCTGAGACAAGAGATTTAAAGGTAAAATCTCTGACCTGACACGAGAGATTTAGAGGTAAATCCTCTGACCTGACACGAAAGATCTAGAGGTAAAACCTCTGACCTGACACGAGAGATCTAGAGGTTAAACCTCTGATCTGACACGAGAGATCTAGGGGATAAACCTCTGATCTGACATGAGAGATTTAGAGGTAAAACCTCTGACCTGACACGAGAGATTAAGAGGTAAAACCTCTTGACATGACACGAGAGATCTAGAGGTAAAACCTCTGACCTGACACGAGAGATTTAGAGGTAAAACCTCTGACCTGACACGAGAGATCTAGAGGTAACACCTCTGACCTGACACGAGAGATTTAGAGGTAAAACCTCTGACCTGACACGAGAGATCTAGAGGTAACACCTCTGACCTGACACGAGAGGTGTCGAAGTAAAACCTCTGACCTGAAACGAGAGATCTAGAGGTAAAACCTCTGACCTGACACGAGAGAATTTGATGTAAAACCTCTGACCTGACACGAGAAGTCTAGAGGTAAAACCTCTGACCTGAGACAAGAGATCTATGAGTAAAACCCATGACCTGACACGAGAGAATTTGATGTAAAACCTCTGACCTGACACGAGAGATTGAGAGGTAAAACCTCTGACCTGACACGAGAGATCTAGAGGTAAAACCTCTGACCTGACACGAGAGATTACGAGGTAAAACCTCTGACCTGACACGAGAGATCTAAAGGTAAAACGTCTGACCTGACATGCGCAATCTAGAGATGAAACCTCTGACCTTACACAAGATATTTAGAGGTAAAACCTCTTTTCCTGACACGAGAGATCTAGAGGTAAAACCTCTGACCTAACACGAGAGATTTGAGGTAAAACCTCTGACCTGACACGAGATATCTAGAGGTAAAACCTCTGACCTGACACGAGATATTTAGAGGTAAAACCTCTGACCTGACACGAGAGATCAAGAGGTAAAACCTCTGACCCGACACGAGAGATTTAGAGGTAAAAACTCTGACCTGACACGAAACATCTAGAGGTAAAACCTCTGACCTGACACGAAAGATCTAGAGATTAAACCTCTGATCTGACACGAGAGATTTAGAGGTAAAACCTCTGACCTGACACGAAAGATTTAAAGGTAAAACCTCTGACCTGACACGAGAGATTTAGAGGTAAAACCTCTGACCTGACACGAGAGGTCTAGAGATAAAACCTCTGACCTGAGACAAGAGATTTAAAGGTAAAACCTCTGACCTGACACGAGAGGTCTAGAGGTAAAACGTCTGACCTGACACGAGAGGTCTAGAGGTAAAACGTCTGACCTGACACGAGAGTTCTAGAGGTAAAACGTCTGACCTGACACGAGAGATCTAGAGGTAAAACCTCCGACCTGAGACAAGAGATTTAAAGGTAAAACCTCTGACCTGACACGAGAGGTCTAGAGGTAAAACGTCTGACCTGACACGAGAGGTCTAGAGGTAAAACCTCTGACCTGACATGAGAGATCTAGAGATAAAACCTCTGACCTGACACGAGAAGTCTAGAGAAAAAACTTTCGACCTGTGACAAGAGATCTAGAAGTAAAACCTATGACCTGACACGAGAGATTGAGAGGTAAAACCTCTGACCTGAGACGAGAGATTTAAAGGTAAAATCTCTGACCTGACACAAGAGGTTATGAGGTTAAACCTCTGACCTGACACGAGAGATCTAGAGGTAAAACCTCTGATCTGAAATGAGAGATCTAGAGGTAAAACCTCTGACCTGACACGAGAAATCTAGAGGTAACACCTCTGACCTGAGACAAGAGATTTAAAGGTAAAATCTCTGACCTGACACGAGAGATCTAGAGGTAAAACCGCCGACCTGAGACAAGAGATTTCAAGGTAAAATCTCTGACCTGACACGAGAGATTTAGAGGTAAATCCTCTGGCCTGACACGTAAGATCTAGAGGTAAAACCTCTGACCTGACACGAGAGATCTAGAGGTTAAACCTCTGATCTGACACGAGAGATCTAGAGGATAAACCTCTGATCTGACATGAGAGATTTAGAGGTAAAACCTCTGACCTGACACGAGAGAATTTGATGTAAAACCTCTGACCTGACACGAGAGATTGAGAGGTAAAACCTCTGACCTGACACGAGAGATTTAGAGGTAAAACCTCTGACCTGACACGAGATATTTAGAGGTAAACCTCTGACCTGACACGAGAGGTCTAGAGGTAAAACCTCTGACCTCACACGAGAGGTCTAGAGGTAAAACCTCTGACCTCACACGAGAGGTCTAGAGGTAAAACCTCTGACCTGACATGAGAGATCTAGAGGTAAAACCTCTGACCTGACACGAGAAATCTAGAGATAAAACCTCTGACCTGAGACAAGAGATTTAAAGGTAAAATCTCTGACCTGACACGAGAGATCTAGAGGTAAAACCTCTGACCTGACACGAGAAGTCTAGAGGTAAAACCTCTGACCTGACACGAGAGATTAAGAGGTATAACCTCTGACCTGACATGAGAGATCTAGAGGTAAAACCTCCGACCTGAGACAAGAGATTTAAAGGTAAAACCTCTGACCTGACACGAGAGGTCTAGAGGTAAAACGTCTGACCTGACACGAGAGGTCTAGAGGTAAAACCTCTGACCTGACATGAGAGATCTAGAGGTAAAACCTCTGACCTGACACGAGAAGTCTAGAGATAAAACTTTTGACCTGTGACAAGAGATCTAGAAGTAAAACCTATGACCTGACACGAGAGATTGAGAGGTAAAACCTCTGACCTGAGACGAGAGATTTATAGGTAAAATCTCTGACCTGACACAAGAGGTTATGAGGTTAAACCTCTGACCTGACACGAGAGATCTAGAGGTAAAACCTCTGATCTGACATGAGAGATCTAGAGGTAAAACCTCTGACCTGACACGAGAAATCTAGAGGTAACACCTCTGACCTGAGACGAGAGATTTAGAGGTAAAACCTCTGACCTGACACGAGAGGTCTAGAGATAAAACCTCTGACCTGAGACAAGAGATTTAAAGGTAAAATCTCTGACCTGACACGAGAGATCTAGAGGTAAATCCTCTGGCCTGACACGTAATATCTAGAGGTAAAACCTCTGACCTGACACGAGAGATCTAGAGGATAAACCTCTGATCTGACATGAGAGATTTAGAGGTAAAACCTCTGACCTGACACGAGAGAATTTGATGTAAAACCTCTGACCTGACACGAGAGATTGAGAGGTAAAACCTCTGACCTGACACGAGAGGTCTAGAGGTAAAACCTCTGACCTCACACGAGAGGTCTAGAGGTAAAACCTCTGACCTGACATGAGAGATCTAGAGGTAAAACCTCTGACCTGACACGAGAAATCTAGAGATAAAACCTCTGACCTGAGACAAGAGATTTAAAGGTAAAATCTCTGACCTGACACGAGAGGTCTAGAGGTAAAACCTCTGACCTGACACGAGAAGTCTAGAGGTAAAACCTCTGACCTGACACGAGAGATTAAGAGGTATAACCTCTTGACCTGACACGAGAGATCTAGAGGTAAAATCTCTGACCTGACACGAGAGATCTAGAGGTAAAACCTCCGACCTGAGACAAGAGATTTAAAGGTAAAACCTATGACCTGACACGAGAGGTCTAGAGGTAAAACGTCTGACCTGACACGAGAGGTCTAGAGGTAAAACGTCTGACCTGACACGAGAGGTCTAGAGGTAAAACGTCTGACCTGACACGAGAGGTCTAGAGGTAAAACCTCTGACCTGACACGAGAGGTCTAGAGGTAAAACCTCTGACCTGACATGAGAGACCTAGAGGTAAAACCTCTGACCTGACACGAGAAGTCTAGAGATAAAACTTTTGACCTGTGACAAGAGATCTAGAAGTAAAACCTTTGACCTGACACGAGAGATTGAGAGGTAAAACCTCTGACCTGAGACAAGAGATTTAAAGGTAAAATCTCTGACCTGACACAAGAGGTTTAGAGGTTAAACCTCTGACCTGACACGAGAGATCTAGAGGTAAAACCTCTGATCCGACATGAGAGATCTAGAGGTAAAACCTCTGACTTGACATGAGAAATCTAGAGGTAACACCTCTGACCTGAGACGAGAGATTTAGAGGTAAAACCTCTGACCTGACACGAGAGGTCTAGGGATAAAACCTCTGACCTGTGACAAGAGATTTAAAGGTAAAATTTCTGACCTGACACGAGAGATCTAGAGGTAAAACCTCCGACCTGAGACAAGAGATTTAAAGGTAAAATCTCTGACCTGACACGAGAGATTTAGAGGTAAATCCTCTGACCTGACACGAAAGATCTAGAGGTAAAACCTCTGACCTGACACGAGAGATCTAGAGGTTAAACCTCTGATCTGACACGAGAGATCTAGGGGATAAACCTCTGATCTGACATGAGAGATTTAGAGGTAAAACCTCTGACCTGACACGAGAGATTAAGAGGTAAAACCTCTTGACATGACACGAGAGATCTAGAGGTAAAACCTCTGACCTGACACGAGAGATTTAGAGGTAAAACCTCTGACCTGACACGAGAGATCTAGAGGTAACACCTCTGACCTGACACGAGAGATCTAGAAGTAAAACCTCTGACCTGACACGAGAGGTGTAGAAGTAAAACCTCTGACCTGAAACGAGAGATCTAGAGGTAAAACCTCTGACCTGACACGAGAGAATTTGATGTAAAACCTCTGACCTGACACGAGAAGTCTAGAGGTAAAACCTCTGACCTGAGACAAGAGATCTATGAGTAAAACCCATGACCTGACACGAGAGAATTTGATGTAAAACCTCTGACCTGACACGAGAGATTGAGAGGTAAAACCTCTGACCTGACACGAGAGATCTAGAGGTAAAACCTCTGACCTGACACGAGAGATTACGAGGTAAAACCTCTGACCTGACACGAGAGATCTAAAGGTAAAACGTCTGACCTGACATGCGCAATCTAGAGATGAAACCTCTGACCTTACACAAGATATTTAGAGGTAAAACCTCTTTTCCTGACACGAGAGATCTAGAGGTAAAACCTCTGACCTAACACGAGAGATTTGAGGTAAAACCTCTGACCTGACACGAGATATCTAGAGGTAAAACCTCTGACCTGACACGAGATATTTAGAGGTAAAACCTCTGACCTGACACGAGAGATCTAGAGGTAAAACCTCTGACCCGACACGAGAGATTTAGAGGTAAAAACTCTGACCTGACACGAAACATCTAGAGGTAAAACCTCTGACCTGACACGAAAGATCTAGAGATTAAACCTCTGATCTGACACGAGAGATTTAGAGGTAAAACCTCTGACCTGACACGAAAGATTTAAAGGTAAAACCTCTGACCTGACACGAGAGATTTAGAGGTAAAACCTCTGACCTGACACGAGAGGTCTAGAGATAAAACCTCTGACCTGAGACAAGAGATTTAAAGGTAAAACCTCTGACCTGACACGAGAGGTCTAGAGGTAAAACGTCTGACCTGACACGACAGGTCTAGAGGTAAAACCTCTGACCTGACACGAGAGAATTTGATGTAAAACCTCTGACCTGACACGAGAAGTCTAGAGGTAAAACCTCTGACCTGAGACAAGAGATCTATGAGTAAAACCCATGACCTGACACGAGAGAATTTGATGTAAAACCTCTGACCTGACACGAGAGATTGAGAGGTAAAACCTCTGACCTGACACGAGAGATCTAGAGGTAAAACCTCTGACCTGACACGAGAGATTACGAGGTAAAACCTCTGACCTGACACGAGAGATCTAAAGGTAAAACGTCTGACCTGACATGCGCAATCTAGAGATGAAACCTCTGACCTTACACAAGATATTTAGAGGTAAAACCTCTTTTCCTGACACGAGAGATCTAGAGGTAAAACCTCTGACCTAACACGAGAGATTTGAGGTAAAACCTCTGACCTGACACGAGATATCTAGAGGTAAAACCTCTGACCTGACACGAGATATTTAGAGGTAAAACCTCTGACCTGACACGAGAGATCTAGAGGTAAAACCTCTGACCCGACACGAGAGATTTAGAGGTAAAAACTCTGACCTGACACGAAACATCTAGAGGTAAAACCTCTGACCTGACACGAAAGATCTAGAGATTAAACCTCTGATCTGACACGAGAGATTTAGAGGTAAAACCTCTGACCTGACACAAAAGATTTAAAGGTAAAACCTCTGACCTGACACGAGAGATTTAGAGGTAAAACCTCTGACCTGACACGAGAGGTCTAGAGATAAAACCTCTGACCTGAGACAAGAGATTTAAAGGTAAAACCTCTGACCTGACACGAGAGGTCTAGAGGTAAAACGTCTGACCTGACACGACAGGTCTAGAGGTAAAACGTCTGACCTGACACGAGAGTTCTAGAGGTAAAACCTCTGACCTGACACGAGAGATCTAGAGGTAAAACCTCCGACCTGAGACAAGAGATTTAAAGGTAAAACCTCTGACCTGACACGAGAGGTCTAGAGGTAAAACGTCTGACCTGACACGAGAGGTCTAGAGGTAAAACCTCTGACCTGACATGAGAGATCTAGAGATAAAACCTCTGACCTGACACGAGAAGTCTAGAGAAAAAACTTTCGACCTGTGACAAGAGATCTAGAAGTAAAACCTATGACCTGACACGAGAGATTGAGAGGTAAAACCTCTGACCTGAGACGAGAGATTTAAAGGTAAAATCTCTGACCTGACACAAGAGGTTATGAGGTTAAACCTCTGACCTGACACGAGAGATCTAGAGGTAAAACCTCTGATCTGAAATGAGAGATCTAGAGGTAAAACCTCTGACCTGACACGAGAAATCTAGAGGTAACACCTCTGACCTGAGACAAGAGATTTAAAGGTAAAATCTCTGACCTGACACGAGAGATCTAGAGGTAAAACCGCCGACCTGAGACAAGAGATTTAAAGGTAAAATCTCTGACCTGACACGAGAGATTTAGAGGTAAATCCTCTGGCCTGACACGTAAGATCTAGAGGTAAAACCTCTGACCTGACACGAGAGATCTAGAGGTTAAACCTCTGATCTGACACGAGAGATCTAGAGGATAAACCTCTGATCTGACATGAGAGATTTAGAGGTAAAACCTCTGACCTGACACGAGAGAATTTGATGTAAAACCTCTGACCTGACACGAGAGATTGAGAGGTAAAACCTCTGACCTGACACGAGAGATTTAGAGGTAAAACCTCTGACCTGACACGAGAGATTTAGAGGTAAACCTCTGACCTGACACGAGAGGTCTAGAGGTAAAACCTCTGACCTCACACGAGAGGTCTAGAGGTAAAACCTCTGACCTCACACGAGAGGTCTAGAGGTAAAACCTCTGACCTGACATGAGAGATCTAGAGGTAAAACCTCTGACCTGACACGAGAAATCTAGAGATAAAACCTCTGACCTGAGACAAGAGATTTAAAGGTAAAATCTCTGACCTGACACGAGAGATCTAGAGGTAAAACCTCTGACCTGACACGAGAAGTCTAGAGGTAAAACCTCTGACCTGACACGAGAGATTAAGAGGTATAACCTCTTGACCTGACACGAGAGATCTAGAGGTAAAATCTCTGACCTGACACGAGAGATCTAGAGGTAAAACCTCCGACCTGAGACAAGAGATTTAAAGGTAAAACCTCTGACCTGACACGAGAGGTCTAGAGGTAAAACGTCTGACCTGACACGAGAGGTCTAGAGGTAAAACGTCTGACCTGACACGAGAGGTCTAGAGGTAAAACCTCTGACCTGACATGAGAGATCTAGAGGTAAAACCTCCGACCTGAGACAAGAGATTTAAAGGTAAAACCTCTGACCTGACACGAGAGGTCTAGAGGTAAAACGTCTGACCTGACACGAGAGGTCTAGAGGTAAAACCTCTGACCTGACATGAGAGATCTAGAGGTAAAACCTCTGACCTGACACGAGAAGTCTAGAGATAAAACTTTTGACCTGTGACAAGAGATCTAGAAGTAAAACCTATGACCTGACACGAGAGATTGAGAGGTAAAACCTCTGACCTGAGACGAGAGATTTAAAGGTAAAATCTCTGACCTGACACAAGAGGTTTAGAGGTTAAACCTCTGACCTGACACGAGAGATCTAGAGGTAAAACCTCTGATCTGACATGAGAGATCTAGAGGTAAAACCTCTGACCTGACATGAGAAATCTAGAGGTAACACCTCTGACCTGAGACGAGAGATTTAGAGGTAAAACCTCTGACCTGACACGAGAGGTCTAGAGATAAAACCTCTGACCTGAGACAAGAGATTTAAAGGTAAAATTTCTGACCTGACACGAGAGATCTAGAGGTAAAACCTCCGACCTGAGACAAGAGATTTAAAGGTAAAATCTCTGACCTGACACGAGAGATTTAGAGGTAAATCCTCTGACCTGACACGAAAGATCTAGAGGTAAAACCTCTGACCTGACACGAGAGATCTAGAGGTTAAACCTCTGATCTGACACGAGAGATCTAGGGGATAAACCTCTGATCTGACATGAGAGATTTAGAGGTAAAACCTCTGACCTGACACGAGAGATTAAGAGGTAAAACCTCTTGACATGACATGAGAGATCTAGAGGTAAAACCTCTGACCTGACACGAGAGATTTAGAGGTAAAACCTCTGACCTGACACGAGAGATCTAGAAGTAACACCTCTGACCTGACACGAGAGATCTAGAAGTAAAACCTCTGACCTGACACTAGAGGTGTAGAAGTAAAACCTCTGACCTGAGACGAGAGATCTAGAGGTAAAACCTCTGACCTGACACGAGAGAATTTGATGTAAAACCTCTGACCTGACACGAGAAGTCTAGAGGTAAAACCTCTGACCTGAGACAAGAGATCTATGAGTAAAACCCATGACCTGACACGAGAGAATTTGATGTAAAACCTCTGACCTGACACGAGAGATTGAGAGGTAAAACCTCTGACCTGACACGAGAGATCTAGAGGTAAAACCTCTGACCTGACACGAGTGATTACGAGGTAAAACCTCTGACCTGACACGAGAGATCTAAAGGTAAAACGTCTGACCTGACATGCGCAATCTAGAGATGAAACCTCTGACCTTACACGAGATATTTAGAGGTAAAACCTCTTTTCCTGACACGAGAGATCTAGAGGTAAAACCTCTGACCTAACACGAGAGATTTGAGGTAAAACCTCTGACCTGACACGAGATATCTAGAGGTAAAACCTCTGACCTGACACGAGATATCTAGAGGTAAAACCTCTGACCTGACACGAGAGATCTAGAGGTAAAACCTCTGACCCGACACGAGAGATTTAGAGGTAAAAACTCTGACCTGACACGAAACATCTAGAGGTAAAACCTCTGACCTGACACGAAAGATCTAGAGGTTAAACCTCTGATCTGACACGAGAGATTTATAGGTAAAACCTCTGACCTGACACGAAAGATGTAAAGGTAAAACCTCTGACCTGACACGAGAGATTTAGAGGTAAAACCTCTGACCCGACGAGAGATTTAGAGGTTAAACCTCTGATCTGACACGAGAGATCTAGAGGATAAACCTCTGATCTGACACGAGAGATCTAGAGGTAAAACCTCTGACCTGACACGAGAGATCTAGAGGTTAAACCTCTGATCTGACACGAGAGATCTAGAGGTTAAACCTCTGATCTGACACGAGAGATCTAGAGGATAAACCTCTTATCTGACATGAGAGATTTAGAGGTAAAACCTCTGACCTGACACGAGAGATTAAGAGGTAAAACCTCTTGATCTGACACGAGAGATCTAGAGGTAAAACCTCTGACCTGACACGAAAGATCTAGAGGTAAAACCTCTGACCTGACACGAGAGATCTAGAGGTAAAACCTCCGACCTGAGACAAGAGATTTAAAGGCAAAACCTCTGACCTGACACGAGAGGTCTAGAGGTAAAACCTCTGACCTGACACGAGAGGTCTAGAGGTAAAACCTCTGACCTGACATGAGAGATCTAGAGGTAAAACCTCTGACCTGAGACAAGAGATTTAAAGGTAAAATCTCTGACCTGACACGAGAGGTCTAGAGGTAAAACCTCTGACCTGACACGAGAGACCTAGAGGTAAAACCTCTGACCTGACACGAGAGATCTAGAGGTAAAACCTCCGACCTGAGACAAGAGATTTAAAGGCAAAACCTCTGACCTGACACGAGAGGTCTAGAGGTAAAACCTCTGACCTGAGACAAGAGATTTAAAAGTAAAATATCTGACCTGACACGAGAGGTCTAGAGGTAAAACCTCTGACCTGACACGAGAGGTCTAGAGGTAAAACCTCTGACCTGACATGAGAGATCTAGAGGTAAAACCTCTGACCTGAGACAAGAGATTTAAAGGCAAAACCTCTGACCTGACACGAGAGGTCTAGAGGTAAAACCTCTGACCTGAGACAAGAGATTTAAAGGTAAAATCTCTGACCTGACACGAAAGATCTAGAGGTAAAACCTCTGACCTGACACGAGAGATCTAGAGGTTAAACCTCTGACCTGACACGAGAAATCTAGAGGTAACACCTCTGACCTGAGACGAGAGATTTAGAGGTAAAACCTCTGACCTGACACGAGAGAATTTGATGTAAAACCTCTGACCTGACATGAGAGATCTAGAGGTAAAACCTCTGACCTGACACGAGAGATCTAGAGGTAAAACCTCTGACCTGACACGAGAGATCTAGAGGTAAAACCTCCGACCTGAGACAAGAGATTTAAAGGTAAAACCTCTGACCTGACACGAGAGGTCTAGAGATAAAACCTCTGACCTGAGACAAGAGTTTTAAATGTAAAATCTCTGACCCGACACGAGAGATCTAGAGGTAAAACCTCCGACCTGAGACAAGAGATTTAAAGGTAAAATCTCTGACCTGACACGAGAGATTTAGAGGTAAATCCTCTGACTTGACACGCGAGATTTAGAGGTAAAACCTTTGACCTGACACGAAAGATCTAGAGGTAAAACCTCTGACCAGACACGAGAGATCTAGAGGTTAAACCTCTGATCTGACACGAGAGATCTAGAGGTTAAACCTCTGATCTGACACGAGAGATCTAGAGGATAAACCTCTGATCTCACATGAGAGATTTAGAGGTAAAACCTCTGACCTGACAAGAAATTAAGAGGTAAAACCTCTTGACCTGACACGAGAGATCTAGAGGTAAAACCTCTGACCTGACACGAGAGATCTAGAGGTAAAACCTCCGACCTGAGACAAGAGATTTAAAGGCAAAACCTCTGACCTGACACGAGAGGTCTAGAGGTAAAACCTCTGACCTGACACGAGAGGTCTAGAGGTAAAACCTCTGACCTGAGACGAGAGATCTAGAGGTAAAACCTCTGACCTGACACGAGAGAATTTGATGTAAAACCTCTGACCTGACACGAGAGATTGAGAGGTAAAACCTCTGACCTGACACGAGAGGTATAGAGGTAAAACCTCTGACCCGACACGAGAGATTTAGAGGTAAATCCTCTGACCTGACACGAGAAATCTAGAGGTAAACCTCTGACCTGACATGAGAGATCTAGAGGTAAAACCTCTGACCTGACACGAGAGGTATAGAGGTAAAACCTCTGACCCGACGCGAAAGATCTAGAGGTAAAACCTCTGACCTGACATGAGAGATCTAGAGGTATAACCTCTGACCTGACACGAGAAATCTAGAGGTAAACCTCTGACCTGACACGAGAGGTACAGAGGTAAAACCTCTGACCCGACGCGAAAGATCTAGAGGTAAAACCTCTGACCTGACATGAGCAATCTAGAGGTAAAACCTCTGACCCGACACGAGAGATTTAGAAGTAAATCCTCTGACCTGACACGAAAGATCTAGAGGTAAAACCTCTGACCTGAGACGAGAGATCTAGAAGTAAAACCTACGACCTGACACGAGAGATCTAGAGGTAAAACGTCTGACCTGACACGAGAGATCTAAAGGTAAAACCTCTGACCTGACATGAGAAATCTAGAGGTAAAACCTTTGACCTGACACGAGAGATTTAGAGGTAAAACCTCTGACCTGACACGAGAGATTTAGAGGTTAAACCTCTGACCTGACACGAGAGATCTAGAGGCAAAACCTCTGACCAGACACGAGAGATTTTAGGTAAAACCTCTGACCTGACACGAGAGATCTAGAGGTAAAACCTCTGACCTGACATGAGAGATTTAGAGGTAAAACCTCTGACCTGACACGAGAGGTCTAGAGGTAAAACCTCTGACCTGACATGAGAGATTTAGAGGTAAAACCTCTGACCTGACACGACAAATCTAGAGGTAACACCTCTGACCTGACACGAGAGATCTAAAGGTAAAACCTCTGACCTGACATGAGCAATCTAGAGGTAAAACCTCTGACCTGACACGAGAAGTCTAGAGGTAAAACCTCTGACGTGACACGAGAGAATTTGATGTAAAACCTCTGACCTGACACGAGAGATTGAGAGGTAAAACCGCTGACCGGACACGAGAGATCTAGAGGTAAATCCTCTGACCTGACACGTGAGATCTAGAGGTAAAACCTCTGATCTGACACGAGAGATTTAGAGGTAAAACCTCTTGTCCTGACACGAGAGAATTTGATGTAAAACCTCTGACCTGACACGAGAAATCTAAAGGTAAAACGTCAGACCTGACATGTAGAGATAAAACCTCTGACCCGACACGAGAGATTTAGAGGTAAATGCCCTGACCTGACACGAGAGATTTAGAGGTAAAACCTCTGACCTGACACAAAAGATCTAGCGGTAAAACCTCTGACCTGACACGACGGATCTAGAAGTAAAACCTATGACCTGACACGAGAGGTCTAGAGGTAAAACATCTGACCTGAGACGAGAGATCTAGAGGTAAAACCTCTGACCTGACACGAGAGAATTTGATGTAAAACATCTGACCGGACACAAGAGATTGAGAGCTAAAACCTATGACCTGACACGGGAGGTCTAGAGATAAAACCTCTGACCTGAGACAAGAGATTTAAAGGTAAAATCTCTGACCTGACACGAGAGGTCTAGAGGTAAAACCTCTGACCTGACACGAGAGGTCTAGAGGTAAAACCTCTGACCTGACACGAGAGGTCTAGAGGTAAAACCTCTGACCTGACACGAGAGGTCTAGAGGTAAAACCTCTGACCTGACACGAGAGGTCTAGAGGTAAAACCTCTGACCTGACATGAGAGATTTAGAGGTAAATCCTCTGACCTGACACGACAAATCTAGAGGTAACACCTCTGACCTGAGACGAGAGATTTAGAGGTAAAACCTCTGACCTGACACGAGAAGTCTAGAGGTAAAACCTTTGACCTGAGACAAGAGATCTAGAGGTAAAACACCTCTGACCTGACACGAGATAATTTGATGTAAAACCTCTGACCTGCCACGAGAGATTTAGAGGTAAAACCTCTAACCTGACACGAGAGATTTAGAGGTAAATCCTCTGACCTGACACGAGAGATTTAGAGGTAAATCCTCTGACCTGACACGAGAGATCTAGAGGTAAAACCTCTGACCTGACACGAGAGATCTAGAGGTTAAACCTCTGATCTGACACGAGAGATTTAGAGGTAAAACCTTTGACCTGACACGAGAGATCTAGAGGTTAAACCTCTGATCTGACACGAGAGATTTAGAGGTAAATCCTCTGACCTGACACGAGAGATCTAGAGGCAAAACCTCTGACCTGACACGAGAGATCTAGAGGTTAAACCTCTGATCTGACACGAGAGATTTAGAGGTAAAACCTCTGACCTAACACGAGAGGTCTAGAGGTAAAACCTCTGACCTGACATGAGAGATCTAGAGGTAAAACCTCTGACCTGACACGAGAAATCTAGAGGTAACACCTCTGACCTGAGACGAGAGATTTAGAGGTAAAACCTTTGACCTGACACGAGAAGTCTAGAGGTAAAACCTCTGACCTGACACGACAAATCTAGAGGTAACACCTCTGAACTGAGACGAGAGATTTAGAGGTAAAACCTCTGACCTGACACTAGAAGTCTAGAGGTAAAACCTTTGACCTGAGACAAGAGATCTAGAAGTAAAACCTCTGACCTGACACGGGAGATTGAGAGGTAAAACCTCTGACCTGACACAAGAGATCTAAAGGTAAAACCTCTGACCTGACATGAGCAATCTAGAGGTAAAACCTCTGACCTGACACGAGAAGTCTAGAGGTAAAACCTCTGACCTGACACGACAGATTACGAGGTAAAACCTCTGACCTGACACGAGAGATCTAGAGGTAAATCCTCTGACCTGACATGAGAGATCTAGAGGTAAAATCTCTGGCCTGACACGAGAGGTCTAGAGATAAAACCTCTGACCTGAGACAAGAGATTTAAAGGTAAAATCTCTGACCTGACACGAGAGGTCTAGAGGTAAAACCTCTGACCTGACACGAGAGGTCTAGAGGTAAAACCTCTGACCTGACACGAGAGGTCTAGAGGTAAAACCTGTGACCTGACATGAGAGATCTAGAGGTAAATCCTCTGACCTGACACGAGAAGTCTAGAGGTAAAACCTTTGACCTGAGACAAGAGATCTAGAGGTAAAACCTCTGACCTGAGACGAGAGAATTTGATGTTAAACCTCTGACCTGACACGAGAGATCTAGAGGTAAAACCTCTGACCTGACACGAGAGATCTAGAGGTAAAACCTCTGACCTGACACGAGATGTCAGAGGTTTTACCTCTAAATCTGACACGAGAGATTTAGAGGTAAAACCTCTGACATGACACGAGAGATCTAAAGGTAAAACCTCTGACCTGACACGAGAAATCTAGATGTAACACCTCTGACCTGAGACGAGAGATTTAGAGGTAAAACCTCTGACCTGACACGAGAGGTCTAGAGATAAAACCTCTGACCTGAGACAAGAGATTTAAAGGTAAAATCTCTGACCTGACACGAGAGATCTAGAGGTAAAACCTCCGACCTGACACGAGAGCTAGAGGTAAAACCTCCGACCTGAGACAAGCGATTTAAAGGCAAAACCTCTGACCTGACACGAGAGGTCTAGAGGTAAAACCTCTGACCTGAGACAAGAGATTTAAAAGTAAAATCTCTGACCTGACACGAAAGGTCTAGAGGTAAAACCTCTGACCTGACACGAGAGGTCTAGAGGTAAAACCTCTGACCTGACATGAGAGATCTAGAGGTAAAACCTCTGACCTGAGACAAGAGATTTAAAGGTAAAATCTCTGACCTGACACGAGAGATTAAGAGGTAAAACCTCTTGACCTGACACGAGAGATCTAGAGGTAAAACCTTTGACCTGACACGAGAGATCCAGAGGTAAAACCTCTGACCTGACACGAGAGATCTAGAGGTAAAACCTCCGACCTGAGACAAGAGATTTAAAGGCAAAACCTCTGACCTGACACGAGAGGTCTAGAGATAAAACCTCTGACCTGAGACAAGAGATTTAAAGGTAAAATCTCTGACCTGACACGAGAGGTCTAGAGGTAAAACCTCTGACCTGACACGAGAGGTCTAGAGATAAAACTTTTGACCTGTGACAAGAGATCTAGAAGTAAAACCTCTGACCTGACACGAGAGATCTAGAGGTAAAATCTCTGACCTGACATGAGAGATCTAGAGGTAACACCTCTGACCTGAGACGAGAGATTTAGAGGTAAAACCTCTGACCTGACACGAGAAGTCTAGAGGTAAAACCTTTGACCTGAGACAAGAGATCTATGAGTAAAACCCATGACCTGACACGAGAGAATTTGATGTAAAACCTCTGACCTGACACGAGAGATTGAGAGGTAAAACCTCTGACCTGACACGAGAGATTGAGAGGTAAAACCTCTGACCTGACACGAGAGATCTAGAGGTAAAACCTCTCACCTGACACGAGTAATCTAGAGGTAAAACCTCTGACCTGACACGACAGATTACGAGGTAAAACCTCTGACCTGACACGAGAGATCTAAAGGTAAAACGTCTGACCTGACATGCGCAATCTAGAGATAAAACCTCTGACCTTACACGAGATATTTAGAGGTAAAACCTCTTTTACTGACACGAGAGATCTAGAGGTAAAATGTCTGACCCGACACGAGAGATTTAGAGGTAAAACCTCTGATCTGACACGAGAGATTTAGAGGTAAAACCTCTGACCTGACACGAAAGATTTAAAGGTAAAACCTCTGACCCGACACGAGAGATTTAGAGGAAAAACCTTTGACCTGACACGAAAGATCTAGAGGTAAAACCTCTGACCTGACACGAGAGATCTAGAGGTTAAACCTCTGATCTGACACGAGAGATCTAGAGGATAAACCTCTGATCTGACACGAGAGATTTAGAGGTAAAACCTCTGACCTGACACGAGAGATTAAGAGGTAAAACCTCTTGACCTGACACGAGAGATCTAGAGGTAAAACCTCTGACCTGACACGAGAGATCTAGAGGTAAAACCTCTGACCTGACACGAGAGATCTAGAGGTAAAACCTCTGACCTGACACGAGAGATCTAGAGGTAAAACCTCCGACCTGAGACAAGAGATTTAAAGGTAAAACCTCTGACCTGACACGAGAGGTCTAGAGATAAAACCTCTGACCTGAGACAAGAGATTTAAAGGTAAAATCTCTGACCTGACACGAGAGATTTAGTTGTAAAACCTTTGACCTGACACGAAAGATCTAGAGGTAAAACCTCTAACCTGACACGAAAGATTTAGAGGTAAAACCTTTGACCTGACACGAAAGATCTAGAGGTAAAACATCTGACCTGACACGAGAGGTCTAGAGGTAAAACGTCTGACCTGACACGAGAGGTCTAGAGGTAAAACGTCTGACCTGACATGAGAGGTCTAGAGGTAAAACGTCTGACCTGACACGAGATATCTAGAGGTAAAACCTCTGACCTGACACCAGAGATCTAGAAGTAAAACCTCTGACCTGACACGAGAGATCTAGAGGTAAAACGTCTGACCCGACACGAAAGATTTAGAGGTAAAACCTCTGATCTGACACGAGAGATTTAGAGGTAAAACCTCTGACCTGACACGAAAGATTTAAAGGTAAAACCTCCGACCCGACACGAGAGATTTAGAGGAAAAACCTTTGACCTGACACGAAAGATCTAGAGGTAAAACCTCTGACCTGACACGAGAGATCTAGAGGTTAAACCTCTGACCTGACACGAGAGATCTAGAGGTAAAACCTCCGACCTGAGACAAGAGATTTAAAGGTAAAACCTCTGACCTGACACGAGAGGTCTAGAGATAAAACCTCTGACCTGAGACAAGAGATTTAAAGGTAAAATCTCTGACCTGACACGAGAGATCTAGAGGTAAAACCTCCGACCTGAGACAAGAGATTTAAAGGTAAAATCTCTGACCTGACACGAGAGATTTAGTTGTAAAACCTTTGACCTGACACGAGAGATTAAGAGGTAAAACCTCTTGATCTGACACGAGAGATCTAGAGGTAAAACCTCTGACCTGACACGAGAGGTCTAGAGGTAAAACCTCTGACCTGAGACAAGAGATTTAAAGGTAAAATCTCTGACCTGACACGAGAGGTCTAGAGGTAAAACCTCTGACCTCACACGAGAGGTCTAGAGGTAAAACCTCTGACCTGACATGAGAGATCTCGAGGTAAAACCTCTGACCTGACACGAGAAGTCTAGAGGTAAAACCTTTGACCTGAGACAAGAGATCTAGAAGTAAAACCTCTGACCTGACACGAGAGGTGTAGAAGTAAAACCTCTGACCTGAGACGAGAGATCTAGAGGTAAAACCTCTGACCTGACACGAGAGAATTTGATGTAAAACCTCTGACCTGACACGAGAGATCTAGAGGTAAAACCTCTGACCTGACACGAGAGATCTAGAGGTAAAACCTCCGACCTGAGACAAGAGATTTAAAGGTAAAACCTCTGACCTGACACGAGAGGTCTAGAGATAAAACCTCTGACCTGAGACAAGAGATTTAAAGGTAAAATCTATGACCTGACACGAGAGATCTAGAGGTAAAACCTCCGACCTGAGACAAGAGATTTAAAGGTAAAATCTCTGACCTGACACGAGAGATTTAGAGGTAAATCCTCTGACCTGACACGCGAGATTTAGAGGTAAAACCTTTGACCTGACACGTAAGATCTAGAGGTAAAACCTCTGACCTTACACGAGAGATCTAGAGGTTAAACCTCTGATCTGACACGAGAGATCTAGAGGTTAAACCTCTGGTCTGACACGAGAGATCTAGAGGATAAACTTCTGATCTGACATGAGAGATTTAGAGGTAAAACCTCTGACCTGACAAGAGATTAAGAGGTAAAACCTCTTGACCTGACACGAGAGATCTAGAGGTAAAACCTCTGACCTGACACGAGAGATCTAGAGGTAAAACCTCCGACCTGAGACAAGAGATTTAAAGGTAAAATCTCAGACCTGACACGAGAGGTCTAGAGGTAAAACCTCTGACCTGACACGAGAGATCTATAGGTAAAACCTCTGACCTGACACGAGAGATCTAGAGGATAAACCTCTGATCTGACACGAGAGATTTAGAGGTAAAACCTTTGACCTGACACGTAAGATCTAGAGGTAAAACCTCTGACCTGACACGAGAGATCTAGAGGTTAAACCTCTGATCTGACACGAGAGATCTAGAGGTTAAACCTCTGATCTGACATGAGAGATTTAGAGGTAAAACATCTGACCTGACAAGAGATTAAGAGGTAAAACCTCTTGACCTGACACGAGAGATCTAGAGGTAAAACCTCTGACCTGACACGAGAGATCTAGAGGTAAAACCTCCGACCTGAGACAAGAGATTTAAAGGCAAAACCTCTGACCTGACACGAGAGGTCTAGAGATAAAACCTCTGACCTGAGACAAGAGATTTAAAGGTAAAATCTCAGACCTGACACGAGAGGTCTAGAGGTAAAACCTCTGACCTGACACGAGAGATCTAGAGGTAAAACCTCTGACCTGACACGAGAGATCTAGAGGTTAAACCTCTGATCTGACACGAGAGATCTAGAGGATAAACCTCTGATCTGACACGAGAGATTTATAGGCTAAACCTCTGATCTGACACGAGAGATTAAGAGGTAAAACCTCTTGACCTGAAACGAGAGATCTAGAGGTAAAACCTCTGACCTGAAACAAGAGATTTAAAGGTAAAACCTCTGACCTGACACGAGAGAACTAGAGGTAAAACCTCTGACCTGAGACAAGAGATTTAAAGGTAAAACCTCTGACCTGACACGAGAGATCTAGAGGTAAAACCTCTGACCTGACACGAGAGATCTAGAGGTAAAACCTCCGACCTGAGACAAGAGATTTAAAGGTAAAATCTCTGACCTGACACGAGAGGTCTAGAGGTAAAACCTCTGACCTCACACGAGAGGTCTAGAGGTAAAACCTCTGACCTGACATGAGAGATCTAGAGGTAAAACCTCTGACCTGACACGAGAAATCTAGAGGTAACACCTCTGACCTGAGACGAGAGATTTAGAGGTAAAACCTCTGACCTGACACGAGAAGGCTAGAGGTAAAACCTTTGACCTGAGACAAGAGATCTAGAAGTAAAACCTCTGACCTGACACGAGAGGTGTAGAAGAAAAACCTCTGACCTGAGACGAGAGATCTAGAGGTAAAACCTCTGACCTGACACGAGAGAATTTGATGTAAAACCTCTGACCTGACACGAGAGATCTAGAGGTAAAACCTCTGACCTGACACGAGATAATTTGATGTAAAACCTCTGACCTGAGACAAGAGATTTAAAGGTAAAACCTCTGACCTGACACGAGAGGTCTAGAGATAAAACCTCTAACCTGAGACAAGAGATTTAAAGGTAAAATCCCTGACCTGACACGAGAGATCTAGAGGTAAAACCTCCGACCTGAGACAAGAGATTTAAAGGTAAAACCTCTGACCTGACACGAGAGATCTAGAGGTAAAACCTCTGACCTGACACGAGAGATCTAGAGGTAAAACCTCCGACCTGAGACAAGAGATTTAAAGGTAAAATCTCTGACCTGACACGAGAGGTCTAGAGGTAAAACCTCTGACCTCACACGAGAGGTCTAGAGGTAAAACCTCTGACCTGACATGAGAGATCTAGAGGTAAAACCTCTGACCTGACACGAGAAATCTAGAGGTAACACCTCTGACCTGAGACGAGAGATTTAGAGGTAAAACCTCTGACCTGACACGAGAAGGCTAGAGGTAAAACCTTTGACCTGAGACAAGAGATCTAGAAGTAAAACCTCTGACCTGACACGAGAGGTGTAGAAGAAAAACCTCTGACCTGAGACGAGAGATCTAGAGGTAAAACCTCTGACCTGACACGAGAGAATTTGATGTAAAACCTCTGACCTGACACGAGAGATCTAGAGGTAAAACCTCTGACCTGACACGAGATAATTTGATGTAAAACCTCTGACCTGAGACAAGAGATTTAAAGGTAAAACCTCTGACCTGACACGAGAGGTCTAGAGATAAAACCTCTAACCTGAGACAAGAGATTTAAAGGTAAAATCCCTGACCTGACACGAGAGATCTAGAGGTAAAACCTCCGACCTGAGACAAGAGATTTAAAGGTAAAATCTCTGATCCTGACACGAGAGATGTAGAGGTAAATCCTCTGACCTGACACGCGAGATTTAGAGGTAAAACCTTTGACCTGACACGAAAGATCTAGAGGTAAAACCTCTGACCTGACACGAGAGATCTAGAGGTTAAACCTCTGATCTGACACGAGATATCTAGAGGATAAACATCTGATCTGACATGAGAGATTTAGAGGTAAAACCTCTGACCTGACACGAGAGATTAAGAGGTAAAACCTCTTGACCTGACACGAGAGATCTAGAGGTAAAACCTCTGACCTGACACGAGAGAACTAGAGGTAAAACCTCTGACCTGAGACAAGAGATTTAAAGGTAAAACCTCTGACCTGACACGAGAGATCTAGAGGTAAAACCTCTGACCTGACACGAGAGATCTAGAGGTAAAACCTCCGACCTGAGACAAGAGATTTAAAGGTAAAATCTCTGACCTGACACGAGAGGTCTAGAGGTAAAACCTCTGACCTCACACGAGAGGTCTAGAGGTAAAACCTCTGACCTGACATGAGAGATCTAGAGGTAAAACCTCTGACCTGACACGAGAAATCTAGAGGTAACACCTCTGACCTGAGACGAGAGATTTAGAGGTAAAACCTCTGACCTGACACGAGAAGGCTAGAGGTAAAACCTTTGACCTGAGACAAGAGATCTAGAAGTAAAACCTCTGACCTGACACGAGAGGTGTAGAAGAAAAACCTCTGACCTGAGACGAGAAATCTAGAGGTAAAACCTCTGACCTGACACGAGAGAATTTGATGTAAAACCTCTGACCTGACACGAGAGATCTAGAGGTAAAACCTCTGACCTGACACGAGATAATTTGATGTAAAACCTCTGACCTGAGACAAGAGATTTAAAGGTAAAACCTCTGACCTGACACGAGAGGTCTAGAGATAAAACCTCTAACCTGAGACAAGAGATTTAAAGGTAAAATCCCTGACCTGACACGAGAGATCTAGAGGTAAAACCTCCGACCTGAGACAAGAGATTTAAAGGTAAAATCTCTGATCCTGACACGAGAGATGTAGAGGTAAATCCTCTGACCTGACACGCGAGATTTAGAGGTAAAACCTTTGACCTGACACGAAAGATCTAGAGGTAAAACCTCTGACCTGACACGAGAGATCTAGAGGTTAAACCTCTGATCTGACACGAGATATCTAGAGGATAAACATCTGATCTGACATGAGAGATTTAGAGGTAAAACCTCTGACCTGACACGAGAGATTAAGAGGTAAAACCTCTTGACCTGACACGAGAGATCTAGAGGTAAAACCTCTGACCTGACACGAGAGATCTAGAGGTAAAACGTCTGACCCGACACGAGAGATTTAGAGGTAAAACCTCTGATCTGACACGAGAGATTTAGAGGTAAAACCTCTGACCTGACACGAAAGATTTAAAGGTAAAACCTCTGACCCGACACGAGAGATTTAGAGGAAAAACCTTTGACCTGACACGAAAGATCTAGAGGTAAAACCTCTGACCTGACACGAGAGATCTAGAGGTTAAACCTCTGATCTGACACGAGAGATCTAGAGGATAAACCTCTGATCTGACACGAGAGATTTAGAGGTAAAACCTCTGACCTGACACGAGAGATTAAGAGGTAAAACCTCTTGACCTGACACGAGAGATCTAGAGGTAAAACCTCTGACCTGACACGAGAGATCTAGAGGTAAAACCTCTGACCTGACACGAGAGATCTAGAGGTAAAACCTCCGACCTGAGACAAGAGATTTAAAGGTAAAACCTCTGACCTGACACGAGAGGTCTAGAGATAAAACCTCTGACCTGAGACAAGAGATTTAAAGATAAAATCTCTGTTCTGACACGAGAGATCTAGAGGTAAAACCTCCGACCTGTGACAAGAGATTTAAAGGTAAAATCTCTGACCTGACACGAGAGATTTAGTTGTAAAACCTTTGACCTGACACGAAAGATCTAGAGGTAAAACCTCTGACCTGACACGAAAGATTTAGAGGTAAAACCTTTGACCTGACACGAAAGATCTAGAGGTAAAACCTCTGACCTGACACGAGAGATCTAGGGGTTAAACCTCTGATCTGACACGAGAGATCTAGAGGTTAAACCTCTGATCTGACACGAGAGATCTAGAGGATAAACCTCTGATCTGACATGAGAGATTTAGAGGTAAAACCTCTGACCTGACACGAGAGATTAAGAGGTAAAACCTCTTGACCTGACACGAGAGATCTAGAGGTAAAACCTCTGACCTGACACGAGAGGTCTAGAGGTAAAACCTCTGACCTGAGACAAGAGATTTAAAGGTAAAATCTCTGACCTGACACGAGAGGTCTAGAGGTAAAACCTCTGACCTCACACGAGAGGTCTAGAGGTAAAACCTCTGACCTGACATGAGAGATCTCGAGGTAAAACCTCTGACCTGACACGAGAAGTCTAGAGGTAAAACCTTTGACCTGAGACAAGAGATCTAGAAGTAAAACCTCTGACCTGACACGAGAGGTCTAGAGGTAAAACCTCTGACCTGACACGAGAGAATTTGATGTAAAACCTCTGACCTGACACGAGAGATCTAGAGGTAAAACCTCTGACCTGACACGAGAGATCTAGAGGTAAAACCTCCGACCTGAGACAAGAGATTTAAAGGTAAAACCTCTGACCTGACACGAGAGGTCTAGAGATAAAACCTCTGACCTGAGACAAGAGATTTAAAGGTAAAATCTATGACCTGACACGAGAGATCTAGAGGTAAAACCTCCGACCTGAGACAAGAGATTTAAAGGTAAAATCTCTGACCTGACACGAGAGATTTAGAGGTAAATCCTCTGACCTGACACGCGAGATTTAGAGGTAAAACCTTTGACATGACACGTAAGATCTAGAGGTAAAACCTCTGACCTTATACGAGAGATCTAGAGGTTAAACCTCTGATCTGACACGAGAGATCTAGAGGTTAAACCTCTGATCTGACACGAGAGATCTAGAGGATAAACCTCTGATCTGACATGAGAGATTTAGAGGTAAAACCTCTGACCTGACAAGAGATTAAGAGGTAAAACCTCTTGACCTGACACGAGAGATCTAGAGGTAAAACCTCTGACCTGACATGAGAGATCTAGAGGTAAAACCTCCGACCTGAGACAAGAGATTTAAAGGCAAAACCTCTGACCTGACACGAGAGGTCTAGAGGTAAAACGTCTGACCTGACACGAGAGGTCTAGAGGTAAAACCTCTGACCTGACATGAGAGATCTAGAGATAAAACCTCTGATCTGACATGAGAGATTTAGAGGTAAAACCTCTGACCTGACACGAGAGATTAAGAGGTAAAACCTCTTGACCTGACACGAGAGATCTAGAGGTAAAACCTCTGACCTGACACGAGAGGTCTAGAAGTAAAACCTCTGACCTGAGACAAGAGATTTAAAGGTAAAATCTCTGACCTGACACGAGAGGTCTAGAGGTAAAACCTCTGACCTCACACGAGAGGTCTAGAGGTAAAACCTCTGACCTGACATGAGAGATCTCGAGGTAAAACCTCTGACCTGACACGAGAAGTCTAGAGGTAAAACCTTTGACCTGAGACAAGAGATCTAGAAGTAAAACCTCTGACCTGACACGAGAGGTGTAGAAGTAAAACCTCTGACCTGAGACGAGAGATCTAGAGGTAAAACCTCTGACCTGACACGAGAGAATTTGATGTAAAACCTCTGACCTGACACGAGAGATCTAGAGGTAAAACCTCTGACCTGACACGAGAGATCTAGAGGTAAAACCTCCGACCTGAGACAAGAGATTTAAAGGTAAAACCTCTGACCTGACACGAGAGGTCTAGAGATAAAACCTCTGACCTGAGACAAGAGATTTAAAGGTAAAATCTCTGACCTGACACGAGAGATCTAGAGGTAAAACCTCCGACCTGAGACAAGAGATTTAAAGGTAAAATCTCTGACCTGACACGAGAGATTTAGAGGTAAATCCTCTGACCTGACACGCGAGATTTAGAGGTAAAACCTTTGACCTGACACGTAAGATCTAGAGGTAAAACCTCTGACCTGACACGAGAGATCTAGAGGTTAAACCTCTGATCTGACACGAGAGATCTAGAGGTTAAACCTCTGATCTGACACGAGAGATCTAGAGGTTAAACCTCTGATCTGACACGAGAGATCTAGAGGATAAACCTCTGATCTGACATGAGAGATTTAGAGGTAAAACCTCTGACCTGACAAGAGATTAAGAGGTAAAACCTCTTGACCTGACACGAGAGATCTAGAGGTAAAACCTCTGACCTGACACGAGAGATCTAGAGGTAAAACCTCCGACCTGAGACAAGAGATTTAAAGGCAAAACCTCTGACCTGACACGAGAGGTCTAGAGATAAAACCTCTGACCTGAGACAGGAGATTTAAAGGTAAAATCTCAGACCTGACACGAGAGGTCTAGAGGTAAAACCTCTGACCTGACACGAGAGATCTAGAGGTAAAACCTCTGACCTGACACGAGAGATCTAGAGGTTAAACCTCTGATCTGACACGAGAGATCTAGAGGATAAACCTCTGATCTGACACGAGAGATTTAGAGGTAAAACCTCTGACCTGACACTAGAGATTTAGAGGTTAAACCTCTGATCTGACACGAGAGATTAAGAGGTAAAACCTCTTGACCTGACACGAGAGATCTAGAGGTAAAACCTCTGACCTGAAACAAGAGATTTAAAGGTAAAACCTCTGACATGACACGAGAGAACTAGAGGTAAAACCTCTGACCTGAGACAAGAGATTTAAAGGTAAAACCTCTGACCTGACACGAGAGATCTAGAGGTAAAACCTCTGACCTGACACGAGAGATCTAGAGGTAAAACCTCCGACCTGAGACAAGAGATTTAAAGGTAAAATCTCTGACCTGACACGAGAGGTCTAGAGGTAAAACCTCTGACCTCACACGAGAGGTCTAGAGGTAAAACCTCTGACCTGACATGAGAGATCTAGAGGTAAAACCTCTGACCTGACACGAGAAATCTAGAGGTAACACCTCTGACCTGAGACGAGAGATTTAGAGGTAAAACCTCTGACCTGACACGAGAAGGCTAGAGGTAAAACCTTTGACCTGAGACAAGAGATCTAGAAGTAAAACCTCTGACCTGACACGAGAGGTGTAGAAGAAAAACCTCTGACCTGAGACGAGAGATCTAGAGGTAAAACCTCTGACCTGACACGAGAGAATTTGATGTAAAACCTCTGACCTGACACGAGAGATCTAGAGGTAAAACCTCTGACCTGACACGAGATAATTTGATGTAAAACCTCTGACCTGAGACAAGAGATTTAAAGGTAAAACCTCTGACCTGACACGAGAGGTCTAGAGATAAAACCTCTGACCTGAGACAAGAGATTTAAAGGTAAAATCCCTGACCTGACACGAGAGATCTAGAGGTAAAACCTCCGACCTGAGACAAGAGATTTAAAGGTAAAATCTCTGATCCTGACACGAGAGATGTAGAGGTAAATCCTCTGACCTGACACGCGAGATTTAGAGGTAAAACCTTTGACCTGACACGAAAGATCTAGAGGTAAAACCTCTGACCTGACACGAGAGATCTAGAGGTTAAACCTCTGATCTGACACGAGATATCTAGAGGATAAACATCTGATCTGACATGAGAGATTTAGAGGTAAAACCTCTGACCTGACACGAGAGATTAAGAGGTAAAACCTCTTGACCTGACACGAGAGATCTAGAGGTAAAACCTCTGACCTGACACGAGAGGTCTAGAGGTAAAACCTCTTGACCTGACACGAGAGATCTAGAGGTAAAACCTCTGACCTGACACGAGAGGTCTAGAGGTAAAACCTCTGACCTGAGACAAGAGATTTAAAGGTAAAATCTCTGACCTGACACGAGAGGTCTAGAGGTAAAACCTCTGACCTCACACGAGAGGTCTAGAGGTAAAACCTCTGACCTGACATGAGAGATCTCGAGGTAAAACCTCTGACCTGACACGAGAAGTCTAGAGGTAAAACCTTTGACCTGAGACAAGAGATCTAGAAGTAAAACCTCTGACCTGACACGAGAGGTGTAGAAGTAAAACCTCTGACCTGAGACGAGAGATCTAGAGGTAAAACCTCTGACCTGACACGAGAGAATTTGATGTAAAACCTCTGACCTGACACGAGAGGTCTAGAGATAAAACCTCTGACCTGAGACAAGAGATTTAAAGGTAAAATCTCTGACCTGACACGAGAGATTTAGAGGTAAATCCTCTGACCTGACACGCGAGATTTAGAGGTAAAACCTTTGACCTGACACGTAAGATCTAGAGGTAAAACCTCTGACCTGACACGAGAGATCTAGAGGTTAAACCTCTGATCTGACACGAGAGATCTAGAGGTTAAACCTCTGATCTGACACGAGAGATCTAGAGGATAAACCTCTGATCTGACATGAGAGATTTAGAGGTAAAACCTCTGACCTGACAAGAGATTAAGAGGTAAAACCTCTTGACCTGACACGAGAGATCTAGAGGTAAAACCTCTGACCTGACACGAGAGATCTAGAGGTAAAACCTCCGACCTGAGACAAGAGATTTAAAGGCAAAACCTCTGACCTGACACGAGAGGTCTAGAGATAAAACCTCTGACCTGAGACAAGAGATTTAAAGGTAAAATCTCAGACCTGACACGAGAGGTCTAGAGGTAAAACCTCTGACCTGACACGAGAGATCTAGAGGTAAAACCTCTGACCTGACACGAGAGATCTAGAGGTTAAACCTCTGATCTGACACGAGAGATCTAGAGGATAAACCTCTGATCTGACACGAGAGATTTAGAGATAAAACCTCTGACCTGACACTAGAGATTTAGAGGTTAAACCTCTGATCTGACACGAGAGATTAAGAGGTAAAACCTCTTGACCTGACACGAGAGATCTAGAGGTAAAACCTCTGACCTGAAACAAGAGATTTAAAGGTAAAACCTCTGACATGACACGAGAGAACTAGAGGTAAAACCTCTGACCTGAGACAAGAGATTTAAAGGTAAAACCTCTGACCTGACACGAGAGATCTAGAGGTAAAACCTCTGACCTGACACGAGAGATCTAGAGGTAAAACCTCCGACCTGAGACAAGAGATTTAAAGGTAAAATCTCTGACCTGACACGAGAGGTCTAGAGGTAAAACCTCTGACCTCACACGAGAGGTCTAGAGGTAAAACCTCTGACCTGACATGAGAGATCTAGAGGTAAAACCTCTGACCTGACACGAGAAATCTAGAGGTAACACCTCTGACCTGAGACGAGAGATTTAGAGGTAAAACCTCTGACCTGACACGAGAAGGCTAGAGGTAAAACCTTTGACCTGAGACAAGAGATCTAGAAGTAAAACCTCTGACCTGACACGAGAGGTGTAGAAGAAAAACCTCTGACCTGAGACGAGAGATCTAGAGGTAAAACCTCTGACCTGACACGAGAGAATTTGATGTAAAACCTCTGACCTGACACGAGAGATCTAGAGGTAAAACCTCTGACCTGACACGAGATAATTTGATGTAAAACCTCTGACCTGAGACAAGAGATTTAAAGGTAAAACCTCTGACCTGACACGAGAGGTCTAGAGATAAAACCTCTGACCTGAGACAAGAGATTTAAAGGTAAAATCCCTGACCTGACACGAGAGATCTAGAGGTAAAACCTCCGACCTGAGACAAGAGATTTAAAGGTAAAATCTCTGATCCTGACACGAGAGATGTAGAGGTAAATCCTCTGACCTGACACGCGAGATTTAGAGGTAAAACCTTTGACCTGACACGAAAGATCTAGAGGTAAAACCTCTGACCTGACACGAGAGATCTAGAGGTTAAACCTCTGATCTGACACGAGATATCTAGAGGATAAACATCTGATCTGACATGAGAGATTTAGAGGTAAAACCTCTGACCTGACACGAGAGATTAAGAGGTAAAACCTCTTGACCTGACACGAGAGATCTAGAGGTAAAACCTCTGACCTGACACGAGAGATCCAGAGGTAAAACCTCTGACCTGACACGAGAGATCTAGAGGTAAAACCTCCGACCTGAGACAAGAGATTTAAAGGCAAAACCTCTGACCTGACACGAGAGGTCTAGAGATAAAACCTCTGACCTGAGACAAGAGATTTAAAGGTAAAATCTCTGACCTGACACGAGAGGTCTAGAGGTAAAACCTCTGACCTGACAGGAGAGGTCGAGAGATAAAACTTTTGACCTGTGACAAGAGATCTAGAAGTAAAACCTATGACCTGACACGAGAGATTGAGAGGTAAAACCTCTGACCTGAGACGAGAGATTTAAAGGTAAAATCTCTGACCTGACACAAGAGGTTTAGAGGTAAAACCTCTGACCTGACACGAGAGATCTAGAGGTAAAATCTCTGACCTGACATGAGAAATCTAGAGGTAAAACCTCTGACCTGAGACGAGAGATCTAGAGGTAACACCTCTGACCTGAGACGAGAGATTTAGAGGTAAAACCTCTGACCTGACACGAGAAGTCTAGAGGTAAAACCTTTGACCTGAGACAAGAGATCTATGAGTAAAACCCATGACCTGACACGAGAGAATTTGATGTAAAACCTCTGACCTGACACGAGAGATTGAGAGGTAAAACCTCTGACCTGACACGAGAGATCTAGAGGTAAAACCTCTGACCTGACACGAGTAATCTAGAGGTAAAACCTCTGACCTGACACGACAGATTACGAGGTAAAACCTCTGACCTGAGACGAGAGATCTAGAGGTAAAACCTCTGACCTGACACGAGAGAATTTGATGTAAAACCTCTGACCTGACACGAGAGGTCTAGAGATAAAACCTCTGACCTGAGACAAGAGATTTAAAGGTAAAATCTCTGACCTGACACGAGAGATTTAGAGGTAAATCCTCTGACCTGACACGCGAGATTTAGAGGTAAAACCTTTGACCTGACACGTAAGATCTAGAGGTAAAACCTCTGACCTGACACGAGAGATCTAGAGGTTAAACCTCTGATCTGACACGAGAGATCTAGAGGTTAAACCTCTGATCTGACACGAGAGATCTAGAGGATAAACCTCTGATCTGACATGAGAGATTTAGAGGTAAAACCTCTGACCTGACAAGAGATTAAGAGGTAAAACCTCTTGTCCTGACACGAGAGATCTAGAGGTAAAACCTCTGACCTGACACGAGAGATCTAGAGGTAAAACCTCCGACCTGAGACAAGAGATTTAAAGGCAAAACCTCTGACCTGACACGAGAGGTCTAGAGATAAAACCTCTGACCTGAGACAAGAGATTTAAAGGTAAAATCTCAGACCTGACACGAGAGGTCTAGAGGTAAAACCTCTGACCTGACACGAGAGATCTAGAGGTAAAACCTCTGACCTGACACGAGAGATCTAGAGGTTAAACCTCTGATCTGACACGAGAGATCTAGAGGATAAACCTCTGATCTGACACGAGAGATTTAGAGATAAAACCTCTGACCTGACACTAGAGATTTAGAGGTTAAACCTCTGATCTGACACGAGAGATTAAGAGGTAAAACCTCTTGACCTGACACGAGAGATCTAGAGGTAAAACCTCTGACCTGAAACAAGAGATTTAAAGGTAAAACCTCTGACATGACACGAGAGAACTAGAGGTAAAACCTCTGACCTGAGACAAGAGATTTAAAGGTAAAACCTCTGACCTGACACGAGAGATCTAGAGGTAAAACCTCTGACCTGACACGAGAGATCTAGAGGTAAAACCTCCGACCTGAGACAAGAGATTTAAAGGTAAAATCTCTGACCTGACACGAGAGGTCTAGAGGTAAAACCTCTGACCTCACACGAGAGGTCTAGAGGTAAAACCTCTGACCTGACATGAGAGATCTAGAGGTAAAACCTCTGACCTGACACGAGAAATCTAGAGGTAACACCTCTGACCTGAGACGAGAGATTTAGAGGTAAAACCTCTGACCTGACACGAGAAGGCTAGAGGTAAAACCTTTGACCTGAGACAAGAGATCTAGAAGTAAAACCTCTGACCTGACACGAGAGGTGTAGAAGAAAAACCTCTGACCTGAGACGAGAGATCTAGAGGTAAAACCTCTGACCTGACACGAGAGAATTTGATGTAAAACCTCTGACCTGACACGAGAGATCTAGAGGTAAAACCTCTGACCTGACACGAGATAATTTGATGTAAAACCTCTGACCTGAGACAAGAGATTTAAAGGTAAAACCTCTGACCTGACACGAGAGGTCTAGAGATAAAACCTCTGACCTGAGACAAGAGATTTAAAGGTAAAATCCCTGACCTGACACGAGAGATCTAGAGGTAAAACCTCCGACCTGAGACAAGAGATTTAAAGGTAAAATCTCTGATCCTGACACGAGAGATGTAGAGGTAAATCCTCTGACCTGACACGCGAGATTTAGAGGTAAAACCTTTGACCTGACACGAAAGATCTAGAGGTAAAACCTCTGACCTGACACGAGAGATCTAGAGGTTAAACCTCTGATCTGACACGAGATATCTAGAGGATAAACATCTGATCTGACATGAGAGATTTAGAGGTAAAACCTCTGACCTGACACGAGAGATTAAGAGGTAAAACCTCTTGACCTGACATGAGAGATCTAGAGGTAAAACCTCTGACCTGACACGAGAGATCCAGAGGTAAAACCTCTGACCTGACACGAGAGATCTAGAGGTAAAACCTCCGACCTGAGACAAGAGATTTAAAGGCAAAACCTCTGACCTGACACGAGAGGTCTAGAGATAAAACCTCTGACCTGAGACAAGAGATTTAAAGGTAAAATCTCTGACCTGACACGAGAGGTCTAGAGGTAAAACCTCTGACCTGACAGGAGAGGTCGAGAGATAAAACTTTTGACCTGTGACAAGAGATCTAGAAGTAAAACCTATGACCTGACACGAGAGATTGAGAGGTAAAACCTCTGACCTGAGACGAGAGATTTAAAGGTAAAATCTCTGACCTGACACAAGAGGTTTAGAGGTAAAACCTCTGACCTGACACGAGAGATCTAGAGGTAAAATCTCTGACCTGACATGAGAAATCTAGAGGTAAAACCTCTGACCTGAGACGAGAGATCTAGAGGTAACACCTCTGACCTGAGACGAGAGATTTAGAGGTAAAACCTCTGACCTGACACGAGAAGTCTAGAGGTAAAACCTTTGACCTGAGACAAGAGATCTATGAGTAAAACCCATGACCTGACACGAGAGAATTTGATGTAAAACCTCTGACCTGACACGAGAGATTGAGAGGTAAAACCTCTGACCTGACACGAGAGATCTAGAGGTAAAACCTCTGACCTGACACGAGTAATCTAGAGGTAAAACCTCTGACCTGACACGACAGATTACGAGGTAAAACCTCTGACCTGACACGAGAGATCTAAAGGTAAAACGTCTGACCTGACATGCGCAATCTAGAGATAAAACCTCTGACCTGACACGAGATATTTAGAGGTAAAACCTCTTTTCCTGACACGAGAGATCTAGAGTAAAACCTCTGACCTAACACGAGAGATTTGAGGTAAAACCTCTGACCTGACACGAGATATCTAGAGGTAAAGCCTCTGACCTGACACCAGAGATCTAGAGGTAAAACCTCTGACCTGACACGAGAGATCTAGAGGTAAGACGTCTGACCCGACACGAGAGATTTAGAGGTAAAACCTCTGATCTGACACGAGAGATTTAGAGGTAAAACCTCTGACCTGACATGAAAGATATAAAGGTAAAACCTCTGACCCGACACGAGAGATCTAGAGGTTAAACCTCTGATCTGACACGAGAGATCTAGAGGATAAACCTCTGATCTGACACGAGAGATTTAGAGGTAAAACCTCTGACCTGACACGAGAGATTAAGAGGTAAAACCTCTTGACCTGACACGAGAGATCTAGAGGTAAAACCTCTGACCTGACACGAGAGATCTAGAGGTAACACCTCTGACCTGACACGAGAGATCTAGAGGTAAAACCTCCGACCTGAGACAAGAGATTTAAAGGTAAAACCTCTGACCTGACACGAGAGGTCTAGAGATAAAACCTCTGACCTGAGACAAGAGATTTAAAGGTAAAATCTCTGACCTGACACGAGAGATCTAGAGGTAAAACCTCCGACCTGAGACAAGAGATTTAAAGGTAAAATCTCTGACCTGACACGAGAGATTTAGTTGTAAAACCTTTGACCTGACACGAAAGATCTAGAGGTAAAACCTCTGACCTGACACGAAAGATTTAGAGGTAAAACCTTTGACCTGACACGAAAGATCTAGAGGTAAAACCTCTGACCTGTCACGAGAGATCTAGGGGTTAAACCTCTGATCTGACACGAGAGATCTACAGGTTAAACCTCTGATCTGACACGAGAGATCTAGAGGATAAACCTCTGATCTGACATGAGAGATCTAGAGGTAAAACCTCCGACCTGAGACAAGAGATTTAAAGGCAAAACCTCTGACCTGACACGAGAGGTCTAGAGATAAAACCTCTGACCTGAGACAAGAGATTTAAAGGAAAAATCTCTGACCTGACACGAGAGGTCTAGAGGTAAAACCTCTGACCTGACAGGAGAGGTCGAGAGATAAAACTTTTGACCTGTGACAAGAGATCTAGAAGTAAAACCTATGACCTGACACGAGAGATTGAGAGGTAAAACCTCTGACCTGAGACGAGAGATTTAAAGGTAAAATCTCTGACCTGACACAAGAGGTTTAGAGGTAAAACCTCTGACCTGACACGAGAGATCTAGAGGTAAAACCTCTGACCTGACATGAGAGATCTAGAGGTAAAACCTCTGACCTGAGACGAGAGATCTAGAGGTAACACCTCTGACCTGAGACGAGAGATTTAGAGGTAAAACCTCTGACCTGACACGAGAGATCTAGAGGTAAAACCTTTGACCTGAGACAAGAGATCTATGAGTAAAACCCATGACCTGACACGAGAGAATTTGATGTAAAACCTCTGACCTGACACGAGAGATTGAGAGGTAAAACCTCTGACCTGACACGAGAGATCTAGAGGTAAAACCTCTGACCTGACACGAGAGATCTAAAGGTAAAACGTCTGACCTGACATGCGCAATCTAGAGATAAAACCTCTGACCTTACACGAGATATTTAGAGGTAAAACCTCTTTTCCTGACACGAGAGATCTAGAGTAAAACCTCTGACTTAACACGAGAGATTTGAGGTAAAACCTCTGACCTGACACGAGATATCTAGAGGTAAAGCCTCTGACCTGACACCAGAGATCTAGAGGTAAAACCTCTGACCTGACACGAGAGATCTAGAGGTAAGACGTCTGACCCGACACGAGAGATTTAGAGGTAAAACCTCTGATCTGACACGAGAGATTTAGAGGTAAAACCTCTGACCTGACATGAAAGATTTAAAGGTAAAACCTCTGACCCGACACGAGAGATTTAGAGGAAAAACCTTTGACCTGACACGAAAGATCTAGAGGTGAAACCTCTGACCTGACACGAGAGATCTAGAGGTTAAACCTCTGATCTGACACGAGAGATCTAGAGGATAAACCTCTGATCTGACACGAGAGATTTAGAGGTAAAACCTCTGACCTGACACGAGAGATTAAGAGGTAAAACCTCTTGACCTGACACGAGAGATCTAGAGGTAAAACCTCTGACCTGACACGAGAGATCTAGATGTAAAACCTCTGACCTGACACGAGAGATCTAGAGGTAAAACCTCCGACCTGAGACAAGAGATTTAAAGGTAAAACCTCTGACCTGACACGAGAAGGCTAGAGATAAAACCTCTGACCTGAGACAAGAGATTTAGAGGTAAAACCTCTGACCTGACACGAGAGATTAAGAGGTAAAACCTCTTGACCTGACACGAAAGATCTAGAGGTAAAACCTCTGACCTGACACGAGAGATTAAGAGGTAAAACCTCTTGACCTGACACGAGAGATCTAGAGGTAAAACCTCTGACCTGACACGAAAGATTTAGAGGTAAAACCTTTGACCTGACAAGAAAGATCTAGAGGTAAAACCTCTGACCTGTCACGAGAGATCTAGGGGTTAAACCTCTGATCTGACACGAGAGATCTACAGGTTAAACCTCTGATCTGACACGAGAGATCTAGAGGATAAACCTCTGATCTGACATGAGAGATTTAGAGGTAAAACCTCTGACCTGACACGAGAGATTAAGAGGTAAAACCTCTTGACCTGACACGAGAGATCTAGAGGTAAAACCTCTGACCTGACACGAGAGATCTAGATGTAAAACCTCTGACCTGACACGAGAGATCTAGAGGTAAAACCTCCGACCTGAGACAAGAGATTTAAAGGTAAAACCTCTGACCTGACATGAAAGATTTAAAGGTAAAACCTCTGACCCGACACGAGAGATTTAGAGGAAAAACCTTTGACCTGACACGAAAGATCTAGAGGTGAAACCTCTGACCTGACACGAGAGATCTAGAGGTTAAACCTCTGATCTGACACGAGAGATCTAGAGGATAAACCTCTGATCTGACACGAGAGATTTAGAGGTAAAACCTCTGACCTGACACGAGAGATTAAGAGGTAAAACCTCTTGACCTGACACGAGAGATCTAGAGGTAAAACCTCTGACCTGACACGAGAGATCTAGATGTAAAACCTCTGACCTGACACAAGAGATCTAGAGGTAAAACCTCCGACCTGAGACAAGAGATTTAAAGGTAAAACCTCTGACCTGACACGAGAAGGCTAGAGATAAAACCTCTGACCTGAGACAAGAGATTTAGAGGTAAAACCTCTGACCTGACACGAGAGATTAAGAGGTAAAACCTCTTGACCTGACACGAAAGATCTAGAGGTAAAACCTCTGACCTGACACGAGAGATTAAGAGGTAAAACCTCTTGACCTGACACGAGAGATCTAGAGGTAAAACCTCTGACCTGACACGAAAGATTTAGAGGTAAAACCTTTGACCTGACACGAAAGATCTAGAGGTAAAACCTCTGACCTGTCACGAGAGATCTAGGGGTTAAACCTCTGATCTGACACGAGAGATCTACAGGTTAAACCTCTGATCTGACACGAGAGATCTAGAGGATAAACCTCTGATCTGACATGAGAGATTTAGAGGTAAAACCTCTGACCTGACACGAGAGATTAAGAGGTAAAACCTCTTGACCTGACACGAAAGATCTAGAGGTAAAACCTCTGACCTGACACGAGAGATTAAGAGGTAAAACCTCTTGACCTGACACGAGAGATCTAGAGGTTAAACCTCTGATCTGACATGAGAGATCTAGAGGATAAACCTCTGATCTGACACGAGAGATTTAGAGGTAAAACCTCTGACCTGACACGAGAGATTAAGAGGTAAAACCTCTTGACCTGACACGAGAGATCTAGAGGTAAAACCTCTGACCTGACACGAGAGATCTAGAGGTAAAACCTCTGACCTGACACGAGAGATCTAGAGGTAAAACCTCCGACCTGAGACAAGAGATTTAAAGGTAAAACCTCTGACCTGACACGAGAGGTCTAGAGATAAAACCTCTGACCTGAGACAAGAGATTTAAAGGTAAAATCTCTGACCTGACACGAGAGATCTAGAGGTAAAACCTCCGACCTGAGACAAGAGATTTAAAGGTAAAATCTCTGACCTGACACGAGAGATTTAGTTGTAAAACCTTTGACCTGACACGAAAGATCTAGAGGTAAAACCTCTGACCTGACACGAAAGATTTAGAGGTAAAACCTTTGACCTGACACTGAGCGATTTAGAGGTAAAACCTCTGACCTGACACGAGAGATTAAGAGGTAAAACCTCTTGACCTGACACGAGAGATCTAGAGGTAAAACCTCTGACCTGACACGAGAGGTCTAGAGGTAAAACCTCTGACCTGAGACAAGAGATTTAAAGGTAAAATCTCTGACCTGACACGAGAGGTCTAGAGGTAAAACCTCTGACCTCACACGAGAGGTCTAGAGGTAAAACCTCTGACCTGACATGAGAGATCTCGAGGTAAAACCTCTGACCTGAGACGAGAGATCTAGAGGTAACACCTCTGACCTGAGACGAGAGATTTAGAGGTAAAACCTCTGACCTGACACGAGAGATCTAGAGGTAAAACCTCTGACCTGACACGAGTAATCTAGAGGTAAAACCTCTGACCTGACACGACAGATTACGAGGTAAAACCTCTGACCTGACACGAGAGATCTAAAGGTAAAACGTCTGACCTGACATGCGCAATCTAGAGATAAAACCTCTGACCTTACACGAGATATTTAGAGGTAAAACCTCTTTTCATGACACGAGAGATCTAGAGTAAAACCTCTGACCTAACACGAGAGATTTGAGGTAAAACCTCTGACCTGACACGAGATATCTAGAGGTAAAACCTCTGACCTGACACCAGAGATCTAGAGGTACAACCTCTGACCTGACACGAGAGATCTAGAGGTAAAACGTCTGACCCGACACGAGAGATTTAGAGGTAAAACCTCTGATCTGACACAAGAGATTTAGAGGTAAAACCTCTGACATGACATGAAAGATTTAAAGGTAAAACCTCTGACCCGACACGAGAGATTTAGAGGAAAAACCTTTGACCTGACACGAAAGATCTAGAGGTAAAACCTCTGACCTGACACGAGAGATCTAGAGGTTAAACCTCTGATCTGACACGAGAGATCTAGAGGATAAACCTCTGATCTGACACGAGAGATTTAGAGGTAAAACCTCTGACCTGACACGAGAGATTAAGAGGTAAAACCTCTTGACCTGACACGAGAGATCTAGAGGTAAAACCTCTGACCTGACACGAGAGATCTAGAGGTAAAACCTCTGACCTGACACGAGAGATCTAGAGGTAAAACCTCCGACCTGAGACAAGAGATTTAAAGGTAAAACCTCTGACCTGACACGAGAGGTCTAGAGATAAAACCTCTGACCTGAGACAAGAGATTTAAAGGTAAAATCTCTGACCTGACACGAGAGATCTAGAGGTAAAACCTCCGACCTGAGACAAGAGATTTAAAGGTAAAATCTATGACCTGACACGAGAGATTTAGTTGTAAAACCTTTGACCTGACACGAAAGATCTAGAGGTAAAACCTCTGACCTGACACGAAAGATTTAGAGGAAAAACCTTTGACCTGACACGAAAGATCTAGAGGTAAAACCTCTGACCTGACACGAGAGATCTAGGGGTTAAACCTCTGATCTGACACGTGAGATCTAGAGGTTAAACCTCTGATCTGACACGAGAGATCTAGAGGACAAACCTCTGATCTGACATGAGAGATTTAGAGGTAAAACCTCTGACCTGACACGAGAGATTAAGAGGTAAAACCTCTTGACCTGACACGAGAGATCTAGAGGTAAAACCTCTGACCTGACACGAGAGGTCTAGAGGTAAAACCTCTGACCTCACACGAGAGGTCTAGAGGTAAAACCTCTGACCTGACATGAGAGATCTCGAGGTAAAACCTCTGACCTGACACGAGAAGTCTAGAGGTAAAAACTTTGACCTGAGACAAGAGATCTAGAAGTAAAACCTCTGACCTGACACGAGAGGTGTAGAAGTAAAACCTCTGACCTGAGACGAGAGATCTAGAGGTAAAACCTCTGACCTGAAACGAGAGAATTTGATGTAAAACCTCTGACCTGACACGAGAGATCTAGAGGTAAAACCTCTGACCTGACACGAGAGATCTAGGGGTAAAACCTCCGACCTGAGACAAGAGATTTAAAGGTAAAACCTCTGACCTGACACGAGAGGTCTAGAGATAAAACCTCTGACCTGAGACAAGAGATTTAAAGGTAAAATCTCTGACATGACACGAGAGATCTAGAGGTAAAACCTCCGACCTGAGACAAGAGATTTAAAGGTAAAATCTCTGACCTGACACGAGAGATTTAGAGGTAAATCCTCTGACCTGACACGCGAGATTTAGAGGTTAAACCTTTGACCTGACACGTAAGATCTAGAGGTTAAACCTCTGACCTGACACGAGAGATCTAGAGGTTAAACCTCTGATCTGACACGAGAGATCTAGAGGTTAAACCTCTGATCTGACACGAGAGATCTAGAGGATAAACCTCTGATCTGACATGAGAGATTTAGAGGTAAAACCTCTGACCTGACAAGAGATTAAGAGGTAAAACCTCTTGACCTGACACGAGAGATCTAGAGGTAAAACCTCTGACCTGACACGAGAGATCTAGAGGTAAAACCTCCTACCTGAGACAAGAGATTTAAAGGCAAAACCTCTGACCTGACACGAGAGGTCTAGAGATAAAACCTCTGACCTGAGACAAGAGATTTAAAGGTAAAATCTCAGACCTGACACGAGAGGTCTAGAGGTAAAACCTCTGACCTGACACGAGAGATCTAGAGGTAAAACCTCTGACCTGACACGAGAGATCTAAAGGTAAATCCTCTGACCTGACATGAGAAATATAGAGGTAAAACCTTTGACCTGACACGAGATTTAGAGGTAAAACCTCTGACCTGACACGAGAGATTTAGAGGTTAAACCTCTGACCTGACACGAGAGATCTAGAGGCAAAACCTCTGACCAGACACGAGAGATTTTAGGTAAAACCTCTGACCTGACACGAGAGATCTAGAGGTAAAACCTCTGACCTGACATGAGAGATTTAGAGGTAAAACCTCTGACCTGACACGAGAGGTCTAGAGGTAAAACCTCTGACTTGACATGAGAGATTTAGAGGTAAAACCTCTGACCTGACACGACAAATCTAGAGGTAACACCTCTGACCTGACACGAGAGATCTAAAGGTAAAACCTCTGACCTGACATGAGTAATCTAGAGGTAAAACCTCTGACGTGACACGAGAGAATTTGATGTAAAACCTCTGACCTGACACGAGAGATTGAGAGGTAAAACCTCTGACCGGACACGAGAGATCTAGAGGTAAATCCTCTGACCTGACACGAGAGATCTAGAGGAAAAACCTCTAATCTGACACGAGAGATTTAGAGGTGAAACCTCTTGTCCTGACACGAGAGAATTTGATGTAAAACCTCTGACCTGACACGAGAGATCTAAAGGTAAAACGTCTGACCTGACATGTAGAGATAAAACCTCTGACCCGACACGAGAGATTTAGAGGTAAATGCCCTGACCTGACACGAGAGATTTAGAGGTAAAACCTCTGACCTGACACGAAAGATCTAGAGGTAAAACCTCTGACCTGACACGACGGATCTAGAAGTAAAACCTATGACCTGACACGAGAGGTCTAGAGGTAAAACCTCTGACCTGAGACGAGAGATCTAGAGGTAAAACCTCTGACCTGACACGAGAGAATTTGATGTAAAACCTCTGACCGGACACGAGAGATTGAGAGCTAAAACCTATGACCTGACACGAGAGGTCTAGAAGTAAAACCTCTGACCTGAGACAAGAGATTTAAAGGTAAAATCTCTGACCTGACACGAGAGATCTAGAGGTAAAACCTCCGACCTGAGACAAGAGATTTAAAGGTAAAATCTATGACCTGACACGAGAGATTTAGTTGTAAAACCTTTGACCTGACACGAAAGATCTAGAGGTAAAACCTCTGACCTGACACGAAAGATTTAGAGGAAAAACCTTTGACCTGACACGAAAGATCTAGAGGTAAAACCTCTGACCTGACACGAGAGATCTAGGGGTTAAACCTCTGATCTGACACGTGAGATCTAGAGGTTAAACCTCTGATCTGACACGAGAGATCTAGAGGACAAACCTCTGATCTGACATGAGAGATTTAGAGGTAAAACCTCTGACCTGACACGAGAGATTAAGAGGTAAAACCTCTTGACCTGACACGAGAGATCTAGAGGTAAAACCTCTGACCTGACACGAGAGGTCTAGAGGTAAAACCTCTGACCTCACACGAGAGGTCTAGAGGTAAAACCTCTGACCTGACATGAGAGATCTCGAGGTAAAACCTCTGACCTGACACGAGAAGTCTAGAGGTAAAACCTTTGACCTGAGACAAGAGATCTAGAAGTAAAACCTCTGACCTGACACGAGAGGTGTAGAAGTAAAACCTCTGACCTGAGACGAGAGATCTAGAGGTAAAACCTCTGACCTGAAACGAGAGAATTTGATGTAAAACCTCTGACCTGACACGAGAGATCTAGAGGTAAAACCTCTGACCTGACACGAGAGATCTAGGGGTAAAACCTCCGACCTGAGACAAGAGATTTAAAGGTAAAACCTCTGACCTGACACGAGAGGTCTAGAGATAAAACCTCTGACCTGAGACAAGAGATTTAAAGGTAAAATCTCTGACATGACACGAGAGATCTAGAGGTAAAACCTCCGACCTGAGACAAGAGATTTAAAGGTAAAATCTCTGACCTGACACGAGAGATTTAGAGGTAAATCCTCTGACCTGACACGCGAGATTTAGAGGTTAAACCTTTGACCTGACACGTAAGATCTAGAGGTTAAACCTCTGACCTGACACGAGAGATCTAGAGGTTAAACCTCTGATCTGACTCGAGAGATCTAGAGGTTAAACCTCTGATCTGACACGAGAGATCTAGAGGATAAACCTCTGATCTGACATGAGAGATTTAGAGGTAAAACCTCTGACCTGACAAGAGATTAAGAGGTAAAACCTCTTGACCTGACACGAGAGATCTAGAGGTAAAACCTCTGACCTGACACGAGAGATCTAGAGGTAAAACCTCCTACCTGAGACAAGAGATTTAAAGGCAAAACCTCTGACCTGACACGAGAGGTCTAGAGATAAAACCTCTGACCTGAGACAAGAGATTTAAAGGTAAAATCTCAGACCTGACACGAGAGGTCTAGAGGTAAAACCTCTGACCTGACACGAGAGATCTAGAGGTAAAACCTCTGACCTGACACGAGAGATCTAAAGGTAAATCCTCTGACCTGACATGAGAAATATAGAGGTAAAACCTTTGACCTGACACGAGATTTAGAGGTAAAACCTCTGACCTGACACGAGAGATTTAGAGGTTAAACCTCTGACCTGACACGAGAGATCTAGAGGCAAAACCTCTGACCAGACACGAGAGATTTTAGGTAAAACCTCTGACCTGACACGAGAGATCTAGAGGTAAAACCTCTGACCTGACATGAGCGATTTAGAGGTAAAACCTCTGACCTGACACGAGAGGTCTAGAGGTAAAACCTCTGACTTGACATGAGAGATTTAGAGGTAAAACCTCTGACCTGACACGACAAATCTAGAGGTAACACCTCTGACCTGACACGAGAGATCTAAAGGTAAAACCTCTGACCTGACATGAGTAATCTAGAGGTAAAACCTCTGACGTGACACGAGAGAATTTGATGTAAAACCTCTGACCTGACACGAGAGATTGAGAGGTAAAACCTCTGACCGGACACGAGAGATCTAGAGGTAAATCCTCTGACCTGACACGAGAGATCTAGAGGAAAAACCTCTAATCTGACACGAGAGATTTAGAGGTGAAACCTCTTGTCCTGACACGAGAGAATTTGATGTAAAACCTCTGACCTGACACGAGAGATCTAAAGGTAAAACGTCTGACCTGACATGTAGAGATAAAACCTCTGACCCGACACGAGAGATTTAGAGGTAAATGCCCTGACCTGACACGAGAGATTTAGAGGTAAAACCTCTGACCTGACACGAAAGATCTAGAGGTAAAACCTCTGACCTGACACGACGGATCTAGAAGTAAAACCTATGACCTGACACGAGAGGTCTAGAGGTAAAACCTCTGACCTGAGACGAGAGATCTAGAGGTAAAACCTCTGACCTGACACGAGAGAATTTGATGTAAAACCTCTGACCGGACACGAGAGATTGAGAGCTAAAACCTATGACCTGACACGAGAGGTCTAGAGGTAAAACCTCTGACCTGACACGAGAGGTCTAGAGGTAAAACCTCTGACCTGACACGAGAGGTCTAGAGGTAAAACCTCTGACCTGACACGAGAGGTCTAGAGGTAAAACCTCTGACCTGACACGAGAGGTCTAGAGGTAAAACCTCTGACCTGACACGAGAGGTCTAGAGGTAAAACCTCTGACCTGACCTGAGAGATTTAGAGGTAAATCCTCTGACCTGACACGACAAATCTAGAGGTAACACCTCTGACCTGAGACGAGAGATTTAGAGGTAAAACCTCTGACCTGACACGAGAAGTCTAGAGGTAAAACCTTTGACCTGAGACAAGAGATCTAGAGGTAAAACCTCTGACCTGACACGAGAGATTTAGAGGTAAATCCTCTGACATGACACGAGAGATCTAGAGGTAAAACCTCTGACCTGACACGATAGATCTAGAGGTTAAACCTCTGATCTGACATGAGAGATTTAGAGGTAAAACCTTTGACCTGACACGAGAGATCTAGAGGTTAAACCTCTGATCTGACACGAGAGATTTAGAGGTAAATCCTCTGACCTGACACGAGAGATCTAGAGGTAAAACCTCTGACCTGACACGAGAGATCTAGAGGTTAAACCTCTGATCTGACACGAGAGATTTAGAGGTAAAACCTCTGACCTAACACGAGAGGTCTAGAGGTAAAACCTCTGACCTGACATGAGACATCTAGAGGTAAAACCTCTGACCTGACACGAGAAATCTAGAGGTAACACCTCTGACCTGAGACGAGAGATTTAGAGGTAAAACCTTTGACCTGACACGAGAAGTCTAGAGGTAAAACCTCTGACCTGACACGACAAATCTAGAGGTAACACCTCTGACCTGAGACGAGAGATTTAGAGGTAAAACCTCTGACCTGACACTAGAAGTCTAGAGGTAAAACCTTTGACCTGAGACAAGAGATCTAGAAGTAAAACCTCTGACCTGACACGGGAGATTGAGAGGTAAAACCTCTGACCTGACACAAGAGATCTAAAGGTAAAACCTCTGACATGACATGAGCAATCTAGAGGTAAAACCTCTGACCTGACACGAGAAGTCTAGAGGTAAAACCTCTGACCTGACACGACAGATTACGAGGTAAAACCTCTGACCTGACACGAGCGATCTAGAGGTAAATCCTCTGACCTGACATGAGAGATCTAGAGGTAAAATCTCTGGCCTGACACGAGAGGTCTAGAGATAAAACCTCTGACCTGAGACAAGAGATTTAAAGGTAAAATCTCTGACCTGACACGAGAGGTCTAGAGGTAAAACCTCTGACCTGACACGAGAGGTCTAGAGGTAAAACCTCTGACCTGACACAAGAGGTCTAGAGGTAAAACCTCTGACCTGACATGAGAGATCTAGAGGTAAATCCTCTGACCTGACACGAGAAGTCTAGAGGTAAAACCTTTGACCTGAGACAAGAGATCTAGAGGTAAAACCTCTGACCTGAGACGAGAGAATTTGATGTTAAACCTCTGACCTGACACGAGAGATCTAGAGGTAAAACCTCTGACCTGACACGAGAGATCTAGAGGTAAAACCTCTGACCTGACACGACAGATTACGAGGTAAAACCTCTGACCTGACACGAGATATTTAGAGGTAAAACCTCTGACCTGACACGAGAGATTTAGAGGTAAAACCTCTGACATGACACGGAAGAATGAGAGGTAAAACCTCTGACCTGACACGAGAGATCTAGAGGAAAAACCTCTAATCTGACACGAGAGATTTAGAGGTGAAACCTCTTGTCCTGACACGAGAGAATTTGATGTAAAACCTCTGACCTGACACGAGAGATCTAAAGGTAAAACGTCTGACCTGACATGTAGAGATAAAACCTCTGACCCGACACGAGAGATTTAGAGGTAAATGCCCTGACCTGACACGAGAGATTTAGAGGTAAAACCTCTGACCTGACACGAAAGATCTAGAGGTAAAACCTCTGACCTGACACGACGGATCTAGAAGTAAAACCTATGACCTGACACGAGAGGTCTAGAGGTAAAACCTCTGACCTGAGACGAGAGATCTAGAGGTAAAACCTCTGACCTGACACGAGAGAATTTGATGTAAAACCTCTGACCGGACACGAGAGATTGAGAGCTAAAACCTATGACCTGACACGAGAGGTCTAGAGGTAAAACCTCTGACCTGACACGAGAGGTCTAGAGGTAAAACCTCTGACCTGACACGAGAGGTCTAGAGGTAAAACCTCTGACCTGACACGAGAGGTCTAGAGGTAAAACCTCTGACCTGACACGAGAGGTCTAGAGGTAAAACCTCTGACCTGACACGAGAGGTCTAGAGGTAAAACCTCTGACCTGACACGAGAGGTCTAGAGGTAAAACCTCTGACCTGACACGAGAGGTCTAGAGGTAAAACCTCTGACCTGACATGAGAGATTTAGAGGTAAATCCTCTGACCTGACACGACAAATCTAGAGGTAACACCTCTGACCTGAGACGAGAGATTTAGAGGTAAAACCTCTGACCTGACACGAGAAGTCTAGAGGTAAAACCTTTGACCTGAGACAAGAGATCTAGAGGTAAAACCTCTGACCTGACACGAGAGATTTAGAGGTAAATCCTCTGACATGACACGAGAGATCTAGAGGTAAAACCTCTGACCTGACACGAGAGATCTAGAGGTTAAACCTCTGATCTGACATGAGAGATTTAGAGGTAAAACCTTTGACCTGACACGAGAGATCTAGAGGTTAAACCTCTGATCTGACACGAGAGATTTAGAGGTAAATCCTCTGACCTGACACGAGAGATCTAGAGGTAAAACCTCTGACCTGACACGAGAGATCTAGAGGTTAAACCTCTGATCTGACACGAGAGATTTAGAGGTAAAACCTCTGACCTAACACGAGAGGTCTAGAGGTAAAACCTCTGACCTGACATGAGACATCTAGAGGTAAAACCTCTGACCTGACACGAGAAATCTAGAGGTAACACCTCTGACCTGAGACGAGAGATTTAGAGGTAAAACCTTTGACCTGACACGAGAAGTCTAGAGGTAAAACCTCTGACCTGACACGACAAATCTAGAGGTAACACCTCTGACCTGAGACGAGAGATTTAGAGGTAAAACCTCTGACCTGACACTAGAAGTCTAGAGGTAAAACCTTTGACCTGAGACAAGAGATCTAGAAGTAAAACCTCTGACCTGACACGGGAGATTGAGAGGTAAAACCTCTGACCTGACACAAGAGATCTAAAGGTAAAACCTCTGACATGACATGAGCAATCTAGAGGTAAAACCTCTGACCTGACACGAGAAGTCTAGAGGTAAAACCTCTGACCTGACACGAAAGATCTAGAGGTAAAACCTCTGACCTGACACGACGGATCTAGAAGTAAAACCTATGACCTGACACGAGAGGTCTAGAGGTAAAACCTCTGACCTGAGACGAGAGATCTAGAGGTAAAACCTCTGACCTGACACGAGAGAATTTGATGTAAAACCTCTGACCGGACACGAGAGATTGAGAGCTAAAACCTATGACCTGACACGAGAGGTCTAGAGGTAAAACCTCTGACCTGACACGAGAGGTCTAGAGGTAAAACCTCTGACCTGACACGAGAGGTCTAGAGGTAAAACCTCTGACCTGACACGAGAGGTCTAGAGGTAAAACCTCTGACCTGACACGAGAGGTCTAGAGGTAAAACCTCTGACCTGACACGAGAGGTCTAGAGGTAAAACCTCTGACCTGACACGAGAGGTCTAGAGGTAAAACCTCTGACCTGACACGAGAGGTCTAGAGGTAAAACCTCTGACCTGACATGAGAGATTTAGAGGTAAATCCTCTGACCTGACACGACAAATCTAGAGGTAACACCTCTGACCTGAGACGAGAGATTTAGAGGTAAAACCTCTGACCTGACACGAGAAGTCTAGAGGTAAAACCTTTGACCTGAGACAAGAGATCTAGAGGTAAAACCTCTGACCTGACACGAGAGATTTAGAGGTAAATCCTCTGACATGACACGAGAGATCTAGAGGTAAAACCTCTGACCTGACACGAGAGATCTAGAGGTTAAACCTCTGATCTGACATGAGAGATTTAGAGGTAAAACCTTTGACCTGACACGAGAGATCTAGAGGTTAAACCTCTGATCTGACACGAGAGATTTAGAGGTAAATCCTCTGACCTGACACGAGAGATCTAGAGGTAAAACCTCTGACCTGACACGAGAGATCTAGAGGTTAAACCTCTGATCTGACACGAGAGATTTAGAGGTAAAACCTCTGACCTAACACGAGAGGTCTAGAGGTAAAACCTCTGACCTGACATGAGACATCTAGAGGTAAAACCTCTGACCTGACACGAGAAATCTAGAGGTAACACCTCTGACCTGAGACGAGAGATTTAGAGGTAAAACCTTTGACCTGACACGAGAAGTCTAGAGGTAAAACCTCTGACCTGACACGACAAATCTAGAGGTAACACCTCTGACCTGAGACGAGAGATTTAGAGGTAAAACCTCTGACCTGACACTAGAAGTCTAGAGGTAAAACCTTTGACCTGAGACAAGAGATCTAGAAGTAAAACCTCTGACCTGACACGGGAGATTGAGAGGTAAAACCTCTGACCTGACACAAGAGATCTAAAGGTAAAACCTCTGACATGACATGAGCAATCTAGAGGTAAAACCTCTGACCTGACACGAGAAGTCACGAGGTAAAACCTCTGACCTGACACGAGCGATCTAGAGGTAAATCCTCTGACCTGACATGAGAGATCTAGAGGTAAAATCTCTGGCCTGACACGAGAGGTCTAGAGATAAAACCTCTGACCTGAGACAAGAGATTTAAAGGTAAAATCTCTGACCTGACACGAGAGGTCTAGAGGTAAAACCTCTGACCTGACACGAGAGGTCTAGAGGTAAAACCTCTGACCTGACACAAGAGGTCTAGAGGTAAAACCTCTGACCTGACATGAGAGATCTAGAGGTAAATCCTCTGACCTGACACGAGAAGTCTAGAGGTAAAACCTTTGACCTGAGACAAGAGATCTAGAGGTAAAACCTCTGACCTGAGACGAGAGAATTTGATGTTAAACCTCTGACCTGACACGAGAGATCTAGAGGTAAAACCTCTGACCTGACACGAGATATCTAGAGGTAAAACCTCTGACCTGACACGACAGATTACGAGGTAAAACCTCTGACCTGACACGAGATATTTAGAGGTAAAACCTCTGACCTGACACGAGAGATTTAGAGGTAAAACCTCTGACATGACACGGAAGAATGAGAGGTAAAACCTCTGACCTGACACGAGAGATTTAGAGGTAAAACCTCTGACATGACACGAGAGATCTAAAGGTAAAACCTCTGACATGACACGAGAGATCTAAAGGTAAAACCTCTGACCTGACACTAGAGATCTAGAGGTAAAACCTCTGACCTGACACGATAGATTTGAGGTAAAACCTCTGACCTGACACGAGAGATTTAAAGGTAAAACCTCTGACCTGACACGAGAGGTCTAGAAGTAAAACCTCTGACCTGAGACAAGAGATTTAAAGGTAAAATCTCTGACCTGACACGAGAGATCTAGAGGTAAAACCTCTGACCTGACACGAGAGATCTTGAGGTAAAACCTCTGACCTGACACGAGAGATTTAGAGGTAAAACCTCTGACCTGACACGAGAGATCTTGAGGTAAAACCTCTGACCTGACACTTGAGATTTAGAGGTAAAACCTTTGACCTGAGACAAGATATTTAAAGGTAAAACCTCTGACCTGACACGAGAGGTCTAGAGGTAAAACCTCTTACCTGACACGAGAGAATTTTATGTAAAACATCTGACCTGACACGAGAGATTGAGAGGTAAAACCTCTGACCTGACACGAGAGATCTAGAGGTAAAACCTCTGACCAGACACGAGAGATCTAGAGGTAAAACCTCTGACCTGACACGAGAGATTTGAGGTAAAACCTCTGACCTGACACGAGAAATCTAGAGGTAAAACCTCTGACCTGACATGAGAGATCTTGAGGTAAAACCTCTGACCTGACACGAGAGATGTAGAGGTAAAACCTTTGACCTGACACGAAAGATTTAGAGGTTAAACCTCTGATCTGACACGAAAGATTTAGAGGTAAAACCTCTGACCTGACACGAGAGATCTTGAGGTAAAACCTCTGACCTAACACGAGAGATCTAGAGGTGAAACCTTTGACCTGACACGAGAGATTTAGAGGTAAAACCTCTGACCTGAGACGAGAGATCTAGGGGTAAATCCTCTAACCTACTAGGATAGTTCTTCTTGGTTCTTTCGGTAAAGTCACGTAGAAGGGAAGTAATAAAATAATAAAAATAAAACATAATAAAACAATTCTCACGACGTTTCGGCCACAACGCAAGCAGCCGTCCTCAGGCGAAGAATGAGAAGATTATCAAGCTAGGAGCTTATATAGGTGTAGCGAGGAGGAGCGCCTTAACAAAAGAATGTGCATATGAAGAGGAATTTAGCATACCAATGGGCAATGCATAGGAGGTGGGCGGAGGGGTTTCAAAGTCGCATTATGCCCATGCATTATGCAGGATCAACAGCACCACGGGGGGGCGCAAGGAACAGCGTTAATAAAGGAAAGGAATGTTAGTGATATGTAGCTGCATTTGCCAAACAACCACGTAGAAAACCAAAGTGAAAACTACATAAAAAAAAAAAAAAAAAAAACTAAAATATAAACTGATACTTACTATACTCTACAATAAGCTGAGTTACTAACAACAAATAATAAATTACAATTCTACGTCGTAAGAAGTATATAATATACTTCCATCTAAACTTTATTCTCTTAGCATATACAGTACTATATACTGCCATAGATAAACCCAACATTAAATTATATACTGTATTGCTGTAAACCACCCTATACTTTATACATTTTAATATAACACTATGTATTATTTAACTCACCCTAATGTGTATCGAAATGGTTTATTACGTCCTTCCAATGATTGCTAAGCCTGAATCCATCTTCTCGGTTAAAATTGTCTCTGTGTTTGTATATGTGGATCGCCTCATGAACGAATCTCTCATGATAGCCAGATGGCTTGCAGAGAACCTCCGTCTTGGAGAAGTCAATGTCATGTGAGCCCACTGAGTTGTAACAGTGGTCTGCCACGGCTGAGGTGTTTGTCCTACCGTGTTTTAGATCAGCTTTATGTTGGTGGGGTCTAAAAAGAGACCCCACCAACAGCCTCGTCTCCAAAACCAACAACATCATCTCTGCTTCAACCGCATTAATTGATCAGACCAAACAGTTCTCGTTGAAACCTTCTGCAGCCAGGCCACCAAGATTGTACGGCTTGCCAAAGATACATAAAGAAGATACACCTCTTCGTCCCATTGTCTCTACTATCAACTCCCCCACTTACAAACTGGCTCGTTTTTTGTCCGAAATCCTACGGCCTTTCACTGGAAAAACCACCTCTGCAGTACTAAACTCTACTGACCTGGTATCGACAATCAAGGGGATTGCCCTGTCCCCAGACGACCTGCTTGTCAGTTTTGATGTGGTTTCCTTGTTCACCAAGGTGCCTGTGCCTGACACCATCGCAATCATTGAAGACTTGGTTCATCAAGGACTAAATGCTGGGGTACCCCCCCTGGTGAGACACTGCTTAACCAATACATACTTCACCTGGAATGGAACCTTCTACAAGCAAATTGAGGGCACCCCAATGGGCTCCCCCCTATCTCCGGTTGTAGCCAACATCTTCATGGAGAAATTTGAGACGGACGCCATCCAGACTGCCACTCTACGCCCGACCTTATGGAAGAGATACGTAGACGACACTTTTGTCATCTGGCCACATGGCCGGCCTGCTCTAGACCAATTTCTCGACCACATCAATTCCATACACCCAGCCATCAGATTCACCATGGAAGTCGAAAATGATGGCAAGCTACCCTTTTTGGATGTCCTAATCAAAAGGAGACCTGATGGTTCAATGAGCCACTCTGTCTACAGGAAAGCCACCCACACGGATGCTTATCTAAAACCGGATTCCCACCACCATCCATCCCAGAAGAATTCCCTCATCAAGACTCTATATCATAGAGCCCAATGCATCTCCGACCATGAACACATTTCCAGTGAACTCAAACACGTACGCCAAGCTCTTAAAGCTAATGGTTACTCCGACTACACAATCCGCAAAGCCATCACTCCAACCATCAAGAAAGATCCTGTTGAGGAGCCTTTCAAGACCATCACCTTACCCTACATTGCTGGGGTCACAAAAAAGATCTCCAAAATCCTGATTAAACACAAGATCCAGGTCCGATTCAACACAGTACATAAAATCCGTGATCTGGTACCGTCTGTAAAAGATGTGATTCCAGACATACAGTACCCTGGCGTCTACAAACTAAGTTGCCTCTGTGGTAGCAGTTACATTGGGGAAACCAAACGACACGTCTCAGACCGCATTCGTGAACATAAAGCTGATCTAAAACACGGTAGGACAAACACCTCAGCCGTGGCAGACCACTGTTACAACTCAGTGGGCTCACATGACATTGACTTCTCCAAGACGGAGGTTCTCTGCAAGCCATCTGGCTATCATGAGAGATTCGTTCATGAGGCGATCCACATATACAAACACAGAGACAATTTTAACCGAGAAGATGGATTCAGGCTTAGCAATCATTGGAAGGACGTAATAAACCATTTCGATACACATTAGGGTGAGTTAAATAATACATAGTGTTATATTAAAATGTATAAAGTATAGGGTGGTTTACAGCAATACAGTATATAATTTAATGTTGGGTTTATCTATGGCAGTATATAGTACTGTATATGCTAAGAGAATAAAGTTTAGATGGAAGTATATTATATACTTCTTACGACGTAGAATTGTAATTTATTATTTGTTGTTAGTAACTCAGCTTATTGTAGAGTATAGTAAGTATCAGTTTATATTTTAGTTTTTTTTTTTTTTTTTTTTTTTTTTTTATGTAGTTTTCACTTTGGTTTTCTACGTGGTTGTTTGGCAAATGCAGCTACATATCACTAACATTCCTTTCCTTTATTAACGCTGTTCCTTGCGCCCCCCCGTGGTGCTGTTGATCCTGCATAATGCATGGGCATAATGCGACTTTGAAACCCCTCCGCCCACCTCCTATGCATTGCCCATTGGTATGCTAAATTCCTCTTCATATGCACATTCTTTTGTTAAGGCGCTCCTCCTCGCTACACCTATATAAGCTCCTAGCTTGATAATGTTCTCATTCTTCGCCTGAGGACGGCTGCTTGCGTTGTGGCCGAAACGTCGTGAGAATTGTTTTATTATGTTTTATTTTTATTATTTTATTACTTCCCTTCTACGTGACTTTACCGAAAGAACCAAGAAGATGAATCCCTGCAGTCACGAAAGCTTTAAATCGAAATCTACTAGGATAGATTTAGAGGTAAAACCTCTTGTCCTGACACTAGAGATCTAGAGGTAAATCTCTGACCTGACACGAGAGAATTTGATGTAAAACCTCTGACCTGAGACAAGAGATTTAAAGGTAAAATCTCTGACCTGACACGAGAGATCTAGAGGTAAAACCTCTGACCTGACACGAGAGAATTTGATGTAAAACCTCTGACCTGACATGAGAGATCTAGAGGTAAAACCTCTGACCTGACACGAGAGATCTAGAGGTAAAACCTCTGACCTGACACGAGAGATCTAGAGGTAAAACCTCTGACCTGACAACAGATTACGAGGTAAAACCTCTGACCTGACACGAGCAATCTAAAGGTAAAACGTCTGACCTGACATGTAGAGGTAAAATCTCTGACCTGACAGGAGATATCTAGAGGTAAATCATCTGACCTGACACGAGAGATTTAGAGGTAAAACCTCTGACCTGACACGAAAGATCTAGAGGTAAAACCTCTGACCTGACACGACGGATCTAGAAGTAAAACCTATGACCTGACACGAGAGGTCTAGAGGTAAAACCTCTGACCTGAGACGAGAGAATTTGATGTTAAACCTCTGACCTGACACGAGAGATCGAGAGGTAAAACCTCTGACCTGACACGAGAGATCTAGAGGTAAATCCTCTGACCTGACACGAGAGATCTAGAGGTAAAACCTCTGACCTGACACGACAGATTACGAGGTAAAACCTCTGACCTGACACGAGAGATTTAGAGGTAAAACCTCTGACCTGACACGAGAGATTTAGAGGTAAAACCTCTGACATGACACGGGCGATTGAGAAGTAAAACCTCTGACCTGACATGAGCAATCTAGATGTAAATCCTCTGACCTGACACTAGAGATCTAGAGGTAAAACCTCTGACCTGACACGATAGATTTAAAGGTAAAACCTCTGACCTGACACGAGAGGTCTAGAGGTAAAACCTCTGACCTGAGACAAGAGATTTAAAGGTAAAATCTCTGACCTGACACGAGAGATCTAGAGGTAAAACCTCTGACCTGACACGAGAGATCTTGAGGTAAAACCTCTGACCTGACACGAGAGATTTAGAGGTAAAACCTCTGACCTGACACGAGAGATCTTGAGGTAAAACCTCTGACCTGACACGAGAGATTTAGAGGTAAAACCTCTGACCTGAGACAAGATATTTAAAGGTAAAACCTCTGACCTGACACGAGAGGTCTAGAGGTAAAACTTCTTACCTGACACGAGAGAATTTATGTAAAACATCTGACCTGACACGAGAGATTGAGAGGTAAAACCTCTGACCTGACACGAGAGATCTAGAGGTAAAACTTCTGACCTGACACGAGAGATCTAGAGGTAAAACCTCTGACCTGGCACGAGAGATTTGAGGTAAAACCTCTGACCTGACACGAGAGATCTAGAGGTAAAACCTCTGACCTGACACGAGAGATCTTGAGGTAAAACCTCTGACCTGACACGAGAGATTTAGAGGTAAAACCTCTGACCTGACACGAGAGATTTAGATGTTAAACCTCTGATCTGACACGAGAGATTTAGAGGTAAAACCTCTGACCTGACACGAGAGATCTTGAGGTAAAACCTCTGACCTGACATGAGAGATTTAGAGGTAAAACCTCTGACCTGACACGAGAGATTTAGAGATAAAACCTTTCACCTGACACGAGAGATCTTGAGGCAAAACCTCTGACCTGACATGAGAGATTTAGAGGTAAAACCTCTGACCTGACACGAGAGATTTAGAGGTAAAACCTTTCACCTGACACGAGAAATCTTGAGGTAAAACCTCTGACCTGACACAAGAGATTAAGAGGTAAAACCTCCGACCTGAGACAAGAGATTTAAAGGTAAAATCTCTGACCTGACACGAAAGGTCTAGAGATAAAACCTCTGACCTAAGACAAGAGATTTAAAGGTAAAACCTCTGACCTGACACGAGAGGTCTAGAGGTAAAACCTCTGACCTGAGACAAGAGATTTAAAGGTAAAATCTCTGACCTGACACGAGAGGTCTAGAGGTAAAACCTCTGACCTAAGACAAGAGATTTAAAGGTAAAATCTTTGACCTGACACGAGAGATTTAGAGGTAAAACCTCTGACCTGGCACGAGAGATTTAGAGGTAAACCCTCTGACCTGACACGAGAGATTTAGAGGTAAAACCTCTGACCTGACACGAGAGATCTAGAGGTAAAACCTCTGACCTGACACGACAGATTACGAGGTAAAACCTCTGACCTGACACGAGAGATTTAGAGGTAAAACCTCTGACCTGACACGAGAGATTTAGAGGTAAAACCTCTGACATGACACGGGCGATTGAGAAGTAAAACCTCTGACCTGACATGAGCAATCTAGATGTAAATCCTCTGACCTGACACTAGAGATCTAGAGGTAAAACCTCTGACCTGACACGATAGATTTAAAGGTAAAACCTCTGACCTGACACGAGAGGTCTAGAGGTAAAACCTCTGACCTGAGACAAGAGATTTAAAGGTAAAATCTCTGACCTGACACGAGAGATCTAGAGGTAAAACCTCTGACCTGACACGAGAGATCTTGAGGTAAAACCTCTGACCTGACACGAGAGATTTAGAGGTAAAACCTCTGACCTGACACGAGAGATCTTGAGGTAAAACCTCTGACCTGACACGAGAGATTTAGAGGTAAAACCTCTGACCTGAGACAAGATATTTAAAGGTAAAACCTCTGACCTGACACGAGAGGTCTAGAGGTAAAACCTCTTACCTGACACGAGAGAATTTATGTAAAACATCTGACCTGACACGAGAGATTGAGAGGTAAAACCTCTGACCTGACACGAGAGATCTAGAGGTAAAACTTCTGACCTGACACGAGAGATCTAGAGGTAAAACCTCTGACCTGGCACGAGAGATTTGAGGTAAAACCTCTGACCTGACACGAGAGATCTAGAGGTAAAACCTCTGACCTGACACGAGAGATCTTGAGGTAAAACCTCTGACCTGACACGAGAGATTTAGAGGTAAAACCTCTGACCTGACACGAGAGATTTAGATGTTAAACCTCTGATCTGACACGAGAGATTTAGAGGTAAAACCTCTGACCTGACACGAGAGATCTTGAGGTAAAACCTCTGACCTGACATGAGAGATTTAGAGGTAAAACCTCTGACCTGACACGAGAGATTTAGAGGTAAAACCTTTCACCTGACACGAGAGATCTTGAGGCAAAACCTCTGACCTGACATGAGAGATTTAGAGGTAAAACCTCTGACCTGACACGAGAGATTTAGAGGTAAAACCTTTCACCTGACACGAGAGATCTTGAGGTAAAACCTCTGACCTGACACAAGAGATTAAGAGGTAAAACCTCCGACCTGAGACAAGAGATTTAAAGGTAAAATCTCTGACCTGACACGAAAGGTCTAGAGATAAAACCTCTGACCTAAGACAAGAGATTTAAAGGTAAAACCTCTGACCTGACACGAGAGGTCTAGAGGTAAAACCTCTGACCTGAGACAAGAGATTTAAAGGTAAAATCTCTGACCTGACACGAGAGGTCTAGAGGTAAAACCTCTGACCTAAGACAAGAGATTTAAAGGTAAAATCTTTGACCTGACACGAGAGATTTAGAGGTAAAACCTCTGACCTGGCACGAGAGATTTAGAGGTAAACCCTCTGACCTGACACGAGAGATTTAGAGGTAAAACCTCTGACCTGACACGAGAGATCTTGAGGTAAAACCTCTGACCTGACACGAGAGATTTAGAGGTAAAACCTCTGACCTGAGACAAGAGATTTAAAGGTAAAACCTCTGACCTGACACGAGAGGTCTAGAGGTAAAACCTCTGACCTGACACGAGAGATCTAGAGGTAAAACCTCTGACCTAACACGAGAGATCTAGAGGTGAAACCTTTGACCTGACACGAGAGATTTAGAGGTAAAACCTCTCACCTGAGACGAGACATCTCGGGGTAAATCCTCTAACCTGCTCGGAGAGATTTAGAGGTAAAACCTCTGACCTGACACGAGAGATTTAGAGGTAAAACCTCTGACCTGACACGAAAGATTTAGAGGTTAAAATATTTGACCTGACACGAGAGATTTAGAGGTAAAACCTCTGACCTGACACGAGAGATCTAGAGGTTAAACCTCTGATCTGACACGAGAGATTTAGAGGTAAAACCTCTGACCTAACACGAGAGGTCTAGAGGTAAAACCTCTGACCTGACATGAGACATCTAGAGGTAAAACCTCTGACCTGACACGAGAAATCTAGAGGTAACACCTCTGACCTGAGACGAGAGATTTAGAGGTAAAACCTTTGACCTGACACGAGAAGTCTAGAGGTAAAACCTCTGACCTGACACGACAAATCTAGAGGTAACACCTCTGACCTGAGACGAGAGATTTAGAGGTAAAACCTCTGACCTGACACTAGAAGTCTAGAGGTAAAACCTTTGACCTGAGACAAGAGATCTAGAAGTAAAACCTCTGACCTGACACGGGAGATTGAGAGGTAAAACCTCTGACCTGACACAAGAGATCTAAAGGTAAAACCTCTGACATGACATGAGCAATCTAGAGGTAAAACCTCTGACCTGACACGACAGATTACGAGGTAAAACCTCTGACCTGACACGAGCGATCTAGAGGTAAATCCTCTGACCTGACATGAGAGATCTAGAGGTAAAATCTCTGGCCTGACACGAGAGGTCTAGAGATAAAACCTCTGACCTGAGACAAGAGATTTAAAGGTAAAATCTCTGACCTGACACGAGAGGTCTAGAGGTAAAACCTCTGACCTGACACGAGAGGTCTAGAGGTAAAACCTCTGACCTGACACAAGAGGTCTAGAGGTAAAACCTCTGACCTGACATGAGAGATCTAGAGGTAAATCCTCTGACCTGACACGAGAAGTCTAGAGGTAAAACCTTTGACCTGAGACAAGAGATCTAGAGGTAAAACCTCTGACCTGAGACGAGAGAATTTGATGTTAAACCTCTGACCTGACACGAGAGATCTAGAGGTAAAACCTCTGACCTGACACGAGAGATCTAGAGGTAAAACCTCTGACCTGACACGACAGATTACGAGGTAAAACCTCTGACCTGACACGAGATATTTAGAGGTAAAACCTCTGACCTGACACGAGAGATTTAGAGGTAAAACCTCTGACATGACACGGAAGAATGAGAGGCAAAACCTCTGACCTGACACGAGAGATTTAGAGGTAAAACCTCTGACATGACACGAGAGATCTAAAGGTAAAACCTCTGACATGACACGAGAGATCTAAAGGTAAAACCTCTGACCTGACACTAGAGATCTAGAGGTAAAACCTCTGACCTGACACGATAGATTTGAGGTAAAACCTCTGACCTGACACGAGAGATTTAAAGGTAAAACCTCTGACCTGACACGAGAGGTCTAGAAGTAAAACCTCTGACCTGAGACAAGAGATTTAAAGGTAAAATCTCTGACCTGACACGAGAGATCTAGAGGTAAAACCTCTGACCTGACACGAGAGATTTAGAGGTAAAACCTCTGACCTGACACGAGAGATCTTGAGGTAAAACCTCTGACCTGACACTTGAGATTTAGAGGTAAAACCTCTGACCTGAGACAAGATATTTAAAGGTAAAACCTCTGACCTGACACGAGAGGTCTAGAGGTAAAACCTCTTACCTGACACGAGAGAATTTTATGTAAAACATCTGACCTGACACGAGAGATTGAGAGGTAAAACCTCTGACCTGACACGAGAGATCTAGAGGTAAAACCTCTGACCTGACACGAGAGATCTAGAGGTAAAACCTCTGACCTGACACGAGAGATTTGAGGTAAAACCTCTGACCTGACACGAGAGATCTAGAGGTAAAACCTCTGACCTGACATGAGAGATCTTGAGGTAAAACCTCTGACCTGACACGAGAGATGTAGAGGTAAAACCTTTGACCTGACACGAAAGATTTAGAGGTTAAACCTCTGATCTGACACGAAAGATTTAGAGGTAAAACCTCTGACCTGACACGAGAGATCTTGAGGTAAAACCTCTGACCTAACACGAGAGATCTAGAGGTGAAACCTTTGACCTGACACGAGAGATTTAGAGGTAAAACCTCTGACCTGAGACGAGAGATCTAGGGGTAAATCATCTAACCTACTAGGATAGATTTAGAGGTAAAACCTCTTGTCCTGACACTAGAGATCTAGAGGTAAATCTCTGACCTGACACGAGAGAATTTGATGTAAAACCTCTGACCTGAGACAAGAGATTTAAAGGTAAAATCTCTGACCTGACACGAGAGATCTAGAGGTAAAACCTCTGACCTGACACGAGAGAATTTGATGTAAAACCTCTGACCTGACATGAGAGATCTAGAGGTAAAACCTCTGACCTGACACGAGAGATCTAGAGGTAAAACCTCTGACCTGACACGAGAGATCTAGAGGTAAAACCTCTGACCTGACAACAGATTACGAGGTAAAACCTCTGACCTGACACGAGCAATCTAAAGGTAAAACGTCTGACCTGACATGTAGAGGTAAAATCTCTGACCTGACAGGAGATATCTAGAGGTAAATCATCTGACCTGACACGAGAGATTTAGAGGTAAAACCTCTGACCTGACACGAAAGATCTAGAGGTAAAACCTCTGACCTGACACGACGGATCTAGAAGTAAAACCTATGACCTGACACGAGAGGTCTAGAGGTAAAACCTCTGACCTGAGACGAGAGAATTTGATGTTAAACCTCTGACCTGACACGAGAGATCGAGAGGTAAAACCTCTGACCTGACACGAGAGATCTAGAGGTAAATCCTCTGACCTGACACGAGAAATCTAGAGGTAAAACCTCTGACCTGACACGACAGATTACGAGGTAAAACCTCTGACCTGACACGAGAGATTTAGAGGTAAAACCTCTGACCTGACACGAGAGATTTAGAGGTAAAACCTCTGACATGACACGGGAGATTGAGAAGTAAAACCTCTGACCTGACATGAGCAATCTAGATGTAAATCCTCTGACCTGACACTAGAGATCTAGAGGTAAAACCTCTGACCTGACACGATAGATTTAAAGGTAAAACCTCTGACCTGACACGAGAGGTCTAGAGGTAAAACCTCTGACCTGAGACAAGAGATTTAAAGGTAAAATCTCTGACCTGACACGAGAGATCTAGAGGTAAAACCTCTGACCTGACACGAGAGATCTTGAGGTAAAACCTCTGACCTGACACGAGAGATTTAGAGGTAAAACCTCTGACCTGACACGAGAGATCTTGAGGTAAAACCTCTGACCTGACACGAGAGATTTAGAGGTAAAACCTCTGACCTGAGACAAGATATTTAAAGGTAAAACCTCTGACCTGACACGAGAGGTCTAGAGGTAAAACCTCTTACCTGACACGAGAGAATTTATGTAAAACATCTGACCTGACACGAGAGATTGAGAGGTAAAACCTCTGACCTGACACGAGAGATCTAGAGGTAAAACTTCTGACCTGACACGAGAGATCTAGAGGTAAAACCTCTGACCTGGCACGAGAGATTTGAGGTAAAACCTCTGACCTGACACGAGAGATCTAGAGGTAAAACCTCTGACCTGACACGAGAGATCTTGAGGTAAAACCTCTGACCTGACACGAGAGATTTAGAGGTAAAACCTCTGACCTGACACGAGAGATTTAGATGTTAAACCTCTGATCTGACACGAGAGATTTAGAGGTAAAACCTCTGACCTGACACGAGAGATCTTGAGGTAAAACCTCTGACCTGACATGAGAGATTTAGAGGTAAAACCTCTGACCTGACACGAGAGATTTAGAGGTAAAACCTTTCACCTGACACGAGAGATCTTGAGGTAAAACCTCTGACCTGACATGAGAGATTTAGAGGTAAAACCTCTGACCTGACACGAGAGATTTAGAGGTAAAACCTTTCACCTGACACGAGAGATCTTGAGGTAAAACCTCTGACCTGACACAAGAGATTAAGAGGTAAAACCTCCGACCTGAGACAAGAGATTTAAAGGTAAAATCTCTGACCTGACACGAAAGGTCTAGAGATAAAACCTCTGACCTAAGACAAGAGATTTAAAGGTAAAACCTCTGACCTGACACGAGAGGTCTAGAGGTAAAACCTCTGACCTGAGACAAGAGATTTAAAGGTAAAATCTCTGACCTGACACGAGAGGTCTAGAGGTAAAACCTCTGACCTAAGACAAGAGATTTAAAGGTAAAATCTTTGACCTGACACGAGAGATTTAGAGGTAAAACCTCTGACCTGGCACGAGAGATTTAGAGGTAAACCCTCTGACCTGACACGAGAGATCTAGAGGTAAAACCTCTGACCTGACACGAGAGATCTTGAGGTAAAACCTCTGACCTGACACGAGAGATTTAGAGGTAAAACCTCTGACCTGAGACAAGAGATTTAAAGGTAAAACCTCTGACCTGACACGAGAGGTCTAGAGGTAAAACCTCTGACCTGACACGAGAGATCTAGAGGTAAAACCTCTGACCTAACACGAGAGATCTAGAGGTGAAACCTTTGACCTGACACGAGAGATTTAGAGGTAAAACCTCTCACCTGAGACGAGACATCTCGGGGTAAATCCTCTAACCTGCTCGGAGAGATTTAGAGGTAAAACCTCTGACCTGACACGAGAGATTTAGAGGTAAAACCTCTGACCTGACACGAAAGATTTAGAGGTTAAAATATTTGACCTGACACGAGAGATTTAGAGGTAAAACCTCTGACCTGACACGAGAGATCTTGAGGTAAAACCTCTGACCTGACACGAGAGATTTAGAGGTAAAACCTCTGACCTGACACGAGAGATCTTGAGGTAAAACCTCTGACCTGACACGAGAGATTTAGAGGTAAAACCTCTGACCTGAGACAAGATATTTAAAGGTAAAACCTCTGACCTGACACGAGAGGTCTAGAGGTAAAACCTCTTACCTGACACGAGAGAATTTATGTAAAACATCTGACCTGACACGAGAGATTGAGAGGTAAAACCTCTGACCTGACACGAGAGATCTAGAGGTAAAACTTCTGACCTGACACGAGAGATCTAGAGGTAAAACCTCTGACCTGGCACGAGAGATTTGAGGTAAAACCTCTGACCTGACACGAGAGATCTAGAGGTAAAACCTCTGACCTGACACGAGAGATCTTGAGGTAAAACCTCTGACCTGACACGAGAGATTTAGAGGTAAAACCTCTGACCTGACACGAGAGATTTAGAGGTAAAACCTCTGACCTGACACGAGAGATTTAGATGTTAAACCTCTGATCTGACACGAGAGATTTAGAGGTAAAACCTCTGACCTGACACGAGAGATCTTGAGGTAAAACCTCTGACCTGACATGAGAGATTTAGAGGTAAAACCTCTGACCTGACACGAGAGATTTGGAGGTAAAACCTTTCACCTGACACGAAAGATCTTGAGGTAAAACCTCTGACCTGACATGAGAGATTTAGAGGTAAAACCTCTGACCTGACACGAGAGATTTAGAGGTAAAACCTTTCACCTGACACGAGAGATCTTGAGGTAAAACCTCTGACCTGACACAAGAGATTAAGAGGTAAAACCTCCGACCTGACACGAGAGGTCTAGAGGTAAAACCTCTGACCTGAGACAAGAGATTTAAAGGTAAAATCTCTGACCTGACACGAGAGGTCTAGAGGTAAAACCTCTGACCTGAGACAAGAGATTTAAAGGTAAAATCTTTGACCTGACACGAGAGATTAAGAGGTAAAACTACTGACCTGACACGAGAGATTTAGAGGTAAACCCTCTGACCTGACACGAGAGATCTAGAGGTAAAACCTCTGACCTGACACGAGAGATCTTGAGGTAAAACCTCTGACCTGACACGAGAGATTTAGAGGTAAAACCTCTGACCTGAGACAAGAGATTTAAAGGTAAAACCTCTGACCTGACACGAGAGGTCTAGAGGTAAAACCTCTGACCTGAGACAAGAGATTTAAAGGTAAAATCTCTGACCTGACACGAGAGGTCTAGAGGTAAAACCTCTGACCTGAGACAAGAGATTTAAAGGTAAAATCTTTGACCTGACACGAGAGATTTAGAGGTAAAACCTCTGACCTGACACGAGAGATTTAGAGGTAAACCCTCTGACCTGACACGAGAGATCTAGAGGTAAAACCTCTGACCTGACACGAGAGATCTTGAGGTAAAACCTCTGACCTGACACGAGAGATTTAGAGGTAAAACCTCTGACCTGAGACAAGAGATTTAAAGGTAAAACCTCTGACCTGACACGAGAGGTCTAGAGGTAAAACCTCTGACCTGACACGAGAGATCTAGAGGTAAAACCTCTGACCTAACACGAGAGATCTAGAGGTGAAACCTTTGACCTGACACGAGAGATTTAGAGGTAAAACCTCTCACCTGAGACGAGACATCGAGGGGTAAATCCTCTAACCTGCTCGGAGAGATTTAGAGGTAAAACCTCTGACCTGACACGAGAGATTTAGAGGTAAAACCTCTGACCTGACACGAAAGATTTAGAGGTTAAAATATTTGACCTGACACGAGAGATTTAGAGGTAAAACCTCTGACCTGACACGAGAGATCTTGAGGTAAAACCTCTGACCTGACACGAGAGATTTAGAGGTAAAACCTCTGACCTGACACGAGAGATCTTGAGGTAAAACCTCTGACCTGACACGAGAGATTTAGAGGTAAAACCTCTGACCTGAGACAAGATATTTAAAGGTAAAACCTCTGACCTGACACGAGAGGTCTAGAGGTAAAACCTCTTACCTGACACGAGAGAATTTATGTAAAACATCTGACCTGACACGAGAGATTGAGAGGTAAAACCTCTGACCTGACACGAGAGATCTAGAGGTAAAACTTCTGACCTGACACGAGAGATCTAGAGGTAAAACCTCTGACCTGGCACGAGAGATTTGAGGTAAAACCTCTGACCTGACACGAGAGATCTAGAGGTAAAACCTCTGACCTGACACGAGAGATCTTGAGGTAAAACCTCTGACCTGACACGAGAGATTTAGAGGTAAAACCTCTGACCTGACACGAGAGGTCTAGAGGTAAAACCTCTGACCTGAGACAAGAGATTTAAAGGTAAAATCTCTGACCTGACACGAGAGGTCTAGAGGTAAAACCTCTGACCTGAGACAAGAGATTTAAAGGTAAAATCTCTGACCTGACACGAGAGGTCTAGAGGTAAAACCTCTGACCTGAGACAAGAGATTTAAAGGTAAAATCTTTGACCTGACACGAGAGATTTAGAGGTAAAACCTCTGACCTGACACGAGAGATTTAGAGGTAAACCCTCTGACCTGACACGAGAGATCTAGAGGTAAAACCTCTGACCTGACACGAGAGATCTTGAGGTAAAACCTCTGACCTGACACGAGAGATTTAGAGGTAAAACCTCTGACCTGAGACAAGAGATTTAAAGGTAAAACCTCTGACCTGACACGAGAGGTCTAGAGGTAAAACCTCTGACCTGACACGAGAGATCTAGAGGTAAAACCTCTGACCTAACACGAGAGATCTAGAGGTGAAACCTTTGACCTGACACGAGAGATTTAGAGGTAAAACCTCTCACCTGAGACGAGACATCTAGGGGTAAATCCTCTAACCTGCTCGGAGAGATTTAGAGGTAAAACCTCTGACCTGACACGAGAGATTTAGAGGTAAAACCTCTGACCTGACACGAAAGATTTAGAGGTTAAAATATTTGACCTGACACGAGAGATTTAGAGGTAAAACCTCTGACCTGACACGAGAGATCTTGAGGTAAAACCTCTGACCTGACACGAGAGATTTAGAGGTAAAACCTCTGACCTGACACGAGAGATCTTGAGGTAAAACCTCTGACCTGACACGAGAGATTTAGAGGTAAAACCTCTGACCTGAGACAAGATATTTAAAGGTAAAACCTCTGACCTGACACGAGAGGTCTAGAGGTAAAACCTCTTACCTGACACGAGAGAATTTATGTAAAACATCTGACCTGACACGAGAGATTGAGAGGTAAAACCTCTGACCTGACACGAGAGATCTAGAGGTAAAACTTCTGACCTGACACGAGAGATCTAGGGGTAAAACCTCTGACCTGGCACGAGAGATTTGAGGTAAAACCTCTGACCTGACACGAGAGATCTAGAGGTAAAACCTCTGACCTGACACGAGAGATCTTGAGGTAAAACCTCTGACCTGACACGAGAGATTTAGAGGTAAAACCTCTGACCTGACACGAGAAATTTAGATGTTAAACCTCTGATCTGACACGAGAGATTTAGAGGTAAAACCTCTGACCTGACACGAGAGATCTTGAGGTAAAACCTCTGACCTGACATGAGAGATTTAGAGGTAAAACCTCTGACCTGACACGAGAGATTTAGAGGTAAAACCTTTCACCTGACACGAAAGATCTTGAGGTAAAACCTCTGACCTGACATGAGAGATTTAGAGGTAAAACCTCTGACCTGACACGAGAGATCTTGAGGTAAAACCTCTGACCTGACACAAGAGATTAAGAGGTAAAACCTCCGACCTGAGACAAGAGATTTAAAGGTAAAATCTCTGACCTGACACGAAAGGTCTAGAGATAAAACCTCTGACCTGAGACAAGAGATTTAAAGGTAAAACCTCTGACCTGACACGAGAGGTCTAGAGGTAAAACCTCTGACCTGAGACAAGAGATTTAAAGGTAAAATCTCTGACCTGACACGAGAGGTCTAGAGGTAAAACCTCTGACCTGAGACAAGAGATTTAAAGGTAAAATCTTTGACCTGACACGAGAGATTTAGAGGTAAAACCTCTGACCTGACACGAGAGATCTTGAGGTAAAACCTCTGACCTGACATGAGAGATTTAGAGGTAAAACCTTTCACCTGACACGAGAGATCTTGAGGTAAAACCTCTGACCTGACACAAGAGATTAAGAGGTAAAACCTCCGACCTGAGACAAGAGATTTAAAGGTAAAATCTCTGACCTGACACGAAAGGTCTAAAGATAAAACCTCTGACCTGAGACAAGAGATTTAAAGGTAAAACCTCTGACCTGACACGAGAGGTCTAGAGGTAAAACCTCTGACCTGAGACAAGAGATTTAAAGGTAAAATCTCTGACCTGACACGAGAGGTCTAGAGGTAAAACCTCTGACCTGAGACAAGAGATTTAAAGGTAAAATCTTTGACCTGACACGAGAGATTTAGAGGTAAAACCTCTGACCTGACACGAGAGATTTAGAGGTAAACCCTCTGACCTGACACGAGAGATCTAGAGGTAAAACCTCTGACCTGACACGAGAGATCTTGAGGTAAAACCTCTGACCTGACACGAGAGATTTAGAGGTAAAACCTCTGACCTGAGACAAGAGATTTAAAGGTAAAACCTCTGACCTAACACGAGATCTAGAGGTGAAACCTTTGTCCTGACACGAGAGATTTAGAGGTAAAACCTCTCACCTGAGACGAGACATCTAGGGGTAAATCCTCTAACCTGCTCGGAGAGATTTAGAGGTAAAACCTCTGACCTGACACGAGAGATTTAGAGGTAAAACCTCTGACCTGACACGAAAGATTTAGAGGTTAAAACATTTGACCTGACACGAGAGATTTAGAGGTAAAACCTCTGACCTGACACGAGAGAGGAACCTGCTGTTCAGCGCAGCTGTGCAGCACAAACAACAGCAGCAGCTAGAATAACAGTAGCAGCTACAGCAAAAACAACAACAGCAGCTATAGCAGCTGCAGCACCACAACCGACAACAGCAGCAGCTACAACAACAGCAGCTACAACAACAGCAGCAGCTACAGCTACAACAACAACAGCAGCTACAGTAGCTGCAGCACCACAACCAACAACAGCAGCAGCTACAACAGCAGCAGCAGCTACAGCTACAACAACAACAGCTACAGTAGCTGCAGCACCACAACCAACAACAGCAGCAGCTACAACAGCAGCTACAGCTACAACAACAGCAGCTACAGTAGCTGCAGCACCACCACCAACAACAGCAGCAACTAGAGCAGCTGCAGAACCAGAGCAGCTGCAGCACCGTGACCAGGGGCGGTTTCTTCATTAGGGCGATTGGGCGACGCACCACCAATGTGTGAAAGGGACTTTTTCAATCACATTAACAATCTCATTCAACCACAGAGCTTTGCTATCCGTTACTGTGCCTCTGGATATAGTCCAATCAGCGTCATGTCACGTTCTGTGGAGTACCGCCTCTTTTTGGGCGATTTCACTCTGGCTGAGAATCGCCCAGAGTGTTCGCATAGACTTACATTCAAAGATGTTTTTTTTTGAACGGCAGGCGCTGCAATGCATTATCTATGGCTTCCGGGAGGGCTCGCACTAACGTGCTTACGTCATCATACGTCAGCACGTTTCAGTCAACAATATTATTTGTCGCCACCTAGTGGAATTTCGATGTAAAGCTTTCGTGACTGCAGGGATTCATCTTCTTGGTTCTTTCGGTAAAGTCACGTAGAAGGGAAGTAATAAAATAATAAAAATAAAACATAATAAAATAATTCTCACGACGTTTCGGCCACAACGCAAGTATCCGTCCTCAGGTGAAAACCAGGTCTGTCGAGGCGACAGCGTCTGAATGAAACAGCACACGTGCTTGGAGCATGTATATAAGCTGGGTTGAAATGGGGGAAGAAAGGGGGAGCCTTAACAAAAGAATATGAAATATCAAGAGGAATTTAGCATATTTATGGGAAATGCAGGTATGTGACTAGTACTGCATATGCCCGTGCATTATGCAGGATTAGCAGCATCAAAGGGAGGGGATATGGGAAATGCAGGTATGTGATATGGGAAATGCAGGTATGTGAATAGTACTATTTATGCTCGTGCATTATGCAGGATTAGCAGCATCAAAGGGAGGGGATAAGGGTAGCATTAATGAAGGGAAGGAGTGTTAATAGTATGTAGCTGCAGTAACTAAAACCACCACGTAAACAACTAAAGTATAAACTACATATTATCATCAGTATACTAAATATACTCTACAATACGCTGAGTTACTAACAGTAAGTAATACATTACAATTCTACGTCGTAAAAAAAATATATAATATGCTTGCATCTAAACTTTATTCTCTTACATCACACGAGTCTACACCCTACTATATACTGCCATAGACAAACCCAACATTAAATTATATACTGTATTGCACACCAAAGAAAGGTTCTCCTTTACCGACCACCTTGTAAGTGCCACGCTGCTACAAGGAGAGATGTTTCAACAGCATGGCCATACATTCCCTGTTGGGGCTCTGAACATCACTGTCAGGGCATACCCTATGTTAAATAAGGCGAAGCTGAAGACTGAACTGTCTGTCATTTATGAGAGTCCAGAATTCAAGGGCTGCTGTGGTGCACTAGCGCTGTACCAGGTTTTGCTGAAGTACAACCTCCAGGATACTTTTTCAGAGACTGTTGCTCTGTTGAACATCCTCATAACCACTCCCATGACAACTGCTGATGCTGAGAGGTGTTTCTCAACCTTAAAGAGAATCAAGAAATTCCTGAGAAATGTAATGGGACAGGAACGTCTGAATGCAATGGCTATGCTTTCCATGGAGAGGGAACTAGTCAGGAACATGCCTGCTTTCAATGAGAGAGTAATTGATCACTTTGCTACTTTGAAAGAGAGAAGAGCAAAATTTCAGTATAAGTAAGCAATGTATTAAGCGAGTAATGTGATGTAAGTAGTGTAATAATAGTGAGTATAGAAACAAACAAGGAGATGTATTGTAAGAGTCACTTTATTTTTCATTAATATTAAAGTAGTGAAGTTGCCTTTACATGCTTAAGCTGTTAATTTATCCATTGCATGGGTGGACCTTATCCTTATCAATCATCCAAACATTTGCCCCCCCCTGAGAGATTTTGCAGGAGCCGCCACTGACCGTGACCTACAGCTGCAGCAGCTACAGCACGGCTACAGGACGAGCAGCAGCAGCAAAAGGAGCAGCAATGGCATCGCTCCCACCAGTTCCAGAAGTGGGGCTGGTGTTGGCTGCCATTACGTGCCTCTCTGGGATTGTGATACTCCTGCGCGCTGCCCGGGCCCACGCTCACCACGCCGAGTTCGCGCTCAACGCACCGAGCCCGCACTAATGAGTGGTAATGTTGGTGAGAAGAAGTTTTTAAAGAAAATGTAAATCGAAGTGAAGAAGGAAATTATTGAAAAGTTTGTATAATTAATGATTTTTCAAACTTTAATAATGTTTTCTGTGCTTAAAACTCTTTTTAAAAAACTGTGGGGTCTAGAACGGACTCGTGAAATTCGGAGAGAACTCGGAGTTAAGTTTTGTTTGTTTTGTTGAATTACACAAAGTGCGCCATCTAGTGGGGACATGGGGGCATTACAGGAGGAAGGTAAAATGTAATTTAATAATAATATTTGGACAAGTTCGGCGGGCCGGATTAAAAAACCCAACGGGCCGTACTTTGCCCATGTCTGGCCTAGCCTATCTCTATTCAATCTCTGGGTGTACCCTTACTCTACTTCTCACCTCGCGGTCGTGCTCACGGTGTCGCACGGACGCGGTGGGAGTCGGAGCGACGAGGGTACGAGAGGTCTCTTGCCTGGGGTCGAGTCGTATAAGCACTCGCCAGCATCCCTTGGATGCTCCGAGCGGCTGGGAGTCCGACCGGGCAGCTCAACGGCTGGAGGAGTACTGCCCAACGTTTTTTCCCTCCCTCCTCTCATGCCCTCAGAATCCAAAAACATCCAGGGTCACGTGGTGTTATCCTGCGCGGCCAATCGGGCGCCTACCTTTCGATTTTAAACCAATTCCCCGCCCCTACCTGGTGCATTGCTTTCCATTACGCCTTGATCCATTGTCTACGCGCCCGTCCTTCCCACCCCGGGCTCAACCGGTTTAATAGGGGCGGCCGTCCCGCGGATACACAGCTTCAGTCGGTCCGGGAATTTCCCTCCCACCTTCCTCTTAGGCGCTGCTCGCTGGGTGTTTGCCCCTAGGCCCTATCTCTCTGTGCTGTGAGTGTTCTCATTGCGGTTCGCTCAGTGAGCTTCATCGTGCGCATACAATTTTAAGCTAATTCACAGGGGGCGCAATGCAATTCGGCCTGGGGGGATCGACCAATCTCCTGGCACTGGAAAACCGTGAGACATCCCCACTAGGGGTTCCTCGGGTAAAAACCCATGGTACCAGGTGACCCCCCCACGAGGCCCTACGTGGGTGCGTGTGTGTGTTTAGTGGGGGTGTGCGTGCGTTCGTGTGGAGGGGTGCGAGGGGATAGCAGCGCCGGCGGAGTTGCTCCGTTGCTGTGGCACACCAGGAGCCCAGATTGAGAGTGACAGGAGGAGAGAAGCCCAGATAGACAATAACAGTAAGGCGGAGCCGGGAGCGAGATGAGAGAGACAAGGCACGTGGAGCAGGATGGTGTGGCAGAGCGGGCAGCCGCTAAGTCGCCCTCTCAACCTGTGCTGCTGGTGCCTCGGGGTGACATGGTGCACTCGGAGAGCGTGATGCTGGGCTGCGGGGGGGGGGCAAGAGAGGCGCGCACAGGAGCTGCAGCCTTGACGCCACCTCGCCTGGAAAAAGCGAAGGAGAAGCCATCTTCTGCGGTGTTGGAGAGAAGACGATCCGGGCTGCAGAGTCTGCTGAGCCCGGAGTTGTCGATAAGTGATGGTCAGGAGTGGAATAATGATAGTCTTACATAGGAGGGAACAACGTGGTCAAATATTGTGAGTTGGAGAGAAAAAAACACAGACACGGGAGCAGGTTTAAAAAAAATCTTTACCATATAATTCAGGTGTGCACACATGAGCCATGCATTGGGACATAACCCTTAATCATTTTTCAAAGTTTATCAAATAGATAAGGCCAGATAATTATTAAACACATGATAATTCAGGCTCCAGGTAAAGTGGTTAACTGGTTCCTGTGTTTTCCAGATTTAAAGAGGTGTAAGGTGATATCTGTGAATGTTAATTTTAAATGTATAGTTCTTTGGTTCTTTCGGTAAAGTCACGTATAAAGATAAAATAATAAATTAAACAATAGCATACTACGACGTTTCGATTGCTTGTGTTGCAACCACGAAAGCTCCAAATTAAATGTATAGTGTTGGCTCATTTTGCATGATCATGTTTTATATTTTAAGTTTTCAGGCAGAGAAAGTCCTGGAGAAGATTTTTTAGGTAGGTTGGTCGACACTAAAACCTGTTCATACACTTCCTGTGCTTCAGTGTGTATCGACGGGTTGTCAGGATTACAGGCAGAGCGATACAATAAGTGAATTAACAAATTCAGTGTTACAGCCAGAGTAGTACTTAGTCCACTCCTGGCCATCGCAGTATCTCGGTGTTGGTTTGTGTCCTGCATCTAACGTGTGCTTCAAGGAGAGAGTGTTCGCTAAAGTCACGTATAAAGATAAAATAATACATTAAATTAAATACTAGCATACGACGTTTCGATTGCAACACAAGCAATCATCATCAGGTATAAATTAAATATAAACACAAATCTAGTATACTTAGAAATGTAATGTAATACAACAGATAGTCGGATAACATAACAGTCAACACCCTATCTGGTTGATTACGTTCTTCCTGAGAATGCTAAATTTGAGAGAGAGATTAAACACAGCACCAGAAACATAGACAGACATATAAGCAGACAGATATCACAGAGATACATAGAGAGAGAGCAAACATAGGCACAAAGGGAAAGGTTAGAGAAATTAGCATGTCCATGAGTGGAAACGGTGAGTGGCAAGGTGTAAAAAGCCTGAGAGAGGGGGGCAGGGGCGGAGAGAGAGGGGTTAGAGAAATTAGCATTGACATACTAATTTCTCAAGCTTTTTACACCTTGCCACTCACCGTTTCCACTCATGGACATGCTAATTTCTCTAACCCCTCCCTCTCTCCCCGCCCCCCCCCCCCCTTTCTCTTTGTGCCTATGTTTGCTCTCTCTCTATGTATCACTGTGATATCTGTCTGCTTATATGTCTGTCTATGTTTCTGGTTCTGTGTTTAATCTCTCTCTCAAATTTAGCATTCTCAGGAAGAACGTAATCAACCAGATAGGGTGTTGACTGTTATGTTATCTGACTCTATGTTGTATTAAATTACATTTCTAAGTATACTAAATTTGTGTTTCTATTTAATTTATACCTGATGATGATTGCTTGTGTTGCAATCGAAAGGTCGTATGCTAGTATTTAATTTAATTTATTATTTTATCTTTATACGTGACTTTACCGAAAGAACCAAAGAATAATTCCTGCAGTCACGAAAGCTCCAAATTAAGTTAGAGTGTTCGCTGTTGATGAACCTCCCAAGGCTTCCATATTTCTGAAACTGTGAGTGGTCGACAACTACAGTACCACCGAGTATGGAGCACAAGAGTTTGAGGCTGCATGCTGCTCCTTACTAGCTTAGGAGTCTGAGGTGACAAGCTGTTCATTGTGTAGTGGGTGAATAACTCTTTGAGGCAACGCGGTTTATTACCAGTAACTGCTAACACAAAGGGGTAACGGCCCCTTACACCCGATACGCTAAGGAGGTAGCCCCTCCAGACAATTACGCCTCTCACTGACTAATATACATCTTCTTGAGTGAGGCTTGAGTCTTCACTGGCATAAGCTGGAGCCGACCCTTGCCAGAGGTTCGGCTCTGCCCCTTGGCCTCTTCTCTTCAGGAGTACTCTTCAGTCTTCCGGCGAACGATGACTGCCGGGACCATTCAACGGTCTGGCTTTTATACAGAGCCGGGGCTCGCTCTGCCCCGGCCACACCTTCCTTTTCGAACCTTCCAGCAGGACCTGGGGGTGATGTCATCCCCCAGCCCCCTCCTGGGGTCTGGGATCTGCATGACGTTCCATAGGGGTTACCGTTGGGCCCTGTGGGCCATAGTCCTTTAACACTGGGGCTCAGCCCCTCTTCTGCCCCCATATTTGCATATGGCCGGTACTACCGGCTAACTGCATGGAGATGGCGCATCTTCGCCCAATAATACCTTTACAATTGCATCAGAGTCCAGGAGCTAGAGGCTGCAAGCCTATCCCGTCCTAGACCCGGAAGAGCTACCAGAATCAAAACTATTTCGCGGTTGAGTGACTTTCAGAGTGATGTGAGCAGGTTGATTGTTTGGTAATTGTTTTGGTGTTGTGTTTATTTGTGTTGCATTAAATATTAAAATGTCTGTTGCAAGACTTAGTGGTTCTTCATTTTCGGTCGACCGTGCTGAGAAGTGGCCGCGCGTTGATAGCTCGGGTGGGCTGGACAGCTTTACGAGCGGTTTTGGAGAAGGGTCCTAACGGACCCCGACCCAACCCTCACACTGCATCGAGCCCAGGAGCCTGTGGCTGTTAGCCACTCCTGCACGAGGCCAGGACAGTGTCCAAGAAGGGAATTGTAATCCAGTGAACCCTCGGACTAATGAACTAATATGGGGGAAGGGGTGTCCATAGAATCCAATTGTCCATAAATGGCCAAATTATGTATTTTGAGCACTAAATTACACCCTACCACATGCAAACTACTTACTGATAGTTCAGTAATGATAATTATAAAATATTGTAATGCTTTTCATGAAAAAAAATAAACAGTAATAATAGTGTAGAGTAAGAGCCGACACTTGCCCACAACCCTCTCCTAATCCATTCCCCGCCAGAATGCCCCGAGCCTCCTGATGCCCCCCTCCTAAATATCCTTGCCGGCTCCTCCCCTTCGTCCCTGTTCCCACCCCACTGTCTCCCTCCTTTGGCGGGAATCCCCCTCATTTCGGCGGGAACCCTCTGCATGCCCCTGAATCCACTGTCCATCTCCAATACTATCCCCGACATCCCTTACATCACCCCCCCTGGAGAGAAAAAAACGTCCACGTTTCTGCTGACCCCTCGACCATTTCAGTCTCACCATGAGCCCTCTATTTACATTGACAGCAACCCACAATCCCCCAGTAATCATACAATTAAAGCAACGTCAATGACCAATAACGGTCTGCCCGGGTCTCCAGCCAGTGCCCCGTAATAGCCATACATCCACAGGCTGTAGATGACCACGGCGGCTCCCTCCGTTGGAGCCCCTCTCGTCGCGGTCCCCGGTTCGGTGGTACCGGCGTCGCCTCGTCCTGTGCTGGCATATCTGCGGCCCCTGCGACCACCGGTTGTGCTGCCTCTCTGTCAATCCTCACATGGGGCGCTGTAAGCGACAAGGGAACAAAGGGCACCGAACCCCCCGCAGGTCAGCGAGTAGTGGCTGGCGACCTTGGCTCGGGAAGGGGGTGATGACGGCGGGACGATAGTGTTGTTTTAGTGGAGGATGATTGAGGCGATGGAGGTGGAGAGATGAAAGGGTGCACAAACCATCGTCGCTTACCCAGTTGGACCTGGACATATACAGTGAGGGAAAAAAGTATTTGATCCCCTGCTGATTATGTACGTTTGCCCACTGACAAAAAAATGATCAGTCTATAATTTTAATGGTAGGTTTATTTGAACAGTGAGAGACAGAATAACAACAACAAAATCCAGAAAAACGCATGTCAAAAATTTTATAAATTGATTTACATTTTAACGAGGGAATCACAGAGGTCAGACGTTTCTTGTAGTTGGCCACCAGGTTTGCACACATCTCAGGAGGGATTTTGTCCCACTCCTATTTGCAGATCTTCTCCAAGTCATTAAGGTTTCGAGGCTGACGTTTGGCAACTCGAACCTTCAGCTCCCTCCACAGATTTTCTATTGAATTAAGGTCTGGACACTGGCTAGTCCAATCCACGACCTTAATGTGCTTCTTCTTGAGCCACTCCTTTGTTGCCTTGGCCGTGTGTTTTGGGTCATTGTCATGCTGGAAACCCATCCACGACCCATTTTCAATGCCCTGGCTGAGGGAAGGAGGTTCTCACCCAAGATTTCATGGTACATGGCCCCGTCTATCGTCCCTTTGATGCGGTGAAGTTGTCCTGTCCCCTTAGCAGAAAAACACCCCCAAAGCATAATGTTTCCACCTCCATGTTTGACGGTGGGGATGGTGTTCTTGGGGTCATAGGCAGCATTCCTCCTCCTCCGAACACGGCGAGGTGAGTTGATGCCAAAGAGCTCCATTTTGGTCTCATCTGACCACAACACTTTCACACAATTGTCCTCTGAATCATTCAGATGTTCATTGGCAAACTTCAGACGGGTATGTATATGTGCTTTCTTGAGCAGGGGGACCTTGCGGGCGCTGCAGGATTTCAGTCCTTTACGGCGTAGTGTGTTACCGTTTTCTTGGTGACTATGCTCCCAGCTGCCTTGAGATCATTGACAAGATCCTCCCGTGTAGTTCTGGGCTGATTCCTTACCGTTCTCATGATCATTGCAACTTCACGAGGTGAGATCTTGAATGGAGCCCCAGGCCGAGGGAGATTGACAGTTCTTTTGTGTTTCTTCCATTTGCGAATAATCGCACCAACTGTTGTCACCTTCTCACTAAGCTGCTTGGCGATGGTCTTGTAGCCCATTCCAGCCTTGTGTAGGTCTACAATCTTGTCCCTGACATCCTTGGAGAGCTCTTTGGTCTTGGCCATGGTGGAGAGTTTGAAATCTGATTGATTGATTGCTTCTGTGAACAGGTGTCTTTTATACAGGTAACAAGCTGAGATTAGGAGCACTCCCTTCAAGAGTGTGCTCCTAATCTCAGCTCGTTACCTGTATAAAAGACACCTGGGAGCCAGAAATCTTTTTGATTAAGAGGGGGTCAAATACTTGTTTCCCTCATTAAAATGCAAATCAATTTATAACATTTTTTACATGCGTTTTTCTGGATTTTGTTGTTGTTATTCTGTCTCTCACTGTTCAAATAAACCTACCATTAAAATTATAGACTGATCATTTCTTTGTCAGCAGGGGATCAAATACTTTTTTCCCTCACTGTACCTACCATATAGGACCTCTTCTTAAAATCCAATCTCACATCACTTGATCCAAGGAAAAATCTGCTTGCGGTTCTGTTCATCCATAAATTTCTTATTGGCAGAATCTGCGCTCTACTTAGCTAATTATACTTAATTTGGAGCTCATTAACACCATTGTCAAATCAAAGAAACCTAATACGTTCATCTAATTGTCTTTAAACTTTCCCAAAAACAAGAAGAGGAATAGGTGACAAAGCCTTTGCCGTTGCAGCACCAACGTTTTGGAATATCCTAGTTTCCTCCCTTAACATTGTAAATATTCCTTCAAAAATATCCTGAAGTAGAAGATAGTGCTGGAATACAACCATATTTGCTCATGTGATTTGTAACTTTCATCCTTACCCATGTATCGAAAGTTACATTTTAATATGCAATTTTATAGAGAGACTGTGTGGTTTTGTCTTGGTGTGGTGTGAGACTGTTTTTGCTTTTGTTTTGCTGCCTTAGCTAAATTTGGGAATTGGTATACTTAGGCAATTTGAACTGATACACTTTATGTATTTTCTCTGTAGCAATTCCTCACCAACAGCGGGGGTTAGTTTCTTGAAAATCCACTTGGTTGTCAAAACCGTGGTTGGCTTATGGAAAATAGGTGGTTCGGCTCCACGGCTGCAGTTAACACACATCCTATGCATTTAATAAACTTGAGAAATATGTACGGATCAAACATAACCTGCATGGAAAAAACAACTTTAATATTAATCGTGAATATAGATACACTTAGTTACCTTTAATAATGATACTGTAGTGAAGTTCAGATCATGATAACAGTGACGACGATGATAACGATGTTTTGGGAGGGGGTGGGGTTATAGGGATGAGGGGCTCTCCCTCTCCTCCGAGCTAAAGATAAACCCCTCTCCTTGCCCCCCTAACACCACGCTCACCTTCACCTCCAGCACGACGCTTAAGGGCCGTGATTAAGGGCAACAAATAATGGTATTGTACAGTAATTACAGTACTGAGGTTGACGATTGTTGCACAACACTCAACGACACGGACAAGTAGTGTCCGCGGACAAGTGTGGGTAAACGCGCTTAATGCGCCCCTGGTGGCAGATGCTTGACACGGCTGGAGATTTGAAATCACGGGTAGCGGTAAACGTAGTCCATGGTTACGTGAAACTCTATATCGTGGTTGGCAAACGGTAAGCATAATATGCATGGATACTCGAAACCGTGGTTGGTGAGGGATTTCTGCATTTATTTTTAGTGATTTGCTTTCCTTTCCTATACTTTGAATTGTTTGTTGTAACTTTCTGACCCGCCCCTCCTGGACATCTGTGAAAAGGAGCTTCATAGCTCATCGGATTTGTTCAGGATCAATAAGGATTCTGAATTTGATAGGCGCTGCTCACGAAGAGCACTTGCCCCAACAGTCTGCTAAGGCTATACAGGCGTAATGACTCTCGGACTGCTTGATTGTAGACTTGTTTATTTATTCATTAAGGCGTGTCGCGCAGATAACTTGGTCTTGTATCGAAATAACGTACAGGTACTTGGGCTAGGAATCACGTACAGATACTTGGGCTAGTAATAACGCACATACGACTTGGGCCTGAGATGGCACGCAAGTAGCGACGACGCGAAGAGAGCGCTGGCGTGAAGACAGTCGACACCCATCCCATGGCAGCCCCGATGCTCCTTGTTCGCCGCCTTGTATCCCCCGGTGCGGCCTCACTCCGCCCCCGGCCACGCCCCCTTTCTAGAATCGTCTCGGCCGTTCCCGAACTTCTCCCATGGTTCCCTCGTGTATTATAATGATCCCTCGTGACCACTCGGCCACGCACTGTCCCTGCACCCGCACTGTCTCTCTCCCCGCACTGCCCCCTACACAGGGATCGTTGTCAATTTCTTCTTCTTGGTTCTTTCGGTAAAGTCACGTAGAATGGAAATAATAAAATAATAAAATAAAACATTATAAAATAATTCTCACGACGTTTCGGCCACAACGCAAGCAGCCGTCATCAGGTGAAGACCAGGTCTGTCGGGGAGACAGCGTCTGAATGAAACAGCACCATGCTTGGAGCGTATATTTAAGCTGGGTTGGAAGGGGGGGAAGGGCGCTTTGACAAAATAATTTGCATATCAAGAGGAATTTAGCATATTTATGGGAAATGCAGGTATGTGATTAGTACTACTTATGTCCGTGCATTATGCAGGATTAGCAGCATCAAAGGGAGGGGATATGGGAAATGCAGGTATGTGATTAATACTACTTATGCCCGTGCATTATGCAGGATTAGCAGCATCAAAGGGAGGGGATAGGGGTAGCATTAATAAAGGGAAGGGGTGTTAATAGTATGTAGCTGCAGTAACTAAAACCACCACGTAAACAACTAAAGTATAAACTGCATAGTATCATCAGTAAACTAAATATACTCTACTCTTACATCACACGAGTCTACACCGTACTATATACTGCCATAGACAAACCCAACATTAAATTACATACTGTATTGCTATACACCACCCTATACCTTATACATTGTAATATTACACTATGTATTATTCTACCCACCCTAATGTATATCACACTGCTGTATATTCACTATACAATTACGATACTATATATTACTTTGTACATTGTATTAAGCATTATAATTTTATACAATTTATTATTATACACTGTACCATTGACCGTCGTGTGAAAGATACTAAGAGGAAGCAACAAAATATGTCAATAGAAGAGTAGTTGGAGGAGACTTGTAGCGGTGCAAAGAATCCAATCCCTGCAGAGAATATAAGATATATAGTCAATGCCAGTGAGTGGAACGCGGTCTAAAAGTCACCGTAAACGTGAACACAATCAGTTAAAATCCGAAAGGGTTTATTACGTCCTTCCAATGATTGTTGAGAAAGAATCCATCTTCTCGGTCAAGAGGACTTTAGCATATTTATGGGAAATGCAGATATGCGATTAGTACTACTTGTGAAATGCGTAGGTTTGGCGAGAGGTTTAAAGTCATTATGCCCGTGCATTATGCAGGATTAGCAGCATCAAAGGGAGGGGATAGGAGTAGCATTAATAAAGGGAAGGAGTGTTAATAATATGTAGCTGCAGTAACTAAAACCACCACGTAAACAACTAAAGTATAAACTACATAGTATCATCAGTATACTAAATATACTCTACAATAAGCTGAGTTACTAACAGTAAGTAATACATTACAATTCTACGTCGCAAAAAATATAATATGCTTCCATCTAAACTTTATTCTCTTACATCACACGAGTCTACACCGTACTATATACTGCCATAGACAAATCCAACATTAAATTGCAGCGTAGCAAATAATCCATTCCCTGCGGAGAATACAATGCCAGTGAGTGGAACGTGGTCTGAAAGTCACCGTAAACGTGAACACAATCAGTTAAGATCCGAAATGGTTTATTACGTCCTTCCAATGATTGCTGAGCCAGAATCCATCTTCTCGGTTGAAATTGTCTCTGTGTTTGTATATGTGGATCGCCTCATGAACGAATCTCTCATGGTAGCCAGATGGTTTGCAGAGAACCTCTGTCTTGGAGAAGTCAATATCATGTGAGCCCACTGAATCGTAACAGTGATCTGCCACGGCTGAGGTGTTTGTCCTACCGTGTTTCAAGTCTGCTTTATGTTCACGGATGCGGTCCAAGACATGTCGTTTGGTTTCTACTATGTAACTGCTACCACAGAGGCAACTTAGTTTGCAGACGCCAAGGTACTGTATGTCTGGAACCACATCTTTTACAGACGGGACTAGATCACGGATTTATGTACTGTGTTGAATCGGACCTGGATCTTGTTGTTTTATCAGGATTTTGGAGATCTTTTTTGTGACTCCAGCAATGTAGGGTAAGGTGATGGTCTTGAAAGGCTCCTCAACAGGATCCTTCTTGATGGTTGGAGTGATGGCTTTGCGGATTGTGTAGTCGGAGTAACCATTAGCCTTAAGAGCTTGGCGTACGTGTTTGAGTTCACTGGCAATGTGTTCCTGGTCGGAAATGCATTGGGCTCTATGGTATAGAGCCTTTATGAGGGAATTCTTCTGGAATGGATGGTGGTGGGAATCCGGTTATAGGTAAGCATCTGTATGGGTGGCTTTCCTCTAGACAGAGTGGCTCATTGAACCATCAGGTCTCCTTTTAATTAGGACATCCAAAAAAGGTAGCTTGCCATCTTTTTCGAATTCCATGGTGAATCTGATGGCTGGGTGTATGGAATTGATGTGGTCGAGAAATTGGTCTAGAGCAGGCCGGCCATGTGGCCAGATGACAAAAGTGTCATCTACGTACCTCTTCCATAAATTCGGGCGTAGAGTGGCAGTCTGGATGGCGTCAGTCTCAAATTTCTCCATGAAGACGTTGGCTACAACCGGAGATAGGTGGGAGCCCATTGGGGTGCCCTCAGTTTGCTTGTAGAAAGTTACATTCCAGGTGAAGTATGTATTGGTTAAGCAGTGTCTCACCAGGGGGGGGCACCCCAGCATTCAGTCCTTGATGAACCAAGTCTTCAATGATTGCGATGGTGTCAGGTACAGGAACTTTAGTGAATAAGGAAACCACATCAAAACTGACAAGCAAGTCGTCTGGGGACAGGGAAATCCCCTTGATTGTCGATACCAGGTCAGTAGAGTTTAGACCCGCAGAGGTGGTTTTTCCAGTGAAAGGCCACAAAAAATATCTCAAAAATCCTGATTAAACACAAGATCCAGGTCCGATTCAACACAGTTCATAAAATCCGTGATCTAGTCCCGTCTGTAAAAGATGTGGTTCCAGACATACAGTACCCTGGCGTCTACAAACTAAGTTGCCTCTGTGGTAGCAGTTACATTGGAGAAACCAAACGACATGTCTCGGACCGCATCCGTGAACATAAAGCAGACTTGAAACACGGTAGGACAAACACCTCAGCCGTGGCAGATCACTGTTACAATTCAGTGGGTTCACATGATATTGACTTCTCCAAGACAGAGGTTATCTGCAAGTCATCTGGCTACCATGAGAGATTCGTTCATGAGGCGATCCACATATACAAACACAGAGACAATTTCAACCGAGAAGATGGATTCCGGCTTAGCAATCATTGTGTAATAAACCTCCTTGAGACGGCTTCCGGAATCAGTCCTTTTTATTTTCAACTTCCACAGTTACACTTTACACACACTCCCCGTTGCTGGCAGACAACGGAGAGAGGGCAGACTTTTCGCCAAGTCCCCACCGCGCACGTGGCACCCAGAGCCCCGTACGCGCGTGACTCTTCCTCTTGTCGTCCCCAAGTCTGCTCACGACTGTTCTCTCTCCCTCTCTCTTAATCCCTTCATCACGTGGTACCCCCCAGCCAATCATCTATAGACAGCGTTGACCATTCCCGATGATTCCCTGTCAATCCCAGGACCACGCCTCTGATCCGGCTCCCCATTAGCTGAGGCCCCGATTGGCCAGGCCAATCACCCCTGCTAACACGCCGCGATCACGCCGAGGCCATGCTCCCTGGCTCATCCCTTATTGGCTACAAAGCAGGACCGGCAAGCCAATCCCCACGTGAACCCTCTATGGCTGTTATTACATCACCCCCCCCCCCCCCCCCCCCCCGGTGAAAAAAATCAGCCGTCTCGGCTGGGAAAAGGGTGATCAACCAATTCCGTAAAACATCTTATTAGGGCACCAAGGTGCGTTTAACAATAAAGGGTGACGGCGTCCCCGCGCCGAACAACACTTAAAAACAGTCGCCCATGTAAAACCCGACATACATTAGGGTGCCCCTGCAGCGCGGTAACAACAGGGAGAACAGCTAGACGATCAAACGTTAACGAAACGGGAGAGATTTCGATCGCGTACGCAACGCGGGACCCTCTCCGCTTCCGGCGCATGGTCGCTTCGCTTTCAGATCGACAGGAGGTGGTAGACTTGAAGAAGAAGAAGGTTGTTGGTTCTCGGTCATGTCCAGGGCAGGCCCCGTTGGAGGGGGGGCAGCGGGGGCTTCCTCAGCCCTCAGAACCTGTTCATCTGTAGGAGGCACAACACAGTCCCCCTTTGGATCAACGGGTGTGGCAATCGGCGTAATCGGCCCGGCAGACCCCGGCAGGTCAGCTAGTGGGGATGAAGGACCGACACGCGCATCAACATAGGGTTTAAGTCGCGAGGAATGAACATACCACCGACGGTTTCCGTATTGAACGCAGATACTCTGTGCGTTCCGAACATCTATCAGTGTCACGGGCCCCCGCCATGGCCTGTGCAGTTTAGGGGATGTGCCCACCGGTACCTGGGGGCAGTGGAGCCACGCCAGGTCTCCCACTGACCAAGGCATGCGAGTATGCGATCGACGCGCATACCGTTCGTTCCTTGCCTGGGCACGGGCCGTCGCACACCTGGCAGCCTCTCGCGCCTCCGTAACTCGTTCAAGCGAGTCCCGCACGTGATCAGGCAAGGAGCGAGACGGTTGTTTACTCGGCTTACCCAGTTGCACATCGATGGGTGGAACATTCTCACGGCCATACATAAAAAAAAATGGTGAGTATACCGTGGACGTGTGTGGAACCATGCGGTATGCCGCTAAGACGCCTGGTATGTGCAAGTCCCAATCGGTTTGATTTTCACTGACCGTGTGACAAAGCATAGCCGAGAGGGTACGGTTGAATCGTTCCACCATACCATCTGTTTGCGGATGGTATAGGGAAGTGCGAATTTTCTTTGTACCCAGCGCGTCGCAAACCTCCTTAAGCAATTTAGAGGAGAAGTTCCGCCCATGATTTGTGAGCAGCCTCTCAGGTGCCCCTTTATCCATGACATACCCGTTCAAGAAAGCGTCGGTGATGGACGCAGCCGTTTGGTCGGGCAGAGGCCAGGCCATCGGCCATCGAGAAAAATATTCCACCCCGACGAGAAGGTATTTATTGCCCCTAGCCGACGGGGGAAACGGGCCCAGAATGTCCAGAGCAACCAATTCGTTGATGCGGGACACCTCAATGGAATGTAACGGCGGTACATAGTGGTTCCGAGGCGGTTTCCTCTTCGCACAATCATGGCATGAGCGGACAAAGTCATTGACGTCTGCCGTCATACCGGCCCAAAAAAAATCCTTTTGCATCGCGGCCAAAGTTTTTTGGACGCCGAGGTGCATCAACTTATCAGCGTGCAGATTGCGAAGCAGGTCGTAGCGAAGCGAAGTAGGCACGACCAAGCGTGGTCGGTCAGACAACCCGTCGGTGCACATTAACAATCCCGACTTGCCTCGGAACATCTGCCACTTCCATCCCGCCAATTGAGATTTTTGTTTCCCTACCAATTTCCGTAGCAGAGACAGTGAGGCGTCAGCCTCCTGCTCACGTAACCAGACCGCATGCGGCAGCCGTAAGGTATCATCGGTGTCCACCGACACCTTCTGGTCGTCCTCATTCGCTTTCGCCCCTGTATCGTCCTCATTAGCTATCGCCCCCATAACCGGGCAGGGCGAGGTGGGCGGTGCCGCGCAGCGGTGCGTGCCCGTCAGGCAAGTGCATGGAGGAACGGGTGGCAGCCTCGAGAGCGCGTCAGCGTTCGCGTGACGGGCCCCCTTTCGATATGTAATATGGAAGGAAAATTCCTGTAACGATTCCAACCACCGAGCCAATTGGCCTGACGGCTGGTCCAATTTCAAGGAGTATTGCAAAGCCGCATGATCAGTGCGAACAAGGAATTTCCTTCCATACAGGTACGGCCGGTACAATCGAACAAAATGCACAATTGCCAAAAGTTCCCGCCTCGTCACGCAATATCGCGTTTTCGCAGGGGACAGAACCCTGCTGCCGTACGCCACCACTCGCTCAACACCGTCCTTACGTTGCGACAAAACGGCCCCAATGCCGATGTCACTAGCATCCGTATCAAGGATGAACGGCTGCGAGAAGTCTGGGTAATCTAGCGTAGGCGCCATGGCGAGGTGGTCCCGAAGCGCTCTAAAATAATTTTCTTCCTCAACTCCCCATTTAAACCTTTGATTTTTGCCCGTTAGAACGTGTAATGGTTTCGCCAATGTCGCAAAGTTCTTAACGAAGTGGCGATAATAGGAAGCGAATCCTATAAACCGCCGAACATCACCCACGGAAGTGGGTGTGGGCCACTCTCGAACACATTTTGTTTTCAGAGGGTCAGTGGACACGCCGTCCGAGCTGACAATATGACCCAAGTAACGGACGGAGTGTTGCAAAAGGTGACATTTCCTAGGTTTAATTTTGAGGTCAGCCGCCCGCATTCTTTGAAAAACCGTCTCTAGGCGTTGGAGGTGTTCCTCGAACGTGCGGCTGAAAACAATGATATCGTCTAGATATATGAGGCACGTTTCCCATTGTAGTCCGGCCAACACCAATTCCATGAGCCGTTGAAACGTCGCCGGAGCCGCATTCAAGCCCATAGGCAACCGATTAAATTCAAAGAGACCTTGCGGCGTGCGGAATGCCGTTTTGGCTTTTGACTCGTCATCGAGGGGAAGCTGCCAAAAGCCCGAGGACAGATCAAGGGTGGAAAATAATTTAGCACCCGATAAAGCATCTAATGAGTCATCCATCCTCGGTAAGGGGTACGCGTCCGCCACCAAAATCTTGTTCAACCGGCGGAAATCAACGCAAAATCTTGTACCACCATCTTTTTTCTTAACCAGAACAACGGGCACGCCCCAAGGGCTGTTGGACGGCGAAATAATCTCCGCCGCCAGCAATTCATCTACTGCTCCGCGCACGTGCTCGCTTTCCGCTGGGCTCATGCGATGAGGGTGCATACAGATGGGAGGTGCCGCACCGGTGTCAATATGGTGCGACAGAAGCGATGTGCGGCCGAGGTCCAAATCATTTTTGCTGAAAACATCAGCGTACCGTAGTAATAGTGAACGCAGAGCGTTCCTTTGTTCATTCGACAAGGAAGAATTTTCCCCGCATAAATCTGCGATCCAGCGTTCTTGCGAACGATCGTGTGGGGGTCCACCAGCGGGCATCCGGGCGCGCGGCGTTTCGTCACAAGAGGCGAAATCGGCAGTGGCGTGAGCCAGCACCGATCCCTCCGGAACAACAACGCGGTCAGGTCCCCCATTCAACACCTGTATGAAAGGTGCCTGACCTGGTCGCACGATCGTTTGTTCCGCCGCCAAAGAAAAGGATTTAGATACCGAATTCGATGGGGATAATAGCACGCCCTTCACATCCCTTCCAATCTGAAGGGGTTCTCGGTAACGCAGCGGAATGAGCATTGAGCTCCCGGCGGAACCTCCACTGTAGCAGCGACTACGGCCGTAACTGCGTTACCTGTAGGCGCACTGGCCAGCAGGGAAGGTAGGAATGCCATCCTACGACCCCCCGGCATTTCCAAACAATCCTGGTCGACCCGTATATTCAGCGGTATCCGGCGCAGGAAATCAGTACCAAGCAAGCATGGGACAGCCAGCGAGCGAGAGATCAACACAGGTCCTGCGGCGGTAATATTTCCGATAGCGATGCTCACATCTACCTGACCACAGATACCCATGCTTCCCCCATTCGCGGCAACACACGCATCATTAACCTTGCGTATCCGCGACGCAGGAATGGACAACAAATGAAAAATAACATCTGAAATGATGGTAGCAGATGCGCCAGTGTTGCAGTTCCGCAGCAGGTGGAGGAGATGGAGGTTCCCTTGGCGGAAGAGGCGACAGCAGAGGTCAGCAGCGGCAGTCACGGGCGAAATGGCCTCGTCTGCCACACTTGAAACACGCGGCCGTCGTCGGCCGGCGGTCGGAAGACCCGGCCCCCGCATGTGGACGGCCTGCGTAGTCGCCTCGCTGGTCGCGCAGCCGCCGTCCCGGAACCCTATGCGGAACAGCAGCAACCAGCATGTCGTCATCGCCGGAGTCGTCGGAGCAGTGGACAACCAGTCGTGGAGACCACCCCAAGGGCGGCCCGTCGATTTCAGGTTTCCCCGTCCACGCCGCCATCTGGTCCCAACGCTTGATATTAATATTCTCAGGTTTTTTCGGTAAAGTCACGTAGGTAAAACATTAAAAGTAATGAAAGTAAAATAAAACAAAACAAAAATAAAAATAAAATTCACGACGTTTCGGAGGCAACACAAGTCTCCGTCATCAGGTGGGACCGTCACAGCCAGATTAGCTGCATCAAGTGAAGCAATGATTCAAGATGTAATCCCTTATAAGCAAGTTGAAGGGGGGGAGGAGAGGGGGGGGGGAGTTCATCAGAATGTGGTAGCCAATGAATGGAACGTATCGGGAGGGAGGGGGGTGGGAGGGGGAGGGAGCCAACAAAACATTTGGCGACGGCTTGGACGCGGCTGCTGCGCACGCCAACACAATGGGCAGAGGGGGGAGGGGAGGTCTGATACACATGATAGAACAAAGGAACGAAAATGCCCATGTTTATACCAATGCAGGCTGAAAAATGAAGAGAGTACTGTTAAAAATAACTGGGGATGTTAACACTCGGTGAAGTAAATTAAAATAGTGCCTGTCAGATAAGATGGTCCAAAAAGTGTAATTAAGTCTTTTTTGCGTGGTTAATAACATCTTTCCAGTGATTACTGAGTTTGTACCCATCATCACGGTTGAAATTATGTCTGTGTTTGTATATTTGTATGGCTTCGTGTACAAACCTTTGATGGTAGCCAGGAGGCTTGCAGAGAACCTTGGTTTCGGAAAAGACAATTTCATGAGAGCCCGCCGAGTTGTAGCAATGATCGGCAACGGCCGAAGAATCAGTTCTGCCGTGTTTCAGATCTGACTTGTGCTCGCGGACACGATCAGCAACATGACGTTTTGTTTCTCCAATGTAGCAATCACCACAAATGCAACTCAATTTGTAGACTCCAGGATACTGTAAGTCAGGAACGACATCCTTCACAGATGGAATCAGATCACGGATTTTATGCAGTGCTGAATCGGACTTGGATCTTATGTTTGTTTAGAATTTTGGAGATCTTTTTGGTCACGCCTGCTATGTATGGTAACGTGATAGTTTTGGTCGGAGTTTCATGTGGTTGTTTCTGTGTGGTGGGAGAGACAGCTTGGCGGATAGTACGGTCAGAGTATCCGTTCATCCTGAGGGCCCGATGTACATGTCTTAATTCATCAGTCAGGTGGTGTTGGTCAGAAATGCCATGGGCTCTGTGGTATAGCGTTTTGATGAGAGAATTCTTTTGAGATGGGTGGTGGTGGGAATCCGGTTTCAGGTAGGAATCTGTGTGGGTGGCTTTTTCAACTCAACCCAATTAGTCTCTATGGTTAAGGACATGGTACTATCTCCTGATGACATTCTCGTCAGCTTTGATGTAGTATCTTTGTTTACCAAAGTCCCAGTACCGGACACCCTAACAATAATTGAGGACTTAGTCCAACAGGGATTGAATTCTGATGTACCTGCGCTGGTTAGGCATTGCCTCACCAACACCTATTTTACCTGGAATGGCACCTTCTACAAACAGAATGAGGGTACCCCTATGGGCTCCCCCTTGTCACCAGTTATAGCCAACATTTTCATGGAAAAGTTTGAATCAGACGCCATCCAGACATCCACCCTGCGTCCTTCCCTGTGGAAGAGATATGTGGATGACACTTTCGTCATCTGGCCACATGGCCTCCCAGCATTGAACCACTTCTTGGACCACATCAATTCTAGACACCCATCTATCAGATTCACCATGGAAGTGGAGAAAGACGGTAAACTACCATTCTTGGATATTCTGTTTAAGAGGAGGCTTGACGGATCCTTGGGACATTCTGTCTACAGGAAAGCCACCCACACAGATTCCTACCTGAAACCGGATTCCCACCACCACCCATCTCAAAAGAATTCTCTCATCAAAACGCTATACCACAGAGCCCATGGCATTTCTGACCAACACCACCTGACTGATGAATTAAGACATGTACATCGGGCCCTCAGGATGAACGGATACTCTGACCGTACTATCCGCCAAGCTGTCTCTCCCACCACACAGAAACAACCACATGAAACTCCGACCAAAACTATCACGTTACCATACATAGCAGGCGTGACCAAAAAGATCTCCAAAATTCTAAACAAACATAAGATCCAAGTCCGATTCAGCACAGTGCATAAAATCCGTGATCTGATTCCATCTGTGAAGGATGTCGTTCCTGACTTACAGTATCCTGGAGTCTACAAATTGAGTTGCATTTGTGGTGATTGCTACATTGGAGAAACAAAACGTCATGTTGCTGATCGTGTCCGCGAGCACAAGTCAGATCTGAAACACGGCAGAACTGATTCTTCGGCCGTTGCCGATCATTGCTACAACTCGGCGGGCTCTCATGAAATTGTCTTTTCCGAGACCAAGGTTCTCTGCAAGCCTCCTGGCTACCATCAAAGGTTTGTACACGAAGCCATACAAATATACAAACACAGACATAATTTCAACCGTGATGATGGGTATAAACTCAGTAATCACTGGAAAGATGTTATTAACCACGCAAAAAAGACTTAATTACACTTTTTGGACCATCTTATCTGACAGGCACTATTTTAATTTACTTCACCGAGTGTTAACATCCCCAGTTATTTTTAACAGTACTCTCTTCATTTTTCAGCCTGCATTGGTATAAACATGGGCATTTTCGTTCCTTTGTTCTATCATGTGTATCAGACCTCCCCTCCCCCCTCTCTGCCCATTGTGTTGGCATGCGCAGCAGCCGCGTCCAAGCCGTCGCCAAATGTTTTGTTGGCTCCCTCCCCCTCCCACCCCCCCTCCCTCCCGATACGTTCCATTCATTGGCTACCACATTCTGATGAACTCCCCCCCCCTCTCCTCCCCCCCTTCAACTTGCTTATAAGGGATTACATCTTGAATCATTGCTTCACTTGATGCAGCTAATCTGGCTGTGACGGTCCCACCTGATGACGGAGACTTGTGTTGCCTCCGAAACGTCGTGAATTTTATTTTTATTTTTGTTTTGTTTTATTTTACTTTCATTACTTTTAATGTTTTACCTACGTGACTTTACCGAAAAAACCTGAGAATATGAATCATTGCAGTCACGAAAGCTTCAAATCTAGCTTGATATTAAACTTAGCGTCCAGGCAGCACGCCACCCATCGCGATGTGAGCGGTTCGTGGCCGCAGACTGGTAGAGAAATGTTGAGCTCCTGAGACAACTCCAGCATACAGGAAAGGATGAGAGGATCCAAATGATCGGCCGTCGCGTCGGGGTAGGCAGCCATGGCCAGCGCCATCAACGCCCCCCGATAAGCCAAAGGTGACTCCTCCGATCCTCGGTGACGCGACATAAATTTTCTGGTGGCTGACGTCGGTGGGTCGTAAAATTCCGCCATCTCTGCGAACGCATCACGCAGTGTCTTCTTCTTGGACGCTGGGATGGAGCGGAAGACCCCCAGAGAAACGTCATCAAGCAGTGTAGGTAGCGCTCCCAGCGCCTCATCCTCCGTCCAGTTGACGGATCTAAAAGCCGACTCGAAGCGCCACGTAAAAGCACTCCAATCGCCCCCGGCGAGAAATTCTTTGATCTGTGGAAGGCGATGTCCGCGGTGGCAAGCGCGCGCCGCGGGCGTCTCCGACTGCTGTTCCCGCGTCCCACCCGTCGCAGGCAAAATGGCGTCCGGCGGCCGCGTGTTGGCAGGCACGCCCAAAATGGCGGCCGACGGCTCCCGCGCAGCCGGCCCGCCCACAACGACGGCTTCTTCCCGCGTGGCAGAAGCAATGGCGGACCCAGTTTCTTTTTCAGGACCCCTTCCTGCGGTGTCCAGCTGATCCGCAATCTGGCGACCCACGGCTGGAGAGGACGCCACCGCAGTCACCAGACTTAGCAGAATGGCGCGTAACGATTCGATCTGCTCCGCCATCAGCCGCTATCCGTCTTTTGTTCCTGCGGTGGTCGCATCTTCTCCCAGTCGACGCGGAGAGGCGTCGAGGAGAGAAGTATCAGCAGGCGGCATAGGGGCTGTAGCCCCCAACAGCTCATCTTTATCCATCTCGACCTCTTCCTCCGATGGAGGCATGGGCAGGTTCTTTTTTCTGAGGTGTTTGGACATCTTGACGATCGTCCTAACGGTCGCAGAAGGACTTCTGACACCAATGTAATAAACCTCCTTGAGACGGCTTCCGGAATCAGTCCTTTTTATTTTCAACTTCCACAGTTACACTTTACACACACTCCCCATTGCTGGCAGACAACGGAGAGAGGGCAGACTTTTCGCCAAGTCCCCACCGTGCATGTGGCACCCAGAGCCCCGTACGCGCGTGACTCTTCCTCTTGTCGTCCCCAAGTCTGCTCACGACTGTTCTCTCTCCCTCTCTCTTAATCCCTTCGTCACGTGGTACCCCCCAGCCAATCATCTATAGACAGCGTTGACCGTTCCCGATGATTCCCTGTCAATCCCGGGACCACGCCTCTGATCCGGCTCCCCATTAGCTGAGGCCCCGATTGGCCAGGCCAATCACCCCTGCTAACACGCCGCGATCACGCCGAGGCCATGCTCCCTGGCTCATGCCTTATTGGCTACAAAGCAGGACTGGCAAGCCAATCCCCACGTGAACCCTCTATGGCTGTTATTACAATTGGAAGGACGTAATAAACCATTTCGGATCTTAACTGATTATGTCCACGTTTACGGTGACTTTCAGACCGCGTTCCACTCACTGACATTGACTATATATCCTGTATTCTCCGCAGGGAATGGATTCTTTGCTCCGCTGCAAGCTTCCCACCACCACTCTCCCATTGACATATTTCGTTGCTTCCTCTTAGTACCTTTCACGCGACGGTCAATTGTATAGTGTGTAATAAAGGACTCTTTCACTGTGTCTGTCTCCGTTGTCCTTTATTCGGGTTCTTACAACTTGTCCCACACGGCCCTCCCTCAGAGCCTCCCCGCTTGGCAGCTCGACAGCTGCCGTCGCTCCCGTAGCCTTTCTCCACTCCGATGCAGCTCCGCTGCAGGGTTCCTTGTGCAGTCTTTCAGCTGCTCTCACTGCAGCTCCACCGCTGCTCCCCGTTCCTCCCGTGCCCGGTCACCGCTGGCCGACGGTGCCGAGTCTCACCGCGTGGCGATCTCGCCACTCTCCACCCTCTGCCCTGCGTGGCCTCACCCTGTGTCTATTCCCATACTCTCCCCCGTCTCTTCCGGTTCTCTCCCTTAAGAGCTTACCCCTCTCTCTCACGTGACCTAACCCCTCCCCCCGTGACGTCATATCCGCGAGGCCGTTTACGCCCGCATTACAACACCCTCCCCCGTGGAGAAAATTCCAGCCGTCCTCGGCTGAACAACAACAACAACAAGTAATGCGAGCGAACACAACCATCATACGTGCGAGGACAACGAAGCATACAATAAATATAACAATAACAACAAGAACACGAACAGTATAAATCAACGAAACGTAAGGGACTTAGACCGCGTGCGGGTCGCCGGCCCGTCCCGGATGGGCGGCGGCCCCCCTGCAGACCGGGAACGCGACGGGTTTTTAAGAGCGACAGGATTAAGTCTTCCTGTCGCTATTGGAGGCCCGCCAACGTCCCGGTCCCGTATCCCTGAAGGCCCAGAGTCCGGGGTGCCCCGCAATCGTGTCTGCGGCAGGGTCGGAAGGGCGGCGGGGCTCGGTGTCCCCGCAGCCGTGGTGGGCACACCCCGAGCAGAGTCCCCTGTGTCCTGCAGTGTCACGGCCGGCTTGTATGTAAAAGGCACGACAGGCGCTCTTGCAGGGTCAACAGGCACAGGCAAGGGTGCGTCGGCAGCAACAGACCCCGGCAAGGCAACATCAGGAGATGACGCATCCGTTCGAGGGGCCACATATGGTTTCAAGCGAGACGTGTGAACGTACCAACGCCGAGATCCAAACCGAACGCGTGCAGACTGTGGGTTGGGAACCTCGATGAGGCGAACAGGCCCTTGCCATGGTTTATGTAATTTAGGAGAGGTCCCTGGCCGCACCTGTGGGCAATGCAGCCAGGCCATGTCCCCCACCTTCCAGGGGCACTCCCCCTTAGAGCGTCGAGCGCACCGTTCGTTCCGGGCCTGGGCTTTGGCCGTAGCCATGCGGGCCCCTTCCCGCGCCTCAGTGACACGGCGAACGGTGTCCTGAATGTAATCAGGAAGAGGTTTAGTAGGTCCCCTCACTCCTGTTCCCAACTGCACATCCATCGGCGGCACGTTTTCGCGACCGTACATAAGGAAAAACGGCGAATATCCTGTAGCCGCATGCGGCGCCATCCGGTATGCCGAGAGTACCCCAGGGATATGCAAATCCCAATCTGATTGTTTTTCACTCACCGTGTGACACAGCATGGCGGACAAAGTCCGATTTAGCCGTTCGACCATACCATCCGTCTGTGGATGGTAGAAAGATGTCCGTATCTTTTTAGTTCCCAGAGCCGCGCACACTTCACCCAACAATTTAGAAGAAAAATTTCGGCCTTAATCTGTGAGGAGCCTCTCCAGTGCCCCCTTGTCCATAACGTACCCAAATAGAAAGGCGTCTGTAATGGACGCCGTCGACTGGTCGGGCAAGGACCAGGCCATCGGCCAGCGGGAGAGGTACTCCACCCCAACTAGCAAGTATTTATTACCTTTAGCGGATGGCGGGAAGGGTCCCAAAATATCTAACGCCACCAGTTCATTAACTCGAGACACCTGAATAGACTGTATCGGCGGCACATATGGGTGTTTAGGTGGCTTCCGCCGGGCACAATCGGGACACGCGCGAACGTGACCGATGACATCTGTTGTCATGCCGTGCCAAAAGTAATCTCGCTGCAACGTCAATAGGGTCTTCTGCACCCCCAGATGTAAGAGCGTGTCGCAATGCAAAGTCCTAATCAATTCGTACCGCAAGAATGCCGGTACAACCAGACGCCAGCATTCCTGTAACCCTTCCCTCCACATCAGCAGACCATCGCGGAGAGCGGTTTCCGGCGTACCCCCCGAACCCGGTCCCCCACTCTCCTTCGCAGCCCGATTCCGTAAGGTCACCAATGAATCATCCAGCATTTGTTCCCGAATCCACACAACCCTTGGAAGATTCAAAACCCCATCAGTCGGTCCCGGCCCCATTGGAGCCTCAGGCACCTCGACTGCCAAGGCAACAGGCTGAGGGGGATGCTGGATCGGCGCACACCTATGCGTCCCGGACGCGCACGCGCAAGGGGATCGCTGCGGCAACCTAGAGAGCACGTCCGCATTCGCGTGACGCACCCCCTTCCGATGGTGAATTTGAAAGGAAAATTCTTGCAGAGTGTCCAACCACCGTCCCAGCTGGCCGGATGGTTGGTCCACCTTGAGAGCATACTGCAAGGCCGCATGATCCGTGCGCACAATAAACGAACGGCCGTAGAGATACGGTCGAAATTGGCGGAGAAAGTAAACAATAGCCAAAAGTTCTCGGCGAGTGACGCAGTAGCGGGTTTTTGCGGGAGACAAAACCCAGCTACCGTACGCCACCACGCGCTCCACACCGCCTTTGGACTGAGACAACACGGCCCCAATGCCTGTGTCACTCGCGTACGTATCCAGAATGAAGGGGTGATCAAAATCTGGATAATCCAACGTCGGCGCCGTAGCCAACCGATCGCGCAGGCCTTGAAACGCCGCCTCTTCTGGCGGTCCCCAAGCAAATTTCCGTCCTTTACCCGTAAGGAGGTGCAAGGGCCTCGCGATCGTCGCAAAATTCGGAACAAACCTACGATAATATGAGGCAAACCCCAAAAACCGATGCACATCCCCCACCGTGGCCGGGGTTGGCCAGTCACGGACACACGCTGTCTTGTCCGGATCAGTGGCAACCCCGTCCGCACTAACGATATGTCCCAAATAGCGCACGGACCGTTGCAGCAGGTGACATTTCTTAGGTTTGAATTTCAAATTAGCGGAACGCATCCTGGCGAACACCGCCTCTAACCTCAGTAAATGTTCGTCAAATGTGCGGCTGAAGACGATAATATCGTCTAAATATATCAGACATGTCTCCCACTGCAACCCTGTTAATACCAGTTCCATCAACCTCTGAAATGTGGCGGGGGCAGCATTCAACCCCATCGGAAGACAATTAAATTGAAATAACCCCTGCGGCGTACGGAAAGCAGTCTTTTCCCGCGAGGACTCGTCAAGGGGAAGCTGCCAGAATCCCGAAGAGAGATCCAGCGTCGAAAAGAACTTCGCCCCCGACAAGGCATCGAGGAAGTCGTCCATACGCGGCAGGGGGTACGCATCTGCCACGGACACTTTATTCAATTTCCGAAAATCCACACAAAATCGAAATTTCCCGTCTTTCTTTTTAACCAAAACAACAGGCGCGCCCCATGGGCTGTTAGATGGAGATATTATGTCCGCAGCCAACATGTCATCCACTGCCCCTCGAACATGATCTCGCTCCGCCGGACTCATCCGATGTGAGTTCAACCGAATAGGGGCAGCGTCCCCTGTGTCAATATGATGGGAAAGCAATGAGGTGCGTCCCAAGTCCAAATCGTCAGAGCTAAACACGTCAGAATAACTCAACAATAACTTACGAAGCGCACAACGTTGGTCCCCCGGAAAGGGAAGGATTTTCCCCGCACAATTCGGCGATCCAGCGATTATCTGCAGCCCCAGGGCCCGAAACACCGGCACCCATGATCTGGCTGCCCAGATAATCCTGGGCCGTAAACGCCGTAGTGGCATGTGCCACAATCGTACCAGCTGGCACACACACGTTTTCGGAACTCCCATTAAGCACCTGCAAAAATGGCTGCTGGTCCGGCCGGACAATAGTTTGCGCCCCGACGAGCGCTGATCCGCCCGTTATGGTGGCGGACGGCGACAACAAAACCCCAAATGCACCTTCACGACCAGGCACAGGTTTCCGATATCGCAAAGGGATAAGCATCTGTGAGCCAGGTGGAATGTCAACAGATACCTCGGACAGCGCCTGCACCTGGCCGACCGGAGCAGGTCGCCCCCAGGGCGACGGCAGAAATGTAATTTTACGACCCCCCGGTAATTCAATACAGTTTAATTAATTCTAATTAGAATGGGCATTTTGGCCAGAAAATCAGTTCCCAACAAAGAAGGAACTGCAAGGGACCTCGAAATTAACACAATTCCCGAGGCCGACACTCCCCCGATAGATATATTGGCGTCCACCTGGCCCACAATGCCCATACTACCCCCGTTCGCCGCGACGCAGGAATCGTAAACTGGACGCACGGCCTCTGGTGGGATGCCCAACAGATGGAAAATTACATCCGATATAATGGTCGCGGACGCCCCGGAGTCCACTAAAATGCGCACATCAACCCCCTGTATAGAACCAGGTACAGTGGACGAACCAGTAGCGGCCGCGACGACCCGCTGTGCCAATTTACGCCACTGCGTTACCAAGCGACATGGCCCAGTCGATGGCCTCCCGTTATTAACAACACCCGGATCGCGCGACAATGGTGATGAATGAGGTGTCAAGCCTTGCCGGGTGTCTGGTGCGCACCGACTTGCCTGTCCTGGAGGATCCTTCCGCGGCGCGTCTGCTGTCGAGGCCTCCTGCTGGGGTGGACCTGGGATACGGGCCCAGCAGTCCCTGGCGTAATGGCCCTTATGACCGCAGCGGAAGCAGTCGATGTCGTTGCGCCGCGCCGCAGGCCCCCCGTCCTGACGCTCCCGCGTCGGCGGTGCAAATCGTGGCCCAGGTCTACTGCGGGCCGACCACTGAGCAGAGGCGGCTGTCAGCTCCTGCGGGCCCCCCCCCCCCGTCAGGAACGTACACCGCCTTCTTGGGATCCCAACCCACGGCACCTCCCTCGATGATGGGCCCACCCGTCCACGCCGTGACTTGCTTCCAGCGGCGTAGATTGAACTGGGCATCCAGACATTTAGCGGCCGCCCGGGATGCCAGCTTTTCGTGGCCACACACCGGCATAGGGATCCCCAAATCCCGGGACAGCTCGAGCATTTTCCCCAAAATTCGAGTAGGTCAGGCTCCGTCTCCGGGTATGCGGCCATGGCTAACTCCAAGACAGCACCCCTGTATGCCACCGGCGACTCCTCGGGTGCTCGCTGGCGTTGAACAAACCGGCGATGAGCATCATCCGGTGGCTCGTATGCATCTGCCATCTCGTCGAAAACTCCTCTCAACGTTTTCTTCTTCTCGGCCTTTATAGAACGGAAGAATTGCACCGACTCGTCGTCGAGAAGAGTTGGTAGAACCTCCAATGCCTCAGCGTCAGTCCACCTTGAGGGCGAAAGCACTCCAATCGCCACCGATGGAGAATTCTTTAACAGTTGTCAGATGACGACTGCGACTCCTTGTTGCGCCGTCCTCAGCAGGTGACTCATCACGCGGCATATTCAAAATGGCATCGCATCGCAACGTGTCCAAGATGGCGGCTCCCCGCCGCGGAGAGCACAAGATGGCGGCTTCCCACCGTTCTTCCCCTGCCACGCCCAAGATGGCGTCTTCGTGCCGCGTGGCAGATGGCGCCGACAGCGCAGGCAAGGCGGCGGCCTGCAGATCACCACCGGCCCTCCCCGACGCCGTCCTCGGCGTGACGAGCTCGCACAATTGCGCCAGCACGATTTTCAAGGTCTCCAGCTGCGCCGCCATCTGTCTCCATCGTAAGTCCGCGTCCTCCGGCGCGGACGGGTCCACCGACGCGGCGACATCTTGTACACCCGGACCCGTACTCGTTCCCGCACGGATCTCCTCTTCCATCACAGGCAGGTCCACCGCCTGAGGAAGGTCGTCGTCGTCGGATGATGTAGCAGATGATGACGCAGGAATATTATTTCTTCTGAGCTGTTTTCACATGCCGTTTCACTTCTGACACCAGTGTAATAAATGACTCTTTCACTGTGTCTGTCTCCGTTGTCCTTTATTCGGGTTCTTACAACTTGTCCCACACGGCCCTCGCTCAGAGCCTCCCCGCTTGGCAGCTCGACAGCTGCCGTCGCTCCCGTAGCCTTTCTCCACTCCGATGCAGCTCCGCTGCAGGGTTCCTTGTGCAGTCTTTCAGCTGCTCTCACTGCAGCTCCACCGCTGCTCCCCATTCCTCCCATGCCCGGTCACCGCTGGCCGACGGTGCAGAGTCTCACCGCGTGGCGATCTCGCCACTCTCCACCCTCTGCCCTGCGTGGCCTCACCCTGTGTCTATTCCCATACTCTCCCCCGTCTCTTCCGGTTCTCTCCCTTAAGAGCTTACCCCTCTCTCTCACGTGACCTAACCCCTCCCCCCGTGACGTCATATCCGCGAGGCCGTTTACGCCCGCATTACAAGTGTATAGCAAATTGTATAATAATAAATAGGATTAAAGTGTAATGTTTAATACAATGCATAAGGTAATATATAGTATCGTAATTTTATAGTGAATATATAGCAGTGTGCTATACAGTTGGGTGGGTAGAATAAAACAGTGTAATATGACAAGGTATAGTCTAAAAACATATTAGTGTCTGCGGCGCCATATTATTAACATTCTTTTCCTTTATTAATTCTAACCTTACTCCCTCCCTTTGATACTGCTAATCCTGCATAATGCATGGGCATAATGACTTTAAACCCCCTCGCCAATCCTCCTAAGTATCTCACAAGTAGTACTAATCGCATATCTGCATGTCCCATAAATATGCTAAATTCCTCTTGATATGCAAATTATTTTGTCAAGACGCTCTTTGCCCCTCCATCCCAGCATAAATAGTCGCTCCAAGCCTGGAGCGTGCCATTCAGACTCTGTCTACTTGACAGACCTGTTCTCCACCGAAGACGGCTGCTTGCGTTGTGGCCGAAACGTCGTGAGAATTATTTTATTATGTTTTATTTTTATTATTTTATTACTTCCCTTCTACGTGACTTTACCGAAAGAACCAAGAAGATGAATCCCTGCAGTCACGAAAGCTTTAAATCGAAATTTAACCGCCTCTACGGGGAGGGATTCCACATAACTTTGAGATCCTTCAACAAGCTCCGTGACAAGAAGGCTCAGCTAATCGAGTCCCTCACCTTTCTGAAGAGATGCCGCGACTCTAAGGTGATACCAAACGCATTTACACTAACATCTGCTGCTGTAACTTCTTCTAATGCTAAACGAATTCTGTCTAGAACTAGCTTAGCTCTTATCTCAGAGAAAATCAGACTTACGCGCACCGAACTAGATCAGTTAGACAAGACACTACAAATCACACTTATCTTTGAGTGCAACAATGTCCACATCGGATTGGGAACATGTAGACAAAATGACTGCCTCTTCAGCTGCCGCTATGTCGACCAAATGTAAGGACAACTTGATTTCCAAATTTAACCGCCTCTCAAACAAGAGACCGGACCCACACATTGAAAAGCTAGACGTTAACAAAGTTGTAATTAATCGCAGTAACAATTCTATTTCTGAAGGTCTGAAATCCGTTTTAGCTAAAGGACTAAACTTTGCAGTCACACCTAGACACATACCAGTTAATGATATAATTGCTAGAGTAGATGTAGCTCTCAAGGGCCTGAGTCACATCTCTGCAGACGTAGCAAGATCTGAAATCTCTGCAACCCTCAACAACGCTAAGATGCCAGCTAGCAACATCAGCAAAGATGAGCGTTTTGAATTAGCTCAATTAAAAAAGAGGGATGACATTGTCATCCTCTCAGCCGACAAAGGCAATGCCACTGTCATCATGGACAAAACAGAATACAACAATGAAATTCAAGAACTACTCAACGATGGCAGCTATACAAAAATAAAAAGAGACCCCACCAACAGCCTCGTCTCTACAACCAACCAAATAATTTCTGATTCAACCGCATTAATTGATCAGACCAAACAGTTCTCGTTGAAATCTTCTGCAGCCAGGCCACCAAGATTATACGGCTTGCCAAAGATACATAAAGAATATACACCTCTTCGTCCCATTGTCTCTACGATCAACTCCCCCACATACAAACTGGCTCGTTTTTTGTCTGAAATCCTACGGCCTTTCACTGGAAAAACCACCTCTGCGGTACTAAACTCTACTGACCTGGTATCGACAATCAAGGGGATTTCCCTGTCCCCAGACGACCTGCTTGTCAATTTTGATGTGGTTTCCTTATTCACCAAAGTTCCTGTACCTGACACCATCGTAATCATTGAAGACTTGGTTCATCAAGGACTGAATGCTGGGGTACCCCCCCTGGTGAGACACTGCTTAACCAATACATACTTCACCTGGAATGGAACTTTCTACAAGCAAACTGAGGGCACCCCAATGGGCTCCCCCCTATCTCCGGTTGTAGCCAACGTTTCATGGAGAAATTTGAGACTGACGCCATCCAGACTGCAACTCTATGCCCGACCTTATGGAAGAGGTACGTAGATGACACTTTTGTCATCTGGCCACATGGCCGGCCTGCTCTAGACCAATTTCTCGACCACATCAATTTCATACACCCAGCCATCAGATTCACCATGGAAGTCGAAAATATGGCAAGCTACCCTTTTTGGATGTCCTAATTAAAAGGAGACCTGATGGTTCAATGAGCCACTCTGTCTACAGGAAAGCCACCCATACGGATGCTTACCTAAAACCGGATTCCCACCACCATCCATCCCAGAAGAATTCCCTCATCAAGACTCTATACCATAGAGCCCAATGCATTTCCGACCAGGAACACATTGCCAGTGAACTCAAACACGTACGCCAAGCTCTTAAGGCTAATGGTTACTCCGACTACACAATCCACAAAGCCATCACTCCAACCATCAAGAAGGATCCTGTTGAGGAGCCTCTCAAGACCATCACCTTACCCTACATTGCTGGGGTCACAAAAAAGATCTCCAAAATCCTGATTAAACACAAGATCCAGGTCCGATTCAACACAGTACATAAAATCCGTGATCTAGTCCCGTCTGTAAAAGATGTGGTTCCAGACATACAGTACCCTGGCGTCTACAAACTAAGTTGCCTCTGTGGTAGCAGTTACATTGGAGAAACCAAACGACATGTCTCGGACCGCATCCGTGAACATAAAGCAGACTTGAAACACGGTAGGACAAACACCTCAGCCGTGGCAGATCACGGTTACAATTCAGTGGGTTCACATGATATTGACTTCTCCAAGACAGAGGTTCTCTGCAAGCCATCTGGCTACCATGAAAGATTCGTTCATGAGGCGATCCACATATACAAACACAGAGACAATTTCAACCGAGAAGATGGATTCCGGCTTAGCAATCATTGGAAGGACGTAATAAACCATTTCGGATCTTAACTGATTGTGTCCACGTTTACGGTGACTTTCAGACCGCGTTCCACTCCATAACATTGACGATATATCCTGTATTCTCCGCAGGGAATGGATTCTTTGCTCCGCTGCAAGCTTCCCACCACCACTCTCCCATTGACATATTTCGTTGCTTCCTCTTAGTACCTTTCATGCGACGGTCAATGGTATAGTGTATAGCATATTGTATAATAATAAATAGTATTAAAGTGTAATGTTTAATACTACGTATAAGGTAATATATAGTATCGTAATTGTATAGTGAATATACAGCAGTGTGGTATACAGTTGGGTGGGCAGAATAATACATAGTGTAATATTACAATGTATAGTCTAAAAACATATTAGTTGCTGTGGCGCCATATTATTAACATTCTTTCCCTTTATTCATTCTAACCTTACTCCCTCCCTTTGATACTGCTAATCATGCATAATGCATGGGCATAATGACTTTAAACCCCCTCGCCAATCCTCCTACGTATCTCACAAGTAGTACTAATCGCATAACTGCATTTCCCAAAAATATGCTAAATTCCTCTTGATATGCACTCCGCAGAGAATGGATTCTTTGCTCCGCTGCAAGCTTCCTATCACCATTCTCCCATTGACATATTTCGTTGCTTCCTCTTAGTACCTTTCATGCGACGGTTTATGGTATAGTGCAGGGGTCGGCAACCAAAATAACAAGAAGAGCCATTTCTTTCCAATTCGGTACAAAATTCAGTATTTCAAGAGCCGCAATGCATCTATGTACATACGTACATATCGTCAAGAAGCAGCCCGTAAAGAGCCGCATGCGGCTCCGGAGCCGTAGGTTGCCGACCCCTGGTATAGTGTATAGCATATTATATAATAATAAATAGTATTAAAGTGTAATGTTTAATACAATGTATAAGGTAATATATAGTATCGTAATTTTATAGTGAATATATAGCAGTGTGCTATACAGTTGAGTGGATAGAATGAAACAGTGTAATATGACAAGGTATAGTCAATAAGCATATTAGTTGCTGCGGCGCCATATTATTAACATTACTTCCCTTTATTGATTCTAACCTTACTCCCTCCCTTTGATACTGCTAATCCTGCATAATGCATGGGCATAATGACTTTAAACCCCTCGCCAAACCTCCTACGCATTTCACAAGTAGTACTAATCGCATATCTGCATTTCCCATAAATATGCTAAATTCCTCTTGATATGCAAATTATTTTGTCAAGACGCTCTTTGCCCCTCCATCCCAGCATAAATAGTCGCTCCAAGCCTGGAGCGTGCCATTCAGACTCGGTCTACTTGACAGACCTGTTCTCCACCGAAGACGGCTGCTTGCGTTGTGGCCGAAACGTCGTGAGAATTATTTTATTATGTTTTATTTTCATTATTTTATTACTTCCTTTCTACGTTACTTTACCGAAAGAACCAAGAAGATGCAACACATGTCATAACACTCATCGTATGTGCATGTAAATACAGCGCATTATGGCGTTCTGACTTACGAACCGTTAGACTTATGAACGGTTCTCAGGAACTAAATGTGTTCGTAATCCCAGGACTGCCCGTTATTTAGAATTCAAAAATCGGAATCGAGTACATTTTCGTTCCCAATAAAGGAATCGATCCGAAAGATCGACGGAGTTAAATCTGCAATCGATTCTTCTGGAATTTCAGTTTCGGGGCCCTTTTATCAGACGACGTCCGTCGGCTGTGTGCTCGCAGTGCTCGCTGTGCTCCTCTCTCTGTGCTCGCTGTGCTCCTCTCCCCTCCCGCAAGCCATGGCGAGCGACATGCTGCTGTACTGGGGCTCGGGCAGCCCGCCGTGCTGGCGCATCCAGCTGTGCCTGGAGGAGAAAGCGCTGCAGGGCTACCAGCAAAAGCTGCTCTCCTTCGAGAAGCAGGAGCACAAGAGTGCAGCTGTGACCGAGATCAACCCCAGGGGACAGGTGCAGCTCACGCACGCACCACACTCGCACGCACCACACTGCAGCAGGATCAGCCTGGTAGCTTGAGACGAACAGGTCGTGGTTTTTTTTATCCGTGTCGCACGCAATAACTCCGGTCACGTTCAACCACGCAATTCTGCAGGTGGCAAAGACAAAAAGTCAGAAGTTTGAGACGCTCGGGAGCAATTGGTGTTTCGCGATCTTACCTATGGAGTGGGTGGCCAGCACTACGGCATGGCCGCCTTTGTCTCCCCCAGTGGCGATGTTTACACCGCACCGGGTACTGTCCTCGTTTGAGAGTGAGTCAGCCTCGGGCAGGCCCAGGATCGTTGCGGTAATTCGCCACTCTTATTGGTCATGAGCGGGAATCGAAATCCGGTCGCCGGATTTGTAGCGCAGTGCGATAACCACACAACACTACCTCACTGCAGGTCACAACACACCACACACTCACCACGCACTCACCCCACTGCAGGTCCTAATACACACACTACCCACTGGCCCCACTGCAGGTCACAACACACCCACCACACACTCACCACGCACTCAACCCACTGCAGGTCACAACACACTCACCACACACTCACCACCCACTCACCCCATTCCAGGTCACAACACACTCACCACCCACTCACCCCACTCCAGGTCACAACACACCACCCACTCACCCCACTGCAGGTCACAACACACTCACCACCCACTCACCCCACTGCAGGTCACAACACACTCACCACCCACTCGCCCCACTGCAGGTCACAACACACTCACCACACACCACCCACTCACCCCATTCCAGGTCACAACACACTCACCACCCACTCACCCCACTCCAGGTCACAACACACCACCCACTCACCCCACTGCAGGTCACAACACACTCACCCCACTGCAGGTCACAACACACCCACCACACATTCACCACGCACTCACCCCACTGCAGGTCACAACACACTCACCACTAACTCACCACGCACTCACCACGCACTAACCACGCACTCAGCCCACTGCAGTTCACAACACACTCACCACCCACTCACCACCCACTCACCCCACTGCAGGTCACAACACACTAACCCCACTGCAGGTCACAACACACTCACCACCCACTCACCCCACTGCAGGTCACAACACACTCACCACCCACTCACCCCACTGCAGGTCACAATACACTCACCACCCACTCACCCCACTGCAGGTCACAACACACTCACTACTCACTCACCCCACTGCAAGTCACAACACACCCACCACACACTCACCCCACTGCAGGTCACAACATACTCACCACCCACTCACCCCACTGCAGGTCACAACACACCCACCACACACTCGACACGCACTTACCCCACTGCAGGTCACAACACACTCACTACACACTCACTACACACTCGCCACGCACTCACCACGCACTCACCCCACTGCAGGTCACAACACACTCACCACACACTCGCCACACACTCACCACCCACTCACCACCCACTCACCCCACTGCAGGTCACAACACACTCACCACACACTCGCCACACACTCACCACCCACTCACCCCACTGCAGGTCACAACACACTCACCACCCACTCACCCCACTGCAGGTCACAACACACTCACCACCCACTCACCCCACTGCAGGTCACAACACACTCACCACCCACTCACCCCACTGCAGGTCACAACACACTCACCACCCACTCACCCCACTGCAGGTCACAACACACTCACCACCCACTCACCCCACTGCAGGTCACAACACACTCACTACCCACTCACCCCACTGCAGGTCACAACACACCCACCACACACTCACCACGCACTCACCCCACTGCAGGTCACAACATACTCACCACCCACTCACCCCACTGCAGGTCACAACACACCCACCACACACTCGACACGCACTCACCCCACTGCAGGTCACAACACACTCACCACACACTCACCACACACTCACCACACACTCACCACCCACTCACCCCACTCCAGGTCACAACACACTCACCACCCACTCACCCCACTGCAGTTCACAACACACTCACCACCCACTCACCCCACTGCAGGTCACAACACACTCACTACCCACTCACCACGGACTCACCCCACTGCAGGTCACAACACACTCGCCACACACTCACCACACACTCACCACACACTCACCACACACTCACCCCACTTCAGGTCACAACACACTCGCCACCCACTCACCCCACTCCAGGTCACAACACACTCACCACCCACTCACCCCACTGCAGATCACAACACACTCACCACCCACTCACCCACTGCAGGTCACAACACACTCACCACCCACTCACCCCACTGTAGGTCACAACACACTCACCACCCACTATCCCCACTGCAGGTCACAACACACTCACCACCCACTCACCCCACTGCAGGTCACAACACACTCACCACCCACTCACCCCACTGCAGGTCACAACACACTCACCACCCACTCGCCCCACTGCAGGTCACAACACACTTACCACCCACTCACCCCACTCCAGGTCACAACACACTCACCACCCACTCACCCCACTGCAGGTCACAACACACTCACCACCCACTCGCCCCACTGCAGGTCACAACACACTCACCACACACCACCCACTCACCCCATTCCAGGTCACAACACACTCACCACCCACTCACCCCACTCCAGGTCACAACACACCACCCACTCACCCCACTGCAGGTCACAACACACTCACCACCCACTCACCCCACTGCAGGTCACAACACACTCACCACCCACTCACCCCACTGCAGGTCACAACACACTCACCACCCACTCACCCCACTGCAGGTCACAACACACTCACCCCACTGCAGGTCACAACACACCCACCACACATTCACCACGCACTCACCCCACTGCAGGTCACAACACACTCACCACACACTCACCACGCACTCACCACGCACTAACCACGCACTAACCACGCACTCAGCCCACTGCAGTTCACAACACACTCACCACCCACTGACCACCCACTCACCCCACTGCAGGTCACAACAAACTCACCACCCACTCACCCCACTGCAGGTCGCAACACACTCACCCCACTGCAGGTCACAACACACTCACCACCCACTCACCCCACTGCAGGTCACAACACACTCACCACCCACTCACCCCACTGCAGGTCACAACACACTCACCACCCACTCACCCCACTGCAGGTCACAACACACTCACTACCCACTCACCCCACTGCAGGTCACAACACACTCACTACCCACTCACCCCACTGCAGGTCACAACACACCAACCACACACTCACCACGCACTCACCCCACTGCAGGTCACAACACACTCACCACCCACTCACCCCACTGCAGGTCACAACACACCCACCACACACTCGACACGCACTTACCCCACTGCAGGTCACAACACACTTACTACACACTCACCACGCACTCACCACGCACTCACCCCACTGCAGGTCACAACACACTCACCACACACTCACCACACACTCACCACACACTCACCACACACTCACCACACACTCACCACACACTCACCACCCACTCACTCCACTTCAGGTCACAACACACTCGCCACCCACTCACCCCACTCCAGGTCACAACACACTCACCACCCACTCACCCCACTGCAGGTCACAACACACTCACCACCCACTCACCCCACTGCAGGTCACAACACACTCACCACCCACTCACCCCACTGTAGGTCACAACACACTCACCACCCACTCTCCCCACTGCAGGTCACAGCACACTCACCACCCACTCACCCCACTGCAGGTCACAACACACTCACCACCCACTCACCCCACTGCAGGTCACAACACACTCACCACCCACTCACCCCACTGCAGGTCGCAACACACTCACCCCACTGCAGGTCACAACACACTCACCACCCACTCACCCCACTTCAGGTCACAACACACTCACCACCCACTTACCCCACTGCAGGTCACAACACACCCACCACACACTCGACACGCACTTACCCCACTGCAGGTCACAACACACTCACTACACACTCACCACGCACTCACCACGCACTCACTCCACTTCAGGTCACAACACACTCGCCACCCACTCACCCCACTCCAGGTCACAACACACTCACCACCCACTCACCCCACTGCAGGTCACAACACACTCACCACCCACTCACCCCACTGCAAGTCACAACACACTCACCACCCACTCACCCCACTGTAGGTCACAACACACTCACCACCCACTCTCCCCACTGCAGGTCACAACACACTCACCACCCACTCACCCCACTGCAGGTTACAACACACTCACCACCCACTCACCCCACTGCAGGTCACAACACACTCACCACCCACTCGCCCCACTGCAGGTCACAACACACTCACCACCCACTCACCCCACTCCAGGTCACAACACACTCACCACCCACTCACCCCACTGCAGGTCACAACACACTCACCACCCACTCACCCCACTGCAGTTCACAACACACTCACCACACACTCACCACGCACTCACCCCACTGCAGTTCACAACACATTCACCACACACTCACCACGGACTCACCCCACTGCAGGTCACAACACACTCACCACCCACTCACCCCACTGCAGGTCACAACACACTCACCACCCACTCACCCCACTGCAGGTCACAACACACTCACCACCCACTCACCCCACTGTAGGTCACAACACACTCACCACCCACTTTCCCCACTGCAGGTCACAACACACTCACCACCCACTCACCCCACTGCAGGTCACAACACACTCACCACCCACTCACCCCACTGCAGGTCACAACACACTCACCACCCACTCACCCCACTGCAGGTCACAACACACTCACCACACACTCACCACACACTTGTAATATTGTAAATTACGGCGGGAGACCACTTGACGGGTAGCACACTTTATTAACACTTGTCTTTGCCACAATAACACGTGTGGTCACTACAGCTCACGCTACACGTTCCACCCGGCTACACACACACGGGCTCTCCAGCCCCGTAGCATCCAGGGGAACCTACCGACCCACCCCAGCTTGGGTATGGGTCACGACCACTGGGTCCCGCGGCCCGGCCCTCACACGGACGTCCGGCCCCGGGTCCCAAGGTCCCGCCTCTGAGCCACACAGGGTCCCGGTCCTTACAAGGACAGCGGGACTAGGGGTCTCAGGGCCCTATCTCTTCCTCCTCTGTCTTCCGTCTTCACTGGTCACCAACTCCCCGAGCGCCCGCGCGCACCGCCTTTTATAGTCCTCCGCTCCTGAGGAGACGGAGCCTATGCGGACGGCGATGTGAGCACCCACCCTAGTTGACCAATCACCACGCGCTGCCACACGATTCATCACTGTCAGCGCGCGTCACCACTACACAGCCAATCACCACGCGCTGCCCCACGATCCCTACTGGCAGCGCGTATCACCCCTACATCACCCCCTCCCACATAGCTCGCAGCCGGCCCGGCTGCTAAAACAACAAAAAAAACCCCACTCCCCAAGTGTGCCCCGTAACACAACCACAACGCAACACAACAACACAACACAACAACGACCTATATACAAACCGACGAGCAACACAATAAAAGTTATTTTAAAAAAAAACCCGACATGTCCAGTGTCTCCTTGACTACCGATCCCCTTTCCGCTTGCTCCTTGAACGGACCGATAGAGCGGTCGAACGGACGGGGAACGTCGTGACGAGACGATCCGGCCGCGTCGTCCCGCACCCCCACCTCATTTATTTGGTCAGGAAAAGTTGCGCGACCTAGCGCGAGTCCGCCTGGCCGGTCCGTCGTACGGGACGGGACGCTGTCGACCGTCCGGTGGCTCCGGCAGCCCAGGAAGGCACGGTTCGGGCCTGGAAGAACCGGCCGTGCCGCGGGGATCCGGTCACCGGTGGTCGGCAGCCGTCAGTTCCGAGACACCTGGGAGCGGATCAGGCGAAAACATGTGAGGATCAGGCGGAGACATTTCCCTCCCCAGGTCGTCGGTCACATCACATGCTCGGTCCTCACGACATAAAGGAAGGCCATATGGTGGCGAGAACGGTTTCAGCCGGGAGGGGTGAACGTACCAACGGCGCTTTCCCCATTTTATCTGAACACACTGGGGGCGTGCAACCCGCACGACCTCCACGGGTCCCCGCCATGGCCTCAATAATTTAGGCGACGTAGCCAAAGGTGCATGAGGGCAGTGCAGCCAGGCCCTATCGCCCGGTTTCCAATTGTGCACGGACACCTTCCGTGCACGCAAGCGCTCGTTGGCGATTTGGCGAGACCTCGAATTAAGCCGTGCGGCCTCCCGTGCCTCGGCCAGTTTTGCAATGTTAAATTTAATATGGTCGGCCAACTTGGAATTAGGCCGTGGCACGGAAAGTCCCAGCTGAGTCTCCATGGGCGGATCGGCCTCCCGACCGTACATCAGATAAAATGGGGAAAATCCCATAGCTGCATGGGGGGCCATTCTGTACGTGGCGAGGACCCCCGGGACCTGCAAGTCCCAGTCAACCTGTGCCTCATCCCATTTGACCCTGACCGTTTGATTGAGCGGGAAAACCTTGTTTACGATCCGCTCTCTCACAGCTTGCGAACAGCGAGTAGTTATCACCACTACACAGGTAACACAAATAAAAATCTCTCGTCCATGGCAAACTCGTGCGTTGGAACCAGCAAAGCCATCAAGATTCTGGCTCAGAAGGCATCATTTCCAGACAAAGATGGAACATACATGGATAATGTGGTCTATAAAGAGATTGTTAACATTATTATGCTGCTATTGAAATACAAAAAAAAATCTGAATGTTATTATAGTAGTTTACAATGTATATTTTACTTTAATGGCTAACCTTAGCCTTAGGTTAGCCTTTATAGGTTACAAGTGAAGACCAAAGGCCCCCAAAAGCGCCTCTGCAGGACTTAGGCCCGAAATCTTCTCGTAATAATTACGTATGAAATGTAACTGCTTAGCTAGACATGTTTACATGCTCTAACCCAAAAGAAACCAATTATGAATCTTGATATTAAGCGCTGATTAAATGTGTTATCTATTATTTATGTGCAAGGTTAAATAAAAGGAAATAAGCATTCATTATTTTATCATTTGCAGGATACCCCCCCGCCCCCATAACTGGAAAGGCTCTCCCCCTCTCTGGAATAGGAGGATTTACTGGGTATTTGTCCATGATATAGGAGACCCTTGAATATCGTGGGGGTTACATTCTTGGAAAGTGCCGCGAAAGCCAAAACCGCAATATCTAATACTTATATATTACCTTAATAATGGGGTTAGGTACACTGCATCCAAAAATAGACATCACAATTGAAATGAGCACTGCACGGTATGCTAAATAAATGAAAGCAAAGTTATTGAAATATACACACAAAACTATTTTACAAAAAACATTCCTTGACAATAAATAGCATAAATACTGAATAAATACTATATTTACTAATGATAATGATCCAAAACGGGTGTGTGTGTGTTTATCCCCGAGTGGGAAGTGGTCGTGTTATGGTTATTGTGTTGCGCGATGAACTCAGCGACTCGTTCGATTCCCGCTCATGCCCAACACCCGTGACAAATATCTGAACCCGTCCTGGGCCTCCTCTAGGTCGACTCAGACCATAATGAGTGCCTACTGCGGTGGAGTACACATCGCCACTGGGGAGACAAAGGCGGTGTAACGTGGTGCTGGCCATCTACTCCCTCATGTACCGTACTGGCCTTCATAGGCACTACTCACTAACAGCTCTTGCCCCAACAGTCTGTTAAAGGCCATATTGGGGCATCTTTGTCTTTGTTCACGAGATGCTTGGAGGGAGCGGTGGTGTAGCGGTTTGCACACCACATTATGAACCTGCTGACCCGAGTTTGATTTCCGTTAAAGGAAAACACAAGTGAAGATTATCTGAACCGGTTATGGGTTTCCCCTAGGGCAACTCAGTCTTAAATGAGTACCTGGTGCGATGTGTAAATGTTGCCACGAGAGAGACAAAGGTGGCTGGGTGTGGTGCCAGCCACCTATCTCCTCGTGTACCATGCCAACCTTCTTTGGTGCTCGCTAACAGCATTTGCCCCAACAGTCGATGTCTAGGCTATACTCGGCGTCTTTGTTTTTGTCCACGAGATGCTTGCACGGCAAAGGTTCAGGTGCCACCGACTGTCTCGTGTTGCTCGCCCGCCCCGCCCCACAGTATCATCAAATGATACAGTACTTCTGGGTACAGTTTATCTGCAAAAGGCCAAAACTAACCCTCACAATAGCTAAAATATAACAAAGAAGTTGCCCGCCATAGGCCGAAACCGCGAACAATAAACCCGTGATATTCAAGGATCTTCCATATAACCAGGATTGCTGAAATTGTCATTTCCAATTACACGTGTTTTCCCTCTTTCATAAAGGTGTGCTATAATTAAATGTATATCTGCAAGTGTGTCACTTTTTAAAGTATAAGTAGACCTCTCTTAGCATTCAAAATGCGTTGCTGGAGAATGTAGCATTAATCAAATCGATGCTAAAAGGGGTCATTATACCATTGTATATGTAGTGCTGTAGTTTACGTGGACAACTTCTTGCTTTTCTGTCATCACTTTATTTCTACTACCGCAGCACATTTCCATAACATTCTCCGGCGCGTTCTTCGCTTGCTCACCGCGCTCCGCCGGTCTCGCTCGCTCCACTCTGCCATCTCTCCCGACTCTCCTCTCCACTCCTCCGTCACAGTCCAGCCGCCCTCTCGCGGTCTCTTGGCCTCACTCGTCTCCCCGTCTCATTCCAGCCGCTCTCTCGCGGTCTCCCAGTCTCACTCCAGCCGCTCTCTCGCGGTCTCCCCGTCTCACTCCAGCCGCTCTCTCGCGGTCTCCCCGTCTCACTCCAGCCGCTCTCTCGCGGTCTCCCCGTCTCACTCCAGCCGCTCTCTCACGGCTTCTCCGTCTCACTCCAGCCGCTCTCTCGCGGTCTCCCAGTCTCACTTCAGCCGCTCTTTCTCGGTCTCCCCGTCTCACTCCAGCCGCTCTCTCGCGGTCTCCCCGTCTCACTCCAGCTTCTCTCGCGGTCTCCCCGTCTCACTCCAGCCTCTCTCTATCGGTCTCCCCGTCTCACTCCAGCCACTCTCTATCGGTCTCCCCGTCTCACTCCAGCCACTCTCTCGCGGCTTTTCCGTCTCACTCCAGCCGCTCTCTCGCGGTCTCCCCGTCTCACTCCAGCCGCTCTCTCGCGGTCTCCCAGTCTCACTCCAGCCGCTTCCTCGCGGTCTCCCCGTCTCACTCCAGCCGCTCTCTCGCGGTCTCCCCGTCTCACTCCAGCTTCTCTCGCGGTCTCCCCGTCTCACTCCAGCCTCTCTCTATCGGTCTCCCCGTCTCACTCCAGCCACTCTCTATCGGTCTCCCCGTCTCACTCCAGCCACTCTCTCGCGGCTTTTCCGTCTCACTCCAGCCGCTCTCTCGCGGTCTCCCCGTCTCACTCCAGCCGCTCTCTCGCGGTCTCCCAGTCTCACTCCAGCCGCTTCCTCGCGGTCTCCCCGTCTCACTCCAGCCGCTCTCTCGCGGTCTCCCCGTCTCACTCCAGCCGCTCTCTCGCGGTCTCCCCGTCTCACTCCAGCCGCTCTCTCGCGGTCTCCCCGTCTCACTCCAGCGTCTCTCGCGGTCTCCCCGTCTCACTCCAGCCACTCTCTTCCGGCTTCTCTGTCTCACTCCAGCCTCTCTCTCGCGGCTTCTCCGTCTCGCTCCAGCCGCTCTCTCACGGTCTCCCAGTCTCACTCCAGCCGCTCTCTCTCGGTCTCCCCGTCTCACTCCAGCCGCTCTCTCGCGGTCTCCCCGTCTCACTCCAGCCTCTCTCGCGGTCTCCCCGTCTCACTCCAGCCTCTCTCTACCGGTCTCCCCATCTCACTCCAGCCACTCTCTCGCGGCTTCTCCGTCTCACTCCAGCCGCTTTCTCGCGGTCTCCCCGTCTCACTCCAGCCACTCTCTTCCGGCTTCTCCGTCTCACTCCATCCTCTCTCTCGCGGCTTCCCCGTCTCACTCCAGCCGCTCTCTCGCGGTCTCCCAGTTTCACTCCAGCCGCTCTCTCTCGGTCTCCCCGTCTCACTCCAGCCGCTCTCTCGCGGTCTCCCCGTCTCACTCCAGCCACTCTCTTCTGGCTTCTCCGTCTCACTCCAGCCTCTCTCTCGCGGCTTCTCCGTCTCACTCCAGCCGCTCTCTCTCGGTCTCCCCGTCTCACTCCAGCCGCTCTCTCGCGGTCTCCCAGTCTCACTCCAGCCGCTCTCTCGCGGTCTCCCCGTCTCACTCCAGCCGCTCTCTCGCGGTCTCCCCGTCTCACTCCAGCCGCTCTGTCGCGGTCTCCCCATCTCACTCCAGCCGCTCTCTAGCGGTCTCCCCGTCTCATTCCAGCCGCTCTCTAGCGGTCTCCCCATCTCACTCCAGCCGCTCTCTAGCGGTCTCCCCGTCTCACTCTAGCTGCTCTCTCGCGGTCTCCCCGTCTCACTCCAGCCGCTCTCTCGCGGTCTCCCCGTCTCACTCCAGCCGCTCTCTCGCGGTCTCCCCGTCTCACTCCAGCCGCTCTCTCGCGGTCTCCCCGTCTCACTCCAGCCATTCTCTCTCGGTCTCCCCGTCTCACTCCAGCCGCTCTCTCGCGGTCTCCCAGTCTCACTCCAGCCGCTCTCTCTCGGTCTCCCAGTCTCACTCCAGCCGCTCTCTCTCGGTCTCCCCGTCTCACTCCAGCCGCTCTCTCTCGGTCTCCCCGTCTCACTCCAGCCACTCTCTCGCGGCTTCTCCGTCTCACTCCAGCCGCTCTCTCGTGGTCTCCCCGTCTCACTCCAGCCGCTCTCTCGCGGTCTCCCCGTCTCACTCCAGCCGCTCTCTCGCGGTCTCCCCGTCTCACTCCAGCCACTCTCTTGCGGCTTCTCCGTCTCACTCCAACCTCTCTCTCGCGGCTTCTCCGTCTCGCTCCAGCCGCTCTCTCACGGCTTCTCCGTCTCACTCCAGCCGCTCTCTCGCGGTCTCCCCATCTCACTCCAGCCGCTCTCTCGTGGTCTCCCCGTCTCACTCCAGCCGCTCTCTCACGGTCTCCCCGTCTCACTCCAGCCGCTACATGATACTTCTTCCTTCACTCCACTGCTACTCTATGCTTCTTTTGTTATTCCACTGCAACTCTATACTTCTGTTACTCCACTGCTACCCTATACTTCTGTTACTCCCTGTCTTCAGCTCCGACTATCTGCATCCACTCCCAGGCATGACTCCACTCCAACTCCCCACAACTCCAAAACTCCCTTCTATTTATCCCCGCCCTTATTAATTCCCAATTAATTAGTTGGCTTCCCCCCGACGCCCCTCGTCCCCCAGCCCCCGCTGCCACCTGTCTCCTTTCCCAGACTTGTAGGCGCCACTCAGAGTCAACAACATAAACCAGCCAATCGCAGCCCTGCATCCCTAATTGCTCGACGGGCTGTCTCCGACTTACCCTTTGGCCCCTGGTAACAGCTGCTTGTCCCGATATGCCCCCACTGTACCCCACACGCACGTGTGTGCAATTTTCCCCCTTGGCGCGTGTTAAACCACTACATATATATAGGGATAGGTTTCCGCAACTGGGGAGACAAAGGCGGCCGTACGTGGTGAATCCAAGTCACGGGTGAAGCGGGGTAGTAAAGCTAGCCATCATCATCTATATATATAAAAGTGAAATTTGTGAATGTCTGTCTGTTCAAAATGTTTAGCATACCTTTCAACATGCAACAAACTTGAAATTTGGCATGTGGGTAGCTTCCAGACTGTACACAATGCAAAAAGTATTAAAATAGACTTTTGTATTTTAGGGGGGGGGGGGACAATATAATGGATAAATTTTGCACGGCAAGTGAGTGGTGACGTCACATCTGGGATGTCACCGCATGCAGCAGCATTATGCAGTGTGCCAGCTGACGTCACGCATCCCGATCCCCCCACCCTCCATGTAGGCCATGTATTGATCCAAGACAAGAATCCAAGTCCCGGGCGAAGCCGGGTAGTAAGGCAAGTCTATATATATCTCCATATATATAAAAGGCAAAGTTGTGATTGTGTGTCTGTTCAAAATGTTGAGCATACTTCCCGACATGCAACAAAATAGGGCATGTGGTTAGCTTCCAGACTATACACAATGCAGAAAGTATAAAAATAGACTTTTGTGTTTTGGGGGGGGGGGGGGGGCGCAATAATGGATATATTTCACACGGCATGTGAGCTGTGACGTCACATCTGTCATGTGACCCGCATGCAGAAGCGTCACGCAGTGTGCCTGCCTCACGTCACGCACCCCCCCAACCCTCCGTGGGTACAGTGCCATACAAATGTGTTTCAGGTCTAAAGCGTTCTTTGTGCAGCATTGCTTTATTATTTAAGTCGTTTACTGCCGTACGCACCCTGAAAGTTGTGTGTGTCTGCAGCAAGCGCGTGTATGTGGACCTATGGCCGCCCGCGCGTTTGTGTGTGGGGGGAGTGGTAGTGTAGTGGTTAGCGCGCTGCGCTGCGCTACGAACCCGGTGGCCAAAGTTCGATTCCCGCTCATGGCCACCACCGGTGACGATCATTTTAACCGGTCCTGGGCCTCCCCTCGGTCGACTCGGCTTCCAACGAGTGACTGGTGTGCTGTGTGATCATCGCCACTGGGGAGACAAAGGCGGCCAGCCGTGGTGCTGGCCACCCACCCCCTCGTGTGCCGTGCCGCCCTTCATAGGTGCTCGCTAAAAGCACTTGCCCCCTACAGACTCACAGGCTACATGGGGGATCTTTGTCTTTATCCTGTGTGTGGGGGCGGGCAGTGACTGCGTAGCGATTCGCGCGCTGCGCCACGAACCCGGCGACCCGAGTTTCATTCTCGCTCACGGCCACTACCAGTGACGATTATTGGAACCGCTCTTAGGCCTCCCCTAGGTCAACTCAGCCTCAAACGAGTAACTGGTGTGGTGTGTGAACATCGCCACTGGGGAGCCAAAGGCGGCCTGGCGTGGTGAATCCAAGTCCCGAGCGAAGCCGGGTAGTAAAGCTAGTCTATCCATATATATAAAAGTGAAATTTGTGATTTTGTGTCTGTTCAAAATGTTTAGCGTACTTCCCGACATACAACAAACTTGAAATTTGCCATGTGGGTACTTTCCAGGCTGTACACTAGGCCTCAGCAAGGTAAGGTAAATGTTAAAAGGTAAAAACAACGAGCCTATCTTTACCCTACCTTTTACCCTTACCCCATACAAATTACCTGATTACAGGGTAATCACTAGGAAACTACACATGAACAAGGTTTATAATGGTAAATGCTGGGTAGAGCGCTTTATTCATTTAGAATACTCTCGATGATTCCAATTTTACACGCTCGTTGTTGTCGTTGTTGTTGTCGTTGTTCTCGTTTTATCCTCAAATCTTGTAACTAAATTTTTACCCACTTCCTAATGTGGTATCGACTGCAAACTTGGTATACTTATGGTCATACTGATGACAAGACTATATTCTATCATAAAAATATATATATTTTTAAACATTCTTTTTTATATGTTATGTTTCGGCTTGGGTCTAATTGTCCACGGTCAACTGACGTTGGCTGTAATTGGCCATGGCCCCTTACGTTATGGCAAGCTTCGGGGCCACTTCCTGGAGTTGTGGAGTTCTGCCATTATTAGTACATTTAATTAAAGCATGTTTTTAATAAAGTTTTTTTTTAATATTGTTAAATCGAGGCCACGGACTGCGCCACGGAGCTTTTAGTGGTAAACTAGTTACTGTATTTACCGGGTAATACTTCGCGCTACCTTTACCCTACCGGGTAATTCTTCCGAGCTACCTTTACCCTACCCTTTACCTTATCCCTTGGCATGTCGACACCTTTACCCTTTACCCGGTAAAAAGAGTAAATTACCTTACCTTGCCGAGGCCTACTGTACACCATGCAAAAATTATAAAAATAGACTTTTGTACATTTTTTCGGGGGGGGGGGGGCGCAATAATACATATATTTTGCACGGCAAGTGAGCTGTGACGTCACATCTGTCATGTGGCCCGTTTGCGGAAGCGTATCGGAGTGTGCCTGCTGATCGCGGGTAAAGTGAAATACAAATGTGTTGCAGGTCTAAGGCGTTCTTTGCGCAGCATTGCTTTATTATTTCAGTCGTTTACTGCCCTCCGCACCCTGAAAGTTGTGTGTGTCTGCTGCAAGCGCGTGTGTGCGTTTATGTGGCGGTAGTGTAGTGGTTAGCGCGCTGCGCTACGAACCCGGCGACCCGAGTTCGATTCCCGCTCACGGCCACCACCGGTGAAGATTATTTGAACCCGTCCTGGGCCTCCCCTACGTCGGCTCGGCCTCAAACGACTAACTCGTGCGGTGTGAACATCGTCACTGGGGAGACAAAGGCGGCCGGGCGTCGTGAATCCAAGCCCCGGGCGAAGCTGGGTAGTAAAGCTAGTAGTGCATATAATAGTAATCCGTACGATAAACAATTCATAGATCAAAATAATTTATAATAACATGAGTATATGTACTCACAAGTGCATTCGACTGTACTCCTATAAGGCATTGGTTGGAGCTGCTGCACTCTCAACCTGGGTCTTAGTGACTCCCTCAGTCAATTTTGTGGTGAGGTTTATTTGAGATGTCGCATGAAACTATCCTAGTCTCATATAAGTTCTCACCTGGCTAAAGGCACTGTAATAATAACATGATTTTTTTTTAAATAACCATAGTCGAGGTTTTTTGGATTAGATTTCATAAATATAAAGGTTTCTCACATAAACAAGATGTGCCAATTGTTTATGAGTTCAGCACGCCGGTGTGTTGGAAAGGAAACCCACAACATTTACAATTTGAGTGACAATGTTTTCACCGGTACACTTATATTTACACAATATAATCCAAAAAACCTCTGATAATATTGGTCGCGAAAGCCTATGTGCTAAAAATATATAATTTGATTTGCTTTTTAAAATGGAATCGTAGCCACGAATCGTGATAATCGAATCACGGGGAGTGGTGGGGTCTGGTTGGCTCAGAGCCATGCGTCGCTCTCAATCGCTGAGCGAATGATGGGGGCGACTATGTTTGGGGGCGACTATGTTTGGGGGCCATCCATTTCGTACGTATACAGAGGGGGGAGGGGAGGTTAACCCAAATGCGTACGCTTGCGTATGGGGGGGGATCTACTGACATTGTACTTACTCGTAGGAAATGAGAGGGGGTTAAGCCTCGATAATAATTTGTATACATTGGCCTTCAAATTAGTTTGATAGTCCGGCGGTGGACTATCTGTTTGCTTAAACACGTTACTATATACATATGCCTTTTGGCGTCCTCTGGTCTAACATCTTTTGAGAGGAGGCTCAAAAGAAAACTATCTGGTTTGGACCAATCAGTTTCAAGGGCAATGCATATATTATCAGAGTATGTTTTTTGTTTCCATTCTGACACCAAGTATTGTGGTTGATGCAGACATGATTCCTTGTAAAAGGTTTCAGTTTGGTGTTTTAACATCATAACACCTGTTTTGTTTCCAGAAAAGGGAAAAACCTATTATCACACGTTACTGTTATTAATCCTTGATCGTTTCTACGTGGATTAAATATCGACCGTTCTATAGGATTCGGGAGGGGGTGCGTCAAGCATACGTATGCAGGTGGGGTATGCAGGTGGGGCGCGGTGTAAAAAGAACGCGTGCCTACAGGGAGGGGGGAGGGGTCAAGTTTTGACAGATTTTTGCATATGTGTAATGCGAGCAAGGATTGAGGGGGGCGGAGTCTGGGTCACGTGAGGAGAGGGAGGAGTTAGGGTCACGTGGGGGAGAGGATTTAGGGAGAGAACCGGAAGGGGATCGGGGAGTTATGACGGAGTGAAATGGGAGGAGGCCACGCTGGGCAGTACTGGGAGAGTGGCGCGATCGCCACGTGTTGAGAGACGTCGGCACCGTCGGCCATCGGTGTCCGGAGCAGCAGTGGGGCTGCGGAGCGGAGCAGCAGTGGGGCTGCGGAGCGGAGCAGCAGTGGGGCTGCGGAGCGGAGCAGCAGTGGGGCTGCGGAGCGGAGCAGCAGTGGGGCTGCGGAGCGGAGCAGCAGTGGGGCTGCGGAGCGGAGCAGCAGTGGGGCTGCGGAGCGGAGCAGCAGTGGGGCTGCGGAGCGGAGCAGCAGTGGGGCTGCGGAGTGATCAACGGAGGAGACGCGGGCCTGAGCGAGGACGCCGTGGGAGCGAGATTTACACAAACCCAAATAAAGGACAACGGAGATCGACCCTGTGAAAGAGTCCTTTATTACATACGTACTAAATGGATGGCCCCTTTCCTCAGCTAGCGTTGCTGCTTGTTATCACTTGTAAGCAATCTATCCGTGTTTTCGTTTCTCCAGGACAAAGAGCGCTATAATTAATCAGCTTGCTATGGGGTTGTGCTAAGCGAGGTCTGCCTGTTCTTAAAATATGTGTATGGATTCTTGGAACATGAGGTTATAGTTTGAATAATGGAAATTCTTCATAGATTTGTTCATTGCTTGAGTTTATTAATACTGTGATTTCTTGAGTGGGTTCACTTAGTTGATCAATCTTGTCCCCCCGCAGCTTCCCTCCTTCCGTCACGGTGACAACATTATCAACGAATCCTTAGGGGCGTGCTTCTACCTGGAGGTGAGTCATGATACAAGAACGTAAGCCTCAATGTGTGCACTTTCAAGTAATGGCAAAGGGTTACATAATGCAACCTTTCAAAGTAATGTGGAGTGAAACTCTTGATGAAAATGTTAGATACCCATAACATGTTACAATTTTGTTTATGTTGTGCATGCCACAACATATGCCGTAAAATTACAAAATGTCAAAATGAATATGCTCGTTTGAAAATGTCTTAGATGAATTGTGTGAATGTTTTAAACATATTTTCATAGGTTTTGTTTGGAATCCATACTCTTTGGTTCTTTCGGTAAAGTCACATAGGTATAAAATAAATCACGACGTTTAGATCGCAACACAAGCGGTCGTCCTCAGGCGGAAAAAATATAATCCAGCAGTGGAACTGCTGAACTAGCGGGAGAGCAGCTACAACAAGGCTATATATGTGTTGATGGGCAAGCAAGCGGGGTCTGAGCTGTAAAGGAATTCCACCCCCGGATGCAAGCACCTCAGTTGTGTTAATGGGTAAAGTCTTCACTGACTGTGATGTTTCCATCCTACCTGCCGATGTCAGCTGTTATTTCAGACTCTGTCTCTCTCTCTATGCCTCTCTTAGATCTCTCACATGTCCTTTGGATTGCACTCTCATGCTCACATACCATTTGGATTGCACTCTCATGGTGCTAATCTCTCATTAACACTGCTGTTGTGCGCATATGCGGGCATGATACTCTTATGTGGTGACAGAAGCTCATTCATGCTAATCTCCCTCTCTCCCTAATCCCCCATTAACACAACTGAGGTGCTTGGGTCGGGGTGGAATTCCTTTCCAGCTCAGATCCCGCTTGTTTGCCCATCGCCACATATATAGCCTCCTTGTTGTAGCTGCTCTCTCGCTAGTTCAGCTGTTCCACTGCTGGATTATATTTTTTCTGCCTGAGGACGACCGCTTGTGTTGCGATCGAAACGTCGTGATTTATTTTATTTTATACCTACGTGACTTTACCGAAAGAACCAGAGTATGGATTCCTGCAGTCATTTGTTAAAAAAGCTTTATTTAGAGATGAAAAATATTGTGAATGAAAAATTGGACCAAGTAACAAGATAACTCAGGCCATAACCTCTCTTATAGTTGTATTAATAAAGTCGAGAACCATGACAAAATTCTTAATAAGATGGGAGATGCTCAAAGTAAATCAAGAGGAATGAAAATTGAAAAGGTGGCTCGAACTCCTCAGAGGGAATATTGACAAAACAACGGAAAAAGGTATTGAAGCAACGTTCGTGAAAAGTGTGTTTGAAGTACAGGCGTGTGTCGCTTATGGTTGGCTACGTGTGGTGTGAGGAGCAGTATCCAGCAAAAACAACCCCCTTCCTCGATGGTGCCGGACGGTAACTCTGTGATGGCTGTGAACACAGCAATGGGGGAGGGGCAATTCCAATCAACTGTTCTCTTCATAGTAGGGATGGAATTGCTGAGGTTAGAGTGCCTCAAATATTGGAAGAAGTAAGCACCCCTTGTGAGTGGCTGACTGAAGTGCCCTCTATTAAAGAAGTACAGAAGGCAATCCAGAGTCTTGACCAGGCGTTTATGTGCAGACTGTCCTATATGACATAATCACAACTGTCTGGACCACTGGACGGATTCTGCAGGATTGGAAGGATTCCCTGGTGGTCCCCCTCTTTAAGAAGGGAGACCGCACAGATTGTCGTAACTACAGGGGCACCTCCCTCCTCAGTGTGTCGAAAAAGGTCATGGCAAGGATTACTCAACATTGCTTTGCCAGGCACTCTGAGGAGAGCCTTGCAGAGCCACAATGTGGTTTCAGGCTAGGGTGATCCTGCACGGATGACATATTTTCTATATTTTCTGTTTGTCTGCTTTAGAAGAGGTGTAAGGAATTCCAACAGGACCTACATCTCTGCTTTATTGGCCTGGTCAAGGCCTATGATACCATCAATAGGCCTGGGCTCTGGGTTGTTTTTTGTACTTTTGGAGTCCCGGACTTTCTGCTCAGGTAAAGCTATGTGGCTAGGAATCAGAGCCATTCCCTGTTCACTTTGGTACCGACAGGGATGTCCTGTGGTGCCTACATTACTTAACATATTTTTCGGCCATATAATTCGAGAAGCCTTCCATTGCTGTACCGGAGGAACTGCCATCTGGTACATATACAATTGGAGGCAGATGGATGCCCAGGTGCAGTTGAGGGATGGCTCCTAATTGGTCAACCATGTTATGTATGCTAATAATCTGGTGATTGCTGCTCACTCGCAGAAGGAGTTGGAGGCTCTGCTGCTTGACCTGGAGCATGCTACTATAAGGTTGGGCGTTACCATCAGCCCCACTATAACTAAGCATGTGCCTGGGTATTTCGTATCTTCAAAAACTTCACCCCTCAACTCTCCATTGGTGATGGGGCAGTTGTGGAGAGAGTGGAGAGGTTTCCATACCTTGGCAGTGTGCTTATGACCAGCTCCGGTTAGACGGCAGAGGTCTTACTCTTCATCAGTCAAATGGTATTATCATTTCATCAGCTGCATAATGCTGTGGAAGCTACCCGGTCTGTCGCTCCATACGAAGATTAGGGTCTTCATGGCCACAGTCATGCCCTCCCTTATCTATGCTTACGAAACGTGCACCCCCCTAATGGAATATCATCACCGGTTAGATACATTTAGACTGGCCTGCCTACGGTCCATCCTGGGTTTAACCAGGCTGGAATGTTTGAGAGCTCACAAATCCCTTGAAAAATCTGGACAAAGTCCCTTTGGTGAGCTCCATCAGGCAAGGCTGTGTTTGCTGGGTCATGTAGCCCACATGCCCAGCCACGACATGTACAAATAGTTTTTGTTCAACTGGATATAGGGGGCTAAATGGGCGTGGCACGGGCAAGATAAGAGATGGAATGATGTGGTCCGAGAGAATATAGAGTTGAGTGGACAATCCAATGACCGGTACAAGCAGTGCCAAGGTCGACCTCTGTGAAGAAGGCTCGTGAACGATGCCACCGGGTAGTTGGAGATAGTCACCCTCCAACAACAGCAGAGGGCGGAGGAGTGACTCTCACAACAATGAGCAGAGCGCTGGATGGCTAAAACAGCAAGTTGGCACAGTAGGGGACACGGATGGTGCATCTACCGGTTATCTCAGTCAGTCAACCCATGGTACCTGGGTTTGTTCCGTGACCACCTGCCAGCGAGCATTTGACTCTTCACATGGCCTTAAAGTCCACATAACCTGGCACAAGGGCCGTGGTGACATCACGATCACTTAGTGGCGAATGGTGGTTGTTGTGGGGAGCGGAGCTACGAACCCGGCGACCAGAGTTCAATTCCTGCTCACGGTCAACACCAGTGAGGATTATCTGAACCGATCCTGGGCTTCCCCGAGGCCGACTCAAATGAGTGAGTACCTGGTGCAGTATTTAAACATAACCACTGGGGAGACAAAGGCGGCCGGGCCATGGTGCTAGCCACTCACCCCCTCGTGTGCCGTGCCAGCCTTCATAGGTGCTCGCTAACAGCACTTACCCCGACAGTCTGTTAAGGCTATATGGGGGATCTTGCACTGTGGTGCTTCATGTGTGGTAAGTGTTAAATTTGATGTTTTATTACTTTATTTTAAAATGATACAATAATTGGTATTTCTCACATGATAGAAGTTGCTCAAGAGTGGAACATTTTGGGGCTGGAATGTAACTCAGCTTTTAACGTGGCAGGGAGTCAATGGGAAAACAATGATCATTTAACGAGATTTCGCTTACCGAGCAATTTGCGTGGAATACATCGTGCTCGATAAGCGATACGACACGCCTGTATAGCACAATATGCATCTCACGGATGGGACCCAACTCATGAGTTGAAAGAAATTTGGAACATGATACAGATGTGAGCTCCCAGTGGCAGAAAGTTTCCTTAGAACACAATTGTCTTCAATTCATGAGCCAACTGTTGTGCTATCCCTGTTATCCTGTGCACAATGCCTGGGTCAGGCTATTCATTCCAGCAAAGTGCTTTCCCATTCAATCGTACATGCAGCCTTGTTCATCTGCAGTTCATCGGCCTGAGCTTGTGGTAGAATTACATATTCTTATGGGGTCTATAGTACAGTCACTGTTGACTTCACACTAAATAGTATGTATATTATGAACCCCAGGGGGTTGAAAAGCTGAAGAGACTAATTGTTTTGATCCTCTTGTCTTAATCATTGTGCCACTTGGTCATTCTATATTTAAAGTCAACTTGAAGATAACAACGTTCGTGTTTTAGTCAAAATGTCTATATTTATGGACGAATTGGTGTCAAACAAGGTGGAAATAATACCTATGGTTATTATTTGTTGCAATTCACATACGTTGTTTGTCTGTGCAGAATCAGTTCAAGGCACAGGGCACAAAACTGATGCCAGATGGAGCAGCAGAGCAGGCCTTGGTTCTGCAGCGCACATTTGAGGTCCTCACCTTGCAACAGAAATCTGGTGATGATCACACATTGCACACATTTGAAACTCGCGTATGAACCTAGTGGCCCGCACATTACGGAAGCATGACTAGGGCGTTACATTTTGTATGATGCACTGTGGACACAGTGGTCCACACACTGTCGTGCAGGGGAATATAAAAATCACGTTGCTTGGGTGGCATATTCAGTGGAGTCACATGTTTCTTAGAAAATGTATTTAAATCCCCCTATCACCAGTGCTGTATTATAATGATATGTTCTCACATTATATTAATTTCTTCAAAATCCTTATAGTTGCTTGTTCTAGCACTGTGAGACACAGAAAGAGAGGTGGCACATCAATGTTGTTATCACTTTCTCTACATCTGTCCCTTCTTACTCAGTATCTGCGTGTCTGCCCTTTCTGCCTCTGTGTGTACACTTTTTTTTCCGCTCCTCTCTTCTCTGTCTCATATGCCCTCACCATTTAAGCAATTATTTATGCATGGAGCCCTGGATTCACCAGCAGGGCTTGTGGATTTCCAGGATATAAATTGGGGCAACAATTAAGTTGCATAATTCGGCCTAAAAAAACATACATTTTGCATACTCATTAAATTGAACATTCCTAAATCTACAGATGCACATTGTGCAAAGTAAGAAAAACCCATTACATACCATGCCAGTCCAGGACTGGTAGATCAGAATCAAATCCTCTCTAACCCTTTTGGAAGATCCGTCCAATATGTGAATATAGCTTGCATCCATTTGCAGATATAAGCTCAAATGATGTTGTTACAGATGTTTCTGGATTAATTGAGCCAAATAAAATGCTTTTACAGGTCTAATGAAGAGAGTTGATGCCACAGTGGGGACGTTTGGCAAAAGTGAATTACATCTCTTCGGCATTATAGAGCATGTATAATATGAACAGCAAGGTCATTGCAGACAGATGGAAAACCAGTTGATAAGGAACAGAGAAAGGACGTGACTTTCAGTATCTAGATTTGATTTTGTAAAGGAAACAGGAGAGGAAGCTAAAATGAAATCAGAAAATCCTACTTTAGTTCAATACGACATTTAATAATAAGTGATATGCACATTTTTTTTAACAAAGTGGGGTTTCCTGGTGGTCTGATGGCTGGGATAACTGAGGGGAAATCCGCAGGTAGATGATGCAAATGTGTTCCCAATTAAGATGTTATATCAAAATAAATGCCAAGAAAATTTGGAACCTGTTATGCCTTACAATTGTAATTGTGATTGATTTGTATTAAGCACCACTAACATGTGCATTGCATCATGTATATCAAGGCAGAGGACTCGGGCTCTCAAATCATCCCTACGCAGTTTAAAATTCTATCTTCCTCAAGAGACGTCCTAAATAGACATATTACCTCAATTGAGTTTTACCTGGGTATAAATAAAAGTTACATATATTTTGATTGACTACGTGTGGTGCCTTTTGCTATGACTGTATTTGTTGAAATTGGTTTTATTCGAGGATTGGTTGTTTTTAAAGGTATCTACTGTTGTGTTTTAGTTCTGCATTGCACATTTCGTAAAACTTTTGCCTTTATATTTATTCAGGGGATGTCATCTACTACAACTGGCGCATTCCAGTGGAGGAGCGGCACAACTCTGCTCTAAAACGAAACACTGAGGCATTGGCAAAGGAGCTGTTGCTATGGGAGGGGTATCTTGCCAAGGTGTGCTACAAAAATGATCAGCATTGATATGTGTGAATTTACACATCTTCTTTCAAGTTGGTTGTACATATTAAATGTGTATTACTAATTCAAGTTATCATAATTACGATTCATGAGCAGATAGCCTGAAGGTCTCTAATGAACGTTTTATCAATCTTGATTTGAAGCTTTCGTGACTGCAGGAATCCACACCCTTTGGTTCTCTTGGTAAAGTCACGTAGGTAGACGGTCGCTTGTTGTTGCGATCGAAACGTCATGATCTATTATTTTTTCTGCCTACGTGACTTTACCAAAAGAACCAAAGAGTATGAACGTTTTATCATTCGTTTCCACTATCCAATATGTTCAAGTAGTGCCACATCTTTCTGTCACTAATGTCTTATGTGTCGTCAAGCCATTCTCTGCTAGGTTTTCCTCTTTTTCCGGGTTCTATTTTTCCGAAAAAAATCCTTTTTAATTTTCCAATTGTTGTCCATCCTACATATGTGTCCAACAGTGCCTGTTTCCTTCTCATCACTCCCTGCATCATTGGGTATTTTTCTATGTTCAACGGTTTTTTACTTCTACGTTGATCACTCTTTGGGCTCAGTTTAGATGCAGTATCCTTCTCTAGCAATACATTTAGAGTGCCAATATCTTATCTCTGTCAGCCTTTTTTAATGTCCCAAGTCTCGCAGGCATACAAAGCTGTACTGAACACGCATGTTCTTAAGATGTTCAGTTTGGTCTTGTAGCTGATTTGCTTGCTCATCCAGATGTTATTGAATCCTGCCATTACTCATTTTGCCTTGCGATCCTTGTGAAGTTATTGTCCCATGTCAGTAGACTTGCCAAGTATACACATTTCTTTACATTCACAATCTTGCTGCTTTCTATTATTACTCCTCCCTTTTGAACACCATTGTCTTTGGCCTCTCCACGTTCATCAGTCCTTTTCTGACTTATTCAGCGTAGGAGCACTTTCTTGCAGTACTACGAACCTTTCTTCCATCAGATCTATGTCGTCCACGAATCTCATGTTTTTTATTCTTTCACCTTACACAGATATTCCTGTGCCATTGTCCTGAATGGCATCCATCACTCTTTCCAAGTATGTGATGAAGTTGTTTGGTGATAGTGGATCTCCCTCATTACTTATTGTTGTTCGGAACCATTCTCCTATTTCCTGTCCAAAATGTACTGCTGAGTTTCACCTGAGTATTAAATATTAGCTTGTCATTTATGAAGGAAGTTGTAGCAGTATCTCGCCTCTTGAATTTAATTATCCATACCTTTGCATGATGCGTTCCCATCTGGCGTTATCCTTCCCAAGTCTACCACAATTATCTTGATATCCTTCCTAGGAAGTTCCTTTTACGTGCTTTACATAATTTCATATAATTCTTCAACATCCTCTTCTGCGCTATCTGATGTTGGTGTATATATTTAGATGACAGACATGTTTAGGGGTTGCTCATTAAATCTCGTGACAATTACTTTTGGACTAACCGGTCTGTATCCCAATAATGATGCTTTGGCTTTTGTGCTCAACAAGAAACCTTCTCTGGTGTGTACTTTACCTTCCCCTGACCAGATAACATCCCCCCCATTTATCTCCCCTGTTCCTGTCCATCTCATTTCTGCTAGTCCTAGGATGTCGTACCTGGTATCTTTTTATTTCCTTTGCCTATAGTGTTCTCACATTTCGTGTCCCTACTGTAATCTCCTCATTCGCCATTCTCAGCCTCTTCGTTGTTTCGGAATGTGACTGCTTTGTTTTCTAATGGTGTCATAGCTGCTGCTGCTGCCATTGCTGCTTTCCGGTAGTACATTTTTCTACCTGATCCTGGTTACTCAATCGGACCTTGTTGACCCCGGCGACATCAGAGCTTGCATCCTTCGTCTTCTGCGGTCGTCATGTGTATTAGATTCCTTTTGTATTTTTTTTACGGTCCGAGGTATCAGCAACCCTTTTGCCCGACCCTCCTCCGTTTTATCTGGGCTTGGGACTGGCTCAAATATCTACTGGAATTCTGGACCCCCTGAGGTGGAACACAAGTTGTATTTTACATAGATTTGAGCTCTTATTCAGTGATTTAAGTGCTAATGATATTTGACCAGCAAAGATTGAAATACTCACGGACTCATCTTCTTGGTTCTTTCGGTAAAGTCACGTAGAAGGGAAGTAATAAAATAATAAAAATAAAACATTATAAAACAATTCTCACGACGTTTCGGCTACAACGCAAGCAGCCGTCTTCAGGTGAAGAATGAGACACTGCCAAGCTAGGAGCTTATATATAAGCTGAGTTGGAGGTGGAAGAAGAAGAGAGCCTTAACAAAAGAATGTGCATATCAAGAGGAATTTAGCATATTCATGGGAAATGCGTAGGAGGTGGGCGGGGGGGTTTCAAAGTCATATTATGCCCATGCATTATGCAGGATCAGCAGCACCAAAGGGAGGGGGGGGGTAGCATTAACAAAGGGAGGGCATGTTAATAGTATGTAGAAGCAATGAAACATGTGAATGGGAAAACGGTGGCAGGAGATCCGCAGCGGAGCAAATAATGCATTCCCTGTGGAGAACACAAGATACACAGTTAATGCCAGTGAGTGGACTGCGGTCTGAAAGTCACCATAAACGCGAACAACAATCAGTTAAGATCCGAAGTGGTTTATTACGTCCTTCCAATGATTGCTGAGCCAGAATCCATCTTCTCGGTGGAAATTGTCTCTGTGTTTGTATATGTGGATTGCCTCATGAACGAATCTCTCATGGTAGCCAGATGGCTTGCAGAGAACCTCTGTCTTGGAGAAGTCAATGTCATGTGAACCCACTGAATTGTAACAGTGATCTGCCACGGCTGAGGTGTTTGTCCTACCGTGTTTCAGGTCAGCTTTATGTTCACGGATGCGGTCCGAGACATGTCGTTTGGTTTCTCCAATGTAACTGCTACCACAGAGGCAACTTAGTTTGTAGACGCCAGGGTACTGTATGTCTGGAACCATGTCTTTTACAGACGGAACCAGATCACGGATTTTATGTACTGTGTTGAATCGTACCTGAATCTTGTGTTTAATCAGGATTTTGCAGATCTTTTTTGTAACCCCAGCAATGTAGGGTAAGGTGATGGTTTTGAAAGGCTCCTCAGCAGGATCCTTCTTGACGGTTGGAGTGATGGCCTTGTGGATTGTGTAGTCGGAGTAACCATTAGCCTTAAGAGCTTGGCGTACGTGTTTGAGTTCACTGGCAATGTGTTCCTGGTCGGAGATGTATTGGGCTCTATGGTATAGAGTCTTGATGAGGGAGTTCTTCTGGGATGGATGGTGGTGGGAATCCGGTTTTAGGTAGGCATCCGTATGGGTGGCTTTCCTGTAGACAGAATGGCTCATTGAACCATCAGGTCTCCTTTTAATTAGGACATCCAAAAAGGGGTAGCTTGCCATCTTTTTCGACTTCCATGGTGAATCTGATGGCTGGGTGTATGGAATTGATGTGGTCGAGAAATTGGTCTAGAGCAGGCCGGCCATGTGGCCAGATGACAAAAGTGTCATCTACGTACCTCTTCCATAAGGTCGGGTGTAGAGTGGCAGTCTGGATGGCGTCAGTCTCAAATTTCTCCATGAAAATGTTGGCTACAGCCGGAGATAGGGGAGAGCCCATTGGGGTGCCCTCAGTTTGCTTGTAGAAGGTTCCATTCCAGGTGAAGTATGTATTGGTTAAGCAGTGTCTCACCAGGGGGGTACCCCAGCATTCAGTCCTTGATGAACCAAGTCTTCAATGATTGCGATGGTGTCAGGCACAGGAACCTTGGTGAACAAGGAAACCACATCAAAACTGACAAGCAGGTCGTCTGGGGACAGGGAAATCCCCTTGATTGTCGATACCAGGTCAGTAGAGTTTTGTACCGCAGAGGTGGTTTTTCCAGTGAAAGGCCGTAGGATTTCAGACAAAAAACGAGCCAGTTTGTAAGTGGGGGAGTTGATAGTAGAGACAATGGGACGAAGAGGTGTATCTTCTTTATGTATCTTTGGCAAGCCGTACAATCTTGGTGGCCTGGCTGCAGAAGGTTTCAACGAGAACTGTTTGGTCTGATCAATTAATGCGGTTGAAGCAGAAATTATTTTGTTGGTTTTGGTGGCGAGGCTGTTGGTGGGGTCTCTTTTTATTTTTGTATAGCTGCCATCGTTGAGTAGTTCTTGAATTTTGTTGTTGGATTCTATTTTGTCCATGATGACAGTGGCATTGCCTTTGTCGGCTGAGAGGATGACAATGTCATCCCTCTTTTTTAATTGAGCTAATTCAAAACGCTCATCTTTGCTGATGTTGCTAGCTGGCATCTTAGCGTTTTTGAGGGTTGCAGAGATTTCAGATCTTGCTACGTCTGCAGCGATGTGACTCAAGCCCTTGAGAGCTACATCTACTCGTGCAATTATATCATTAACTGGTATGTGTCTAGGTGTGACTGCAAAGATTAGTCCTTTAGCTAAAACGGATTTCAGACCTTCATAAATAGGACTGTTACTGCGATTAATTACGACTTTGTTAACATCTAGCTTTTCAATGTGTGGGTCCGGTTTCTTGTTTGAGAGGCGGTTGAATTTGGAAATCAAGTTGTCCTTACATTTAGTCGACAGTGGCAGCTGAAGAGGCAGTCATTTTTTCTACATGTTCCCAATCCGATGTGGACATTGTTGCACTCAAAGATAAGTATGATTTGTAGAGTGTCTTGTTCACTGATCTAGTTCGGTGCGTGTAAGTCTGATTTTCTCTGAGATAAGAGCTAAGCTAGTTCTAGACAGAATTCGTTTCGCATTAGAAGAAGTTACAGCAGCAGATGTTAGTGCAAATGCGTTTGGTATTACCTTAGAGTCGCGGCATCTCTTCAGAAAGGTGAGAGACTCGATTAGCTGAGCCTTCTTATCACGGAGCTTGTTGAAGGATCTCAAAGTTATGTGGAAACCCTCCCCGTAGAGGCGGTTAAATTTCGATTTAAAGCTTTCGTGACTGCAGGGATTCATCTTCTTGGTTCTTTCGGTAAAGTCACGTAGAAGGGAAGTAATAACATAATAAAAATAAAACATTATAAAACAATTCTCACGACGTTTCGGCTACAACGCAAGCAGCCATCTTCAGGTGAAGAATGAGACACTGCCAAGCTAGGAGCTTATATATAAGCTGAGTTGGAGGTGGAAGAAGAAGAGAGCCTTAACAAAAGAATGTGCATATCAAGAGGAATTTAGCATATTCATGGGAAATGCGTAGGAGGTGGGCGGGGGGGTTTCAAAGTCATATTATGCCCATGCATTATGCAGGATCAGCAGCACCAAAGGGAGGGGGGGGGGTAGCATTAACAAAGGGAGGGCATGTTAATAGTATGTAGAAGCAATGAAACATGTGAATGGGAAAACGGTGGCAGGAGATCCGCAGCGGAGCAAATAATGCATTCCCTGTGGAGAACACAAGATACACAGTTAATGCCAGTGAGTGGACTGCGGTCTGAAAGTCACCATAAACGCGAACAACAATCAGTTAAGATCCGAAGTGGTTTATTACGTCCTTCCAATGATTGCTGAGCCAGAATCCATCTTCTCGGTTGAAATTGTCTCTGTGTTTGTATATGTGGATCGCCTCATGAACGAATCTCTCATGGTAGCCAGATGGCTTGCAGAGAACCTCTGTCTTGGAGAAGTCAATGTCATGTGAACCCACTGAATTGTAACAGTGATCTGCCACGGCTGAGGTGTTTGTCCTACCGTGTTTCAGGTCAGCTTTATGTTCACGGATGCGGTCCGAGACATCTCGTTTGGTTTCTCCAATGTAACTGCTACCACAGAGGCAACTTAGTTTGTAGACGCCAGGGTACTGTATGTCTGGAACCACGTCTTTTACAGACGGAACCAGATCACGGATTTTATGTACTGTGTTGAATCGTACCTGAATCTTGTGTTTAATCAGGATTTTGGAGATCTTTTTTGTGACCCCAGCAATGTAGGGTAAGGTGATGGTCTTGAAAGGCTCCTCAACAGGATCCTTCTTGATGGTTGGAGTGATGGCTTTGCGGATTGTGTAGTCGGAGTAACCATTAGCCTTAAGAGCTTGGCGTACGTGTTTGAGTTCACTGGCAATGTGTTCCTGGTCGGAGATGTATTGGGCTCTATGGTATAGAGTCTTGATGAGGGAGTTCTTCTGGGATGGATGGTGGTGGGAATCCGGTTTTAGGTAGGCATCCGTATGGGTGGCTTTCCTGTAGACAGAATGGCTCATTGAACCATCAGGTCTCCTTTTAATTAGGACATCCAAAAAGGGTAGCTTGCCATATTTTCGACTTCCATGGTGAATCTGATGGCTGGGTGTATGGAATTGATGTGGTCGAGAAATTGGTCTAGAGCAGGCCGGCCATGTGGCCAGATGACAAAAGTGTCATCTACGTACCTCTTCCATGAGGTCGGGTGTAGAGTGGCAGTCTGGATGGCGTCAGTCTCAAATTTCTCCATTAAAATGTTGGCTACAACCGGAGATAGGGGGGAGCCCATTGGGGTGCCCTCAGTTTGCTTGTAGAAGGTTCCATTCCAGGTGAAGTATGTATTGGTTAAGCAGTGTCTCACCAGGGGGGGTACCCCAGCATTCAGTCCTTGATGAACCAAGTCTTCAATGATTGTGATGGTGTCAGGCACAGGAACCTTGGTGAACAAGGAAACCACATCAAAACTGACAAGCAGGTCATCTGGGGACAGGGAAATCCCCTTGATTGTCGATACCAGGTCAATAGAGTTTTGTACCGCAGAGGTGGTTTTTCAAGTGAAAGGCCGTAGGATTTCAGAAGACGGCTGCTTGCGTTGTAGCCGAAACGTCGTGAGAATTGTTTTATTATGTTTTATTTTTATTATTTTATTACTTCCCTTCTACGTGACTTTACCGAAAGAACCAAGAAGATGTATCCCTGCAGTCACGAAAGCTTTAATTCGAAATTTAACCGCCTCTACGGGGAGGGTTTCCACATAACTTTGAGATCCTTCAACAAGCTCCGTGATAAGAAGGCTCAGCTAATCGAGTCTCTCACCTTTCTGAAGAGATTCCGCGACTCTAAGGTAATACCAAACGCATTTACACTAACATCTGCTGCTGTAACTTCTTCTAATGCGAAACGAATTCTGTCTAGAACTAGCTTAGCTCTTATCTCAGAGAAAATCAGACTTACGCGCACCGAACTAGATCAGTTAGACAAGACACTCTACAAATCACACTTATCTCTGAGTGCAACAATGTCCACATCGGATTGGGAACATGTAGAAAAAATGACTGCCTCTTCAGCTGCCGCTATGTCGACTAAATGTAAGGACAACTTGATTTCCAAATTCAACCGCCTCTCAAACAAGAAACCGGACCCACACATTGAAAAGCTAGATGTTAGCAAAGTCGTTATTAATCGCAGTAACAGTCCTATTTCTGAAGGTCTGAAATCCGTTTTAGCTAAAGGACTAATCTTTGCAGTCACACCTAGACACATACCAGTTAATGATATAATTGCACGAGTAGATGTAGCTCTCAAGGGCTTGAGTCACATCGCTGCAGACGTAGCAAGATCTGAAATCTCTGCAACCCTCAAAAACGCTAAGATGCCAGCTAGCAACATCAGCAAAGATGAGCGTTTTGAATTAGCTCAATTAAAAAAGAGGGATGACATTTTCTTCTTGGTTCTTTCGGTAAAGTCACGTAGAAGGGAAGTAATAAAATAATAAAAATAAAACATAATAAAACAATTCTCACGACGTTTCGGCCACAATGCAAGTAGCCGTCCTCAGGCGAAGAATGAAACACCACCAAGCTTGGAGCGTATATTTAAGCTGGGTTAGAGGGGGGGAGGTGGGAAGTCGCCTAGACAAAATAATTTGCATATCAAGAGGAATTCAGCATATGGAAAATGCGTAGGAGGTGGGCGGGGGGGGGGGGTTCCAAATCAATACTATACCCGTGCATTATGCAGGATTAGCAGCATCAAAGGGGGGGGTGAGGGAGTAGCATTAACAAAGGAAAGGAATGTTAATAGTATGTAGCTGCAGTTACTAAACAACCACGTAAAAAACTAAAGTAAAAACTGCATAACAAACTAAAGTATAAACTACATAGCATCATCAGTGTACTTACTATACTCTACAATAAGCTGAGTTACTAACAGTAAGTAATACATAAAAAATTCTACGTTGTAAAAAATTATATAATATGCTTCCATCTAAACTTTATTCTCTTACATCACACGCGTCTATACCGTACTATATACTGCCATAGACAAACCCAACATTAAATTACATACTGTATTGCTATAAACCACCCTATACCTTATACATTTTAATATAACACTATGTATTCTTCTACCCACCCTAATGTGTATCGAAATGGTTTATTACGTCCTTCCAGTGATTGCTAAGCCAGAATCCATCTTCTCGGTTAAAATTGTGTCTGTGTTTGTATATGTGGATCGCCTCATGAACGAATCTCTCATGATAGCCAGATGGCTTGCAGAGAACCTCTGTCTTGGAGAAGTCAATGTCATGTGAGCCCACTGAGTTGTAACAGTGATCTGCCACGGCTGAGGTGTTTGTCCTACCGTGTTTCAGGTCAGCTTTATGTTCACAGATGCGGTCCGAGACATGTCGTTTGGTTTCCCCAATGTAACTGCTACCACAGAGGCAACTTAGTTTGTAGACACCAGGGTACTGTATGTCTGGAACCACATCTTTTACAGACGGTACCAGATCGCGGATTTTATGTACTGTGTTGAATCGGACCTGGATCTTGTGTTTAATCAGGATTTTGGAGATCTTTTTTGTGACCCCAGCAATGTAGGGTAAGGTGATGGTCTTGAAAGGCTCCTCAACAGGATCCTTCTTGATGGTTGGAGTGATGGCTTTGCGGATTGTGTAGTCGGAGTAACCATTAGCCTTAAGAGCTTGGCGTACGTGTTTGAGTTCACTGGAAATGTGTTCCTGGTCGGAGATGCATTGGGCTCTATGATATAGAGTCTTGATGAGGGAATTCTTCTGGGATGGATGGTGGTGGGAATCCGGTTTTAGGTAGGCATCCGTATGGGTGGCTTTCCTGTAGACAGAATGGCTCATTGAACCATCAGGTCTCCTTTTAATTAGGACATCCAAAAAGGGTAGCTTGCCATATTTTCGACTTCCATGGTGAATCTGATGGCTGGGTGTATGGAATTGATGTGGTCGAGAAATTGGTCTAGAGCAGGCCGGCCATGTGGCCAGATGACAAAAGTGTCGTCTACTGTTGTATGTGTCGGGTTATGAAATTTTGATAAAAATAATCAAAATTAATAATTTTCCAAAAAATGCGCAAATCGCATTAATTATGTTAATGTGTGTATTAACATGCATAAATTATGATGGTGTGAGTAATTATATGCATAAATTATGATAATACATGTAATTATATGCATAAATTATGATAATCACGGAGATAATCGAAGTAATGTATGCGGATGCTTGCGATTATGTTAATGTGTGCAGTTATGATAATTAGGCTCAGCTTCGTTTATCCAGTGTTTTATCAATCAGGATAACACGATTATCATCGATTAACGTTTACCGATTATCCTAGTGTGTGTTATGATATTTAGGTCTCCATTTTCATATCTCATCACAGGATACAGTTATCAAGAATAAGATAGTTTTGCATGGACTTGGAAAGAAGCACTCGAACAGTTGGTGTTAAGCAATTTTATTCTAACAAGCACGTGACATTCTATCATGCAGGTCAAACATGCGTCAATAATTCCTGAGCAAGATTATGCAATTAACGAACATGGATACCTAAAAATACTTCTGCATTTGCGATATTATGCATTCGACTAATATGAATAACTAAAATTCTTATGCAATTACGAGATTATGCATTTGACTAAAATGAATGAATAAACACTTATGCATTTGCGAAACTATGCATTTAACTAAATTGAATAACTCAAACCTCTTATGCATTTAACTATATTATGCATTCGACTAATATGAATAACTAAAATTCTTATGCAATTACGAGACTATGCATTTGACTAAAATGAATGAATAAACACTTATGCATTTGCGAGAACAACTCAAAACTCTTATGCATTTAACGAACTGAATGACTAAAAACCCTCCTAACAACCAGGCATCTCATTAGTTCGTTTTGGTATCGATCACAATCGGCGACTGGCCGAGTTTGAACCCAAGCATGACACACTTCATTTTGCGGTAAGAAAAAGTACTTATTGTATCCCAGAGGCGAAAGTATATGTCAATAGATTCGTCGGCAAGTATAATATCCTTTTAACGGATTGTTTGATATAATGGTGGGGGAGGGCGTGTGTGTGGCGAGCGGATCTGGCTCTGTTTTAATTAATTCTTCAGCGAGATTCTCTGACAAAGAAAACTGGTTTGACAAGATTTTCTCTCTTTGTGCACGGTCGATTCGTAATGAGGATTTTGGGAGGTTGAGTTTGCCTCGACGAGTCTATTGATCGCCTATGTGATGAGCGGAATGAGGGAAAGGCACGGAAAAGAACCTCACTCTTATAACCGACGGACTCTTAATCACTCGATGGGCCACGATTCCTCATGGCCAGCTAATGGTTCATGTGGTTGATAATCAGTCTTCTGATAATTGACTAGGGTTGATACGATGGTAAGGGTGAACTAGATAGGATAGTCTCACAGGTGAGTGGGGCGTCGATGCGTGCGTGTGTGTGGGTCTTGGTGGGGGAAGTTGTGGGTACGAACGACTTTCGGAGAAGGGCCCTCCTTGTCGCGGTTGCGGTGATCAGCTGCTGCAGACTCCGCCCTCGGCTGACCCCGTACGATGATTGTCGGCGCGGCCGCGCTCGTTTGCGTGGTCAGGCGATGCACCTCGGCGTGGCGACACGGCACGGGAGCTGGGCTCGTACACTCGTGTGCGGCAGGCGATGCACCTCGGCGTGGTGGCACGGCAAGGGAGCTGGGCTCGTACACTCGTGTGCGGCAGGCGATGCACCTCGGCGTGGTGACACGGCAAGGGAGCTGGGCTCGTACACTCGTGTGCGGCAGGCGATGCACCTCGGCGTGGTGACACGGCAAGGGGGTTGAGTCTCGTGTACTCGTTTGGGTCAGGCGATGCGCCTCGGCACCCCGCGAACCTCGTCCTTCTGGATGACGAAAAGCTTCTTCGTTGGCGGCGACGAGAAGAGTTGGAGCCGAAGCCCTGGAGATCTGTGATGGGGCCAGAGGCCCTGACGATCTGTCTTGAATGGATTTTCCTTCGGTTTATATTGAGAAAATCCACTCCGTTTCCCGAGTTGTTCAAAGTCTGTCATAAAACCTTCCTGTGGGTGGGACCATCTGCATCCGTGTGTGTGTGTGTCGTGTGCGTGTCCGTCCGTGTGTTTCGCGTGCGTGTTTGTCCGTGTGTTTATTAGCTTTGAAGACACAGCTGTGTGTCGTTCTGGAAGGGGTGGGGGCCTCGTGACGGCGCCACCGGAGTTATCCGTTAGCCAGACCGATGATTCGCGTCGAGTTATATATATATATAAATAAATATTCGAATCCATGTTTTTGTTACTGAATAATATTTGTCGCGAAAACCTACGCGTTAAGCGAGCTTAATTATTCCCTCCCTTGCTCGGGATCATATCTTTTGTCTCACACAGCTTAAGTTGTTTTGGTTTGGGAGTTGAAATGCGACTTATTTCCATTATGCCCCAGTTATGCCGAAACCGTGTTCCCGATGTTTCATCGTGACCCGATCTCTCATGGAAATGTTATTTCCTCGCGTGTGCAATTTTTGCTGTCCGTGTTGTGGGAAGACAAAGACGGTTGTTTCCACGGTGGAAGCACCCGGCGCATGCGCTTATTTATTTATTTCCGAGAGCGTGTTAATTTCCTTTGAGCCATTGCCCCCTTTATGGGTGTCATTTCCCTTCTTTTGTGCCTGCGTGTGGAGATCCTCTCGGAAAGACAAAGACGGTCGTGTTGCTCGCTTCCCATGGGTGTTGTGTTTGGTTAATTTTGAGAGCCTTATCCGCCCTTGATTCCTCTTCTTCTTTAATTCCGTACTTATTATTTGACTTCGTGATTATTTAATTTGGTATCCCGTCTAGGAATTTTGTTTTGGGGTGACTCAAGTCATAATTATTCTTTGGTGCTTCGGCCCGGCCGCGTAGAAATTATTTAAGCTAAGTAATGTCCGTATTTAATTAACAATTGATGAATCGCGACTCTGGTTTTCAATTGGAGTGAGGATGGATACTGTTTGCTTAATATTCATGGCTAAGTTGGTACTTGTGCATCTAACATGGTTCAAAACCCGTCTGTGTTTTTTTTATCGTCAATGTTGTTTCCTTTGTTAAGAATATAATTATATATTCCTCCGTGGTGCCCGGCCCTGCACGGCTTTTTTTCGAGAGGGTGTCATTCCAACCCCCCGCCTGCCATTCCCCCCTCCCTTGTTCCTCCTGTGTGAAATTCGGGGAGTTTTTATGATCTTGATTACCCTTCTTTCATGCCCTCTTTCCTTTGAAATGAGGTGTGTGCACATCTGTGGGAGTGTGGGGGCGTGTCCGTTCTCACGTTGCCCCGTGTCTATTAAAAAAAAACGATATTTTATATGTTGGCAGAATAATTCTAAAAAAAAATATTAACAAATAATATTTAAAAAAAATAAAAAGGGGGCATATACCCAACAGTCCGCCCGTTTGAAAATTATCAGGGGTCGATTTGGCCACTGGCGAATTTTCAAACAAAGTAATGCCCCCTTTTTGTCATGAATCCCATCAGCCGCCCTTACTCTCGGCGGTTATTTCTTACGACGCGTGTGCACGTATTACAATCTTAACCTGGTTACATCTGAAATAAGCAAAGAAAATAAACAACACGTTAAACATCGATATTGCGTTACATCGGTTCTCATACATCATAACTCCGACGAATATTCATTTTTGTTTTTGTTAAATCCTGGGAAACGCTAGGTAGCTGTTTCGAACGCATTTATGCGTCACCTTCCTCATGTTGCCTGGTTTACCACTTATCACTTTCATAATTTGATTACGGTTTTCGGGTTCGTTTTGGTAGTTTCCTTTCTTACTCTCTCGCGTCGTGGGAGTGTGTGGTGAAAAATTGTGCTGCACATACCCAGAATTCGCGCACACGACCCACTTTGACACTTGGTTCGTGGCGTTCGCTCTCTCTGCGATTACATGCACATTTGCCGAGTCAGTGTGTCGATTTACTCCTGTGCCTCGTAATGTTGCCCTCTTTGTTTTTACGAGTGTGTTAGATTCCAACACCATTCCCGATATGTCATGAACATTCGTCTCCATTTTAGCACTCCGATCCACGTAAATTTTTGTTTCCCTTGGATATTTTTCATTCAAAGGCTCACGCCTGCGCTCCTCAGGGCGTGTCTCTGTGTGCTCTCTTTGTCTCTGCTGTCCGTTATCTACTATCCGATCACGCTTCAATGCCACCCTGTCCCTGTATTCGATCCGCGCGTCATTTACAAGAGCACTGCTCGTGTTTTTACCCGCCCTGTCACTTGCAGCCTGCTTGTATTTCCCATTGAGCTCGGGGTTTAACAAAACCTCGGCGGGTGGTTCATCATGTATTTGGACCGCATTCTGTGTTATTCCTCTATTCCCTCCTGGTATAGCCGGTGGAGGAATTGGTCGGAATTGGATCGATTGTGTTTGACCTCCCATCCTGCGATTCTCCTGAATGTTCGCATCCATACCTCCGCGGTCTGTGTAACACCTTCCCGCTAGGTGGTTATCTCGCCATCTTAGTGTGCAACTTTGGCCTCGTGTGTGTCGTGGCATGGGGTGTTGGTATGGTTCTGTTTTGAACCTCCCCCTCCTGCGATTCCTCTGAATGTTCGGCTTTGTGCCGCTCTCATTCTCGTGCCAACCTCTCTCTGGGTTATTTTGCCATGTGTGCGTGCGTCCTTGCTCCGTCCTGCATTGTGGGACTGCTCGGTGATTTTTATTCCTCTCTGAGAGGCTGGGTTCCTTATCCCTCTCCCTGTGTTCTAGATCCGAATTACGATTCTTAGCTCTGTATAACCATGCCATGTACGCCTTGCTCTCTATGCGGCGTAAGGATGCGGTTTCTGGATTCAAAACCATTCTCACCCTTTCTGTAATCTCTGGGCTCAAGGATTCAAAAAACATAATTTTGAACATTTTATCTCCTTCGTGGTATTGATTTACATCGCCTGCGTAATACGCTCTTTTAAATTGTACGAGGTAGTCACGTGGATCTTGGTCCATGCCCTGGGTCATCGATTTTACAGCATAAAACCCCTCAGTGAGTGTCGAATATTCTCCAAACTTCCGAATCACTGCCAGGCTCAGTTGTTTAAAATCATTTCTAACCTTGTGTGGTAGTGACTTTACCCATGGAATAGATTTTTTCTGTAAGCTCCGTTTCAACAAACTCGCTTTTTCATCCCGTCTCCTCAGCCCTCTAATCATTGCCTCCTCTTCTACTGTTGCGATATTTGTGTGTATATCCATAGTCTGATTGTGTGGGTCAAAATCGGGAATTCTGACTAGAGCCTTGTCCATCAATTTAAGGGTTTTACTGTTGAATAAGTATTCCGAAAGTTGATCGCCGTCAGCGTCATCATCAAACAAGTTATCATCAGGCAATCTGTCACTTTGGTCTGTGCTGTGTCGCTTGTGTTTAAGTGGAGTGTATTTTTTGTGTGCGCGCCCAGTGCTGTGTCGCTCGTGTTGCCATTTCCCTTCAGTTTTTGCCTCTGCCCTTAGTGGAGCATGTCCAGTCGACTTTACTTTGCCTCCCTCTATCTGTGAAGTTGTCAGTCTCACATGTTTTTGTTTGCATATGTATCTCTCCCTCCCTTCTCTCGAATTGTGAGGGTTTCCCTTTGTCAAGGATTTTTTGTTCGATATCCATAATTTTTGTGCGATCAGTCCCTGGACTCTGTCCACGTACACAAGAGTGTGGTTTACTGTTACTTCCATATTTATTCTGTGGATCAACGTCTGTGAGTTTCGCTGGTGTCACGAGCACTGATTTCTCCTCCCTTACGATGGTGTGAGGACATTTTTCCTCGTTTATTAGAGACGATTTCTCTCCCGTTTCCTTTCCAAATTTTTCCTCATTCCACAATCCCTGTCTGTATGCCTGTGTGAAAAGGAATGAGTCCTGTCCTGCCTTCTCTGCAGCTTTTGCATCGTGTTCGCCTTCGTTACATTTTATCCAGTCAATTAGTTTCCCCCGAGGTGTGTTCGTGTTATCGATACAGCTCCCTTCCCATATGTCTCTATGACTGTACTGCTTTGTAACAGATTGGTCGGTACGTTTTAATACGAGCTCCCCGTATCCCGTAACCCATTCAAAAATTATTCTTAATCCTAGCATCTTAGGTATGGCAAGAGTTACTTTGACAATTCCTTTTAGAGTGCATATAAAACAATTATCTCACAGAGTGTAGTCAGTTTGACTCGAGCTATTGTTATTTTCCGATTCAGAGTGCGTACCTCTAACACCATTTATCACAGGATGCAATCGGTTTGATACGATTTTATCTTAATTCCACTGTCTCTGTTTCAACCTGCTATTCTGGGTTTTAACCTTAGAGGGCGTTTTTTTTTTTTTACGCCCGTTTACAATCACAATGCAATGTTCGATCCCGATATTCTGGTTAACACGTAGTGGTTCATTCCTTCATCCATGCAAAACACTGTCTGTGAGAGATCCCGGACGACGCCACCCCATTATGTTGTATGTGTCGGGTTATGAAATTGATAAAAATAATAAAAATTAATAATTTTCCGAAAAATGCGCAAATCGCATTAATTATGTTAATGTGTGTATTAACATGCATAAATTATGATGGTGTGAGTAATTATATGCATAAATTATGATAATGCATGTAATTATATGCATAAATTATGATAATCACGGAGATAATCGTAGTAATTTATGCGGATGCTTGCGATTATGTTAATGTGTGCAGTTATGATAATTAGGCTCAGCTTCGTTTATCCAGTGTTATATCAATCAGGATAACACGATTATCATCGATTAACCTTTACCGATTATCCTAGTGTGTGTTATGATATTTAGGTCTCCATTTTCATATCTCATCACAGGATACAGTTATCAAGAATAAGATAGTTTTGCATGGACTTGGAAAGAAGCACTCGAACAGTTGGTGTTAAGCAATTTTATTCTAACAAGCACGTGACATTCTATCATGCAGGTCAAACATGCGTCAATAATTCCTGAGCAAGATTATGCAATTAACGAACATGGATACCTAAAAATACTTCTGCATTTGCGATATTATGCATTTGACTAATATGAATAACTAAAATTCTTATGCAATTACGAGATTATGCATTTGACTAAAATTAATGAATAAACACTTATGCATTTGCGAAACTATGCATTTAACTAAATTGAATAACTCAAACCTCTTATGCATTTAACTATATTATGCATTCGACTAATATGAATAACTAAAATTCTTATGCAATTACGAGATTATGCATTTGACTAAAATGAATGAATAAACACTTATGCATTTGCGAAACTATGCATTTAACTAAATTGAATAACTCAAACCTCTTATGCATTTAACTATATTATGCATTCGACTAATATGAATAACTAAAATTCTTATGCAATTACGAGACTATGCATTTGACTAAAATGAATGAATAAACACTTATGCATTTGCGAGAACAACTCAAAACTCTTATGCATTTAACGAACTGAATGACTAAAAACCCTCCTAACAACCAGGCATCTCATTAGTTCGTTTTGGTATCGATCACAATCGGCGACTGGCCGAGTTTGAACCCAAGCATGACACACTTCATTTTGCGGTAAGAAAAAGCACTTATTGTATCCGAGAGGCGAAAGTATATGTCAATAGATTCGTCGGCAAGTATAATATCCTTTTAACGGATTGTTTGATATAATGGTGGGGGAGGGCGTGTGTGTGTGGCGAGCGGATCTGGCTCTGTTTTAATTAATTCTTCGGCGAGATTCTCTGACAAAGAAAACTGGTTTGACAAGATTTTCTCTCTTTGTGCACGGTCGATTCGTAATGAGGATTTTGGGAGGTTGAGTTTGCCTCGACGAGTCTATTGATCGCCTATGTGATGAGCGGAATGAGGGAAAGGCACGGAAAAGAACCTCACTCTTATAACCGACGGACTCTTAATCACTCGATGGGCCACGATTCCTCATGGCCAGCTAATGGTTCATGTGGTTGATAATCAGTCTTCTGATAATTGACTAGGGTTGATACGATGGTAAGGGTGAACTAGATAGGATAGTCTCACAGGTGAGTGGGGCGTCGATGCGTGCGTGTGTGTGGGTCTATTGGTGGGGGAAGTTGTGGGTACGAACGACTTTCGGAGAAGGGCCCTCCTTGTCGCGGTTGCGGTGATCAGCTGCTGCAGACTCCGCCCTCGGCTGACCCCGTACGATGATTGTCAGCGCGGCCGCGCTCGTTTGCGTGGTCAGGCGATGCACCTCGGCGTGGCGACACGGCACGGGAGCTGGGCTCGTACACTCGTGTGCGGCAGGCGATGCACCTCGGCGTGGTGGCACGGCAAGGGAGCTGGGCTCGTACACTCGTGTGCGGCAGGCGATGCACCTCGGCGTGGTGACACGGCAAGGGAGCTGGGCTCGTACACTCGTGTGCGGCAGGCGATGCACCTCGGCGTGGTGACACGGCAAGGGAGCTGGGCTCGTACACTCGTGTGCGGCAGGCGATGCACCTCGGCGTGGTGACACGGCAAGGGGGTTGAGTCTCGTGTACTCGTTTGGGTCAGGCGATGCGCCTCGGCACCCCGCGAACCTCGTCCTTCTGGATGACGAAAAGCTTCTTCGTTGGCGGCGACGAGAAGAGTTGGAGCCGAAGCCCTGGAGATCTGTGATGGGGCCAGAGGCCCTGACGATCTGTCTTGAATGGATTTTCTTTCGGTTTATATTGAGAAAATCCACTCCGTTTCCCGAGTTGTTCAAAGTCTGTCATAAAACCTTCCTGTGGGTGGGACCATCTGCATCCGTGTGTGTGTGTGTCGTGTGCGTGTCCGTCCGTGTGTTTCGCGTGCGTGTTTGTCCGTGTGTTTATTAGCTTTGAAGACACAGCTGTGTGTCGTTCTGGAAGGGGGGGGGGGTGGGGGCCTCGTGACGGCGCCACCGGAGTTATCCGTTAGCCAGACCGATGATTCGCGTCGAGTTATATATATATAAAATAAATATTCGAATCCATGTTTTTGTTACTGAATAATATTTGTCGCGAAAACCTACGCGTTAAGCGAGCTTCATTATTCCCTCCCTTGCTCGGGATCATATCTTTTGTCTCACACAGCTTAAGTTGTTTTGGTTTGGGAGTTGAAATGCGACTTATTTCCATTATGCCCCAGTTATGCCGAAACCGTGTTCCCGATGTTTCATCGTGACCCGATCTCTCATGGAAATGTTATTTCCTCGCGTGTGCAATTTTTGCTGTCCGTGTTGTGGGAAGACAAAGACGGTTGTTTCCACGGTGGAAGCACCCGTCGCATGCGCTTATTTATTTATTTCCGAGAGCGTGTTAATTTCCTTTGAGCCATTGCCCGGGAGTTTTATTGGGGTCGTTTCCTCGCTTTTGTGCCTGCGTGTGGAGATCCTCTCGGAAAGACAAAGACGGTCGTGTTGCTCGCTTCCCATGGGATGTTGTGTTTGGTTAATTTTGAGAGCCTTATCCGCTCTTGATTCCTCTTCCACTTTAATTCCGTACTTATTATTTGACTTCTTGTGATTATTTAATCTGATATCCCGGCTAGGGATCTTTGTTTTGGAGCGAAATCAAGTCATAATTATTCTTTGGTGCTTCGGCCCGGCCGCGTAGAAATTATTTAAGGTAAGTAATGTCCGTATTTAATTAACAATTGATGAATCGCGACTCTGGTTTTCAATTGGAGTGAGGATGGATATTGTTTGCTTAATATTCATGGCTAAGTTGGTACTTGTGCATCTAACATGGTTCAAAGACCCGTATGTGCTTTTTGTCGTCAATGCTGTTTCTTTGTTAAGAACATAACCATCTCTTACTCCGTGGTGCCCGGCCCTGCAAGGCTTTTTACGAGAGGGTGTCATTCCAACCCCCCGCCTGCCATTCCCCCCTCCCTTGTTCCTCCTGTGTGAAATTCGGGGAGTTTTTATGATCTTGATTACCCTTCTTTCATGCCCTCTTTCCTTTGAAATGAGGTGTGCGCACATCTGTGGGAGTGTGGGGGCGTGTCCGTTCTCACGTTGCCCCGTGTCTATTAAAAAACGATATTTTATATGTTGGCAGAATAATTCTAAAAAAAAAATATTAACAAATAATATTTAAAAAAAATAAAAAGGGGGCGTATACACAACACTACGTACCTCTTCCATAAGGTCGGGCGTAGAGTGGCAGTCTGGATGGCGTCCGTCTCAAATTTCTCCATGAAGATGTTGGCTACAACCAGAGATAGGGGGGGGCCCATTGGGGTGCCCTCAATTTGCTTGTAGAAGGTTCCATTCCAGGTGAAGTATGTATTGGTTAAGCAGTGTCTCACCAGGGGGGGTATCCCAGCATTCAGTCCTTGATGAACCAAGTCTTCAATGATTGCGATGGTGTCAGGCACAGGAACCTTGGTGAACAAGGAAACCACATCAAAACTGACAAGCAGGTCGTCTGGGGACAGGGCAATCCCCTTGATTGTCGATACCAGGTCAGTAGAGTTTAGTACTGCAGAGGTGGTTTTTCCAGTGAAAGGCCGTAGGATTTCGGACAAAAAACGAGCCAGTTTGTAAGTGGGGGAGTTGATAGTAGAGACAATGGGACGAAGAGGTGTATCTTCTTTATGTATCTTTGGCAAGCCGTACAATCTTGGTGGCCTGGCTGCAGAAGGTTTCAACGAGAACTGTTTGGTCTGATCAATTAATGCGGTTGAAGCAGAAAAGATGTTGTTGGTTTTGGAGACGAGGCTGTTGGTGGGGTCTCTTTTTATTTTTGTATAGCTGCCATCGTTGAGTAGTTCTTGAATTTTGTTGTTGTATTCTATTTTGTCCATGATGACAGTGGCATTGCCTTTGTCGGCTGAGAGGATGACAATGTCATCTCTCTTTTTTTAATTGAGCTAATTCAAAACGCTCATCTTTGCTGATGTTGCTAGCTGGCATCTTAGCGTTTTTGAGGGTTGCAGAGATTTCAGATCTTGCTACGTCTGCAGCGATGTGACTCAAGCCCTTGAGAGCTACATCTACTCGAGCAATTATATCATTAACTGGTATGTGTCTAGGTGTGACTGCAAAGTTTAGTCCTTTAGCTAAAACGGATTTCAGACCTTCAGAAATAAGACTGTTACTGCGATTAATTACGACTTTGTTAACATCTAGCTTTTCAATGTGTGGGTCCGGTTTCTTGTTTGAGAGGCGGTTGAATTTGGAAATCAAGTTGTCCTTACATTTAGTCGACATAGCGGCAGCTGAAGAGGCAGTCATTTTTTCCACATGTTCCCAATCCGATGTGGACATTGTTGCACTCAAAGATAAGTGTGATTTGTAGAGTGTCTTGTCTAACTGATCTAGTTCGGTGCGCGTAAGTCTGATTTTCTCTGAGATAAGAGCTAAGCTAGTTCTAGACAGAATTCGTTTCGCATTAGAAGAAGTTACAGCAGCAGATGTTAGTGTAAATGCGTTTGGTATTACCTTAGAGTCGCGGCATCTCTTCAGAAAGGTGAGAGACTCGATTAGCTGAGCCTTCTTATCACGGAGCTTGTTGAAGGATCTCAAAGTTATGTGGAAACCCTCCCCGTAGAGGCGGTTAAATTTCGATTTAAAGCTTTCGTGACTGCAGGCATTCATCTTCTTGGTTCTTTCGGTAAAGTCACGTAGAAGGGAAGTAATAAAATAATAAAAATAAAACATAATAAAACAATTCTCACGACGTTTCGGCCACAACGCAAGTAGTCGTCCTCAGGCGAAGAATGAAACACCACCAAGCTTGGAGCGTATATTTAAGCTGGGTTAGAGGGGGGGAGGTGGGAAGAAGAGCGCCTAGACAAAATAATTTGCATATCAAGAGGAATTCAGCATATGGAAAATGCGTAGGAGGTGGGCGGGGGGGGGTTCCAAATCAATACTATGCCCGTGCATTATGCAGGATTAGCAGCATCAAAGGGGGGGGGGGAGGGGGGTAGCATTAACAAAGGAAAGGAATGTTAATAGTATGTAGCTGCAGTTACTAAACAACCACGTAAAAAACTAAAGTAAAAACTGCATAACAAACTAAAGTATAAACTACATAGCATCATCAGTGTACTTACTATACTCTACAATAAGCTGAGTTACTAACAGTAAGTAATACATAAAAAATTCTACGTTGTAAAAAAATATATAATATGCTTCCATCTAAACTTTATTCTCTTACATCACACGCGTCTATACCGTACTATATACTGCCATAGACAAACCCAACATTAAATTACATACTGTATTGCTATAAACCACCCTATACCTTATACATTTTAATATAACACTATGTATTCTTCTACCCACCCTAATGTGTATCGAAATGGTTTATTACGTCCTACCAGTGATTGCTAAGCCAGAATCCATCTTCTCGGTTAATATTGTCTCTGTGTTTGTATATGTGGATCGCCTCATGAACGAATCTCTCATGATAGCCAGATGGCTTGCAGAGAACCTCTGTCTTGGAGAAGTCAATGTCATGTGAGCCCACTGAGTTGTAACAGTGATCTGCCACGGCTGAGGTGTTTGTCCTACCGTGTTTCAGGTCAGCTTTATGTTCACGGATGCGGTCCGAGACATGTCGTTTGGTTTCCCAAATGTAACTGCTACCACAGAGGCAACTTAGTTTGTAGACACCAGGGTACTGTATGTCTGGAACCACATCTTTTACAGACGGTACCAGATCGCGGATTTTATGTACTGTGTTGAATCGGACCTGGATCTTGTGTTTAATCAGGATTTTGGAGATCTTTTTTGTGACCCCAGCAATGTAGGGTAAGGTGATGGTCTTGAAAGGCTCCTCAACAGGATCCTTCTTGATGGTTGGAGTGATGGCTTTGCGGATTGTGTAGTCGGAGTAACCATTAGCCTTAAGAGCTTGGCGTACGTGTTTGAGTTCACTGGAAATGTGTTCCTGGTCGGAGATGCATTGGGCTCTATGATGACATTGTCATCCTCTCAGCCGACAAAGGCAATGCCACTGTCATCATGGACAAAATAGAATACAACAACAAAATTCAAGAACTACTCAACGATGGCAGCTATACAAAAATAAAAAGAGACCCCACCAACAGCCTCGTCACCAAAACCAACAAAATCATTTCTGCTTCAACCGCATTAATTGATCAGACCAAACAGTTCTCGTTGAAACCTTCTGCAGCCAGGCCACCAAGATTGTACGGCTTGCCAAAGATACATAAAGAAGATACACCTCTTCGTCCCATTGTCTCTACTATCAACTCCCCCACTTACAAACTGGCTCGTTTTTTGTCTGAAATCCTACGGCCTTTCACTGGAAAAACCACCTCTGCGGTACAAAACTCTACTGACCTGGTATCGACAATCAAGGGGATTTCCCTGTCCCCAGACGACCTGCTTGTCAGTTTTGATGTGGTTTCCTTGTTCACCAAGGTTCCTGTGCCTGACACCATCGCAATCATTGAAGACTTGGTTCATCAAGGACTGAATGCTGGGGTACCCCCCCTGGTGAGACACTGCTTAACCAATACATACTTCACCTGGAATGGAACCTTCTACAAGCAAACTGAGGGCACCCCAATGGGCTCCCCCCTATCTCTGGTTGTAGCCAACATTTTCATGGAGAAATTTGAGACTGACGCCATCCAGACTGCCACTCTACACCCGACCTTATGGAAGAGGTACGTAGATGACACTTTTGTCATCTGGCCACATGGCCGGCCTGCTCTAGACCAATTTCTCGACCACATCAATTCCATACACCCAGCCATCAGATTCACCATGGAAGTCGAAAAAGATGGCAAGCTACCCTTTTTGGATGTCCTAATTAAAAGGAGACCTGATGGTTCAATGAGCCATTCTGTCTACAGGAAAGCCACCCATACGGATGCCTACCGAAAACCGGATTCCCACCACCATCCATCCCAGAAGAACTCCCTCATCAAGACTCTATACCATAGAGCCCAATACATCTCCGACCAGGAACACATTGCCAGTGAACTCAAACACGTACGCCAAGCTCTTAAGGCTAATGGTTACTCCGACTACACAATCCACAAGGCCATCACTCCAACCGTCAAGAAGGATCCTGCTGAGGAGCCTTTCAAAACCATCACCTTACCCTACATTGCTGGGGTCACAAAAAAGATCTCCAAAATCCTGATTAAACACAAGATTCAGGTACGATTCAACACAGTACATAAAATCCGTGATCTGGTTCCGTCTGTAAAAGACGTGGTTCCAGACATACAGTACCCTGGCGTCTACAAACTAAGTTGCCTCTGTGGTAGCAGTTACATTGGAGAAACCAAACGACATGTCTTGGACCGCATCCGTGAACATGAAGCTGACCTGAAACACGGTAGGACAAACACCTCAGCCGTGGCAGATCACTGTTACAATTCAGTGAGTTCACATGACATTGACTTCTCCAAGACAGAGGTTCTCTGCAAGCCATCTGGCTACCATGAGAGATTCGTTCATGAGGCGATCCACATATACAAAAACAGAGACAATTTCAACCGAGAAGATGGATTCTGGCTCAGCAATCATTGGAAGGACGTATTAAACCACTTCGGATCTTAACTGATTGTTGTTCGCGTTTATGGTGACTTTCAGACCGCAGTCCACTCACTGGCATTAACTGTGTATCTTGTGTTCTCCACAGGGAATGCATTATTTGCTCCGCTGCGGATCTCCTGCCACCGTTTTCCCATTCACATGTTTCATTGCTTCTACATACTATTAACATGCCCTCCCTTTGTTAATGCTACCCCCCCCCCTCCCTTTGGTGCTGCTGATCCTGCATAATGCATGGGCATAATATGACTTTGAAACCCCCCCGCCCACCTCCTACGCATTTCCCATGAATATGCTAAATTCCTCTTGATATGCACATTCTTTTGTTAAGGCTCTCTTCTTCTTCCACCTCCAACTCAGCTTATATATAAGCTCCTAGCTTGGCAGTGTCTCATTCTTCACCTGAAGACGGCTGCTTGCGTTGTAGCCGAAACGTCGTGAGAATTGTTTTATTATGTTTTATTTTTGTTATTTTATTACTTCCCTTCTACGTGACTTTACCGAAAGAACCAAGAAGATGAATCCCTGCAGTCACGAAAGCTTTAAATCGAAAAATACTCACGGACGTTTTGTAAAGTAGATATTTCGCTCTTAATAAATGTGTCGTCACCCTCCACCACCTGACACAGCCAGTAAGGTTTGTCACGTAAACAATGCGCCAGTTAGTTACTTCAGCCCACTGGTGTGTTGGACAGTAAATCCGCAACATTTACAAAACCTGCAACATTTACAAAACCTTTATTATGAATGATATTGGTCGTGAAAGCCTATGTGTTAAACTGATATTTTGCTGTTGTTTTTTAGATGGGCCCAGGTTCCTACATTGCTGGAAAAGCCTTCACCATCGCTGATGCTGCCTTCTTTCCTACCCTTGCTTACTGCTTCAGATTTGGGTAAGTTCTAAGGTACATGGGAACTTTTCCACAGTTGCCTGCAGAGCAGCACATGCTTGAGTCACAATGTGTTCTGTTGAAAAGAAGCTGGGAAATGCAGAGATCCTTTGCTATAAAATGCTGAGCTGGTAGTGTATCCCAAGTGTATACTTTGTGTGTGTGTATATATATGGCCGTTTTCCAGCGCTCCTTTAATGCTGCTAAAACATGTGCATACAAGTAGAATAGCAGTGCGAGGCGTAATGGAAAAATGTGAATGTCGACTTCAGTTGTGCACAAGAACGCCACCTTGACGAGGTGGTGCAACTTACCAAACGCATTTCTCCTCGCCCTGCAGCCGGGTCACATGACGCCAAACACCCAGTTGGTACACAGATAGCATGGCTTAAATGTTTTATTTACTTTAAATAATTATCGAGTGAATGGGGGGGGTCAATAATAAGTTAATATATATTCAGTATTTTGGATTGTCAGAATAAAAAAAATTCCGCAAAAAGTATTGATCACAGCCGATGATGTTGACGGCTATACATTTATAATTACATACTTGCATGTACCGCATTAATTTACATTAATTCAATTGTTGCTACATTTGTAAATTTGAAAACATGTGTAGTGACTCAACTCGGAGACAGTAATACTTGGAGGCACTTCTTTTATTAACACACACTATCGGGGTAACACACACCCTACGTGGGTGCACACTATTATTATTATGACCGTCTACTGTCGGCGGCACTACTAAGTTAGAACAGTTGATAGGCTGTCTGACTAATAGCGCCCCGGGATGGTGAAGACGGAGACGACGACGAGGAGATGGTGACGACGACAAGAAGGTGACGACGATGGACTTGAGCAGCATGACGGGAATCCCACTTCCAGCAACAGCCCCGAGCTCCCGCTCAGGGCCCCCTGTTATTCTCCCAGCGTGGCCTTGCTCCGCCTTGGCCACGCCCCCTTTCTAGAACCTACTCGCGGGTTCCTGGGGCTCCCCGATAGGCCCCTTCTGTGAACTTTCCCCGAGATGTCCGTCTCTCATATACTGACGCGAGTACTGCCGTACACCGCAGTTCCCCTTTTCCGCCAGCAGCCAGCGCTATACCACTACACATGTAAAACAACACTAATAACGCACGTAATAGTTAATGCAACAATATGTTTTTCACGAGTGTTCATTTAAACTTCAATGACAATGCACTGTGCACTATTAATATAGCAGTTTGCAGTTTTTCTCTACATTCCAATTGAAGTCTCAAGCCTTTTTTTCAGGAGGGTCCTACATTTCACATTTGGGAGAGAACCGCTCGCTGTGGTTATTAATCAAGCAAAGTGCGAGTAGTTGTTTAGGTTTTGTCAAATTTGGACCATGACTCCTGCAGTATCGCGGATAATGTACAGCTGATATTTCCGTAAAATGTTTATTTTCTTTTCCTATCTGCGTGTGTGCTGTACCCACTCCAAGTTACATTATGGGATCTTTAACATTCCACTGTGATGCAGGATGGGTACATTTTATGGTAAATACACCAGGTATTTTCCATACACCTGTAGTTATTTACCAGGGCGTTCTACTGAGTTCAAACCATACACCTCTAACAGGTGGCGAACGTGCTACCGCTGGGCCATACCACGGCTCCAATGAAAAAAATATCAAAAATATGCTCTCTATCCAGTTACCTTCTCACTGAAATGTTTTACAATATATTCTCAGAAGCGACCTAGCTACCAATGATAGCTCAACAAAGTTGCTTATCACGTGGCAATGTGTGGCACCCAAATACTCTTAAATGCGTGATGTTGATTTTAAATATGAAGGGAAAAACCAGAGGACCTGGAGAACAATCCACATAACCACAGGGAGAGATTTTCAAACTCCAAATATACAGGCGTCAGGGTCGGGGTCGTATCAACGACTTCCTTTATACCATGCGAGGGAGATAAACATCTCGCCACTGCAGTGCCCAAATCATTTGGAAGTCGGATAGTACTGTAGTTAATAAAATATGTTTACACATTATTTTGCTTGTATGGACTTTGGATATTTTAAATTAGATTTAGCTATGCTTACAAGTTAAATTTGTTTTATGGTTATTTTCTATCGTTTGTGCATTGTGTGTGTATGCGTGCAGACTGTCTGCAGAGAGGTACCCGAATCTGGGTGCTTACTACAAGCTGCTGGAGCAGCGTCCGAGTGTGCAGGCGTCCTGGCCTCCACACTGGAAGGAGAATCCACAGACACAGGATCTTCTCAAGGAGATATAAACATCCTCCACGTTGATTTAGCCTGTACTCAAGTGGGGTTTTGACTTCTATTATCTAATATGATATAAAATGATTTTGTAGTCTTAAAAACCATTGTTTCATTGCATAGCTCTGGTTTTTTAACAAAAGCTAAGATCACAATGTATGGGATGTATTGTATTGCCTTAATGCATTTGAAATTAAACACCTTAAATCTCAAAAGACTTTAGAGCACCCCGCACCCCCCAGTTGAACTGTATTGCCAAATATTTTGTTATACACAATACCACCACACATCTGCAATATTCCAACCCCGAGTGACAGAAAAGATCACGCTGGAAAAGCTCACGCGAGAAATAAGAAATTTCAAATTATTCCCCAAGGAATATCTCTCCAAAAAGAGAAGAACTTAGAAGCAGCTGAGGCGAGATTGACCACACATCTATAATTAGAATAGCATCGTGTCACATGGTCATCTTTCGATTTAAAGCTTTCGTGACTGCAGGGATTCATCTTCTTGGTTCTTTCGGTAAGTCACGTAGAATGGAAATAATAAAATAATAAAATAAAACAATAAAATAATTCTCACGACGTTTCGGCCACAACGCAAGCAGCCGTCCTTTTGTCAAGGCGCCCTTCCCCCCCCTTCCAACCCAGCTTAAATATACGCTCCAAGCATGGTGATTCATTCAGACGATGTCTCCCCGACAGACCTGGTCTTCACCTGAGGATGGCTGCTTGCGTTGTGGCCGAAACGTCGTGAGAATTATTTTATTATGTTTTATTTTATTATTTCCATTCTACGTGACTATACCGATAGAACCAAGAAGACACATGGTCATCGTCACGTGATTGACCACCCCACCCGCCTCAACTTGAGAACATCCATATGACCACTCGTGGGGCAGTCCTTGATTACAAGGAACTCCTGAAACCATCTTGAGAGAGATTCAGAGCAACGACACATTCATGAGATTAAAAGAAAGAGTTTAAAATTATACATTTTTAGGGTGAGGCGATAGTCGTTTCATGCCAAGATTCTTGCCATCGACCCTGAACCAGCTGACAAACGTTTGGCATTTGCCAAGATATTTCTAAACGCAAATGCATTGATCACATATTTGATCATTTAAGTGCACCGGTGGATTAAGAATTTCCATAACTGAGTGATATAAACGTACTGCTCTTGAGCTTCATTGGTTCGCTGCCCGAATGAAGCTCGAAGCGGTTTGAACAACCCCGGGTTGAAGTATGGCGCTGTTGGAACAGGTCGCGTTTAGTCTCGCCTTGTGAAGGGCGACGCGAGTGTTGCCGGTGTGAATTCATCTGGCATGTGTCGTCTTACACAAAGCAGTTGTGACGGGGATTGGACCCAAAGCTATACACGCACATTAAAGCCATGTCCACATCAGCTGTACAATCCACGTTTTAGGGGCTCTCTTCACAGCTGGCTCAGCAACAGATCGATAAGCCACGTGTAGTTATAGCCTCGCTGTATGAAGAAAATTTTAAAAGTATATTCATAAACTTAAATTATAATTGTTGGGTTAAAATAAATGTGAATCCATGTTTGATTCATTGGATAAATGGAAATCCATATTTATGCTTACATTTGAAGTTTATTTTGATAATTAATTTGTAAAATAGCCGTGGCAATTTTGGGTTGATTTAGAAGATTAAAATACGAGGTTGGGGGGTTGTTTAGTGGTGTGGGCTAATGTGGCGTCTCTGTGGCGAGATGTTATCTCCTTCGTGTGGTATATAGGAGGCATGCATTCGATCGTGACCCTGCCACGTGTATTTGGAATGTGTGTTCTCCCTGTTGGTCCCATTGATTTTTTATTCAAGTTCTCCGGTTTTGTCTTCCAAATTTGCAAACATCAATTTCGATTATTTGGCTCCTGTAAATTCCGACATGGTAATCCACTTTGATGAGCTGACATGCGTGGCCCAGCCGCCTCAGAAAAAAAGATCAAGTGTAGAGGTAAATAAAATAGGATTACAGGCAGTCCTTGACTTACAAACACCCGACTTACGAATACGTACGAACCAGCTTCCATGAAATATACTCTTTGAACATTGACTTTAAACGCGAACTCGCACTTCAAATCTGAACTGCGGAACTTGTGTTCAGTGGAGTGATCCTCCGCGAGATGTCATGAGTTAGTCGATCGTGAGTGTGTGCGCACGTGTGTATGTGAAAGTGAGTGTCAAGGTGTGTGCATGAGAGTGTGTCTGTGCCGGGTCTAAGCAAGAACATCTCCTGGACTACATAGTGATGGAACAGCGGATGCGGGCCCATGTCCTTGCCACCAGGACCTACCGTGGAGCTGATCTGCCACCTGACCATCGAATTGTCGCCTGTAAGGTGTGCCTGCCATTCTTCCACTCCAGTGGTGGGTGTACACCCAGGACCCAATTCAAACCCATCATGGCATGGTCCCAACTATTTGATGAAAGTTGCAATCGAGAATTTCATCATCGCTTGCGGCTGGGGTTGGCATCGTCCCCCACTCCTGATGTCGAGGGGAAATGGGCGAGGTTTAGGACTGTGGCTCATGCAGCTGCAATGGCTGCTTTGGGTACACGGTCCAAACCTCAGATACCCTGGCTGACAGATGTGTTCAGGCTGGCTGAGAAAAAGCGACAGGCCCACTCATCGTCTACAGCATCCCACGTCAGAGAATGAGGAGGCTGACCGCAGCCTTCGCTCGGAGGTTCGGAGAGCCGTGAGGCGCTGCAAGGATGGTTTGTGGTCGTGGGTTGCTGAGGAGATGGAGTCTACCTCAATGGCCCGCTATCATAAATCGCTCTTTAATTACTCTGGTTTTTTTCGGTAAAGTCATGTAGGTAACATTTTTTAATAAATTAAATCACGACGTTTCGGAGACAACACAAGCTTCCGTCTTCAGGCGGAACCGTCACAGCAGAATTACTGTATCAAGTGAAGAGAGCTCTAAGAGACACGAGATTATACATAGATTAAGAAGGGGGGGGAGGAGCCAGGATGTGCCGTGGGGGGGGGGGGGTAGATAAGCTGGTGACATCATTTTTATGCTGCAGGAGATGGCCAGTGAGTTAAAACGTGGGCGGAATTTAAGCTGAACAAAAGGGAAGCTAAGTTAAGCCACCTTCTGTTATGCTGCAGGGGATTAGGAGGATTAGGAGAAGGTTAAGGGAGAAGGTAAAGCTGGGGGGGGAGGAGGACGGATGGCCCAAGGGCGAGCCATGTGGAGTAGTAGCAGCTAAACTGCTTGCCTTGCAGTATACTACATTAAACTACAAGGCTGCTAAAGTTTAACTTGGTTAATAACATATGGATATGTTTATGACAATTGAATCTAAACTGTCTGTCTAGCCATAAACTGCACGTGCAGCTAACGTTTAACTTGGTTAATTACATCCTTCCAATGATTGCTCGATCTGAATCCATCATCTCGGTTGAAGTTATGTCTATGTTTGTATATCTGGATCGCTTCATGGACAAATCTTTGGTAGTAACCTGTAGGTTTACAGAGCACCTTGGTATCGGAGAACACAATGTCATGAGAACCAGCAGTATTACAACATTGGTCAGTTACGGCTGAAGAATTCGTCCTGCCATGTTTCAAATGTGACTTGTGCTCGCGAATGCGGTCAGAAATATGTCGTTTCGTTTCCCCGATATAACAATCCCCACAGGTGCAACTCAGTTTGTTGACATCAGGGTACTGTAAGTCAGGAATGACATCATTTATGGATGGGATCAGATCACGGATCTTGAGTACTGTACTTAATCGGACCTGAATCTTGTGTTTGTTTAGAATTTTGGAAATCTTTTTGGTCACGCCTGCTATGTATGGCAACGTAATGATCTTGATCGGTGTCTCCGGGGCTTGTTTCTCCACGGTGGGAGAAACAGCTTGGCAGATAGCACGGTCCGAGTATCCGTTCATCTTGAGGGCCAGATGTACATGTTCCAATTCCCTGTCCAGGTGGTGTTGGTCAGAGATGCAGTGGGCCCTATGGTATAGTGTTTTTATGAGGGAATTATTTTGTGCCGGATGGTGGTGGGAATCAGGTTTCAGGTAGGAATCTGTGTGGGTGGCCTTGTAGACAGAATGTCACAAAGAGCCATTGGGTCTCCTCTCAAACATAACATCCAGGAATGGTAGCTTACAATCCTTCTCCACTTCCATGGTGCATTTGATGGATGGGTGCATGGGGTTGATGTGATCTAGAAATTGGTTCAATGCTGGGAGGCGATGTGGCCAAGTGACGAAAGTATCATCCACGTATCTCTTCCACAGGGAAGGACGCAGAGTGGATGTCTGGATGGCGTCTGTTTCAAATTTCTCCATGAAAACATTGGCTATCACTGGTGACAAGGTATCATTCCAGGTGAAGTAAGTGTTGGTGAGGCAGTGCCTAACCAGCGCAGGGACATCAGGGTTCAGTCCATGTTGGACTAAGTCTTCAATTATTTATTCCTTCTAGATTTGAAGCTTTCGTGACTGCAAGGATTCATACTTTTAGTTCTTTTGGTGAAGTCATGTAGGTAAAAAAATGAAATAAAAAATAATAAAAATCAAACAATAAAAATCACGACTTTGTGGAGGCAACACAAGTCTCCATCATCAGGTGGGACTGTCACAGCCAGATTTGCTGCATCAAGTGAAGGAGGGATTCAAGATGTAAGCTCTTAAGTGCCAGTTAAGGGGGGAGGGAGGGGAGGGGCTTATCAGAATGTGGTAGCCAATGAATGGAACGTATCGGGAGGGGGGGGCTAACAGAGGGATGAGGTACTCGTGGTCAACGACGTGTTTATGCGCAAGTCAATGTGGATGTACATAATAGAAAAGGAAAACGAAAATGCCTATGTTTATACCAGTGTTGGCTGACAATAAAGAGAGTACTGTTAAACGTTAGGGATGTAAATACTCGGTAAAGTAAAATAGTGCCTGTCAGATAAGATGGTCCAAAAATGTGTAATTACATCTTTTTTGTATGGTTGATAACATCTTTCCAATGATGACTAAGTTTGTACCCATCATCACGGTTGAAATTATGTCTGTTTGTATATCTGAATGGCGTCGTGTACAAACCTTTGATGGTAGCCAGAGGGTTTGCAGAGCACCTTAGTCTCGGAGAAAACAATCTCATGAGAGCCCACCGCGTTGTAGCAATGATCGGCAACGGCGGAAGACTCAATTTTGCCGTGTTTCAAATCTGATTTGTGCTCGCGGACACGATCAGAGACATGACGTTTCGTTTCCCCAATGTAACAGTCACCACAGCTGCAACTCAGTTTATAGACTCCAGGGTATTGCAAGTCAGGGATGACATCCTTCACAGATGGAATTAGATCACGGATTTTATGTACTGTACTGAATCGGACTTGGATCTTATGTTTGTTTAGAATTTTGGAGATCTTTTTGGTCACGCCTGCTATGTATGGTAACGTCACAGTTTTGATCGGAGTTTCAAGTGGCTGTTTCTGTATGGTGGGAGAAACAGCTTGGCGGATGGTGCTATGGTGTCAGGCACTGGGACCTTGGTGAACAGAGAGACCACATCAAAACTAACGAGGACATCATCAGTAGACAGTGCAATGTCCTTGACAAGAGAGACCAAGTGAGTTGAGTTCAGTACTGCTGCAGATATCTTGCCAGTGAAGGGAAGTAGAGTATCCAACAGAAAACGGGCCTGTTTGCAGGTAGGTGAGTAGATCGTGGACATGATGGGCCGTAGTGGGGTACCTTCTTTATGGATCTTGGGAAACCCATAGAATCTGGGAGGTTTTGCAGCCGAGGGTTTCAGGGAGAGCCGCTTGATAAGTTCAATTAGGGAAGTCGAACTCGTGATGATCTTGTTTGTTTTAGTAGTTAGGCTCTTAGTCGGATCTCTATTGATTTTGGAGTAGCTTCCATCATTGAGCAGGTCCTGGATTTTGTTGTTGTATGAGTTTTTATCCATGATGACAGTGGCATTGCCCTTGTCGGCCGAGAGTATGACTGTCATCCCTCTTTTTTAAATTTGCGAGTTCAGAACGCTCGTTTTTGCTCATGTTGCTAATGGGTTTCTTAGCATTCTTGAGGATAGTGGCTATTTCAGCTTTAGCAACGTCCATTTGGATGTGTCCTAAGCATTTGAAGGCTACATCGACATGTGATATTATATCCTCTACTGGGATATGTTTAGGGATAACTGCGAAATTCAGCCCTTTAGCTAGTATCGTTTTTAGATTGTCAGAGATTGGGATGTTACTCTGATTAATAACGATCTTGTTAACATCTAGCTTTGTAATGCATGGTTCTGGATTCTTTTTTGCTAGGAGATTAAATTTAGCGATCAGGTTAGCTTCACATTTGGTTGACAGTGAATCAGCAGAGGAGGTTGTCATGTTGTCAACACGATCCCAATCGGAAGGGGACATTTTTTGTGTTAACATTAACTTTGATTGTAAGAGAATCTTGGTCTAAATTATCGAGTTCAAGTCGGAGTAATCGTATTCTCTTTGAGATTAGTGATAGGCTAGATATAAACAGAATCCGTTTAGCGTTCGGTGAAGACACAGCAGCAGATGTGAGTGTGAAAGCGATGGGTATTATTGTCGCGGCATCTCTTGAGGAAGGTTAGCGTCTCGATAAGCTGTGACTTCCTGTCTCGTTGTCTGTTAAAAACTCTAACAGATAAGTGAAAATCCTCCATGTAGATGGCATTAATTCGAGATTTGAAGTTTTCGTGACTGCAATGTTTTTTCGGTAAAGTCACGTAGGTAAAAAATGTAAATACATTAAATCACGACGTTTTGGAGGCTACACAATCTTCCGTCTTCAGGTGGAACCGTCACAGCAAATGTACTGCATCAAGTGAAAAGAGCTCTAAGAGACACGAGATTATATATAGGTTAAGAAGGGGGGGGGGAGGAGTCAGGATGGGCCGCGGGGGGGGGGGGTATAAACTGGTGACATTATTTTTATACTGCAGGAGATGGCCAGTGAGTTAAAACGGAGGCGGAATTTAAGCTGAACAAAAGGGAAGCTAAGTTAAGCCGCCTTTTGTTAATTCCATGAAAAGTAACCTGCAGCGCCACACCGATTATCAACATTTGGGGAAAGAACGGTGATCCAATCTCCAACCCCCAGGAACAGGTTTGCAGATTTGCTGAGCATTTCTGTGAGGTCCTGTGGGAGGGGAAATCCCTCAGCGCGGAAAACATCGTAGGACAAAGTGGGGATGACTCTGCTGAGGCTGCGGTGCCTGAAATATTGGAAGAAGTCACCCCCTGTGAGTGGCTGGCTGAGGTGCCATCTGTTGAGGAAGTACTAAAGGCGATCCAGAATCTGAGACCAGGAAAGGCACCGGACAGAGATGATCTCCCAAGCGAAATGCTGAGGGAGGCGTTTGTGCACAGACTGCCCTACATGACGTAATAACAACAGTCTAGACCACTGGACGGGTTCCGCAGGATTGGAAGAATGCCCTGGTGGTCCCCCTCTTTAAGAAGGGGAACTGCACATACTGTGACAACTACAGGGGCATCTCACTCCTCAGTGTGCCGGGAAAGGTCCTGGCAATGATTTTTCAACATCGCCTTGCCAGGCACGCTGAGGAGAGGCTTGTGGAGCCCCAATGTGATTTCAGGAAAGGGCAGTCCTGCGCAGATGCCATATTTTCTGTCCGTCTGCTACAGCAGAGGTGTACAGAATGAATTCCAAAAAGACCTACATCTCTGCTTTATTGACCTGGTCACCATCAGTAGGCCTGGGCTCTGGGTTGTTCTTCGTGCTTTCGGAGTCCCTGACCTGCTGCTCACGATCATTAAGGACCTTCATGATGGTGAGCGGGCCCGGGTAAAATTACGTGGCCAGGAGTCGGAGCCATTCCCTGTTCATTTTGGGGTGCGACAGGGATGTCCTCTGGCTCCCACATTATTTAGCATCTATTACAACCACGTAGTTCGTGAAGCCTTCAATAGTTATACCGGAGGAATTTCCATCTGTTACAGATACAATGGGAGGCTGATCGATGCCCGGGTGCGGTCAAGGGATGGCTCCCTAGTATTCAACCATGTTATGTATGCCGATGATCTGGTAATTGCTGCTCGCTCAGAGGAGGAGGACCACAGCGGAAGTAGGTGACAGGCGTCGAGCCCTGCGGGCGAGGAGGTCCCGCCCACCATCGTTGCTCCGGCCAGCGACCTCCGGCACCCCTCCCACGGTGGTCGGGCATCGCCAGGGCTGCGAGGCTGTCCTCCCCCTGAGAGGCGACCACCCTCAAGGGCGCTGGGACCCCCGCGCACTCCGCCACCCCGGGCGACTAGCACAGAGCGAGGTGTGCTTGTATGTTCTGGGCCACCTTCCAGGATGTTATCTGGCCCTCCTCGGTTATCGATAAGGCGATCCCGAGCTCCCACGCAAGGGAGAGCAGTCGCTCCAGGGCCAGCGAGTCCAAAGCTTTGCCCTCAAGATCGGGATATGCAGCCTGTGCCAGCGCCAGCGCCAGCAAGGAGCAGCGGAACGCAAGCGGTGGCTCCCCCTCCTCTCACTGCTCACAACAACAAGCAGAGCGCCGGGTGGATAAAGCACAGCACGTTGGCACAGTAGGGGGCACAGGTGGTGTATTGGCCATGCATCTCAGTCATTCGAGCTGTGGCACCTGGATCTGCCCGTGACCTCCTGCCAGCGGGCGTTCGACACTTCACGTGGCCTTAAGGTGCACATAGCCTGGCACAAGCGCCGTGGTGACATCACCGTTACTTAGTGGCGAATGGCGGTTGTTCTTCGGCATGTTCCCATGTGTGTGCGTGGGGAGCAGCTGTGTAGCGGTTAGCGCGCTGCGCTACAAACCCGGCGAACCAAGTTTGATTCCCGTTCATGGCCAACACCAGTGAGGATTATCTGAACTGGTCATTAGTCTCAAATGAGTATGTCGCATGTAAACATCACCACTGTTGAGAAAAAGGAGGCCGGGTGTGGTGCTGGCCACCCAGCTCCTCGTGTGCCATGCTTGCTAACAGCGCTTGCCCTTGCAGTCTGCTGAAGGCTAGATGGGGAATCTGCGTCTTTGTGTGTGAAAGTGATTTGTGTGGCTCGGCTGGGGAAGGGGAGGGGATTGAGCAGCGTTGTGTTTTGTGGCATTGTAAGGCTGATGTGGCTGTCTCTTGGTCACTGTTGCACAAAAACACAAAAGTTACCCAAAAGGACATTTAAAAAAATATATAATAAAGTATTGCCATCACATAAATCATCGTGTGCCCACTTCACCAAGTTGTCCAGTCATCTCAACTACCTGTGTGATACCGAAGGAGGCAAGGACACAACGCAACGTACCGACGACAGTCGTCCCCAAATGCCCTTTAAAGCCTCACAGTATGAATCCTTGCAGTCACGAAAGCTTCAAATCTAGAATTAGAGAAAATCTTTAAATGTGGAGTAAGGGTTTGAGACGGCACATGTTACTCGTTCCACTGCTGTTTGCAACCTCAAAACATTCCCATCACAGTGAAGAGGTTTTGTGATAACCAAATATGCCCCACTGCGTCGCCGTCTTCTGCAATTAGAGGTTATGTTAATTATTTTGCAGAGTGAATGCTACCCCACCCACATTCTTAAGTTAAGATGCAGCAATTACACGCTAATGATTCATGGGTACAATAGCGGCGTGCCAGAATTAATCCATGAGGGTGCATACGGATAAAGATTCAAAGGTATGTCCAACAGCTTGACATTTGGTTTAGGTTTGTGACTACAGGAGAATCCCTACAGGTAGGAACAATGTTCCACACTACCCACCAGGGATTTTTTGTCTGTCTGTCTGTGGTGCATAAATAAATATATAATACAAACAGCTCTTTGATTGGTGGAGACCTACTGCCGGGTACGGAGAGGGGAGGGACCTAAGGGAAGGGTGGTCAGGGGAGGGGCCTAAGGGTGGGGGGGGGGGTCAGCGGAGGGGCCTGAGGGAGGGGGGTAAGGGGAGGTGCCTAAGCAAGGGGGAGGGGCCGATAGTTAAGGGGGTTGAGGATCTTCTTGGCTATTTCAGTAAAGTCACCTTCTACGTGACTTTACCGAAAGAACCAAGAAGATGAATCCCTGCAGTCACGAAAGCTTTAAATCGGGGTTGAGGATGTCGGGGAGGGTGGGGGGAAGGTAAACACGCCCACTCATCCAACTGCCCCCCCCCGAACGCTGCGCTGAGTGTGTGTGAGTCTGAGAGTGTGTGCGTGTCTGAAAGTGTGATGGTGAGTGTGTGTGAGAGTGGGTGCATGTGTGTGTGAGTCTGAGAGTGTGAGAGTGAGTGTATGTGTGTGTGAGTCTGAGAGTGTGAGGGTGAGAGGGTGAGAGTGTGTGTGTGAGTCTGAGAGTGTGAGGGTGAGTGTGTGTGTGAGTCTGAGAGTGTGAGATTGAGTGTATGTGTGTGTGAGAGTGAGTGGCCTGGCACAAGCGTTGTGGTGACGTCACCGCCACTTAGTGGCGAATGGCGGTTGTTGTTGTGTGTGTGAGTCTGAGAAAGTGTGAGTCTGAGAGTGTGATATGTGAGTGTGTGTGTGAGTCTGAGAGTGTGAGAGGTGAGTGTGTGTGTGAGTCTGAGAGTGTGAGTATGTGTGTGAGTGAGAGTGTGGGCGTGAGTGTGTGTGTGTCTGAGAGTGTGAGAGTGTGTGTGTGTGAGTGTGAAAGTGAGTGTGTGTGTGAGTCTGAGAGTGTGAGATGTGAGTGTGTGTGTCAGTCTTAGAGAGTGTGAGCGTGAGTGTGTGTGTGTGAGTCTGAGAGCGTGAGAGTGTGTGTGAGTGTGAGTCTGAGGGTGTGAGAGTGTGTGAGTCTGAGAGTGTGAGCGTGAGTGTGTGTGTGTGAGTCTGAGAGCGTGAGAGTGTGTGTGAGTGTGAGTCTGAGAGTGTGAGAGTGTGTGTGAATCTGATAGTGTGAGAGTGAGTGTATGTGTGTGCGTGTCTGAGAGTATGAGTGTGTTTGAGTCTGAACGTGTGTGTGTGAGCGTGAGTGTGTGTGTGCGAGTCTGAGAGTGTGAGGGTGAGTGTGTGTGTGAGTCTGAGAGTGTGAGAATGTGTATGTGTGAGTTTGAGAGTGAGTGTGTGAGTCTGTGAGTTTGAGAGTGAGTGTGTGTGTGAGTCTGAGAGTGTGAGATGTGAGTGTGTGTGTGTCAGTCTTAGAGTGTGAGATGTGAGTCTGTGTGTGAGTCTGAGAGTGAGTGTGTGTGTGAGTCTGAGACTGTGAGCGTGAGTGAGTGTGTGTGAGTCTGAGAGCGTGAGAGTGTGTGTGAGTGTGAGTCTGAGCGTGTGAAAGTGTGTGTGTGAGTCTGAGAGTGTGAGAGTGAGTGTATGTGTGTGCGAGTCTGAGAGTATGAGAGTGTGTGTGTGTGAGTCTGAAAGTGTGTGTGTGAGGGTGTGTGTGTGCGAGTCTGAGAGTGAGTGTGTGTGTGTGAGTCTGAGAGTGTGAGAGTGAGTCTGAGAGTGAATGTGTGTGAGTGTGAGAGTGAGTGTGTGTGAGTCTGAGAGTGAGTGTGTGTGTGTGTGAGTCTGAGAGTGTGTGTGTGTGAATCTGAGAGTGTGAGCGTGATTGTATGTGTGTGTGAGTCTGTGTGTGAGTCTGAGAGTGTGAGAGTGAGTGTGTGGGCGTGAGTGTGTGTGTGTGTCTGAGAGTGTGAGAATGAGTGTGTGAGTCTGAGAGTGTGAGAGTGTGTGTGTGTGAGTCTGAGAGTGTGACAGTGTGTGTGTGTGAGTCTGAGAGTGTGTTTGTGAGTCTGAAAGTGTGAGAGTGTGTGTGTGAGAGAGTGAGTGTGTGTGTGCGAGTCTGAGAGTGTGAGGGTGAGTGTGCGTGTGAGTCTGAGAGTGTGAGAGTGAGTGTGTGTGTGTGAGTCTGAGAGTGTGTTTGTGAGTCTGAAAGTGTGAGAGTGTGTGTGTGTGAGAGTGAGTGTGTGTGAGTCTGAGAGTGTGAGAGTGAGTGTGTGTGAGTCTGAGAGTGTGAGTGTGTGTGAGTCTGAGAGTGTGTGTGTGTGAGTCTGAGAGTGTGAGCGTGAGTGTATGTGTGTGTGAGTCTGTGTGTGAGTCTGAGAGTGTGAGAGGTGAGTGTGTATGAGTCTGAGAGTGTGAGAGTGAGTGTATGTATGAGAGTGAGTGTGTGTGTGTGAGAGTGAGTGTGTGTGTGTGCGAGTCTGAGAGTGTGAGGGTGAGTTTGTGTGTGAGTCTGAGAGTGTGAGAGTGAGTGTGTGAGTGTGAGAGTGAGTGTGTGTGTGAGTCTGAGAGTGTGTGTGTGAGTCTGAGAGTGTGAGATGTGAGTGTGTGTTTCAGTCTGAGAGTGTGAGATGTGAGTGTGTGTGCGAGTCTGAGAGTGTGAGAGTGTGTGTGAGTGTGAGTCTGAGAGTGTGTGTGTGTGTGAGTCTGTGAGTCTATTTTTATTTTTATTTTTGTTTTGTTTTATTTTATTTTCATTACTTTTAATGTTTTACCTACGTGACTTTACCGAAAAAACCTGAGAATATGAGTCTGAGAGTGTAAGAGTGAGTGTATGTGTGTGCGAGTCTGAGAGTATGAGAGTGTGTGTGTGAGTCTGAAAGTGTGTGTGTGAGCGTGAGTGTGTGTGTGCGAGTCTGAGAGTGAGTGTGTGTGTGTGAGTCTGAGAGTGTGAGAGTGAGTGTGTGTGAGTCTGAGAGTGTGAGTGTGTGCGAGTCTGAGAGTGTGAGAGTGTGTGTGTGTGAGTATAAAAGTGTGAGGGTGTGTGCGTGAGTCTGACAGTGAGTGCATGTGTGTGTGAGTCTGAAAGTGTGAGAGTGTGTGTGAGTGTGTGCGATTGAGTGTGTGTGTGAGTCTGAGAGTGTGAGAGTGAGTCTGAGAGTTAATGTGTGTGAGTGTGAGAGTGAGTGTGTGTGAGTCTGGAGTGTGAGAGTGAGTGTGTGGGCGTGAGTGTGTGTGTATGTCTGAGAGTGTGAGAGTGAGTGTGTGGGTGTGAGTCTCAGAGTGTGAGAGTGAGTGTGTGAGTCTGAGAGTGTGTGTGTGTGAGTCTGAGAGTGTGACAGTGTGTGTGTGTGAGTCTGAGAGTGTGTTTGTGAGTCTGAAAGTGTGAGAGTGTGTGTGTGTGTGAGAGAGTGAGTGTGTGTGTGTGCGAGTCTGAGAGTGTGAGGGTGAGTGTGTGTGTGAGTCTGAGAGTGTGAGAGTGAGTGTGTGTGTGTGTGAGTCTGAGAGTGTGTTTGTGAGTCTGAAAGTGTGAGAGTGTGTGTGTGAGAGTGAGTGTGTGTGTGTGAGTCTGAGAGTGTGAGAGTGAGTGTGTGTGAGTCTGAGAGTGTGTGTGTGTGTGTGTGAGTCTGAGAGTGTGTGTGTGTGAGTCTGAGAGTGTGAGCGTGAGTGTATGTGTGTGTGAGTCTGTGTGTGAGTCTGAGAGTGTGAGAGGTGAGTGTGTGTATGAGTCTGAGAGTTTGAGAGTGAGTGTATGTGTAATGTAGTAACTCGGCGGGAGACGACTTCACGGGTAACACACTCTTTATTTTATCAAACTCGTTCACAGGTGACTAACACCTACTTTGTATCTCGGGTGACAAACACCCACTTAGTATCTCGGGTGACAAACACCCACTTAGTATCTCGGGTGACAAACACCCACTTAGCTACTTGGCGACTAACGCCCACTGAGCTACTCGGATGACCAACATCCACTTAGTATCTCGGGTGACAAACACCCACTTAGCTACTCGGCGACTAACGCCACTGAGCTACTCGGATGACCAACATCCACTTAGCTACTCGGCGACTAACGCCCCTGAGCTACTCGGGACACTCCCTGCCCGGGGTATCCGTCTCGACTGTGGGTCCCCAGCCCGACCCACGGGGGCGTCGGACCCCGGGTCCCACAGCCTCGCCTCCGAGCCACACAGGGCCCCGGTCCCCACAAGGACGGCGGGACTAGGGGTCTCGTGGCACTAGGTCTTCAGCTCCGTCTTCGGGTCTTCAACTGGGTAACTCCCCCCGAGTGCTCTCGCGCGTCCCCCTTTATACCCCACCTGCGGACGTCGCTGCGAGCACCCACTTATTCGACCAATCGCCGGGCGCTGGCTACGATCCTCTTTTCCCACATCTCATCGTGCCTCACCACTCACGCCGCGCCGCCCCGTCATCTGTCACTCCCGGCGCGCGCGTCCACACCACGCCCACAACGCGTGCCCAACCCCGCACCCCGCGCCGCCCCGTGATCCATCACTGTCACAGTCGGCGCACGTCAATACCACCACTACATCACCCCCTACCACATAGCTCGCAGCCGCCCCGGCTGCTATAAAAATATACAAACCCCCCTGTGTGCCCCGTAACACAACACAACAACAAGAACAACAACTAACCTAACAACACAACACGACGCGAACACTACCATCCGCAACCCTCAACCAATGCCACCGCGACAATAGAACAATATATACAAACCGGCGAGTGACAATAGCAATGTGTATGCAAAAAGGAAAATAAATGGAAAATTTTTTTTTTCTTTCGACTCGTGCAGTGTCCCCTTTTTCTTCCGAGCGTCCCTACAACGGGACATTACCCCGGCAGAGGGGAACACCGGGCGAGCTCGGTGTAGAGAAAAAACGTCTTCATGAAAATTGTTGAGACCTAGCCCGAGTCCGCCTTGCCGGTCCGTCGTACGGCACCAGACGCGGTTGAACGTCCGGTGGTGCCGGCGGTTCAGGAAGACATCGGCCAGGCATCGAGGACTCGTGCGTGCCCCGGGGTTCAGGCTCTCGACGGTCAGCAGCCGTCAAGCCCGAGGCACCTGGAGGTGGGTCAGGTGGAGACACGTGAGGATCAGCCTGCGACACCTCCCTCCCCGAGTCGACGGTCACATCACACGCCCGGTCGTCACGGCACAGAACGGGGTCACACGGTGCCGCATAGGGCTTCAGTCGGGAGGGGTGCACGTACCAACGGCGTTTCCCCCATTTGATCTGTATACTCTGGGGTCGTGCAACCCGCACAATTTCCACCGGTCCCCTCCAAGGTCTCAACAACTTGGGGGACGTAGCCAACGGTGCATGTGGACAATGCAGCCAGGCCTTATCGCCTGGTTTCCAATCATGCGTATCGATAGGCCGCGAGTACCCCCGGCACCTGTAAGTCCCAATCAACCTGATCGTCGCAGACCTGTTGGCACAACATAGACGTAATCGTCCTGTTCAGACGCTCAACCATCCCGTCAGTCTGCGGGTGGTAGGGGGAAGTACGCACTTTCTTTGTACCCAACAGGTCGCACACCTCGCGCAACAAAACGCTCGAAAAATTCTTCCCTTGATCCGTCAGCAAGCGTTCGGGGGCGCCCTTGTCCAACACATAACCCTGGACAAAGGCGTCCGCCACCGCCGCAGCCGACTGGTTGGCGAGCGGCCATGCCATAGGCCATCGGGTGAAGTATTCCACGCCAACCAGCAGGAACCTATTTCCCCTTGGTGTAGCCGGAAAGGGCCCCAAGATGTCCAACGCTACCAATTCGTTTATACGCGAAACCTGAATGGATTGCAGCGGTGGATTAGCTGCCAATGGTGGCGGTTTCCTTTTGGCGCACCCTACGCATCCCTTAAGAATATTCGCCACGTCGTTACCCATCCCCGGACAATAATAGTCTTGCTGGATTAGGGCGAGCGTTTTGTGAAAACCCAGATGCATGAGCCGTTCATGAGCTGCCAGAACAACCCTACCCCGCATAGCAACAGGCACAACGAGCACGTGACGCCGGGACATGTTGTCCCACCTCATCAAAAGGCCCTGTCTGCACACCCAGGAACCGACCCGCGCCTCCCCTTCTTCGGGAGCGCCAACTTTCCGACGTAGCGTAAGTAGGGAGCTGTCGGACATCTGGAGGCGGCCCCACTCAATGAGGGGCAACGACAACAGCGAATCCCTCCCCGTGGGGGCGTCCTCTCCCGGGGTGTCAGTGGCGGCGAGCGCAACTCCCGGGGTGCCGGCGACCGGGGGTTTGCACCGCGCCGATCCCAACAAACATGTGCAGTCCGTGCACGGCGGCAACCGCGACAAGGCGTCCGCGTTTGAGTGTCGCAACCCCTTGCGGTAAATCGTCGTGAATTGGTAGTCTTGAAGGACCTCCAACCATCGGGACAATTGGCCCGATGGCTGTGCCACGCGCATAGCGTATTGTAGAGCCGCATGGTCCGTCCGGACCGTAAAATGACGGCCGTAAAGATACGGCCTGAATTGCTGTGTAAAAAACACAATGGCTAACAATTCACGACGAGTTACGCAATAGCGTTGTTCTGCGGGGGAAAGAACCCTACTACCGTAGGCGACCACCCGTTCAACCCCCCCGACCACCTGTGAGAGCACCCCCCCGATACCCGTATTGCTGGCGTCCGTGTCAAGCAAAAACGGTTGTGTGAAATCGGGGTAACACAAGGGGGGAGCCTGCACCAAGGCGTCACGGAGGGAGCAGAACGCAGCCTCCTCTTCCGCCCCCCAGTGAAACCTCACACCCTTAGCCGTCAAAGCGTGCAGGGGCTTGGCTATGGTGGCAAATTGCTTGACAAAACGACGGTAATAGGAGGCAAAACCAATGAAACTACGAACCTCCGTGACCGAGGTTGGCGTTGGCCATGAGCTGACGCAATGCGTCTTAGCAGGGTCCGTCGAGATCCCTGAACGACTCACGATATGGCCCAAATACCTGACCGATTCCCGAAGCAGAAAACATTTAGCCGGTTTAAATTTAAGCTTAGCGGAACGCATCCTGAGGAACACCGCTCTCAGTCGCTGGAGGTGCTCCTCGAAAGTCCGACTAAAGACGATGATATCGTCAAGATAAATCAAACAGGTATCCCATTGGAGGCCCGACAAAACCAATTCCATGAGTCTCTGGAACGTGGCGGGAGCGGAATGTAAGCCCATGGGCAAACGGTTGAATTCAAATAGGCCCCCAGGTGTCCGGAAAGCAGTTTTAGGTTTAGACTCGTTATCGAGTGGCAATTGCCAAAATCCAGAAAGCAGATCGAGTGTGGAAAAAAACTGCGCTCCCGCCAAGGCATCCAGCGACTCATCCATCCTGGGGAGCGGATACGCATCCGCCATCGAGATTTTGTTTAAGCGGCGGAAATCGACACAAAACCGCAAGGACCCGTCCTGTTTCTTTACTAGGACAATAGGAGCACCCCACGGACTAGAAGAGGGCGAAATGATATGGCCGCCAACATATCATTAACCGCCGATTGCACATGTTCCTTCTCGGCTGGGCTGAGCCGGAAGGGATTCTGACGAATAGGGGCCGCGTCCCCTGTAGCTATGTGGTGGCGCAACAGGTCAGTGCAGCCGATATCGTACTTATGTTTGCTGAACACGTCAGCAAACTCGATGAGCAAACCCCTCAATGCTCCCAATTGCACCCCGGACAAGTTAGCAGAACCCGCACACAGCGAGTCCAACCACTCAGTCCCCTCATCACTTTGAGGATGCGACTTGACAGTGAAATCTGCTTGAGCCACGAGCCGTTCCTCAACGGGTAGCGGCGCGGCGTGAGCCAGCACCGTTCCCTGCGCAATTACGGCCGGCCGCGACCCCGTATTCAGGACCATTACGAACGGCTCACTGTCCCCTCTCACCATGGTTTGAGCAACCGCTAAGTCGAGGCCCTTACTGGCTCTGTTTGACGGCCCCAACAGCACCCCCTGTGCCTCCGCACCCACCTCGAGTGGCTTCCTGAACCGAAGGGGTACTAACATTTGCGATCCCGGGGGCACCCGTACAGTGTGAGTCGCCAGCGCCTGCACCGTCGCACAAACCGTGCGCACTTTGGTAGGGCTCGACAAGAACGCAACCCGCCGACCTGACGGAAGCTCTATGCAGGCCTGATCTATAAGAATTTTGATGGGCATTTTGGACAAAAAGTCCGTACCTAGCAAACAGGGAACGGCCAGCGATGATGATACAAAAATAGGGCCCGCTAATTTAATGTCACCAATGCAAATAGTCGCCCGAATCTGGCCGATGATCCCCAGGGATCCCCCATTCGCCGCATAAAATGGCACGTCTACTGGCAGAAGGGGTCTACTTTGGACGGGAAGAATGTTATAAATAAGGTCCGAGATGATGGTGGCCGACGCACCCGTGTCAACAAGCACCCGGACCTCAACCCCGTCAATGAACCCCGTTACCACGGACGACCCGGCCGACGCAGCCACGATCCTGTGGGCCAATTCGGACCACTCGACTGCTTGCGGGCCGCGTACGGACCCCCCTCGCCGAATTGAACCCCCGGCACCCAGCCGCGAACCCCCCACCGCGAAGCGGCGACCCGAATTGTGGACCGAACGTGTGAGGTGCCGCGACTTGCCGGGTTTTGTTGGGATGACTTGTGGCCCTGGTCGTCGTCCCGACGTGGTCCTGTGGCGCGCTGACGCGGGGCCCGGCACCCGGCTGCGACGTGACCCCGAAGGCCGCAGTTGTAGCAGACGACGGACGTCGTAGGTTTCGGTTGCTCCAGCTTGCGGGGCGAACGTGTGGGCGAACGACCTCCCGTTCTCCACTCCCCCGGACGCGATGCAGCGAAGGCCTGCTCCTGCACCGCAGCTGGCTGAGGTCCGGCGATCGTGGCGGCCAGTGCCGCGTTCCCCGCCCATTTGCAGACGACCCCCGGCTTGCGTTTGAGGACCTCGTACGCGTGAATGCTCGTGGCGATCGCCAGGGAGCAGATATCCATCTCGTCTGCCACGTTGATGGGGACCCCCAACTCGTGGGCCAACACCAGCAGCTGCTCCGTCACCATGGCGTCCTTCCCCTCCTTATCCATGCGGGGAAAAGCTGCGTCCGCCAAGGCGAGTAGTGCCGTGCGGTAGGCTAGCGTCGTTTCCCCAGCCACCTTCCGCCGATCGTAGAACTGGTGGCGACACGTGGAGGGCGGCCCGAACACCTTCGCCATCAGGTGTAGTGCGGCCTGGAGCGTAGAGCGGGACGACCTTGCAGCAGATGTGAAGGCTGCAAGCGCGTCGTCGTCAAGCATCGCTGGCAACGCACGCAGGGCAGTGGTGTCGGACCACCCCGACATCTCCTGATGAGCGAGGAACCTTCGTTGGAAGGCTCCCCAGTCGCCCCCATCCGCCTTGAACGCCGACAGCGCGGGCAATCTTTGCTGGAGGACCCGATCGTCGTCGACGTCGGAGAGATTTTCCCGCGCTCCGCTGGAGTTGTGTAAAATGTCGGCTCGGTTGTCAGGCGCAAAATGGAGGGCTCCGGCGCGCGCTGATGACGTGGGCTGCGCTGCGCGGAGGTGTCCGGCCACGTGGCGTCCGTCTTTCCCGCCAATCGGTGGCGGCCCCCCAAAAACGGCGGCAACTTCCAGACTTTTGGCGCGAAGCGCCTTTTGGCGGGAATCCTCCAACGTCGCTTCCTCCACGACCCCCGCAGCCGTTTTTCCGCTCGCCGGAACGGAGATGTCGGCCAAGACAGCGGCGGCGGCGAGTAGCAACTCCGCCAACCGGGAGTGCGCGTCCTGGAGGCTGGTGTCGGAGGCAAGCGGAGCGTCGGCCATCACCGCGAAGTGCTGCATCGGCGGCAACTCCTCGTCCTCTACTCCCGAGGTCGGTGTCCCCGGTACGCCGTCGTCATCCCGACCTCGCTCGTGGGTACGGGTAGTCTTCCTTGTGTCCATACTTCTTGAAGACAGGTTTACTTCTGACGCCAGTTGTAATGTAGTAACTCGGCGGGAGACGACTTCACGGGTAACACACTCTTTATTTTATCAAACTCGTTCACAGGTGACTAACACCTACTTTGTATCTCGGGTGACAAACACCCACTTAGTATCTCGGGTGACAAACACCCACTTAGTATCTCGGGTGACAAACACCCACTTAGCTACTTGGCGACTAACGCCCACTGAGCTACTCGGATGACCAACATCCACTTAGTATCTCGGGTGACAAACACCCACTTAGCTACTCGGCGACTAACGCCACTGAGCTACTCGGATGACCAACATCCACTTAGCTACTCGGCGACTAACGCCCCTGAGCTACTCGGGACACTTCCTGCCCGGGGTATCCGTCTCGACTGTGGGTCCCCAGCCCGACCCACGGGGGCGTCGGACCCCGGGTCCCACAGCCTCGCCTCCGACCCACACAGGGCCCCGGTCCCCACAAGGACGGCGGGACTAGGGGTCTCGTGGCACTAGGTCTTCAGCTCCGTCTTCGGGTCTTCAACTGGGTAACTCCCCCCGAGTGCTCTCGCGCGTCCCCCTTTATACCCCACCTGCGGACGTCGCTGCGAGCACCCACTTATTCGACCAATCGCCGGGCGCTGGCTACGATCCTCTTTTCCCACATCTCATCGTGCCTCACCACTCACGCCGCGCCGCCCCGTCATCTGTCACTCCCGGCGCGCGCGTCCACACCACGCCCACAACGCGTGCCCAACCCCGCACCCCGCGCCGCCCCGTGATCCATCACTGTCACAGTCGGCGCACGTCAATACCACCACTACATATGTATGAGAGTGAGTGTGTGTGTGAGAGTGAGTGTGTGTGTGTGCGGGTCTGAGAGTGTGAGGGTGAGTTTGTGTGTGAGTCTGAGAGTGTGAGAGTGAGTGTGTGAGTGTGAGAGTGAGTGTGTGTGTGAGTCTGAGAGTTTGTGTGTGAGTCTGAGAGTGTGAAATGTGAGTGTGTGTGCGAGTCTGAGAGTGTGAGAGTGTGTGTGAGTGTGAGTCTGAGAGTGTGTGTGTGAGTCTGAGAGTGTAAGAGTGAGTGTATGTGTGTGCGAGTCTGAGAGTATGAGAGTGTGTGTGTGAGTCTGAAAGTGTGTGTGTGAGCGTGAGTGTGCGAGTCTGAGAGTGAGTGTGTGTGTGAGAGTCTGAGAGTGTGAGAGTGAGTGTGTGTGAGTCTGAGAGTGTGAGTGTGTGCGAGTCTGAGAGTGTGAGAGTGTGTGTGTGTGAGTATAAAAGTGTGAGGGTGAGTGTGTGTGCGTGAGTCTGACAGTGAGTGCATGTGTGTGTGAGTCTGAAAGTGTGAGAGTGTGTGTGAGTGTGTGCGAGTGAGTGTGTGTTTGAGTCTGAGAGTGTGAGATGTAAGTGTGTGTGTGAGTCTGAGAGTGGGAGATGTGAGTTTGTGTGTGAGTCTGAGAGTGTGAGTGTGTGTCTGAGAGTGTAAGAGTGAGTGTGTTTGTGTGAGTCTCAGAGTGTGAGCGCGAGTGTGTGTGAGTCTGAGAGTGTGAGAGTGTGTGTGAGTGTGAGTCTGAGAGTGTGAGAGTGAGTGTATGTGTGTACGAGTCTGAGAGTGTGTGTGTGTGTGAGTCTGAGAGTGTGAGGGTGAGTGTGAGAGTGAGTGTGTGTGAGTCTGACAGTGAGTGCATGTGTGTGTGAGTCTGAGAGTGTAAGAGGGAGTGTATGTGTGTGTGAGTCTGAGAGTGTGTGTGTGAGTCTGAAAGTGTGAGGGTGTGTGTGTGTGAGAGTGAGTGTATGTGCGAGTCTGAGAGTGTGAGAGTGAGTGTGAGTCTGAGAGTGTGAGAGTGTGTGTGTGTGAGTCTAAAAGTGTGAGGGTGAGTGTATGTGCGTGAGTCTGACAGTGAGTGCATGTGTGTGTGAGTCTGAAAGTGTGAGTGTGTGTAAGTGTGTGCGAGTGAGTGTGTGTGTGAGTCAGAGAGTGTGAGATGTAAGTGTGTGTGTGAGTCTGAGAGTGTGAGTGTGTGTCTGAGAGTGTAAGAGTGAGTGTGTTTGTGTGAGTCTCAGAGTGTGAGCGTGTGTGTGTGTGAGTCTGAGAGTGTGAGGGTGAGTGTGTGTGTGAGTCTGAGAGTGTGAGAGTGAGTGTATGTGTGTGTGAGTCTGAGATGTGAGTGTGTGTGAGTCTGAGAGTGAGTGTGTGAGTCTCAGAGTGTGAGAGAGAGAGTGTATGTGTGTGCGAGTCTTAGTTACCTAGAGTGTTATACAGGTAGGAACAACAGGTTCCACACTGCCCACCAGGGATTATGTGTCTCTCTGTCTGTCGTGCATATCCGGAATTCCGCCCACCCATGCACCTCCCCACCGAACACCAAGCTACGCCGCGATTGGTTGACGATGTCGGGGAGGGTGGGGGGGAAGGGTCAACATGCCCACTCATCCAACTGCCCCCCCCCCTGAACGCCGCGCTGTCCAACCAAGTTCCTACCTGCCCACTCCGAAGAAACGTGTTATTTGCGCCTTGAAGCACATATACATACAGTATGTTATAATTAAGTAATAGTTATAACAATGTCCGCTCCTTTGTCAATCCACTGCTGGATGAAAACCTCTCCGTGCTGTGTGGGGTGAAGGGTCGGTGAAGCAGCAGACCAGCACCCCTTCAGATAATTTCCTCTGACGTTAGCTGTGGCCAGGAATCAAACCTGGGTCGTTGGTTTTCAAGTGCATTGTTGCGAACTGCTGTGCTTCAGATCTACTCCAAACATTATAATTACCGGTGATCATTTATAAAAAAAAACAATACTTTTACTCCAAATGAAAACACGTTTTTTATGCGAACATACTGGATTTCTGGCCCCTGAATTAATACATTTCAATGTTACTTGCCATATTTAGTCAACTATTTACGGTGCTGTCATCATTTAGATCATAATACTTTTCTTTTAATACGTAAAAGTTCCACAACCATCATGTTATCATTTAAATGGATTTTTGTGTTTAGTTTGTTGTCCTTCCCTCGCACCTCTGATTCGTACGGTTGGCTACGTACGGCGCAGAATACGTTAAACATACATACATCAAGTTCCATAAGTTGTATTTTTGTACTAAAATGGGGGAAGGGGTTCGACCTTCAGAACATATCCTGATCGCTGCCGTGGCTTTGCAATAAGAATCTCGCTGTTATCGAATGCCTATCACTGTTCTTTGACTACAACTTTTTTCTGTGGTTGCATAACTTTGAACCCTAACAAATCTTTAAATCAGCAAGCCCTTGTTGAACCTGTTCCATTTCAGCATTCCTTGTTACACTCCATGGCAATTCGTGCATAAAGACTATTCATAATACTAGATAAAGAAAAAATCCCCCTTAAACCTCAACACCATTGTACTTACCCCTGCACTTAAGTATAAACCATTTCGATTTTTCTCGATTATCTTTTTACACACATGTGATATACTGGTTGGTGTGTACAACATTTTCATGGATTTTTTTTCCTCACAGTGAAGTGTGGCCTTAAAAAGTAACATACTATTTTATATACATGGTAAACTTAATGACATAAAACTTTTGTGACTGCAGGAATTCATATTATTTGGGTCTTTCGGTAAAGTCACGTAGACAGAAAAAACAATAAAATCAAAATCACGACGTTTCGCTCGCAACACAAGCAATCGTCTTCAGGTGGAAAAGAGAGGGGGGTGGGGTGGGGGGTGTTGTGATCGAAATGTCGTGATTTTTATTTTATAATTTTTTATATCTACGTGGCTTTACTGAAAGACCCAAAAAATATGGTAAACATAATGTTTTTCTGCATATATGGATGCCAAGTTTGTGGATCTGTTTGCGCAGTATTTTTTTACATATTTGTACCTAATTCAAGTTTGAGCGTTTAGAATTTGTGAAGCGGTCAGGATTTTCTGCAAAGCATCCAAATGCTACTGTCTCTCAAGATGCTATACTGGAGTGATGGGACACGTAGACCTGAAGTAGAAGGGTTCAACTATCAGGTGCTTTTTGTTGAATCGGGTGAGACCTCAAGAGACCAGGATAGTTCTACAAAGATGTGACATGGAGGCCCTGGAATCCGGACTTTGTCACGAAGGTCAATGCTAGAAACATGTTTAGTGAGGTGAATTTAGATTTATCATGGAATTGTAAATAAACCCTCCTTGCAGGTAAAAAGCAATATTAGCTGTATAAACCAAATCGAGAATTTAATTAAAATTATTAAAGTATTTTTTCGCAATCCTAGAAAAGTATTGCCATAATAGCTGTTGCCATTCCTCGCATTCCTTTGGCTCGTTTTAGACACATTCACCGCCTACAACAGGTATAGTGAAGTCACGCATAGCACCGTTTTTAAGCTGAGAAAGCATGAGTTTGCAGATACCTATCTGCCTTTTATTTTATTGGCTAAGCGGATGCCACAGGTGTGGCTTAAGGCTGGCTTGGCTGTGTACATATGTGTAAGGCTGCAAGTGCTGGAGCTCAAACACTCCTGCGCCCCTCCCCTGTGTGGTAGTCACTTTCCCTGGACTCACAAGAATGGCGAGCGACATGATCGTGTACTGGGGCTCGGGCAGCCCGCCGTGCTGGCGCATCTTGCTGTGCCTGGAGGAGAAGGCGCTGCAGGGCTACCAGCAGAAGCTGCTCTCCATGGAGAAGCAGGAGCACAAGAGTGCAGCTGTGATCGAGATCAACCCCAGAGGACAGGTGAGCCGCACGGTGCAGTAAAAACAGCCACGGTGACATGACCGATTGACAATAGATTTTGGGTGTTTTACCGCGAATGAGTCTGGCCAAATTTGGTTCCAAAAACCCTCCACCACCCGTCATATCCAAGTAAATTGTCATGCGGACAGTGCAAGCATTGAATTCTATGTAAGGTCTGCGAAAAACTATGAAGCTCATTTACTAACAACACAAACACTTTGCACGGGAAATAGTACAGCATTGCTCATGCGATGACCATATACTAAATATAACGTGCCACGAAGAAAAGTACTGTAGTTGCTTAAAAGATGTCCTTGAAAGGAAGTGTCACTGATGAATGTGTCGAGGTTATTTTGTTGTATCGTGCACCACTCCCAACAGCAGCAGCACTGTTTAATATTCTAAGTTTCATATTCTAAGTAGAAGGATTATGCTTGGGAACATTTGAATGAACAGAAGAGCAGGTTTAATGTTATTTAAAAATATGTTTGCAGCAATATGACACCACAAGTCTGAAATACTAGCATTGCAAAAAAAATAATTATTATCGTAGTACAGGACTAACGTCCGATTATCACGGTTGGCTACATACGGTGCGAATAAAGGTCAACATACATACAACGTATCATACATACAACGTATCAGTTAAAACCGATACAAATTCTAAGTGCAACATGAATTGCAATACACAACACAGTACAGCAGTGTTCTATATCGCTAACCAAATTGCATTGCTTTGCACACTTAAAGCAAATGATATGCGATCCTGTGTTGTGTTTCCATGATGCAATCTCTGTTCTCCCAAACACGGTTCCCCGGAGGCACTTCTGGATATTTGTGCAAAGTCATTGTTTTGAAGGCCACCAGCGCCATTCTAATTACAGGAGGCAGAGGGAGTGCAGACGCACCTTTGGGCGCCACGGCGGCGAGATGTTATCTTCCCCGCCTGGTATGCAGGAGGTCTATTTTGTACTGTTGCATAAAGGGCGTTTATAAGAAACGATATACATCTTAGCAATGACACTTCTAATAAAAACAACTCCAAAACTTTACAGTTGACCAATTTCGTACTTTTAAATAGTGTAGGGACATATGACGTCACTACTGTGTTGGCTCGGTATGGGTGCTGTAGGCGAGTGTCACGGAGGTCATGTCATGCCGTGACACTCTGCGTGAACCCAACAGGACACATGACCGGACAAAGGGGGGCTCGGGGCCCCAGGGGGGAGCTTGGGGGTCACGTGGTTGGGGGCCCGAACTTTCCCGAAGGATCGAGAAGGGGGCGTGGCCTGGGGCGGAGCTGGCCACGCCACGAAAGTTACAAGCGGGGTATGAACAGAGCTGCGCTTTTTCGATTTAAAGCTTTCGTGACTGCAGGGATTCATCTTCTTGGTTCTTTCGGTAAAGTCACGTAGAATGGAAATAATAAAATAATGAAAATAAAACATAATAAAATAATTATCACCATGTTGTATTATTATTTTATTATTTCCATGCTACGTGACTTTACCGAAAGAACCAAGAAGAGCTGGGCTGTTCAACCCCGGGAAGAAGACGCCATAAACGGTCCTCCAGGCTCCGATCGTCGTTCGTGACCAGGCAGCCCGTCACCTGCCTTGGTCACGCTATGTAGTATTCCCTCCCCGAGTGTTAGTGAGATTAGGAACGGTGGTCACCACCTTATGTACAGTATAGCGTTCACGTCGGTTGTTGTGTTAATAAATAACAAGGCCGTAGACATGGAGTCAACATTGGGGTGGACCAAATCTTCCAGAAATACAATCTTAATTTGAAAACGAATTTCCTGCCTAAAATATTTTTAAAAATCACTAACACATAGGATATACTTTTTCTTCTTTTTTTACAATAAAGTCTAATAGTGTATTGTATTACATTGCTCTGTTTTTTTCTTTTTTACCTTTTCTTGTTTCATTGTATGTAATGGCAGAGATTAGGGATTAATAAAGTACAACCATAACCACAATCATATAAACAGAAATATATTTTAGAGCAACATATTGGGGGGGGACATTTTGAGCATATTTGAATATGAGGGGGGGGTGGGGGGTGGGGATGCCCCCCCCAATATTTATTATAATTACGGCCTTGATAAATAATGTTGCCTCAAAGTTGAGTGTGCGCCTAAATTGAACCCACTTCAATAGTATTAATTTTGCAACTCTTGAGTATTGTAAATAAGATTTAATAAATTAACATTTAGGTATGTGTGGAAGGTTTTATAACGCATATTTGTGCAAGAGGCATTGGTGGAAGAGTTTGGGTGAAGGCTGAGGCTCGTTGCTTTGATGCGGCTACCTTTGCCGAACCGGTTGTCCCAGTTGGTTTAAATACTTTGAATTAAGCAAAGGACACACACACAAACACGTCTTTGGTGGCTGTATCATGATATTGCGATAACATTGAAAATTGGTTTTGGGTGGAGAGGGCGGAGGCAGGAAAGTGGGGGGGAATGGGAGAGAGTGGTACGGGGAGTGGTGTTGACCTATACGTTTTATAGGTTTTTAGAGGCACCAGGTGTACAATAACACGGGAATCAGTTTTGTAGTTTGGGCCAAAGTTGGCATGGGGGGGCCCGTGCAGGAGTTTAGTTGAGGTAACAGCGAACTCGTCGTCTGACACTCAACCTCTCACTCATTCAGCCACTCACTCAGCCAACACTAACTCAACCTCTCACTAACTCAACCACTCACTCTCTCAGCTACTCAAATTAGCCACTCACTCACTCAACTACTTAACCACTCACTAACTCAGTCACTCATTAACTCAAACTCTCACTGATAGAGTGAGGGGTTCCTCACTCTATCAGCCACTCATTCACTCACCCGCTTACTCGGCCACTTACTCATTCACTCAGCCACTCAGCCAATCACTCAGCCACTCAGCCATTCACTAACTCAACCTCTCAACCACTCAATCACTCAACCTCTTACTTAGAGTTGGCTCCATACAGCCACCTTGCACCCAATGTTTGTGTCTCAAGAGTAAGAATGAGAAAAATGTTTTAAATTTACATGCCAGGTGAGAACTTGGGCTCAAGATGGCTATATATATGAGAGTAAAATGGGAGCGTGGAGAGAGAAGCAGACTCGAGTGTTACGTCGGTATTTGTCAGGGGTTATACAACAAAAAAAATACCGGAGAGATAACCCTACACACGTGGAGTTATCATATGTTCGGCATAATGTGGTGATGGATTCCATTACGGTATCGAGAACAAAACAAACACTATGCTATGACGTCAGTCTAGAGGACATTTTAACCTTATGGCGGGACCCCGGGTTCCGAATAAACGCAAGTCAAAATCGTAATAAATTAATTTATTTTTGGCGACTCCGTCCCACCGCGCACACAAACGCCGCAACCCACCTGCCGCGGATAATTTTGCTATGTCGTCCAAGCGCAGCGCAGCGAGGACGACAGGAGCTCACCGATGGGACTTTGTCCAGATATTTCAAGGCTCACACAATCCAGCCTGGTTGAACCCAGATTGGATCGTAGGCAGGCCAGCCTAAATGTTTCCGACCGGCGATGATGTTCCATTAGGGGGGTCCACATTTTGCAAGCGTAGAGAAGGGAGGGAATGACTGTGGCCGAGAAGACCTGAAACTTTGTGCGGAGTGACAGAACAGGTAGCTTCCACACAGCGTTACACAACCTATTAAAATATAATGCCGCTCAGCTGATTCGGAGTGAAACCTCTGCTGTTAAACCAGAGCCGGCCATGAGCACACTGCTCAGGTATGGGGAACTCTCCACTCCCTACACAACTGCCCTATCACCAATTGGGAATTGTGGGGGTGGAGTGTCTGATGGTACAAAATACCCAGGCAGGCGCTTAGTTTTGGTGTTGCTGATGGTAAGTCCCCCACCTCTTAGTAACAAGCTCCAGGTTCAGCAGCAGCACCTCCAATTCCTCCTCTGAGTGAGCAGCAATTACCAGATCATCGGCATACATAACATGGCTGAGCAATAGGGAGCCATCCCTCGACCGCACCCGGGCAATGATCAGCCTCCCTTTGTATCTGTACCAGATGGAAATTCCTCCGGGTACAGCTATTGAGGGCTTCACGAACTACGTGGTCGAAATAGATGTTAAATAATGTGGGAGCCAGAGGACATCCCTGTTGCACTCCAAGGTGTACAGGGAATGGCTCCGACTCCCGGCCGCGTAGTTTTACCTGGGCCCGCTCACCATCATAAAGGTCCTTAATGATCGTGAGCAGAGGATCAGGGACTCCGAAAGTAAGAAGAACAACCCAGAGTCCAGGCCTACTGTTGGTATCGTGGGCCTTGACCAGGTCTATAAAGCAGAGATGCAGGTCTTATTGGGATTCCCTACACCTCTGCTCTATCTTCTTAGGTTTTTTCCTCTGCTCTAGCAGACGGACAGAAAATTTGGCATCTGTGCAGGACGCCCTTTCCTGAAACCGCATTGGGGCTCCGCAAGGATCTTCTCAGCGTGCCTAGCAAGGCAATTTTGAATAACCCTTTCCAGGACCTTTCCCGGCACACTGAGGAGTGAGATGACCCTGTCGTTGATACGGTCTGTGCGGTTCCCCTTCTTAAAGAGGGGGACCACCAGGGCATCCTTCCAATCCTGCAGAACCCATCCAGTGGTCCAGACTCTTGTTGTGATGTCATGTAGGGCAGTCTGTGCACAATTACCACCCTCCCTCGGCTTTTTGCCTGGGAGATCATCTCTGCCCAGTGCCTTTCATGGTCTCAGATTCTGGATCGACTTTAGTACTTCCTCAACAGATGGCACCTCAGCCAGCCACTCACAGGGGGTGACTTCCTCTTCCAATATTTGAGACACCGCAGCCTCAGCAGGGTCATCCCCACTTTGTCCCACGAAGTTATCCAGGCTGAGGGATGTCCCCTCCCCCAGGACCTCATAGAAATGCTCAGCATATCTGAAAACCTATTCCTGGGGGTCGGAGATTGGATCATCGTTCTTTCCCCTAATGATGGTAATAGATGTGGCGCTGCATGTTACTTTTTGGATGGAATTAAAAAGCGATTTGTGATCGCGAGCCATTGAGGCAGACTCCATCTCCTCAGCAACCCGCAACCACCACCCATCCTTGCAGTGCCTCATGGCTCTCCGATCCTCCGAGCGAAGGTTGCGGTAAGCCTCATTCTCCAACGTGGGATGCTGTAGCTGATGAGCGTGGGCCTGTCGCTTTTTCCCAGCTAGCTTGAACACCTCCTCTGTGAGCCAGGGTCTTTGGGGAGGTCTCGACCGTGTACCCAAAGCAGCCATTGCAGCTGCATGAGCCACAGTTCTAAACCTCACCCATTTCCCCTCGACATCAGGAGTGGGGGACGATGTCAACCCCAGCCGCAAGCGATGGTTAAATTCTCGCTTGCAACTTTCATCAGCTAGCTGAGACCATGCCACTAAGGGTTTTAATGGGGTCCTGGGTGTACACCCACTACTGGAGTGGAGGATTGGCAGGCGTATCTTCCAGATGACAATTCGATGGTCAGTGGGCAGATCAGCTCCACGGTAGGTCCTGGTGTCAAGGACATGGGCCTGCATCCACTGTTCCATCACTATGTAGTCCACCAGATGTTCTTGCTTGGACCCAGCATGCAGCCATGATGTTGTGTGGATCCGCTGATGCCGGAACAGCTTGTTGGTAATTACAAGCCCAAGGGCTGCACAACAATCTACCAGCCTCCTGCCGTTGTTATTGAGTTGATCTGGCCCAGGCCTTCCAATTACTCCAGACCAGGTGCCAGCATCATGACCAACGTGGGCATTGAAGTCACCCAACAAAATGACTCTCTCCTGAGGGGCCACTTTAGCTAGCACCTGTGACAGGAAGTCATAGAAGGCATCTGACTCATCGGCCTTTGCTGCATCCCTCCATGGATGTTCATCTTCAGTGGGGGCATAAGTAATCACGACCACTATTCCTCGCCTCTGGTTGATGGGAAGGTGAGCCAAAAGTAGCCTGGGGCTTACAGCTTTCCACACCTCACCGCCACGCTCCCATGCCCCCTTCATTCTTTTGTTCAGAAGAGCCACTCCCTGTTGTTTGGTAGTCTCCTGCCCCGAGTGGAGGACTGTCCACCCCTCATGGTGGCAGGCACCAGAACCGGTCCACCGGACCTCCTGAATGCCACAGAGGTCCAGGCGGTACCAGTCCAGCTCCCAACAAAGGAGTGGCAGCCTCTCCTCCACAGTGAGCATTCTAATATTCCATGTGACCACACGTAGTGGTTTTTTGTTGTTTCTGGAGGAGCCCTGAGTGTAAGGATTCAATCTCCTGGCTCCGCCAATTGGGGTTTGGCCAGGAAACGTCATAGAAGCCTGTCCCCCCGGGGCCTCCGGCACAAGCTTATTTGTTACATTTTTATGTTTATATCGTAGTCTCGTGGTAATTAATTGAAGGTGGAGGGGTTACCAGCCCCTCGCACCCATCCAGAGCCCCCGTTTAGCCATTGTGGTGATCACAGACGCCATGAGGGGAGAGGGGCCAATGGGCATTGGCCCCTCCCCCCACAGCAATGTCCACGACGGGCACACACAGACTCACACACAACTCACACACATCTATGGACTCACACCAAGACCGTAATTATCTGCAGATATTTAACAGATGAGATGCGTTGCACCGTTAATTCCTCCATTTTGATAATACTTCTCTTGTCCATATGCATCTGTGCAGATAGTTTTTTTTGCAGTTAAGCCATAGTCCCCACATACTGCTCGTATTAATGTTGATAAGAGGAGCGGCGACCCACTACTCTGTAGAAAAATATTAGTATAAACGCTTGTTACAATATAAAAGCCCATTGAAGACGTATACTATTTTATGTACTGTTTACAAAGTGTGTTCACAAATCCACACTGAGAAACACAATGATTGACAGAGGGGTGTAAATTATTTTTTAGATAGTGTATTTAAATAGAGGTACTGCAGGTAATTAGTTTTCAGTTTTAAAGGCATAGTTTAACAAGACAACACTTGTCACCATCCTTCAAACCCATTGGTGAAAAAGAGCAAAGTTTTTGTTTACATCATAATATAATGTTTACGCGAGAGCCGAGGGCTTATGGGACGCCGAGGGCTTATGGGACCCCGGGGTCCCGCCATAAGGTTTATTTGTGGAACTTGAACCGTGGAAATTGATTGTTGTCCAATTTGGTAAATCATCAATTGAAGAACATAGCTATGAAATACATGAAACATCAGTATTAAAATATCTATCTACACTCCTCTTTGTCAAGTCCGCATGTGTAATGATGGAGGCACCTTCTTGGTTGGTGTGTAGAAATATAAACAAAATAATGTCGCCATTTTCTTTTCTGTCCCCTCAGTTGCCCGCCTTCCGCCACGGGGAACACGTGATCAACGAGTCTCTGGGGGCAGTGCTCTACCTGGAGGTGAAACTTGAACGCAGTCACCATGCTACGTTATGTTTAACCATTAGTACATTCAAATACTGCCATTGCAATGTGCTAACAATGCTCATTACACATTCTGAAAATGTAACCAAGTGATCAAATAGCTATATTTATGTATATAAGCGGTATCCCATTCACGAAATGGATATTACAAAAAAATACTATTAGCTTTATTTGTTTATTCATCTGCAAGGATCTACAGTTATTACGGAAATTGTGCAGTGGTATCATGGATGACGTGGTGTACTTTCCTGTCAACACCTGATGAGAAAACCAATCTCTCGATCTTCTAATTGTGAATCAAGCAGCCTGCTTTTGCACTAAATAATAATTTGCTCAGTTGTGGATAATATAAGTATAGTGCCGTAGATGGGCCACACTTACCGGCAGTGGTGGACAGGGCCCATCTGCAGGGGTACCTCGGACCCCCAGGGGAGGGGCCACTGTGCCAGCCCAAGAGGGGGGGGGGCTGCTGGGGGCTCAGGATCCTAGGCAACAAAGCCCCTTGGCGTCACCAACGGGGGGCTGCGTGGGATTGTAGATCCCACGCAACCCCACCCATCGATGGGCAAGGGGGATAAAAGGGCCACTTCCCAGCCGACCGGGACCAGTCACAGCTGAAGACCCAAGACCAGCCAGCTTAGGACCCTGGGCCCCCTCACCCCGTTGTCCTTGTAAAGCCCGGTGCGCTGTGCGGGCCAGTGGTGGGACTCTGAGACTCCCGGCCCTTCGTCCTTGTAAGGGCGAGTTCCGAGGAAGCCAGAGTCGAAACCTGCACCTTGGCTGGGTCGGGTCAGGTAGCCTCCCCTAGGGTAATTGTAGCCGGAGGACCCGAGAGCGTAGCCAGTGTCAGGCATGCTAGAAGTAGGCTGTGTTCCTAGGCAGGGTCAGTAATGTTGGAGTGGTGTGCTGTAATAAAGAAGTTACGTATGAAAAGTGTCTCCAGAACCCATTACATAAGTAACACAATACATAAGCAGACAATTTATGTATCTCGGTAATATATCCATTCCCCCACTTAATGTCAACCACAAGGCCTTCTGGGAGTGCATAATTCAGCAATATTGGTTTAATACAAGTGTAGTGTGGTTCAAGGAGGCTTGGACGACGTAGTCGGAGGCACACTTATTTATTCAACACAGTTGTATCTACAGGCCGAGATATACAACACTCGGAGGGGTATCGGCCCCTCCACCCGTCTAACTGGGAGATCGACAACCTATGTTACAGCTAGCCTATTCCTAGGTCCTCCACTATCGGGCTAGGGGAGGCTAGCTAACCCAGCCCTGGTTCAGCTGGGATTACGGCACCCTGAGTTCCCAGACCGGCTCTTACAAGAGCATCGGCTCTGGGCTCTTGGGGCCACGCCACTGGCTGGCCTTGGTCGGTCCTGAGAAGGACAGCGATCCAAGGGAGTCCCAGGGCTTATCTAGCAGGTCTTCTTGCTTCTCTGGTTGAAGCTGAACACTCAACCACGAACCCTCTGGCTCACCGCCTTATATAGCAATTCCCCCCTGAGGGGTGGGGCCGTGGGGGATCTCAGCGCCGTATTAACCCCCCAGTGTGTTTGTTTCCCATCCGTATCAACTCTATAACACCCCCTCCGTAACACCTCTACACAAGCAACACTGTGGACTGGTTTTGACACAGTGTCACATAAAAAATGTGGCCATTAACTAATATAGAAGTATTTTTACGTCACGTTTCATATCGCAGCCGCGCGTTCCCTACATATACGACAGACACCAAGCTACCCATAAAAACAGCATTGTCTTTTTAATGGGAAAATGTGTTTCCATGTAAATCTTGTTGTAAAATAGGTAGAATCATCGACACTGTGAAATAATTACAGAATAATGTATTTACCTGCGTGAGGCAAGCAAGTATGCATATTCTGTTCGCTTTCCTTTGTTCGCACCTCCAATGAGCACGGTTGGCAACGTACGGTGCGAAAGAAGTTCAACATACATACTGTATTAGAAAAACAAGTTTGGTTGACTGGCTTGAGGGAGGGATACATTCAGTGCATGAAAATCTGACCAATGTGGCAATATTTATTCCTCATGGCTCCCATGTTTCAACTACACCACATGACTGAATTGTCACGTGAAGTGGTATAATCATAAATGCCGGTTATGTATGAAGAAGCGTGATGCGTTTTTTTTTTATTGAGTGAACGCCGGGTCGATGTGCGCGTGCAGAACCAATTCAAGGCACAGGGGACGAAGCTGATGCCAGAGGCGGCAGCAGAGCAGGCCGTGGTGCTGCAGCGCATGTTCGAGGTCCCAACCCTCCACCAGAAGAGCGGTATTACATCCAGAATAGAGGTTTTTTTTTGTTGTTGTTGGGTTAGATCGCGTGAATATAAATTTGTCGTTAAACCCTGCCACCACACCCGACGCAGCCAATTGGTAAGGTTTGTCACGTAAATAAAACGTGCCAATTAGTAACTAGTTCAGCACTCACCAGTTGTGTGATGGAGAGTGAACCCGCAACATTTACCATTTCTCCGGAAATTACAACCAGCCTCATCAGGCGACAGCCAGCGTTGTGGATAAATCCTCAGTCTTAAAATAGAGGGATAAATGTGATGTCGTGAAAGCCTACATGTTAAACTGGTATTACGTCCCTTCTCTATAACAAAATACATTTGAGGCTTTAGAAAGGAGATTTAATGTGCAATCAGCGAATCGCTAAAAGCGTTCATATTTATGTAGTGGTGTTATTTCACACGGACAACTTATTTTTCTCTTGTCACTTTATTCATACAGAACTCCTCGCGTTCAACACCACATATCTCCGTCGCAACTCTTCCTCTTGTACTGCTCGTCTGCTACACTCTACTCGCTCTCTCTCGCTCCGCTAGCCTGCTATGTTGCACTCTGCTAGCTTCTCCGCTGCTAGCCTATTACTATATACTCCGCTAGCTTATCTACTGCTAGCCTTATACCACCAACACTTAGGATTCCACTAGCCTCTTACTATACACTCTGCTAGCTTCTCTACTGCTAGCCTTCTCACACTCACACTTAGGATTCCGCTAGCCTCTCTACTGCTAGCCTTCTCACACTCACACTTAGGATTCCGCTAGCCTCTCTACTGCTAGCCTGTCCACCGTCACTCCTCCAACCTCGCCCATGCCTCCAGTGGGGGATTAGCCAACACCGCTGGAGAGGACGAGGTGTGGAGAGCGGGGTCCCGGACTTCTCTTGAATTCTCTCTTGTCTTCACTCCAACCAACTCAACTGCATTTCCCCGCACATCCGCTTATATCCCCTCACTAATTAAGATACCTCAGTTGGCCCTCGTTGAGCCGTAGCTCACGCGGCGTCTCCGCCCCGCTTATCGCCTCTATCTCCCACCTGCGAGGCGCCTACCCCGTGTTTTCATTTGCAGCAAGCCAATTACCGCTATGCATCTCAATTGCCCACCTCTCTCTGGTTGCTCTTTTTCTGTCTCCCTCTCTGCACTTGTTCACCCCGACGTGACCTCACTGTCCGCAGCTCACACATGCGTGCACACTGTTTGCACCCCCCCCCCCCTGCGTTACTCCACTACATCTATATAGAGAGGGGAGTAAGTTGAGTAACAGAGATAAAAATAGATTATGTGAAACGGAAGGCAGTTTGAGTGAGCCAGTGGGGGTTGGGGGGTGACACCTGAATAGTGATGACAGCAGACTACTGCTGACCACTGGACACCTGGCCAAAAGTGCAAAGCCTTCTCACCGCCGACATGAGATCTCACCAATGCCTATGAGGGGTACAGCCTGAAAATTGACACATGACTCATTGGGCATCGTAAAACCAGCATTCTCCAAATGTCTTGAAACCTGTGTGTTGGTCTTATGCGCAACACGGCATACATTATTTTTTGTTTTAGCTACCCTTTGTCAAAGACAACAAGTATTTCCCTCAGTTATATTGAACATGCAGTAAGGTGAGACCACACGTTATTATTTGTGATTAATCATTTGGGTCTGATTGGCACGTTAAGTTGAGTATGATTAAAATGTCCAAATTCTCTTCTGCATTGATCTGATCAGATCTCTTTTTTTGGACATGGTCAGCCATAAAATAATATATTTTACCTATGAAGATTTTTTTTTATTTCCAATGGCTTGTTTTTATGAACAAAATAGCATAAAAATTGTATCTGCTAATGTGTCGATCTTTTTTTACGAGTACATTATAATGACATCGGTAGTTTTGAATGTTGATTTGATTGTACATCCGTGCTAACATGTGATTGACAATTTGTATGTGAATGCAGTGATTGTGATCATGTACACATGGATAGTACCAGAGGCAGAGCGGCACGAGTCTGCTGTAACACGAAACAAGCAGGCTCTGGGTGAGGAGCTAAAGCTTTGGGAAGGATACCTTGCGAAGGTATGGTCCAGAATACCCATTGAGATCCGAGGATGGAATGCACATTATAATTTGTATCTTACCTATAAATGTCATTTTTTGTCTGTGTGTGCGTCCGTCTGTCTGTCCATCTGTCTCTGTGGGGACGCAAATTGCGAAGGATTTGGCTCACAAACCGTGGGGTATATGTGTGAAAAAGTAGTCAGGTACCACGCCAGCGCTATTCCATTTTCCCATCCGTCAAATTTAAAGTAGTTTAATTAACAATTTAGTGGTTTTTTTTCCTTACGCCGCTCAACGTGCAACGCACACCCGCCATCGGTGGGGGGGTGATTATCATTCGCGTAAAAATTGCAATAAAAATACGCAAAACGCTGAGGTAAATTCTTCACAGTGTCATCTCCCCCCCTCACTCCAATGTGTGCACTTACTACTATAGGGTCGGTAGATACTAATATAGCGTTAAGATACTATTATTGTAGAGCAGGCGGGGGGTTGGTGGGGGGTGGTGGGGGTAGCGGCCCAACCTCCAGCCTGCCAAGGTGCCACCTTGGCCGGCTGGGCAATCTAGGCGAAGACGGGGGCTCTGCACGGGACTACGTCTCACGACGGCACTGTCAGGTTAGTAGTTTGTGCTATAGAGTCGATATATACTGCTATAGAGTCAGCATGTACTACTGTAGTGATAGCAGGTACCACCACAGTCAGTATGCAATGCTGTAGTGAAAGCAGGCACCACCAAAGTCGGTATGCTCTGCTATAATCATAGCAGGTACCACCACAGTCGGTATGCACTGCTGTAGTGATAGCAGATACCACCACAGTCGGTATGCACTGCTGTAGTGATAGCAGGTCACCACCAAAGACGGTATGCACTGCTGTAGTGATAGCAGGAACCACCACAGTCAGTATGCGCTGCTGTAGTCATAGCAGATACCACCACAGTCGGTATGCACTGCTGTAGTGAAAGCAGGTACCATCACAGTCGGTATGCACTGCTGTAGTGATAGCAGGTCACCACCACAGTCGGTATGCACTGCTATAGTAATAACAAGTACCTCCAAAGTCGGTATGCACTGCTGTAGTGAAAGCAGGTTTCACCAAAGTCAGTACAGTATGCACTGCTGAAATTATAGCAGGTACCACCACAGTCGGTATGCACTGCTGTAATCATAGCAGGATACCACCACAATCAGTATGCACTGCTGACGTTAAAGCAGGTACCACCACAGTCAGTATGCACTGCTGTAGTCATAGCAGGATATAACCACAATCAGTATGCACTGCTGTAGTGAAAGCAGGTACCACCAGAGTCGGTATGCACTGTTGTAGTGAAAGCAGGTACCACCAGAGTCGGTATGCACTGTTGTAGTGAAAGCAGGTACCACCACAGTCAGTATGCACTGCTGTAGTGAAAGCAGGTACCACCAGAGTCGGTATGCACTGTTGTAGCGAAAGCAGGTACCAACACAGTCGGTATGCACTGCTGTAGTGAAATCAGGTACCACCAAAGTCGGTCTGCACTGCTGTAGTCATAGCAGGTACCATCACAGTCGGTATGCACTGCTGTAGTCATAGCAGGTACCACCACAATCGGTATGCACTGTTGTAGTGAAAGCAGGTACCACCACAGTCGGTATGCACTGCAGTAGTGAAAGCAGGTACCACCACAGTCGGTATGCACTGTTGTGATAGCAGGTACCACCACAGTCAGTATGCACTGCTGTAGTGATAGCAAGTACCACCAGTCGGTATGCACTGCTGTAGTCATAGCAGGATACCACCACAATCAGTATGCACTGCTGTCGTTAAAGTAGGTACCACCACAGTCGATATGCACTGCTGTAGTGATAGCAGGTACCACGGAGTCGGTATGCACTGCTGTTGTGATAGTGGATACTGCTATCGAGTTGGTAGATACTACTATAGAGTTAGTAGATACTATAACAGTCAGTATATACCGCTACGCACAGTAAATACTGCTACAGTCAGTAGATACTACTACGGTCAGTAGCTACTGCTATAGAGTCAGTAGATACTACTCTAGAGTCAGTAGAAACTCCTATAGAGTTAGTAGTGACTACTATAGTCAGAGGATTCTACTATAGAGTCAGCAGATACGACTATACAGTTAGGAGTTACTACTATAGAGTTGGTAGATGTACTGTAGGGCCAGTAGATACTACTGCTGTCAGTAATTACTACAGTCAGTACATACTACTATACAGTCAGTAGCTACTGCTGGCTCAGTAGATACTACTGTACATTCAGTAGATACATCTATAGAGTCAATATATACTACTTACTCTGTTGTATGTATGGTGTATAGGTGTATATACCTACGTGGGGGTAAATATATTTTTAGAGGGGGGTCGACATTTTTCGGAAACCTTTTGTATTACTTTTTGGACTTTTGCAAGCCACTTATAATTTTGTTGGCGGAGAAATGGACAAACGGCCCACCGGGCTTTCACAATAGCTTAGTATCTGTGTATATATATGTAAGGTTTTTAAGAGAAGTTTTGAAACAAAAAAAATTGACCCGGGCAACGCCGGGTACTTCCCGCTAGTCTTATCTATAAACGTCATTTTTTGCCTGTCTGTCTCTCTGTGTGTCTCTCTGTCTGTCTGTGTACGAAACTTGCGAAGGATTTGGCTTACAAACCGTGGGGTTTACATTTTAAAAAAATAGCCAGGTACCACGCCATAAGCCCCATGGTGAGCTCTTCCATTTTCCCATCCGTCAACTTTAAAGTAGTTAAATTAACAATTTAGTGCTATTTATTACTTATTTATTTCCTTATGCCACTCTGCGAGCGCCACAGCACGCATTTGCAAATGCGCGACAATGCCGTGGTTGCACCTAGCAAAGCACACGCGTGATCGGTGGAATTGGGGAAAAATTCTCATTCGCGTAAAAAATGCAATAAAAATACACAAAACGCTGAGGTAAATTCTTCATAGTTTTATGTCCTCCCCCACCACCCCAATGTGTGCATTTACTACTATAGCGTCGGTAGATGTTACTACTATAGGCCGTAGATACTATTGCTGAGCGGGTGGGGGGATCGTGGATAGTGGGGGGGGGGGGGGGGGGGTAGCAGCCCAGCCCCAGCCTGCCAAGGTGCCACCTCGGCTGGCTGGACAATCTAGGCAAGGCCGGGGGCTCTGCACGGGACTAGGCCTTACTACTACACTCTTTGAAGTGAGTACTATTATAGAATTTGACTTAAAACTTTCGTGACTGCAGGAATTCATGTTATTTGGTTCATTTGGTAAAGTCATGTCGATGGTAAAAAAAAATAAAGTAAAAAAACAATATTAAATCAAACCACTAACATAGACTGTTGCCTGGTTCTTCTGGTTCTGATTCGGAGTGAATGTACTGGCAGTCTATAATGTAGACTGTAGCCTGGTTTTTAAGTTTGGTGAGCGTATTGGCAGTCTATAATGTAGACTTATTCTTGGTTCTTAATAACCATTGCTACAGTCTACAATATAGACTGCCAGTACACTCACCAAACTTAATAACCAGGCTACAGTCTACATTATAGACTGCAAGTACACTCATTCCAATTAAAAACCAGGCTACAGTGTACATGAATGTTTTTTTGCATTATTTCTATGTTTTTATCACTTTTTAAAAAGTATTTTTCTATCTACGTTACTTTACAGAAAGAACCAAAGATTACTATTATAGAGTTAGTATAGCTAATACTACAGCCAGTACACACTGCTATATATATAGTATAGCTACTACTACAGCCAGCACACACTGCTATAGAATTAGTATAGATACTACTACGGCCAGTACACACTGCTATAGATATAGTATAGCTACTACTGCAGTCAGCACACACTGCTATAGAGTGAGTATAGCTACTACTACAGCCAGCACACACTGCTATAGAGTTAGTATAGCTCCTACTATGGCCAGTACACACTGCTATAGAGTTAGTATAGCTACTACTATAGCCAGTACACACTGCTATAGAGTTAGTATAGCTACTACTACAGCTAGTACACACTGCTATAGAGTTAGTATAGCTATTATTACAGCCAGTACACACTGCTATAAAGTTAGTATAGACCAAGCTGTGTGTCGTCAGAGTCCTGTATTACACTACTATAAAGGCAGTATATACTACTGTAGTGTTAGTAGTTACTACTATAGTCAGTGTATACTACTATAGTTGGTAGTTACTACTATAGAGTCAGTAGATACTACTATAGAGTCAGTAGATAGTACCGTAGAGTCGGTAGATACTACTATAGAGTCAGTAGGTAATATTACAGTCAATATGTTGAGGTGCAAATGATGACGCGGAGGCAGGTCTTGAGGTAAGGGCTTGCGCCGGTTATTTATTAAGGGTTTAGATAACTTCCCCAGGGGTAGGGATCCTATACTGGGTCCTTCACACGACCCTTCACTCGATCTGTTCTTAGCTTGGCGAGCTCCCTCGAGTTGAATCGGGGGTTCAGCCAACACCGACCTACCGGGGAGAGTAGCACCTTCTATGACTACCGCCGGCTTCTCTCCAGACTCCTTGAGCTCTACCCCTGGCTGGCTCTTCAACCGTTTTCTATCCCGGGCTCCCACAGTGACCCCGCTTTCGTCACGGGGTCCCCGTTAAGTACCTAGAGGAGACATGACGTCATCGCTCTACAAATAGATACCACTATAGTCAGTAGATACTGCTATAGAGTCGATATATCCTATTATAGTCAGTAAATACTGCTATAGAGTCTGCGGATACTACTGTAGTGGGTTCGCATTAGGTGCACACACACGCAGCTTAGAGGCAACACTATTTATTAACGGTAAGTAATATAACACTGTACATGAGGTGGTGACCACCTTCCTCAACTCACTAACACTCTGGAATGTGACACAGACTGGACCAGGCAGGCAACGGCCTGCCTGGCCCAGGACGACGACTCGGGACTTGACGACAGATGATGTCTTCTCTTTGGAGTACAGTACAACAGCCTCGCTCTGCGTTCACACCACGCTTATATCTGCTTTGGCGTGGCTGGCTCCGCCCAGGCGTGGCTGGCTCTGTCCAGGCCACGCCTCCCTTCCCAGGCCACGCCTCCCTTCCCCCACCTCTGGGAAGGTCCGGATCCCTCCACCATGTGACCCCCCAGGCACCTCCTTGGGGCCCCCAGCCCTCGTACGGGCCGACACAGTAGTGACCTTTCTATGTCACTACATCACCCCCCCCTGTATAAACACACAGCCGTCCCCGGCTGTAACACAACTGTGAAACATTGAAAAGGTGTGCCTCCGAACCAGCAACATTAATAAATAACCGGCGACCGATAAGAAATACAATCACGTAATATACACAGAATCGACGAGGGTGAAAGGAAGGAAACCGCATAGAAAATGGGGAAATAACAACAAATATACATGAAAACTGGCTAACCCAGCACAGCCTCCCCGTGAGAATCACTCATGCACCGACATGTGAGTGTGGCCATTGGAACGACGGCGTATGCAATGAGCAAGGAGTCTGAGACTCATGTAAGAGCAGCCAGTCTTCAACGAGTCCATGTGGCCGGACCTGGGGAACCAGAAGCGGCCCAAAGGGCACGGCCCCTCCCCCCAGGAGTCAGAACAGGAGGAGCAGGAGTAGCTGACACATGCTCCACTCCCCCCCCAGTCCATAGCCGGTCGGCATAACCGGCGACTCCAAGGTGCCAGGTAGATACTGCCTCCTGTGACGAGAACCAAACCCTCCTGAGGCATCACTCAACGAACACTCGCCTCTGCTCTTCGGACATGACAGTCACCCGTTAGCACCCCCCCGCCTTTCCGACGTGGCGTCACAACCAGTAGCACGCGTCGGCCATATCGGGGGGGGGGAATTTCCATGTTACCACCCCACCACCTTTCCGACGCGGCGTCACAACCAGTAGCACGCGTCGGCCATATCGGGGGGGGGGGAATTTCCATGTTACCACCCCACCGCCTTTCTGACGCGGCATCACAACCAGTAGCACGCGTCGGCCATATCGGGGGGATTTTAACCCAGTCTCTCTCCAAGACTCGCATCGCAGCATATAGCTGTACCGACCGAGCTGAGACCCAGTCTCTCTCGAAGACTCGCATCACAGCATATAGCTGTACCGACCGAGCTGAGACGACCCAGTCTCTCTCCAAGACTCGCATCGCAGCATATAGCTGTACCGACCGAGCTGAGACGACCCAGTCTCTCTCCAAGACTCGCATCACAGCATATAGCTGTACCGACCGAGCTGAGACGACCCATCGTTCACTCACTGCACAACATGCACCCTAACAACTGAGGGATACAGTCCCAACATAACAGGACAACTCCACCTGAACCTTACAAATCTCCAGCCCACTGTTTCAACGCACCTCGGAGTGTCTCACTCTCCGGGCCGTCAGGTCAAGCCATCAGACACAGCATGATGGGACCACACTCTCTGAGCCATGTGAGCGCACAGCCCACTAGGCTAGACAAGCCACGGAGTGTCTCGATCTCCGGGCTGTCAGGTCAAGCTGTCAGACACAGCATGACGGGACCACATTCTCTGAGCCATGTGAGCGCACAGCCCACTAGGCTAGACAAGCCACGGAGTGTCTCGATCTCCGGGCTGTCAGGTCAAGCCGTCAGACACAGCATGACGGGACCACAATGTTCGTGTTAGACACGCAACTCTCACTGGGCCATCCTGGTCAGGATCTGCGCCCCAAGATGAGTGACAGCCAGCACCACAATTCCAAATCCCTGGCAGCATGTCACCATCGCAATTTAACACCATCACAACACATACAATTTGAATTATGATCCCCCACAGAACTGATCCAATGCCGAACAGGTACGCACAATGTGTGACGATCCCGAATATTCAATGGTCACAACAATACACCTCACATCCCGTATCCGTACACATCATCTCCGAGACTCGCATTGCAGCATGCAGCTGTACCAACCGAGTGGAGAGAGCAACGCAATTTGACGGCAATTAACGGAAACGCACCCCCGATCCATGTAGAACACAAGGGGCATTCCCGCACAAAAGACATCATCTGTGCAACAACGGACAGGAACCAACCAGTGAGTTTGAAACAAACCGAAGCTGTCATTTCAAAATCCCCTTCAACATTAACCATGGGACTCAGGGCATTTGAATTTTGAGAGCAAAAAAACTATACACAAACCCCAAGAATCGCCGAGTTGATTAATACAGTATATGCAGTATACGAAGTTCGTAGAGTCAATCATTTGGCGCAATGCTCCATCCAGTCCCCACATGGCAACACACACAATCAATACTCCAGACAATCCGTACATAGTAAATAATCACAAGCAAGTACCCAACAGTCCATACACTGTTAACAATTCCAAGCAAAGCTCCATACGGTCTGTACCTTGGCAACAATGACGATGAAAGTTTCTTACAGTTACACATGACAATCACGAGCGAAACTCCATACAGTATACACAATAACAATGGCGATTTCGCAACACAACGATGTAACAACACGAGTCATTAACACGGCAACCTACAGGATATCAACGGAGCTCGGGACACCAAACAACGAATTAATCATTAACTACACCCAGAAGATACCGATCTCGACGCCGTACTTAACAACACTGCTACAAGCAGACACCCGCATGGAAGCCGCGTCAATTTATCACGCACACGACCGGACGAACACGCTCCGCAAACCAGCGAGTTAAAAAAAACACACGCGATCGCAACCCGGCACACGCAAGATGGGTGAAGTTATTATTATTTTTCTTGGGGCCGGGTGCTTGTCATGTCACGACTCGCCTGGCGACTTTGAATAGCGGAGGGCGGTAAGGTGGAGCACTGGGACGGCCCGAAGAATCTTTCATGGTGAATACGGCCTGCTCTTGCGAACCCATCCACCTCTCGCGCTCGAGCAGAAGACTGGAACTCCCCCTCTGCAGGCGTTGATGTCGGCGGGAGCAGCATTTTGGCAGCAGGAGCGGCGTTTTGGCGGGAACCGCGCCCCGACCAGCCCTCGAGTTGGCGGGAGCGGCGTTTTGGCGGGAACCGCGCCCCGACCAGCCGCCGAGTTGCCGGGAGCGGCGTTTTGGCGGGAACCGCGCCCCGACCAGCCGCCGAGTTGGCGTGAGCGGCGTTTTGGCGGGAACCGCGTCCCGACCAGCCGCCGAAATGGCGGGCCCACCGCGTGGCCCGCATGCCCGGGCCTCCCCTGCCAGCCCCCGCAGCGACGATGGTGTCCTCTCCCCGCGGGTCCGTCGCTCCGTTCCCGATGGCGGCGAAGCAGCAGTGCGATGCCAGTCCCGCCGCTTCGCGTGCAGCGCCATCTCTCTCTCTCTGTCACCGGGGCTGCCATCCCCGGGGCTGTCCGAAGGATGGTCGTCACACCGTCCCCGTTGTACGAAGGCGTCCAGGTGAGTTTTATATTTGGTTTTCGTGCGCCCATTTTACTTCCCTAGGATAACACCTAGCAATATTTATTTTTCCACAACTTCTGACGCCAAATGTAGTGGGTTCGCATTAGGTGCACACACACGCAGCTTGGAGGCAACACTATTTATCAACGGTAAGTAATATAACACTGTACATGAGGTGGTGACCACCTTCCTCAACTCACTAACACTCTGGAACGCGACACAGACTGGACCAGGCAGGCAACGGCCTGCCTGGCCCAGGACGACGACTCGGGACTTGACGACCGATGATGTCTTCTCTTTGGAGTACAGTACAACAGCCTCGCTCTGCGTTCACACCACGCTTATATCTGCTTTGGCGTGGCTGGCTCCGCCCAGGCGTGGCTGGCTCTGTCCAGGCCACGCCTCCCTTCCCAGGCCACGCCCCCCTTCCCCCACCTCTGGGAAGGTCCGGATCCCTCCACCACGTGACCCCCCAGGCACCCTCTTGGGGCCCCCAGCCCTCGTACGGGCCGACACAGTAGTGACCGTTCTATGTCACTACACTACTATAGAGTCTGCGGATACTACTATAGAGTTAGTAGTTACTGCTATAGAGTTAGTAGTTACTAATGTAGTGAGTGGATACTACTATAGAGTCAATATACAGTATATTATAGATTCAGTAGATACTACTATAGTCATTAGATACTACTGTCGAGTCAGTATTTACTACTATAGAGTAGGTTGATACTACTATAAAGTCGGTAGATACTACTAGAGCAGATACTACGATAGTCAGTAGATACTGCTATAGAGTTAGTAGTTACTACTATAGAGTCAGTAGATACTACTGTAGAGGCAGATACTACTATCGAGTTACGAGACACTACTCTATTGTATGTAGGGTGTGTAGGTATTTATGCCTACGGGGGGGGGTAAATATATTTTTGAGGGGGAGGGTGGAGGTCGACAATTTTCGGAAACCTTTTAAATCAACTATTTTCCTGCCACTTTTTGATTCAGAACTTCTTCAAGCCTCTTATAATTTTGTTGACGGACAAATGGATAGACAAACGGAACGCCGGGCTTTCACAATAGCTTGTTACTTGCAAGTTTTTAAATGTATTTTTCCCCCGGTCAACGCTGGGTACTTCCCGCTAGTAATTAATATTTGTTTTGTTGCCAGCTGTAAAATTGTTAGAATATAAACATCTCCTATTTATTTTCAGTTTTTTTTTACTGGACTCGTTGCTGACTAATACTTAGATTCCTCTTTAGGAGAGGTATCACAGATGTAGAGGTGTATTTGTAAAGGTGTATTGGCACGAATGGGTAACAAACACAGGGGGCGTGGTTATGGCCGTACACAGAGAAGGTTCTCACACCGACGTCCGCACCAGCATCCCCCACGGCCCCCCCCCGGGGGGGGGGGGGGGGGCGATTGCTATAAAAGGTGGTGAGCCGGAGGGCTCGAGGTCGAGTTTTAGCTTTAACCAGCGAAGAGTGAAGACCAGCTAGAGTAGGCCCCGGAACTCCCCTGGCTCGCTGTCCTTGTCAGGACCGACCAGGGAAAGTCGGTGGCGTGGCCCCGAGAGCCCAGACTGATGTTCTTATAAGAGCCGGTCTGGAGACTCAGGGTGCCGGGAATCCCAGCTTGACCAGGGCTGGGATAGATAGCCTCCCTTAGCTCTGTAGTGGAGGACCTGGGAGCAGGCTAGCCGGGGTAGACGTGGGGCCTCCCTGTTAGACGGGTGAAGGGGCCGATACCCCTTCAAGTGTTGTGTATCCCCGGCTCTGTAAATACGTTGGTGTTAATAAATACGTGTGCCTCCAACGACGTCGTCCGAGCCTCCTGCAACTTACTACATCTGGTGTCAGAAGTGATCGTTCAACGATGGACACACGAGGGACGACTCGTACCAGGGAGCTGGAGATGGAGGATACCTCGGCCGACTCGGCACCAGAGATGGCCGAAGTCGGATCCGAGCAGCCGGGGCCGAGTACACTCGCGCCGCAACGACAGGAAGGGTGGGGAGCGTCGGCCGAGGGACTTCGGCTGGCTCACTCCCGCCTGGCGGAGCTGCTCTACGCGGCGGCCGCCACGTTGGAAGAGATCACGCGGCTGGGGGCTGGAGAAGCTGCACGGGGCGACGGCGGCCGACACTCAGCGCCGTTTTCCGCCACCTCGACGCGGCTCGCAGTCAAATTTCCCGCCATCGCTACAGTGGGAGCAGAGGGCGGGGCCGGCCTGTGTCAGGTGACCGCCGAGTGCCAAGCAGAAGCCGCAACGTCATCAACACCGGCCAGCGCATCGCCAACGGAGCGACCGGCGATGCCATACGCTCGGCCCGCCCACACTGTACCGAGTGCCGGGAACGACGGGGCGCGATTCACGACCACGGACGTCGCATTACAGCAGCGACTACCGCCTCTCAAAGAGTTCGTGGGCGAGGACGGGGACTGGGGTGGCTTCAAGAGACGGTTCCTCGTTCATCAGGAGATGGCGAATTGGACGGACAACGAAGCACTACGCGCGCTGCCGGCGATGCTCGACAATGACGCCCTGGCTACCCTCACCTCGGCGCCAAAGGAAAAGCGCGCCACACTGCAGTTGGCGCTACAGCTTCTGTCTGCTGTCTACGGCCCGTCTTCGGACTGCAGGCAGCTGTTCCACGATCGCCATCGGGGCGCCAAGGAATCGCCTCTGGCTTTCCGAACGGCTCTCCTGGCCCTGGCGAAGGCAGCTTTTCCGCGGATGGACGAGGAGGGAGTGGACGCCATGGTGGCGGAATAGCTGTTGCTGCTGGCGGACGAGTTGGACGTTGCCGTCTTGGCACAAGACGACACAGAGATGTCTTCCTTGCTGGTTGCGCGCCACATCCACACGAGCTTGCGGTCCCTGCGTCGCAAGGCCAGCAAGGGGGTGACCGGCCATGCCATGGCGGCTACCACCCTCCCATCGGAGGAGGTCTGCGCGGTGGAGCGGCCGGGGGAGTGGAGATCTGCGGGACCACAGGCTCGGAATGGACCGAGCCGCCAGGAGCAGCCCAGGCCGTCTGTGGCGCTCACACGCTGCTACAACTGTGGCCTTCAGGGCCACGTGGCTTCAGGATGCCAGGCTCCTCGACGGCGCGGAGCGACGCCTCGTCCGGACGCTGCGCCGCCTCTACCCAAGCTCCAGCAGCAGAATACGGCGAGTCGTGGCACCTCACATGTTTGGCCTACGCACACACCTGTCACACACTCACTCACTGAAACAAACAGGGGTCGCAAATCGCCAGGTGTTGCATTGGTGTGTTCCGAAATGCGGCGGCCACTCCAACCGGGGTGGTCGGAGCTCGCCCATCGTGTTGTTGCCGCATCGGCGGGGTCGTCGGTCATGGTCGGTCACATTGATGGGGTTGAGGTGCGGGTTTTGATTGACACGGGAGCATCGGCGACTATTATATCTGATTTGATTTATAACATCCTTCCCGTTCAAAGCCGTCCTTTGCTCCCCATGGTGGTTCCATGCTATGCTGCTAACGGGGGCTCGCTGGGCATAATTCGGCAGATCCGCGCGCAAATTTGTATTGGGGACATCAAATTATCCGGGCCGGTATTGGTCTCCTCCTCGCTGGCGGTTCCGTGCCTGTTGGGGACAGACTTCTTGGCTAAAATGCCTATCCGTATATTGATCGACCAGGGTTGCATCGAACTCCCGTCGGGCCGACGTATAATGTTTTTGTCCTCCCCCGCTACTGAGCGTCGGGCATTCGCGATGGTGCAGGCGCTCGTGGCGAGGACTGTACGCGTACCACCGGGAGCTCAGATGCTTGTGCCTCTTAGGTTGCGTCGGCCGTTTGCTAAGGGAGTTGCGGATCGGGGGGTCCTGTTGGGACCATCTAGAGCCGTGGTCAATGGACCTGATTTAATAGCGGCTCAGACCATGGTGAAAGGGGACGGGGACCCATTCATTGCGGTCCTTAATGTGGGATCGCGAACGGCCATCGTTCCTCAAGGGACCGTGCTTGCGCATGCAACGCCGGCGCCCTGTGAGGAACCGGTCGTGGGTCAGGTGAGCACCGATCCTCCGTCGCGACCGCATTCGGGCTGTGATGAAGGATGGCTGGATGCGCTTTGCGCGGGATCAGTGGACCTGTCCGACTCACAGCGTAAGAGCCTTCGAGTTCTCCTGCGCGAGTTTTCCGACGTTTTTAGTCAACACAAATTTGATATTGGTTGTACTAAATTGCTGCGACACCATATTGACACGGGTGACAGCGCGCCAATCCGCCAACATCCTTTTCGGTTGAGTCCCGCCGAAAGGAGCATGTCAAATCGGCCGTAGACGACATGCTAGCCGCGGATATTATATCCCCTTCCACCAGCCCTTGTGGGGCGCCGATCGTTTTGGTGAAGAAACACGACGGCTCGCTGCAGTTTTGCGTCGATTTTCGTCGCTTGAACAAAATTTCCGTAGCCGACGCATACCCGCTTCCTCGGATGGATGAATCGCTTGATGCCCTAGCGGGGGCACGGTTCTTTTCCACGTTGGATTTGCTTTCTGGATTCTGGCAGCTCCCTCTGGACGAGGAATCTAAACCTAAGACTGCTTTCCGTATGCCGCACGGCCTTTTTCAATTTAACCGCTTGCCGATGGGGCTACATTCTGCGCCGGCAACTTTTCAGCGGTTAATGGAATTGGTCTTGGCGGGGTTGCAATGGGATTCGTGTTTAATTTACTTAGATGATTTCATCGTCTTTAGTAAAACATTCGATGACCACCTCCAGAGGTTGCGTGCTGTTTTCCTCAAAATGCGGGCTGCCAATTTAAAATTCAAACCGCAGAAGTGTCATTTGCTCCGCGAATCGGTGCGGTATTTGGGTCACATTGTCGGACGCTCGGGGATTGCCACGGATCCAGCCAAAACAAAATGTGTCAGCTCCTGGCCGACTCCCACCTCGGTGGGAGAGGTCAGGAGTTTCATTGGGTTCGCGTCATATTACCGACGGTTTGTAGCTGACTTTGCTACAATCGCGAAACCCTTGCATGCCTTGACGTCCAAGGGAGTCAAGTTTCATTGGGGACCGGAGGAGGAGGCTGCTTTTCGCTCCCTCCGGGATGCCCTGGTGGGGGCTCCGCCATTGAGTTACCCAGATTTTTCACAACCCTTCTTGCTCGATACAGACGCAAGCAACACGGGCATTGGGGGCGTGCTTTCGCAGCTCATTGGGGGCGTAGAGCATGTGGTGGCTTACGGGAGTCGGGTGTTGTCTCCGGCGGAACAACGGTACTGCGTTACCCGTCGTGAACTATTGGCGATCGTTTATTTCATTCAGCAGTACCGCCCATATCTGTATGGTCGACGTTTCTCCGTCCGTACTGATCATGCGGCGCTGCAGTATGCCTTGCGGATTCAACAACCATCGGGACAGTTGTCTCGATGGTTGGAGATTCTCCAAGATTTCGATTTTGTCACCACATATCGTAAGGGCATCCGCCACACGAACGGTGACGCTCTGTCGCGGTTGCCGCCCACCTCCGAGTGCGCTTGCCTTTTGGGTTCGGGGCATTGTAGACCTCCGAATGTGATCGCTGATTCGGTCCTTGCGGCCACCGCCGATGCGCCTTCGACTTTAGGTCCTATCGAGCAAGAAGGGAGGGATTCCTTGCTGGGGTTGTCCGTGGCGGAGTGGGGACGCCTCCAAATGGAGGACACCTCCCTCCTCGCTTTGCGTCATCGCATCGGGGGGGCTGGTCAGGGGGCGGAAAGAGTTGACTCGTGGGGGTTGTTCCAGGGGCTTTTAATGCACTGGGACGGGAGATCCCGCCGCCACCGGCTGGTGGTGCCTTCCGCATTGAGGGGTAGAGTGGTGTGGGCTGCGCATGAGCGGCTCCTTCACCTGGGGACTCACAAGACCCTTGCCATGCGCCAACTCGATTTTTCCTTGCCGGGCATGGCAAGGGACGTGGGCGATCTCTTGGGGTCATGCACGCAATGCGCGCAGCGGAATCCACCGGCGAGGGGGTCCAACCCTCCGCTGCAGTCCATAAAGGTTTCCCGGATTAACGAGCTCGTTGCACTGGATATTCTCGGGCCATTTCCCACTACACCTAGGGGAAATAGGTACTTATTGACAGGGGTTGAATATTTCACGAGATGGCCTATGGTCTGACCCCTAGCTAACCAGTCGGCAGCAGCCATCGCGGAGGCCTTTGTCCAGGGCTACGTCCTCGACAAGGGTGCTCCGGAGCGGCTGCTGACTGACCAGGGTAAAAAGATTTCAGGGAAACTCTTCCGCGAAGTGTGCGACCTCCTGGGTACGGAAAAAATTCGAACCTCCCCATATCACCCGCAAACTGACGGGATGGTGGAGCGGCTGCATCGGACTATCACGTCCATGCTGTCCCAACAGGTTTCTGAATCCCAGACCGATTGGGACCTTCACATTGCGGGGGTTTTGGCAGCCTACAGAACGGCTCCTCATGCGGCCACCGGATTTTCGTCTTTCTTCCTCATGTATGGCCGCGAGGCTAACCCGCCTGTTGCAACTCAGCTAAAGCTCTCGACGCTGCATGCAAACTCTAAATTGTCCGACCACGTCAAATTTAACATTGATAAATTGACAGAGGCGCGGGAGGCGGCCATACAGAATTCGGAACTTCGCCAGAGGGCGAATGAGAGGCTTAGGCTGGGTCGGGCGCATGTGCTCCAATGGAAACCGGGGGACAAGGCGTGGTACGGCCGTGGCGGGGGCCAGTGGAGGTCATACAGGTCTTGCGGCTACAATGTGTGCGCGTCCGATGGGGTGCACCGGGATTGACGCGCCCGAGTCCTGCGACCCCACCCGGGGGGGTCGGGGGTCGCTCATTGGACATACCGGATGCTCCCGCACCCGAACTGTTGACACCCACCGCTGGTCCGACCGGGGCTGCACTTTGTGACGGCCCCGCTGCAAGAACGCGCGCCAAAACGCGCAGACTTTTGTGAGACCGGCCGCTGGTGGGGACCTTGCGGGGGGACGTCCTGGGCGCTTGTACATATGTTGTGTGTTTGTGGGATGGGGTATTTATTCGGGGGGGGGTGCGTCGGGACGGGGGTTTTTTTATTTTTTTTCCTCTGTTGGTTGCTGGTTCCTGTTGTTGTTGTTGTTACTGTTATGCGAGGCACACGTGAATTCGGGGGGGGAGGCGTTTTGTTGGGACTTTGTTGCAGCCGGGGACGGCTGCGGGCTGTACAAGGGGGGTGATGTAGAGGTGTATTTGTAAAGGTGTATTGGCACGAATGGGTAACAAACACAAGGGGCGTGGTTATGGCCGTACACAGAGAAGGTGCTCACACCGACGTCCGCACCTGCATCCCCCATGGCCCCCCCCGGGGGGGGGGCCGATTGCTATAAAAGGTGGTGAGCCGGAGGGCTCGAGGTCGAGTGTTAGCTTTAACCAGCGAAGAGTGAAGACCAGCTAGAGTAGGCCCCGGAACTCCCCTGGCTCGCTGTCCTTGTCAGGACCGACCAGGGAAAGCCGGTGGCGTGGCCCCGAGAGCCCAGACTGATGTTCTTATAAGAGCCGGTCTGGAGACTCAGGGTGCCGGGAATCCCAGCTTGACCAGGGCTGGGATAGATAGCCTCCCTTAGCTCTGTAGTGGAGGACCTGGGAGCAGGCTAGCCGGGGTAGACGTGGGGCCTCCCTGTTAGACGGGTGAAGGGGCCGATACCCCTTCAAGTGTTGTGTATCCCCGGCTCTGTAAATACGTTGGTGTTAATAAATACGTGTGCCTCCAACGACGTCGTCCGAGCCTCCTGCAACTTACTAGACAGACACTGATAACAAAGTTAAGGTTAAAAAAACCAAAATATGAATGACCACAGATTCCTTAAATCCTTATTTGGGAATTATTGGAGCAGCCCTTTTCGATAAACCTCATTGCTGATGTAACTTACAGTTGGGCTCCGGATCCTACATCGCTGGGAAGAACTTCACCTTGGCTGATGTCGTCTTCTTCCCTAACCTGGCATTCTGCTTCAGATTTGGGTGAGTCTGTGTGAGTGGTTACACTAGATACACATCATGGGTATTTACACTACAAATAACACAATGAGAAAATACGTCAAGTTGCAATTACAATCCTAATCCATGTTTACCAGAACCAAGAAAAATTGAAGCATTGCATATTTTGATGACTGAAGAGTTGATGAGCCAGTTTATAAGGCTTTAACTTTTACATTTCTGGGCCATGGTTTTTGTAAAATTGTGAAAAGAATATTGCGATGTAATGGTTAGCAAACTGTATTTGAAATCCAGAGATCACTGGTTCCATCTCTCGATGCAACAAGTGCAACAATGAGCACGTTTCTTAAATCTCTGTCCAGCCAGTAGTAGAATGGGGTTCATCACAGTTGATCGACAGTCATGTTTGGTGGGATAAAGTGTGGGTACTCCCACCTCTTCCGAAGACATCTGACTCGTGTGGAATAGTTAGGTCTCCCTGTAGTGGAGGCCCTACCGCCAGCTGTGCTGTGCGCAAGCAAGGCTACCGGCATATTGAATATCGGTGATGCACTCTTACCATTATCACACACACTAACGTGTATCTGTGTGTACGCACGTTTAGGTTGTCTGTTGACAAGTACCCTCACCTGAGTGCCTACTACAGCCTGGTGAAGGAGCGTCCCAGCGTGCAGGCCTCCTGGCCACCCCACTGGAAGGAGAGTGACGGGGCACAGGAAGTGCTCAAGGACATCTAGATGTGATCTGTGTCACTCGCTTAAGCCAGCACTAATATGGTCAATACTTTTTCCCCAAATGTTATTTTGACCTGTCCACATGACACATGTAAACCAATAAACTCTTTTCTGAATGCATCCAAAAGTTTTGACTTGATTGGTTATTATTACTCCGTTTATCAGACACTGTGGGAGTATTTTATCTCTATTTTGCTTAAACCTAGAAAGGGGGAGGGATTTAGGTATTAGGAGATAATATTTTTTTTATGTACATCAGAGTGGTGCTTTTTCCTTTATTTAGAATGTTTACACTGCTGGATGAAGGCAAACAAACACGTGGAACAAATGAGACAGAAACCCAGGGAAAGAAACTGTGAGAGATAGACACAGGGACAGAGTGAGACAGAGGACAGTGAGACACAGAAACACAAAGTGAGGCAGAGACAATATGAGATACACCGAAACAGAGACAGAAGAAAAGTGAGTGAGACACGGAGACACACAGGGAGACCCATATAGACACAGGGAGACACACAGAGACACAGGGAAATAGCGTTTTGTGTATTATAGATACAGGTGTAACAGAGGACTGATCATTGAGCCTTAGAATGCCCAGTCTAAAACACATTCTTGCGGAGGGAGCTGGTAGGAACGTTGGGTTGCTCAATCAATGGCCAGGTTCAACGGCAGCGTGGTGTATTCCGCAAATATGCCCGACTGTGAGGGCGGGCACAAGCCGGCGTGAGTAGGTTAAACGTTGAGTTTTATAAGGGCACCACGGGGTTACAAGCCCCTCCCCACCCAGCCCCACCCTCCACTCCCCACCCAGCCCCTCCCTCCGCACCCAGCCCCTCCCTGCACGACGGACAGACACAATAATCTCCTGTGGGCTGGTGTAACCAGGAGGTTCCTACCAGTATCAACTTTCCAGTGTGACAGTCATCCAGAGTATCAGTGACCAGTGAGCCCTAGGATAACAGCAATCCAGAGTTCCAGGATAATAATAAACCACAGTAAGTGTGTAGTGAATCTTAGGGTCATCAATCTAACTCTGCTTACCTTCTAAGCACGATCCAGTGCGACACGGATCAGGGAATCGCAGGAATATAAATACCAAGCAACCTGATAAAAAAAATAAAAGCTTTTACCCTTTCTGCTAATTTTACAGGTGTTAAGATGTTCAAAGACAGAAGCTGGATGGACTTGCATCACGAGACCATGAAAGATGACCGGCTTATAGGGAGGTTTTTAACCAAAAGTGGATAGATCAAGGTGTGCATCTTCGATCTGTGTGTATGTGTGTGCATTCACACGTATTTGCCTGTGTATTTCCGCTTCTCCATTTGGGCATCTCATTTGATATTAAAATTACTCGTAACAAGTAACTTCAAGAAAAAGGAAAACATTATAGCATAATACTGAGGTTACCCAAAAAAGTTATTTTTTCCAGGTTATGCATTATTTAAAAAATAATCCCCAACAATGACTACAGTATACATGCGTTATATCAATGCAACTGACGCTAGTCATAAGGTGTTTTATACACACGTGGACTTCTGGCAATGCAGAAGAAACCTGAAATAATAAACATGTTTGAATTGTTCTTCAAATTACCAGTGAGCTGAATCAATAATAGATGGCGCATTAAATGCTTGTGAAAATTTAATTTGGTTGTGTCGACAAATTTGGTTAAATCGTTATATGTGTAGTGTCATAGATAATGGCACTATAGTATAGCGACAGTGTGAGTGGTACTGTATGTGCGGAGCATCTCACTGGCACCTGAGTGAGCATACCAGGGAAGAGGTCGGGTGAGTTCATGACAGCCTGGGTGAACCCAAGGGGGGGCACGTGACCGGATGAGGTGGTAACAAGGACCAGGGAGGAAGTCAGAGGAACACGTGATGTGGGTCCTGAACCACCGGGAAGGATCTGGAAAAGGGGCGTGGCCAAGGGCGGGGACTGACCACCCCGCAGTGGATAAAAGACGAGTTCCTGGTGGGGATTGTGGTTGTTCATCTCTGGGAAGAAACCTCCGTCTTCGTGGGTCTTCGGTCTCCGGTCTTCGCGCACGTGGACCAGGCAGCGTGTTGGCTCTCCTAGTCCGATTTAGTAGTTGTCCCATCCAGCGTGTAATAGTCACCTTTCCCCCAAGTGTATATAGTTAGTATAGGAGCGGTGGTTACCACCCTAGGTCGTTATTCTGCTCACGTTAAGAGTTACCGTGATATTAGTTAATGAAACGTGTTGCCTCCAAGTTCAAGTGTGCACCTCAATTGAACCCATTACACATGCCCTAACAAAATAAAACTCTTATGAATCACAATATTGCCTGCAAAACCTACGTGTTATTTTCACATGTGATAAGTATTGTAGTAATGTGTTGCGATGTTATCACTTTTCTATTGACCACATCACTCCATAGTCACAGGGGTGACGTGGTTTAGCAATAGTGCATTCACCGATAGTTGCAAGTGATTCAATGTTCAAATCTAGCGGCCATCCTGGTAATTACAGCGGGTGTATTAACTGTAAAAATGCACCACCTGCTTTACAATGAATATTCCAGATCCTGTGATGTCATTCGCAAGAGTAGGCCATGGTGTCAAGGTCAAAATTTACCAAATGTGAAAATTACCAAATATATAATTTGGAATATACATAGCAATCGTCTATGAATGATGCAGTACGCTCTTGAACAGGAGTCATGAGACTCACATTTTCAGGGTAAACAAGTAAAAACATGATAAAAATGTTAGACACAGTTAGATAATATCCTTCACCAGTTTGTCAATAACAGTGCATTGTATATTAAATGTGCCATGGCCGCGAAGCAACTCCGCAAGCGCCGCGACTCCCCCCTGCCCCCCACCCTGAGCACACACACACACCACGCACACACACACGCAGCACACACACACACGCAGCACGCACACACGCAGCACGCACACACGCAGCACGCACACACGCAGCACGCACACACGCAGCACACACACCACGCAGCACACACACCACGCACACACGCAGCACACACACGTACTGTCCCGGCGGGGGATCACCTGGCACAACAGGTTTTCATCCGAAGGGCCCCTAGGTGGGAAGTCCCACGGTTTCCTGGTGCCAGGAGATTGGGCCGACGCTCACAGGGAAAGCCACATTGCGGTGCCACTAAATTGGCTTAAAATTGTATGGGTTCACAAAGGTTCATCGGGCCAGCCGCAATGAGTCATGCACGACATCGGAGAGGGGGCTAGGGTGAAATATTAAGCAAGCAGTGCAGACGATGAGGTCAGGGGATCCCAGCGCCACAGACTAAGTACACACTAGCCAGGTGTGTATTCGCCAGCCAGACGCCCTTCCAGATTAAACAGGCTGAGTCAGGAATTAATGAGTATGGGTGCACAGATAATAGATCGAAACGTAACTGTCGCAACACTCCATGTAAGGCAAGAAAAACGCTTGAAAATCACAGGTAGGCGCACGATTGGCTGAGCAGGATGACGTAACCCTCGATTTTCAAAGTCAAGGGGCATAAAAAGGGGAGCCAAAAACGGTTCAAGAGAGATCTCATGTTCAACAGCTTGGTCGCCAAGACCGCCCCCACTGCCGTCCTGCCTCCTCGAGCTGCTCGCAGCATCCGTGTGATGCCAGCCAGTGCTGCTACAAGGCAGTGATAGGAAAGGTTTATTCGTCATCCTCCCTCTGACTCTCACAGCGTCCATGCGACGCCGTGAGTACAGCTGCGAGGTACGTGATAGGGCGTGTGTGTGTTTGGGGACTCGGATAGCAGTAGATGAGGCTCTACTCGCAGAATATTCCCTCCGGGCAGTGCAGGGTTTGTGCCGTGAATAAACGTTAGCACAGAGCATCGGTGCAGTGTCTGTGATTTGTGTGTGGAGCGGCTGCGTGGGCGAACGCGTGGCGAGAGTGAGGGCAGAGCCGCAGCACGAGCGCTCGTTGATATAATCGCCTGCAGGCGCGCACGTGTTCGCGCCGCTGCGCGAGCCTTAGCTGTGTGTGCGCGTGTTATGTGTGTACGCGGGTTAGAATATAACCGCCCACAGGCGCGCGCGTGTTCGCGCAGCCGCTTAGCGTCAGCTGTAGTGTGGGCGCGGTTTAGAATATAACTGCCCGCACGCGTGCGCACGTTCGCGCAGCCGCTTTAGCGTTAGCGGTGGTGTGGATGCGTGGTAGGGTGTAATCGCCTGCAGGGGCGCACGCGCATGCTCGCTGCTGCGTTAGCCTTAGGGGGTGGTGTGTACGAGTGAGTGAGGGCTAACTCTGTATGGCGGTAAGCCAGTAGTTCAGCCATGTCTCTCCGAGAGGACGCTAGCGCGGGAGGGCCGATCACTCGATCGGCTGGGGCCCGGCGGGAGATGATCGATGCAGTGGAGGGAGTGGAGGGGGCGAACGTTGTGCCCCACCTGCCCAGCGAGGGTGGTGGGGCGGACGTCGGCCCCCACAGAATCATGATTCCCAGCTTCAGTTTTAGTTGGGAGAGACGAGAACGGTATGCATTTAAAGGGGACACATACTGGGCTTTGTCACCTCTTGAGTGATATTACAGCACATCCGTAAAGATATTCCCAAGTAGCATCCTTTCAATATCTGCATTCTTCTTGCGTATGGCACGGTCGAAGTGATGGTATTAGTTGTGTGATAAGGCACTTAAATAGGCGGGCTGCATGAAGGCTACCTTCGTTTACCCAACATCTGCACGATACATCTCATCACTGCATACGTCATTTCCGCAGCATTAGCTGCTGTCACTTGACAACATTCGTATTACAGAGCATCATTTACATAAAGAAGTTTGGGACAAGTCAAAACGCTTCAATAAAATATATGGTTTAGCATGTTATTAAAATTGATGTGGCTTGGTTGTGTGCATGTTTGTGACGTACACACTTGTAGGTCACGATTATTTTGAGAGTTTTAGAATGATTGCATATGTTTACACGATACATTCAAATTATGGGCATGCTATATAAAATATTGTCCATAATAGAGGTTATTGGGGTTAGATCGTGTAAATATGTCGTTAAAAACCCGCCACCAAATGTTTAAAATCATATGTTTTAACAGAAGGCTTCGGAAAGGACGCTGTGTAAATCCGAAATAGAATAGAATGTAACAAATTCGTTTCTGACCGCCCTTTCTTTAATGATAAAATGGATACGTTGGCGAAGCCTAATGTATAATGCGTCTTAAAGAAATATCTAAGAATCATGGTTTCAATGCACTCAAAAGGTATTTTTTCTTTTAGTATTTTGCAAACTTTATAACAGTCCGGTACAAATGATGCTTTTGTAATGTTGACCCAGGGTGATGATGTATTGGTCAGGTGACAAGAGATGCTAACCGCTCATAAACTCGTGACTGAAGAAGAGTCATTTGACTCGCTCACGTGGAACACGTTAGCTTGTTTATGAAGAAGAATTTTACATTTCAAATTACATTTAGCAGCCTAAACTAGCGGATTAATAACTGTCTATAGCTTTAACTATGTACATCACATGTACATGTAAACACTTACGTTGGCCATGGAACACTCTGAGCTGACTTGTACACGGTCTTTATCGCCGGTGAGTAACCCATCTCTGTGCACCACACAACCTTCCCCAGAGCTGTCAGCCAGCTTCCTCGCTGTTTGCCTCCCCATCTCCCATCCTCTGTCTGAACGCCCCGAACAATCCTCAGCCTTCCCCTTACATACTTCATTGCCTCCTTTGTAGGCTGTCTCTCTCCCTATCCCCATCCACAGGAAGTTGAGCGGGGTTGATCGTAGACGACGAATTGGATGGCCAACTGCCGTGCATAAAAGGTGTTGTTATAGGCTGTGTGGAGATGTGGTGGGTAGCACAGAGAGCCTCACTGCCGGCATCTCAAGGGTGCTTTTTGCCACACTCCACCAATTGTAATACACGCGCACATTTCACTATCTCACGCAAATATTTGCATGATACAGACAAAGGGTTTTTACATCTCATTTATCACAATACTGCATGGAGCATTTGGTTAGTGTTCGACTGTAATGAAGTATGGTATTTTAAACACATTTGCCTATAGTTTTGTATGTTTTCGCTCATGAGATTTAGATATTTTTACCATACAGTATGGAATTTTGGAGGACATGGTTTAAAAATACTGTATGTAAAATTGTGCGAGTCACAGTAATTAAGTTTCAATTTTATTCAATCTTCTAACACCATATAACATCGATACCAGTTGTTTCTAAACTCGCTGGACTTGCAGGCCACAATCATAACACGATCGCAAATCACCATCCAATAAGAGTGCTTCGTGAAAAATACCTGACACAGTTGTGGGAACCACTTCCCACAACCTTACGGGCCACACGTTCAGAACCATGGTTCTATATAACATAAGCATCCTTTAAATTCAAAACAAAACCCCATCTCTGTCCCCGAATTTGGCTCTGCACCGATGACCCACGATGGAATTTACCTTACATTCGATTACCCTGTTGCTATTTTTGAATATCTTCCAATGTGGAAGATACCTTGCAGCAACTGTAATTGGTGCTCAACATATTTTTAGATGCAAGAGTATATTTGGTCACCCATTCTCACTGTCGATAAACTTTCTGCTGTAATGAGAATTTTTTTCAAAAGATCGTAAACAAGATGTTTTCGCTCTCTTGCCAATTTGAAATAATACACGCGCATATAAAAAAAATGTGAAATTGTTCACGATAAAAAAATGTCATTGTAATTTAACAAAAATGTACGTGAATTGTATGGCTGCAGATGCTGAGTCTCATACAGACAGATGAAGAACATGGGGAGGACCATAAAGGCCTGCCCTTCGACCTGACTGAGAGCACTACCAGCCCAGACCTTCCACAATCCCACCACCTGCTTTACTGCCTGCACCATGATATACACAAATTTACGAGCTTTCTTCGTGTTCTTCAGTGCAGGATGGACACTTTTCAAGGTTGTTCGCTGACTTAAGAGCTAATGTGCCAAATTAAATTAACATTTAACCGCATGCAAATGTACGTAATGGTTTATGAAAACTAAAGCCTTGACAATCAAGTACAGTATAAGGATGCTTCTGCGATGACTGACGTTGATACATTTTTACGGCCTAATTTCGATTGAAATAAATGGAATGTGATACTATCGAGGACTATTGTGACACTATTGGCACATTCATTATCAACAGCCATTTTCAATTCAGTTGGATGAAGGCCTCACTACATCACCATTCTTAATGGCCTTGTGATGCCAGAATATCCATCGGCCTGCACATGGACTGATCTCACCACCTCCATGGTGCTCGCACTCTTGGGCATTCCCTCTTTGGGCTGTCATTCCGTCACCAGTCGTGTTCATTATCCCATATCACAATATGTCCTGCCTAAGCTCACTTTTCTTAGCAGTCAATTTGATTTCTATCATTTTAGTTTGTTCTCAGATTCATATTTCCCTTTCTGTCTCGGTGTAATATTTAAATTGCATCTCTCTTTACATATTTTGTACTTTAAGTTTTTATTGATTCTGTGGGGGTCGCTAGCCCCCGAGATCCCTCCCTCGATAATGCTAACGGCCGGGCTAGCATCATCAATCGCCCCCCCGCTGCTAGGTTCCTCACCCGTGGTGTGGGAGCCATCGCCCGAGGATTCCCCTCCACCGCGGGTCCGCGTAGCCGGCATGGTTAATTTACGTACGCGCACACCCACACACAGCTCTGCGCGGCACTCACTCAACACTGACCACTCACGTTAGGATCGCGCACCTGTATCACACGGCGTGAGCACACGCGACACCCACTCTCGCACCGCTCTGCGCAGCGCTCCCCCGAAGCGAGCCGCAGCACTACAGAATCACTGCGTACACACGCGCACCCACACGCTCACACTGCACGACAAGATCACGCGAGACCACGCTTCGCTATTAATGATTTATTACCTGGTAACTAATATTGAATCAGTGAGTCGACGAGGCTGGCCTATTCCACTAAACCGGTACCTATTCCCTATTTATCGGCTATTATCCTACTTCACCTCCCCACTCACTGTTTGGCGCCCGCGGAGGTACCTCGATACGTCGCACGGACGTCCGGGTCGCTGGCTGGAGCTGCTGCTGGTCCGCTGGCCTGGAGAGAGAAGAGCGCCCCTTCCCCCTTGCGCCCCCCTATTTATTCTCCCTACCTCAAAGGGATGCTGCGCTGAACAATGGGCTCGTGCACCTCGAGCCCGCGCACAGCGGTTCTGGGCGCTTTTGATCTGCTAAACAGTGAGCGCGTAAATCCTAATTAATCCCTTTCTCACGCAGGCCCCCATCATCGAGGTTCATGCGGCGGCGTCCATTACAAAGGTGCGCCGTGGGAATTTGTGCACGGCTGCCCGCGTGACCCCGCTCTCCAGGTTATTTCTACTAATAGCCTTATCCTTTAACTCCCCTAATAATGGTGCCTGCGTGTTTTCTAATGATGCTCCTCCATCACAATACTTATTCCCTCTGCCTGCCCCGTCGATACTCGCGTGTGTGGGGGGAAATGCGCCTCAACCGCGGTGGCCGAATGCCCCACGCCGCGACCACACCATATTAAGGCCGGCCGCAGCGCCGCGGTGCCACGTAGCACGGGGGAGGTCATCCAATTCCCTGATCGCCGGAAACCGTGAGAGTTATTCCCGATAAGGGTTTCTCGGATAAAAACCGGTCGATCAGGTGACCTTCCCTTCCAGCTCTATGGGGGGGGGGGGAATGCGTGCGGGTGTGTGCTTATGTGGGGGGGGGGGGTGATGGGGGGCAGTGCGGTGGGGGAAGCCGGGCGGCTCCCTGGCTCGGCAGAGCGGCCCCGTCGCTGTGGCACCACAATTCCTTCGTCAGTATATCCGTTTTCGTTCCACGTGTTCTAGTAAGCACAAACTCTGCTCCCTGAATTGTAGTTGAGTTATTATGACCACAAGTACAGCTGCCATATAAAATATTACAATAATTACGTAACAAAAAATTGCAAAAGCAATAAACAATTACAGATTGCCACCTGAGGCGCGTGCTCCCGGGGCGCGCTCCCAGCAGCGGCTGGCGGGGGCCGTTTGTGAGGGGGAGTCGACGGAGGGAGCAGATGGAGCCGACGGGGCCGGGTGGGCCGGCAGAGCCGGGTGGGCCGACGGAGCCGATGGAGCCGGGTGAGCCGACGGGGCCGACGGAGCCGATGGAGCCGAAGGAGCCGGGGGGAGAGGCCGTGATGAAAAAAAGATGGCCGCCTGAGGCGCGCGCTCCCAGCGGCTGGCGGGGCCGTTTGTGGTCGGCGAGAGGCGCGAGCAGAGGGGGCTGACACTGAACTCACTCGAACTCACTCACTCATCATACACTGACGCACTCATCTTACACTGACTTATGCACACATCATACACTCACTCACACTACCACTGACTCACTCACACATCACACACTGAGTGTCATGCTGCCAGCTATGGCTGCAAGTTTGGTCGTACGTGTTATGTATATTGTTGATTGTTAAAATTGAATCACACTTCCTATGATTACTGTTATTACATTGTTTTTATAGCTTTATTTTGGTGATTCGAAAACATATGGTTAATCTAAATTGCACCACATTGGGATTTTTTCACAAAGCGTTTTTAATACTTATTTTTATTTGCTGGTTTATTCCAGTATGTTTCTGTTACGCGTCGTCGCTTTAAGATTTTCTGTCTTCATTTTTTGTTTGTTGCGGTTGCACCCGACTTAAGAGCCGCATGGCTCACAGGGCTATCTTACCTAATAAACGTCACTTTTTGTCTGTCTGTCCGTCTGTCTGTCCGTCCCTCTGTGTACGCTCGCTTGCGAGGGATTTGGCGCTCGGGCCGTGGGGTATAGGACGAAAAAAATTGGCCGGGATGCACGTCCCGTGCCCCGCGGTGAACATAGGCATTTCCGATTTTTCGTCCGTCGCCTTTAAATCGGTCCGATTATCGATTTAGTCCGATTTCTCTTTATTTACTTATTTACTACTGGCAGAAGTACCCGGCGTTGCCCGGGTGAAAAATATATTTCTTAATAACCTTACATATATACACAGATACTAAGGTATTGTCAAAGCCCGGTGGGCTTTGACAATACTCACCACTCACGCTCACCACTCACCCTCTCCACTCACCCTCACCACTCACCCTCACTAATCACCCTCACCACTCACCCTCACCACTCACCATCACCACTCACCCTCACCACTCAACCTCACCCTCACTACTCACCACTCATCCTCACCAATCACTCCTGACCAATCACCACTCACCCTCACCACTCTCCACTAACTCTCACTACTCACCCTCACCACTCACCCTCAACCTCACCAATCACCACTCACCCTCACTGCTCACCCTCACCACTCCCCTCACCACTCACGATCACCACTCACGCTCACCCTCACCACTCACCCCTCACTAATCACCACTCACAACCGAGGGAGAGTGGTGAGGGTGAGTAGTGAGAGTGAGTAGTGAGGAAGAGTGGTGAGGAAGAGTGGTGAGGAAAAGTGGTGAGGGTGAGTGGTGAGGGTGAGTGGTGAGCGGTGAGGGTGAGCAGTGAGGGTGAGTGGTGATTGGTGAGGGTGAGTGGTGAGGGAGAGGGGTGAGTGGTGAGGGTGAGTGGTGAGGCAGAGTGGTGAGTAGTGAGGATGATTGGTGAGGGTGAGTAGTGAGGGTGAGTAGTGAGGGAGAGTGGTGAGTAGTGAGGATGATTGGTGAGAGTGAGTGGTGAGGGTGAGTGGTGAGCGAGAGTGGTGAGAGGTAAGGGTGAATGGTGAGGGTGAGTTGTGAGGAAGAGTGGTGAAGAAGAGTGGTGAGGGTGAGTGGTGAGGGTGAGTGGTGAGCGGTGAGGGTGAGCAGTGAGGGTGAGTGGTGATTGGTGAGGGTGAGTGGTGACGGAGAGGGGTGAGTGGTGAGAGTGAGTGGTGAGGCAGAGTGGTGAGTAGTGAGGATGATTGTTGAGGGTGAGTAGTGAGGGTGAGGGTGAGTGGTGAAGGAGAGTGGTGAGTAGTGAGGATGATTGGTGAGGGTGAGTGGTGAGGGTGAGTGGTGAGGGTCAGTGGTGAGCGTGAGTGGTGAGGGATAGGGGTGAGTGGTGAGGGAGAGGGGTGAGCGTGAGTGATGAGGGTGAGCGTGAGTGGGGAGTGATGAGGGTGAGTGGTGAGGGTGAGTGGTGAGGGAGAGGGGTGAGTGGTGAGGGTGAGTGGTGAAGGAGAGGGGTGAGTGGTGAGGGTGAGTGGTGAGGATGAGTGGTGAGTAGTGAGGATGATTGGTGAGGGTGAGTAGTGGGGTCAGTGGTGAGCGTGAGTGGTGAGGGAGAGGGGTGAGTGGTGAGGGAGAGGGGTGAGTGGTGAGGGAGAGGGGTGAGCGTGAGTGGTGAGAGTGAGTGGGGAGTGGTGAGGGTGAGTGGTGAGGGTGAGGGTCAGTGGTGAGCGTGAGTGGTAAGGGAGAGGGGTCAGTGGTGAGGGAACGGGGTGAGCGTGAGTGGTGAGAGTGAGTGGTGAGTCGTGAGTAGTGAAGATGATTGGTGAGGGTGAGTGAGGGTGAGTGGTGAATGGTGAGGGCGAGTGGCGGTTGTGAATGGTGTTTAGTGAGGGGTGAGTGGTGAGGGTGAGCGTGAGTGGTGAGGGTGAGTGGTGAGGGCGAGTGGTGATGGTGAGTGGTGAGCGGTGAGGGTGAGCAGTGAGGGTGAATGGTGATTGGTGAGGGTGAGTGGTGAGGGCGAGTGGCGGTTGTGAGTGGTGATTAGTGAGGGATGAGTGGTGAGGGTGAGCGTGAGTGGTCAGGGTGAGTGGTGAGTGGTGAGGGTGATTGGTGAGGGTGAGTGGTGAGGAAGAGTGGTGGTAGTGAGTAGTGAGGGAGAGGGGTGAGGGTGAGTGGTGACGGAGAGGGGTGAGTGGTGAGGGTGAGTGGTGAGGCAGAGTGGTGAGTAGTGAGGATGATTGGTGAGGGTGAGTAGTGAGGGTGAGCAGTGAGGGAGAGTGGTGAGTAGTGAGGATGATTGGTGAGAGTGAGTGGTGAGGGTGAGTGGTGAGCGAGAGTGGTGAGTGGTAAGGGTGAATGGTGAGGGTGAGTTGTGAGGAAGAGTGGTGAAGAAGAGTGGTGAGGGTGAGTGGTGAGGGTGAGTGGTGAGCGGTGAGGGTGAGCAGTGAGCGTGAGTGGTGATTGGTGAGGGTGAGTGGTGAGGGAGAGGGGTGAGTGGTGAGAGTGAGTGGTGAGGCAGAGTGGTGAGTAGTGAGGATGATTGTTGAGGGTGAGTAGTGAGGGTGAAGGTGAGTGGTGAAGGAGAGTGGTGAGTAGTGAGGATGATTGGTGAGGGTGAGTGGTGAGGGTGAGTGGTGAGGGTCAGTGGTGAGCGTGAGTGGTGAGGGATAGGGGTGAGTGGTGAGGGAGATGGGTGAGCGTGAGTGATGAGGGTGAGCGTGAGTGGGGAGTGGTGAGTGGTGAGGTTGAGTGGTGAGGGGGATTGGTGAGGGTGAGTGGTGAGGGTGAGTGGTTAGGGAGAGGGGTGAGTGGTGAGGGTGAGTGGTGAGGATGAGTGGTGAGTAGTGAGGATGATTGGTGAGGGTGAGTAGTGAGGGTCAGTGGTGAGCATGAGTGGTGAGGGAGAGGGGTGAGTGGTGAGGGAGAGGGGTGAGTGGTGAGGGAGAGGGGTGAGCGTGAGTGGTGAGAGTGAGTGGGGAGTGGTGAGGGTGAGTGGTGAGGGTGAGGGTCAGTGGTGAGCGTGAGTGGTAAGGGAGAGGGGTGAGTGGTGAGGGAACGGGGTGAGCGTGAGTGGTGAGAGTGAGTGGTGAGTCGTGAGTAGTGAAGATGATTGGTGAGGGTGAGTGAGGGTGAGTGGTGAATGGTGAGGGCGAGTGGCGGTTGTGAATGGTGTTTAGTGAGGGGTGAGTGGTGAGGGTGAGCGTGAGTGGTGAGGGTGAGTGGTGAGGGCGAGTGGTGAGGGTGAGTGGTGAGCGGTGAGGGTGAGCAGTGAGGGTGAATGGTGATTGGTGAGGGTGAGTGGTGAGGGCGAGTGGCGGTTGTGAGTGGTGATTAGTGAGGGATGAGTGGTGAGGGTGAGCGTGAGTGTTCAGGGTGAGTGGTGAGTGGTGAGGGTGATTGGTGAGGGTGAGTGGTGAGGAAGAGTGGTGGTAGTGAGTAGTGAGGGAGAGGGGTGAGGGTGAGTGGTGACGGAGAGGGGTGAGTGGTGAGGGTGAGTGGTGAGGGAGAGGGGTGAGCGTGAGTGGTGAGAGTGAGTGGGGAGTGGTTAGGGTGAGTGGTGAGGGTGAGTGGTGAGGGTGAGGGTCAGTGGTGAGCGTGAGTGGTAAGGGAGAGGGGTGAGTGGTGAGGGAAAGGGGTGAGCGTGAGTGGTGAGAGTGAGTGGTGAGTCGTGAGTAGTGAAGATGATTGGTGAAGGTGAGTGAGGGTGAGTGGTGAATGGTGAGGGCGAGTGGCGGTTGTGAGTGGTGTTTAGTGAGGGGTGAGTGGTGAGGGTGAGCGTGAGTGGTGAGTGGTGAGGGTGAGTGGTGAGTGCGAGTGGTGATGGTGAGTGGTGAGCGGTGAGGGTGAGCAGTGAGGGTGAATGGTGATTGGTGAGGGTGAGTGGTGAGGGCGAGTGGCAGTTGTGAGTGGTGATTAGTGAGGGATGAGTGGTGAGGGTGAGCGTGAGTGGTAAGTGGTGAGGGTGAGTGGTGAGTGGTGAGTGGTGAGGGTGATTGGTGAGGGTGAGTGGTGAGGAAGAGTGGTGGTAGTGAGTAGTGAGGGAGAGGGGTGAGGGTGAGTGATGACGGAGAGGTGTGAGTGCTGAGGGTGAGTGATGAGCGTGAGTGGTGAGAGTGAGTGGTGAGAGTGAGTGGTGAGGGTGAGTGGTGAGGGTGAGTGGTGAGAAGTGAGGATGATTGGTGAGGGTGAGTGGTGAGCGTGAGTGGTGAGGGAGGGGGGTGAGTGGTTAGGGTGATTGGTGAGGGAGAGGAGTGAGTGGTTAGGGTGAGTGGTGAGGGAGAAGGGTGAGTGGTGAGTGGTGAGGGTGAGTGGTAAGGGTGAGTGGTGAGGGTGAATGATGAGCGGTGAGGGTGAGTGGTGAGGGTGAGTGGTGAGGGTGAGTGGTGAAGGAGAGGGATGAGTGGTGAGGGTGAGTGGTGACGGAAAGGGGTGAGTGGTGAGTGGTGAGCGTGAGTGGTGAGAGTGAGTGGTGAGGGTGAGTGGTGAGGGTGAGTAGTGAAGTGAGGATGATTGGTTAGGGTGAGTGGTGAGCGTGAGTGGTGAGGGAGAGGGGTGAGTGGTTAGGGTGATTGGTGAGGGAGAGGGGTGAGTGGTTAGGGTGAGTGGAGAGTGGTGAGGGGTGAGTGGTGAGGGTGAGTGGTGAGCGTGAGTGCTGAGGGTGAGTGGTGAGGATGATTGGTGAGGGTGATTGGTGAGGGAGAGTGGTGAGGGTGATTGGTGAGGGAGAGTGGTGAGGGTGAGTGGTGAGGGTGAGTGGTGACGGAGAGGGGTGAATGGTGAGGTTGAGTGGTGAGAGAGAGTTGTGAGTGGTGAGGGTGAGTGGTGAGGGTGAGTGGTGAGTAGTGAGGATGATTGGTGAGTGTGAGTGGTGAGGGTGAGTGGTGAGGGTGAGTGGTGAGCGTGAGTGGTGAGGGTGAGTGGTGAGTAGTGAGGGTGAGTGGTGAGGGAGAGGGGTGAGTGGTGAGGTGGTGAGTGGTGAGTGGTGAGGGTGAGTGGTGAGCATGAGTGGTGAGAGTGAGTGGTGAGGGTGAGTGGTGAGGGTGAGTGGTGAGCGTGAGTGGTTCGGGAGAGGGGTGAGTGGTGATGGTGAGTGGTGAGGGACAGGGGTGAGCGTGAGTGGTGAGGGAGAGGGGTGAGTGTTGAGGGAGAGGGGTGAGTGGTGAGGGTGAGTGGTGAGCATGAGTGGTGAGGGGTGAGTGGTGAGGGTGAGTGGTGAGGGGTGAGTGGTGAGGGTGAGTGGTGAGGGAGAGGGGTGAGTGGTGAGGGTGAATGGTGAGCGTGAGTGATGAGGGTGAGCGTGAGTGGGGAGTGGTGAGTGGTGAGGTTGAGTGGTGAGGGTGAGTGGTGAGGGTGAGTGGTGAGGGTGAGTGGTGAGGGTGATTGGTGAGGGCGAGTGGCGGTTGTGAGTGGTGATTAGTGAGGGATGAGTGGTGAGGGTGAGCGTGAGTGGTAAGTGGTGAGGGTGAGTGGTGAGTGGTGAGTGGTAAGGGTGATTGGTGAGGGTGAGTGGTGAGGAAGAGTGGTGGTAGTGAGTAGTGAGGGAGAGGGGTGAGGGTGAGTGGTGACGGAGAGGGGTGAGTGGTGAGTGCTGAGGGTGAGTGATGAGAGTGAGTGGTGAGAGTGAGTGGTGAGGGTGAGTGGTGAGGGTGAGTGGTGAGAAGTGAGGATGATTGGTGAGGGTGAGTGGTGAGCGTGAGTGGTGAGGGAGGGGGGTGAGTGGTTAGGGTGATTGGTGAGGGAGAGGAGTGAGTGGTTAGGGTGAGTGATGAGGGAGAAGGGTGAGTGGTGAGTGGTGAGGGTGAGTGGTAAGGGTGAGTGGTGAGGGTGAATGATGAGCGGTGAGGGTGAGTTATGAGGGTGAGTGGTGAGGGTGAGTGGTGAAGGAGAGGGATGAGTGGTGAGGGTGAGTGGTGACGGAAAGGGGTGAGTGGTGAGTGGTGAGTGGTGAGCGTGAGAGGTGAGAGTGAGTGGTGAGGGTGAGTGGTGAGGGTGAGTAGTGAAGTGAGGATGATTGGTTAGGGTGAGTGGTGAGCGTGAGTGGTGAGGGAGAGGGGTGAGTGGTTAGGGTGATTGGTGAGGGAGAGGGGTGAGTGGTTAGGGTGAGTGGAGAGTGGTGAGGGGTGAGTGGTGACGGACAGGGGTGAATGGTGAGGTTGAGTGGTGAGAGAGAGTTGTGAGTGGTGAGGGTGAGTGGTGAGGGTGAGTGGTGAGCGTGAGTGCTGAGGGTGAGTGGTGAGGATGATTGGTGAGGGTGATTGGTGAGGGAGAGTGGTGAGGGTGATTGGTGAGGGAGAGTGGTGAGGGTGAGTGGTGAGGGTGAGTGGTGACGGAGAGGGGTGAATGGTGAGGGTGAGTGGTGAAGGAGAGGGGTGAGTGGTGAGGGTGAGTGGTGAGGATGAGTGGTGAGTAGTGAGGATGATTGGTGAGGGTGAGTAGTGGGGTCAGTGGTGAGCGTGAGTGGTGAGGGAGAGGGGTGAGTGGTGAGGGAGAGGGGTGAGTGGTGAGGGAGAGGGGTGAGCGTGAGTGGTGAGAGTGAGTGGGGAGTGGTGAGGGTGAGTGGTGAGGGTGAGGGTCAGTGGTGAGCGTGAGTGGTAAGGGAGAGGGGTCAGTGGTGAGGGAACGGGGTGAGCGTGAGTGGTGAGAGTGAGTGGTGAGTCGTGAGTAGTGAAGATGATTGGTGAGGGTGAGTGAGGGTGAGTGGTGAATGGTGAGGGCGAGTGGCGGTTGTGAATGGTGTTTAGTGAGGGGTGAGTGGTGAGGGTGAGCGTGAGTGGTGAGGGTGAGTGGTGAGGGCGAGTGGTGATGGTGAGTGGTGAGCGGTGAGGGTGAGCAGTGAGGGTGAATGGTGATTGGTGAGGGTGAGTGGTGAGGGCGAGTGGCGGTTGTGAGTGGTGATTAGTGAGGGATGAGTGGTGAGGGTGAGCGTGAGTGGTCAGGGTGAGTGGTGAGTGGTGAGGGTGATTGGTGAGGGTGAGTGGTGAGGAAGAGTGGTGGTAGTGAGTAGTGAGGGAGAGGGGTGAGGGTGAGTGGTGACGGAGAGGGGTGAGTGGTGAGGGTGAGTGGTGAGGCAGAGTGGTGAGTAGTGAGGATGATTGGTGAGGGTGAGTAGTGAGGGTGAGCAGTGAGGGAGAGTGGTGAGTAGTGAGGATGATTGGTGAGAGTGAGTGGTGAGGGTGAGTGGTGAGCGAGAGTGGTGAGTGGTAAGGGTGAATGGTGAGGGTGAGTTGTGAGGAAGAGTGGTGAAGAAGAGTGGTGAGGGTGAGTGGTGAGGGTGAGTGGTGAGCGGTGAGGGTGAGCAGTGAGGGTGAGTGGTGATTGGTGAGGGTGAGTGGTGAGGGAGAGGGGTGAGTGGTGAGAGTGAGTGGTGAGGCAGAGTGGTGAGTAGTGAGGATGATTGTTGAGGGTGAGTAGTGAGGGTGAAGGTGAGTGGTGAAGGAGAGTGGTGAGTAGTGAGGATGATTGGTGAGGGTGAGTGGTGAGGGTGAGTGGTGAGGGTCAGTGGTGAGCGTGAGTGGTGAGGGATAGGGGTGAGTGGTGAGGGAGATGGGTGAGCGTGAGTGATGAGGGTGAGCGTGAGTGGGGAGTGGTGAGTGGTGAGGTTGAGTGGTGAGGGGGATTGGTGAGGGTGAGTGGTGAGGGTGAGTGGTTAGGGAGAGGGGTGAGTGGTGAGGGTGAGTGGTGAGGATGAGTGGTGAGTAGTGAGGATGATTGGTGAGGGTGAGTAGTGAGGGTCAGTGGTGAGCATGAGTGGTGAGGGAGAGGGGTGAGTGGTGAGGGAGAGGGGTGAGTGGTGAGGGAGAGGGGTGAGCGTGAGTGGTGAGAGTGAGTGGGGAGTGGTGAGGGTGAGTGGTGAGGGTGAGGGTCAGTGGTGAGCGTGAGTGGTAAGGGAGAGGGGTGAGTGGTGAGGGAACGGGGTGAGCGTGAGTGGTGAGAGTGAGTGGTGAGTCGTGAGTAGTGAAGATGATTGGTGAGGGTGAGTGAGGGTGAGTGGTGAATGGTGAGGGCGAGTGGCGGTTGTGAATGGTGTTTAGTGAGGGGTGAGTGGTGAGGGTGAGCGTGAGTGGTGAGGGTGAGTGGTGAGGGCGAGTGGTGAGGGTGAGTGGTGAGCGGTGAGGGTGAGCAGTGAGGGTGAATGGTGATTGGTGAGGGTGAGTGGTGAGGGCGAGTGGCGGTTGTGAGTGGTGATTAGTGAGGGATGAGTGGTGAGGGTGAGCGTGAGTGGTCAGGGTGAGTGGTGAGTGGTGAGGGTGATTGGTGAGGGTGAGTGGTGAGGAAGAGTGGTGGTAGTGAGTAGTGAGGGAGAGGGGTGAGGGTGAGTGGTGACGGAGAGGGGTGAGTGGTGAGGGTGAGTGGTGAGGGAGAGGGGTGAGCGTGAGTGGTGAGAGTGAGTGGGGAGTGGTTAGGGTGAGTGGTGAGGGTGAGTGGTGAGGGTGAGGGTCAGTGGTGAGCGTGAGTGGTAAGGGAGAGGGGTGAGTGGTGAGGGAAAGGGGTGAGTGGTGAGAGTGAGTGGTGAGTCGTGAGTAGTGAAGATGATTGGTGAAGGTGAGTGAGGGTGAGTGGTGAATGGTGAGGGCGAGTGGCGGTTGTGAGTGGTGTTTAGTGAGGGGTGAGTGGTGAGGGTGAGCGTGAGTGGTGAGTGGTGAGGGTGAGTGGTGAGTGCGAGTGGTGATGGTGAGTGGTGAGCGGTGAGGGTGAGCAGTGAGGGTGAATGGTGATTGGTGAGGGTGAGTGGTGAGGGCGAGTGGCAGTTGTGAGTGGTGATTAGTGAGGGATGAGTGGTGAGGGTGAGCGTGAGTGGTAAGTGGTGAGGGTGAGTGGTGAGTGGTGAGTGGTGAGGGTGATTGGTGAGGGTGAGTGGTGAGGAAGAGTGGTGGTAGTGAGTAGTGAGGGAGAGGGGTGAGGGTGAGTGGTGACGGAGAGGTGTGAGTGCTGAGGGTGAGTGATGAGCGTGAGTGGTGAGAGTGAGTGGTGAGAGTGAGTGGTGAGGGTGAGTGGTGAGGGTGAGTGGTGAGAAGTGAGGATGATTGGTGAGGGTGAGTGGTGAGCGTGAGTGGTGAGGGAGGGGGGTGAGTGGTTAGGGTGATTGGTGAGGGAGAGGAGTGAGTGGTTAGGGTGAGTGGTGAGGGAGAAGGGTGAGTGGTGAGTGGTGAGGGTGAGTGGTAAGGGTGAGTGGTGAGGGTGAATGATGAGCGGTGAGGGTGAGTGGTGAGGGTGAGTGGTGAGGGTGAGTGGTGAAGGAGAGGGATGAGTGGTGAGGGTGAGTGGTGACGGAAAGGGGTGAGTGGTGAGTGGTGAGCGTGAGTGGTGAGAGTGAGTGGTGAGGGTGAGTGGTGAGGGTGAGTAGTGAAGTGAGGATGATTGGTTAGGGTGAGTGGTGAGCGTGAGTGGTGAGGGAGAGGGGTGAGTGGTTAGGGTGATTGGTGAGGGAGAGGGGTGAGTGGTTAGGGTGAGTGGAGAGTGGTGAGGGGTGAGTGGTGAGGGTGAGTGGTGAGCGTGAGTGCTGAGGGTGAGTGGTGAGGATGATTGGTGAGGGTGATTGGTGAGGGAGAGTGGTGAGGGTGATTGGTGAGGGAGAGTGGTGAGGGTGAGTGGTGAGGGTGAGTGGTGACGGAGAGGGGTGAATGGTGAGGTTGAGTGGTGAGAGAGAGTTGTGAGTGGTGAGGGTGAGTGGTGAGGGTGAGTGGTGAGTAGTGAGGATGATTGGTGAGTGTGAGTGGTGAGGGTGAGTGGTGAGGGTGAGTGGTGAGCGTGAGTGGTGAGGGTGAGTGGTGAGTAGTGAGGGTGAGTGGTGAGGGAGAGGGGTGAGTGGTGAGGTGGTGAGTGGTGAGTGGTGAGGGTGAGTGGTGAGCATGAGTGGTGAGAGTGAGTGGTGAGGGTGAGTGGTGAGGGTGAGTGGTGAGCGTGAGTGGTTCGGGAGAGGGGTGAGTGGTGATGGTGAGTGGTGAGGGACAGGGGTGAGCGTGAGTGGTGAGGGAGAGGGGTGAGTGTTGAGGGAGAGGGGTGAGTGGTGAGGGTGAGTGGTGAGCATGAGTGGTGAGGGGTGAGTGGTGAGGGTGAGTGGTGAGGGGTGAGTGGTGAGGGTGAGTGGTGAGGGAGAGGGGTGAGTGGTGAGGGTGAATGGTGAGCGTGAGTGATGAGGGTGAGCGTGAGTGGGGAGTGGTGAGTGGTGAGGTTGAGTGGTGAGGGTGAGTGGTGAGGGTGAGTGGTGAGGGTGAGTGGTGAGGGTGATTGGTGAGGGCGAGTGGCGGTTGTGAGTGGTGATTAGTGAGGGATGAGTGGTGAGGGTGAGCGTGAGTGGTAAGTGGTGAGGGTGAGTGGTGAGTGGTGAGTGGTAAGGGTGATTGGTGAGGGTGAGTGGTGAGGAAGAGTGGTGGTAGTGAGTAGTGAGGGAGAGGGGTGAGGGTGAGTGGTGACGGAGAGGGGTGAGTGGTGAGTGCTGAGGGTGAGTGATGAGAGTGAGTGGTGAGAGTGAGTGGTGAGGGTGAGTGGTGAGGGTGAGTGGTGAGAAGTGAGGATGATTGGTGAGGGTGAGTGGTGAGCGTGAGTGGTGAGGGAGGGGGGTGAGTGGTTAGGGTGATTGGTGAGGGAGAGGAGTGAGTGGTTAGGGTGAGTGATGAGGGAGAAGGGTGAGTGGTGAGTGGTGAGGGTGAGTGGTAAGGGTGAGTGGTGAGGGTGAATGATGAGCGGTGAGGGTGAGTTATGAGGGTGAGTGGTGAGGGTGAGTGGTGAAGGAGAGGGATGAGTGGTGAGGGTGAGTGGTGACGGAAAGGGGTGAGTGGTGAGTGGTGAGCGTGAGAGGTGAGAGTGAGTGGTGAGGGTGAGTGGTGAGGGTGAGTAGTGAAGTGAGGATGATTGGTTAGGGTGAGTGGTGAGCGTGAGTGGTGAGGGAGAGGGGTGAGTGGTTAGGGTGATTGGTGAGGGAGAGGGGTGAGTGGTTAGGGTGAGTGGAGAGTGGTGAGGGGTGAGTGGTGACGGACAGGGGTGAATGGTGAGGTTGAGTGGTGAGAGAGAGTTGTGAGTGGTGAGGGTGAGTGGTGAGGGTGAGTGGTGAGCGTGAGTGCTGAGGGTGAGTGGTGAGGATGATTGGTGAGGGTGATTGGTGAGGGAGAGTGGTGAGGGTGATTGGTGAGGGAGAGTGGTGAGGGTGAGTGGTGAGGGTGAGTGGTGACGGAGAGGGGTGAATGGTGAGGTTGAGTGGTGAGAGAGAGTTGTGAGTGGTGAGGGTGAGTGGTGAGGGTGAGTGGTGAGTAGTGAGGATGATTGGTGAGGGTGAGTGGTGAGGGTGAGTGGTGAGGGTGAGTGGTGAGCGTGAGTGGTGAGGGTGAGTGGTGAGTAGTGAGGGTGAGTGGTGAGGGAGAGGGGTGAGTGGTGAGTGGTGAGTGGTGAGGGTGAGTGGTGAGCGTGAGTGGTGAGTGGTGAGGGTGAGTGGTGAGGGTGAGTGGTGAGCGTGAGTGGTTAGGGTGAGTGGTGAGTGGTGATGGTGAGTGGTGAGGGACAGGGGTGAGCGTGAGTGGTGAGGGAGAGGGGTGAGTGGTGAGGGAGAGGGGTGAGTGGTGAGGGTGAGGGAGAGGGGTGAGTGGTGAGGGTGAGTGGTGAGCATGAGTGGTGAGGGAGAGGGGTGAGTGGTGAGGGTGAGTGGTGAGGGGTGAGTGGTGAGGGTGAGTGGTGAGGGAGAGGGGTGAGTGGTGAGGGTGAATGGTGAGCGTGAGTGATGAGGGTGAGCGTGAGTGGGGAATGGTGAGTAGTGAGGTTGAGTGGTGAGGGTGAGTGGTGAGGGTGAGTGGTGAGGGTGAGTGGTGAGCGGTGAGGGTGATTGGTGAGGGTGAGTGGTGAGGGTGAGTGGTGAGGGTGAGTGGTGAGGGAGAGGGGTGAGTGGTGAGGGTGAGGTAGAGGGGTGAGTGGTGAGGGTGAGTGGTGAGGATGAGTGGTGGTAGTGAGTAGTGAGGGAGAGGGGTGAGGGTGAGTGGTGACGGAGAGGGGTGAGTGGTGAGTGCTGAGGGTGAGTGATGAGCGTGAGTGGTGAGAGTGAGTGGTGAGAGTGAGTGGTGAGGGTGAGTGGTGAGGGTGAGTGGTGAGAAGTGAGGATGATTGGTGAGGGTGAGTGGTGAGCGTGAGTGGTGAGGGAGGGGGGTGAGTGGTTAGGGTGATTGGTGAGGGAGAGGAGTGAGTGGTTAGGGTGAGTGGTGAGGGAGAAGGGTGAGTGGTGAGTGGTGAGGGTGAGTGGTAAGGGTGAGTGGTGAGGGTGAATGATGAGCGGTGAGGGTGAGTTATGAGGGTGAGTGGTGAGGGTGAGTGGTGAAGGAGAGGGATGAGTGGTGAGGGTGAGTGGTGACGGAAAGGGGTGAGTGGTGAGTGGTGAGCGTGAGAGGTGAGAGTGAGTGGTGAGAGTGAGTGGTGAGGGTGAGTAGTGAAGTGAGGATGATTGGTTAGGGTGAGTGGTGAGCGTGAGTGGTGAGGGAGAGGGGTGAGTGGTTAGGGTGATTGGTGAGGGAGAGGGGTGAGTGGTTAGGGTGAGTGGAGAGTGGTGAGGGGTGAGTGGTGACGGAGAGGGGTGAATGGTGAGGTTGAGTGGTGAGAGAGAGTTGTGAGTGGTGAAGGTGAGTGGTGAGGGTGAGTGGTGAGCGTGAGTGCTGAGGGTGAGTGGTGAGGATGATTGGTGAGGGTGATTGGTGAGGGAGAGTGGTGAGGGTGATTGGTGAGGGAGAGTGGTGAGGGTGAGTGGTGAGGGTGAGTGGTGACGGAGAGGGGTGAATGGTGAGGTTGAGTGGTGAAAGAGAGTTGTGAGTGGTGAGGGTGAGTGGTGAGGGTGAGTGGTGAGTAGTGAGGATGATTGGTGAGGGTGAGTGGTGAGGGTGAGTGGTGAGGGTGAGTGGTGAGCGTGAGTGGTGAGGGTGAGTGGTGAGTAGTGAGGGTGAGTGGTGAGGGAGAGGGGTGAGTGGTGAGGTGGTGAGTGGTGAGTGGTGAGGGTGAGTGGTGAGCGTGAGTGGTGAGAGTGAGTGGTGAGGGTGAGTGGTGAGGGTGAGTGGTGAGCGTGAGTGGTTAGGGTGAGTGGTGAGTGGTGAGTGGTGAGGGACAGGGGTGAGCGTGAGTGGTGAGGGAGAGGGGTGAGTGGTGAGGGAGAGGGGTGAGTGGTGAGGGTGAGGGAGAGGGGTGAGTGGTGAGGGTGAGTGGTGAGCATGAGTGGTGAGGGAGAGGGGGTGAGTGGTGAGGGTGAGTGGTGAGGGGTGAGTGGTGAGGGTGAGTGGTGAGGGAGAGGGGTGAGTGGTGAGGGTGAATGGTGAGCGTGAGTGATGAGGGTGAGCGTGAGTGGGGAGTGGTGAGTAGTGAGGTTGAGTGGTGAGGGTGAGTGGTGAGGGTGAGTGGTGAGGGTGAGTGGTGAGCGGTGAGGGTGATTGGTGAGGGTGAGTGGTGAGGGTGAGTGGTGAGTGGTGAGGGAGAGGGGTGAGTGGTGAGGGTGAGGTAGAGGGGTGAGTGGTGAAGGTGAGTGGTGAGGATGAGTGGTGAGGAGAGAGGGGTGAGTGGTGAGGGAGAGGGGTGAGTGGTGAGGGAGAGGGGTGAGCGTGAGTGGTGAGAGTGAGTGGTGAGGAAGAGTGGTGAGTAGTGAGGATGATTGGTGAGGGTGAGTGGTGAGGGTGAGTGGTGAGGGTGAGGGTTAGTGATGAGCGTGAGTGGTGAGGGAAAGGAGTGAGTGGTGAGGGAGAGGGGTGAATGGTGAGGTTGAGTGGTGAGAGAGAGTTGTGAGTGGTGAGGGTGAGTGGTGAGTAGTGAGGATGATTGGTGAGGGTGTGTGGTGAGGGTGAGTGGTGAGGGTGAGTGGTGAGCGTGAGTCGTGAGGGTGAGTGGTGAGTAGTGAGGGTGAGTGGTGAGGGAGAGGGGTGAGTGGTGAGGTGGTGAGTGGTGAGTGGTGAGGGTGAGCGGTGAGCGTGAGTGGTGAGAGTGAGTGGTGAGGGTGAGTGGTGAGGGTGAGTGGTGAGCGTGAGTGGTTAGGGAGAGTGGTGAGTGGTGATGGTGAGTGGTGAGGGACAGGGGTGAGCGTGAGTGGTGAGGGAGAGGGGAGAGTGGTGAGGGAGAGGGGTGAGTGGTGAGGGTGAGGGAGAGGGGTGAGTGGTGAGGGTGAGTGGTGAGCATGAGTGGTGAGGGAGAGGGCTGAGTGGTGAGGGTGAGTGGTGAGGGGTGAGTGGTGAGGGAGAGGGGTGAGTGGTGAGGGTGAATGGTGAGCGTGAGTGATGAGGGTGAGCGTGAGTGGGGAGTGGTGAGTGGTGAGGTTGAGTGGTGAGGGTGAGTGGTGAGGGTGAGTGGTGAGGGTGAGTGGTGAGCGGTGAGGGTGATTGGTGAGGGTGAGTGGTGAGGGTGAGTGGTGAGGGTGAGTGGTGAGGAAGAGTGGTGAGTAGTGAGGATGATTGGTGAGGGTGAGTGGTGAGGGTGAGTGGTGAGGGTCAGTGATGAGCGTGAGTGGTGAGGGAGAGGGGTGAGTGGTGAGGGAGAGGGGTGAGCGTGAGTGGTGAGAGTGAGTGGTGAGTCGTGAGTAGTGAAGATGATTGGTGAGGGTGAGTGAGGGTGAGTAGTGAGTGGTGAGGGCGAGTGGCGGTTGTGAGTGGTGTTTAGTGAGGGGTGAGTGGTGAGGGTGAGCGTGAGTGGTGAGTGGTGAGTGGTGAGGGCGACTGGTGATGGTGAGTGGTGAGCGGTGAGGGTGAGCAGTGAGAGTGAGTGGTGATTGGTGAGGGCGAGTGGCGGTTGTGAGTGGCGATTAGTGAGGGATGAGTGGTGAGGGTGAGCGTGAGTGGTGAGGGTTAGTGATGAGGGTGATTGGTGAGGGTGAGTGGTGAGGGTGAGGGTCAGTAGTGAGCTTGAGTGGTAAGAGAGAGGGGTGAGTGGTGAGGGAAAGGGGTGAGCGTGAGTGGTGAGAGTGAGTGGTGAGTCGTGAGTAGTGAAGATGATTGGTGAGGGTGAGTGAGGGTGAGTGGTGAATGGTGAGGGCGAGTGGCGGTTGTGAGTGGTGTTTAGTGAGGGGTGAGTGGTGAGGGTGAGCGTGAGTGGTGAGTGGTGAGGGTGAGTGGTGAGTGCGAGTGGTGATGGTGAGTGGTGAGCGGTGAGGGTGAGCAGTGAGGGTGAATGGTGATTGGTGAGGGTGAGTGGTGAGGGCGAGTGGCGGTTGTGAGTGGTGATTAGTGAGGAATGAGTGGTGAGGGTGAGCGTGAGTGGTAAGTGGTGAGGGTGAGTGGTGAGTGGTGAGTGGTGAGGGTGATTGGTGAGGGTGAGTGGTGAGGAAAAGTGGTGGTAGTGAGTAGTGAGGGAGAGGGGTGAGGGTGAGTGGTGACGGAGAGGGGTGAGTGGTGAGTGCTGAGGGTGAGTGATGAGCGTGAGTGGTGAGAGTGAGTGGTGAGAGTGAGTGGTGAGGGTGAGTGGTGAGGGTGAGTGGTGAGAAGTGAGGATGATTGGTGAGGGTGAGTAGTGAGCGTGAGTGGTGAGGGAGGGGGGTGAGTGGTTACGGTGATTGGTGAGGGAGAGGAGTGAGTGGTTAGGGTGAGTGGTGAGGGAGAAGGGTGAGTGGTGAGTGGTGAGGGTGAGTGGTAAGGGTGAGTGGTGAGGGTGAATGATGAGCGGTGAGGGTGAGTGGTGAGGGTGAGTGGTGAGGGTGAGTGGTGAAGGAGAGGGATGAGTGGTGAGGGTGAGTGGTGACGGAAAGGGGTGAGTGGTGAGTGGTGAGTGGTGAGCGTGAGTGGTGAGAGTGAGTGGTGAGGGTGAGTGGTGAGGGTGAGTAGTGAAGTGAGGATGATTGGTTAGGGTGAGTGGTGAGCGTGAGTGGTGAGGGAGAGGGGTGAGTGGTTAGGGTGATTGGTGAGGGAGAGGGGTGAGTGGTTAGGGTGAGTGGAGAGTGGTGAGGGGTGAGTGGTGAGGGTGAGTGGTGAGCGTGAGTGCTGAGGGAGAGTGGTGAGGGTGATTGGTGAGGGAGAGTGGTGAGGGTGAGTGGTGAAAGTGAGTGGTGACGGAGAGGGGTGAATGGTGAGGTTGAGTGGTGAGAGATAGTTGTGAGTGGTGAGGGTGAGTAGTGAGGGTGAGTGGTGAGTAGTGAGGATGATTGGTGAGGGTGAGTGGTGAGGGTGAGTGGTGAGGGTGAGTGGTGAGCGTGAGTGGTGAGGGTGAGTGGTGAGTAGTGATGGTGAGGGAGAGGGGTGAGTGGTGAGGTGGTGAGTGGTGAGTGGTGAGGGTGAGTGGTGAGCGTGAGTGGTGAGAGTGAGTGGTGAGGGTGAGTGGTGAGGGTGAGTGGTGAGCATGAGTGGTTAGGGAGAGGGGTGAGTGGTGATGGTGAGTGGTGAGGGACAGGGGTGAGCGTGAGTGGTGAGGGAGAGGGGTGAGTGGTGAGGGAGAGGGGTGAGTGGTGAGGGTGAGGGAGAGGGGTGAGTGGTGAGGGTGAGTGGTGAGCATGAGTGGTGAGGGAGAGGGGTGAGTGGTGAGGGTGAGTGGTGAGGGGTGAGTGGTGAGGGTGAGTGGTGAGGGAGAGGGGTGAGTGGTGAGGGTGAATGGTGAGCGTGAGTGATGAGGGTGAGCGTGAGTGGGGAGTGGTGAGTGGTGAGGTTGAGTGGTGAGGGTGAGTGGTGAGTGTGAGTGGTGAGGGTGAGTGGTGAGCGGTGAGGGTGATTGGTGAGGGTGAGTGGTAAGGGTGAGTGGTGAGGGTGAGTGGTGAGGGAGAGGGGTGAGTGGTGAGGGTGAGGGAGAGGGATGAGTGGTGAGGGTGAGTGGTGAGGATGAGTGGTGAGGGAGAGGGGTGAGTGGTGAGGGAGAGGGGTGAGTGGTGAGGGAGAGGGGTGAGCATGAGTGGTGAGAGTGAGTGGTGAGGAAGAGTGGTGAGTAGTGAGGATGATTGGTGAGGGTGAGTGGTGAGGGTGAGTGGTGAGGGTCAGTGATGAGCGTGAGTGGTGAGGGAGAGGGGTGAGTGGTGAGGGAGAGGGGTGAGCGTGAGTGGTGAGAGTGAGTGGTGAGTCGTGAGTAGTGAAGATGATTGGTGAGGGTGAGTGAGGGTGAGTGGTGAGTGGTGAGGGTGAGTGGTGGTTGTGAGTGGTGTTTAGTGAGGGGTGAGTGGTGAGGGTGAGCGTGAGTGGTGAGTGGTGAGTGGTGAGGGCGACTGGTGATGGTGAGTGGTGAGCGGTGAGGGTGAGCAGTGAGGGTGAGTGGTGATTGGTGAGGGTGAGTGGTGAGGGCGAGTGGCGGTTGTGAGTGGTGATTAGTGAGGGATGAGTGGTGAGGGTGAGCGTGAGTGGTGAGGGTGAGTGGTGAGGGTGATTGGTGAGGGTGAGTGGTGAGGAAGAGTGGTGTTAGTGAGTAGTGAGGGAGAGGGGCGAGTGGTCAGGGTGAGTGGTGACGGAGAGGGGTGAGTTGTGAGTGCTGAGGGTGAGTGATGAGCGTGAGTGGGGAGAGTGAGTGGTGAGAGTGAGTGGTGAGGGTGAGTGGTGAGGGTGAGTGGTGAGAAGTGAGGATGATTGGTGAGGGTGAGTGGTGAGCGTGAGTGGTGAGGGAGAGGGGTGAGTGGTTAGGGTGATTGGTGAGGGAGAGGAGTGAGTGGTTAGGGTGAGTGGTGAGGGAGAAGGGTGAGTGGTGAGTGGTGAGGGTGAGTGGCAAGGGTGAGTGGTGAGGGTGAATGATGAGCGGTGAGGGTGAGTGGTGAGGGTGAGTGGTGAGGGTGAGTGGTGAGGGAGAGGGATGAGTGGTGAGAGTGAGTGGTGACGGAGAGGGGTGAGTGGTGAGTGGTGAGGGTGAGTGGTGAGCGTGAGTGGTGAGAGTGAGTGGTGAGGGTGAGTGGTGAGGGTGAGTAGTGAAGTGAGGATGATTGGTTAGGGTGAGTGGTGAGCGTGAGTGGTGAGGGAGAGGGGTGAGTGGTTAGGGTGATTGGTGAAGAAGAGGGGTGAGGGGTGAGTGGTGAGGGTGAGTGGTGAGCGTGAGTGCTGAGGGTGAGTGGTGAGGATGATTGATGAGGGTGATTGGTGAGGGAGAGTGGTGAGGGTGAGTGGTGAGGGAGAGTGGTGAGGGTGAGTGGTGAGGAAGTGTGGTGGTAGTGAGGGAGAGGGGTGAGGGTGAGTGGTGACGGAGAGGGGTGAGTGGTGAGTGCTGAGGGTGAGTGATGAGCGTGAGTGGTGAGAGTGAGTGGTGAGAGTGAGTGGTGAGGGTGAGTGGTGAGGGTGAGTGGTGAGAAGTGAGGATGATTGGTGAGGGTGAGTGGTGAGCGTGAGTGGTGAGGGAGGGGGATGAGTGGTTAGGGTGATTGGTGAGGGAGAGGAGTGAGTGGTTAGGGTGAGTGGTGAGAGAAAATGGTGAGTGGTGAGTGGTGAGGGTGAGTGGTAAGGGTGAGTGGTGAGGGTGAATGATGAGCGATGAGGGTGAGTGGTGAGGGTGAGTGGTGAGGGTGAGTGGTGAAGGAGAGGGATGAATGGTGAGGGTGAGTGGTGACGGAAAGGGGTGAGTGGTGAGTGGTGAGCGTGAGTGGTGAGAGTGAGTGGTGAGGGTGAGTGGTGAGGGTGAGTAGTGAAGTGAGGATCATTGGTTAGGGTGAGTGGTGAGCGTGAGTGGTGAGGGAGAGGGGTGAGTGGTTAGGGTGATTGGTGAGGGAGAGGGGTGAGTGGTTAGGGTGAGTGGAGAGTGGTGAGGGGTGAGTGGTGAGGGTGAGTGGTGAGCGTGAGTGCTGAGGGTGAGTGGTGAGGATGATCGGTGAGGGTGATTGGTGAGGGAGAGTGGTGAGGGTGATTGGTGAGGGAGAGTGGTGAGGGTGAGTGGTGAGGGTGAGTGGTGACGGAGAGGGGTGAATGGTGAGGTTGAGTGGTGAGAGATAGTTGTGAGTGGTGAGTGGTGAGGGTGAGTGGTGAGTAGTGAGGATGATTGGTGAGGGTGAGTGGTGAGGGTGAGTGGTGAGGGTGAGTGGTGAGCGTGAGTGGTGAGGGTGAGTGGTGAGTAGTGAGGGTGAGGGAGAGGGGTGAGTGGTGAGGTGGTGAGTGGTGAGTGGTGAGGGTGAGTGGTGAGCGTGAGTGGTGAGAGTGAGTGGTGAGGGTGAGTGGTGAGGGTGAGTGGTGAGCATGAGTGGTTAGGGAGAGGGGTGAGTGGTGATGGTGAGTGGTGAGGGACAGGGGTGAGCGTGAGTGGTGAGGGAGAGGGGTGAGTGGTGAGGGAGAGGGGTGAGTGGTGAGGGTGAGGGAGAGGGGTGAGTGGTGAGGGTGAGTGGTGAGCATGAGTGGTGAGGGAGAGGGGTGAGTGGTGAGGGTGAGTGGTGAGGGGTGAGTGGTGAGGGTGAGTGGTGAGGGAGAGGGGTGAGTGGTGAGGGTGAATGGTGAGCGTGAGTGATGAGGGTGAGCGTGAGTGGGGAGTGGTGAGTGGTGAGGTTGAGTGGTGAGGGTGAGTGGTGAGGGTGAGTGGTGAGGGTGAGTGGTGAGCGGTGAGGGTGATTGGTGAGGGTGAGTGGTAAGGGTGAGTGGTGAGGGTGAGTGGTGAGGGAGAGGGGTGAGTGGTGAGGGTGAGGGAGAGGGGTGAGTGGTGAGGGTGAGTGGTGAGGATGAGTGGTGAGGGAGAGGGGTGAGTGGTGAGGGAGAGGGGTGAGCGTGAGTGGTGAGAGTGAGTGGTGAGGAAGAGTGGTGAGTAGTGAGGATGATTGGTGAGGGTGAGTGGTGAGGGTGAGTGGTGAGGGTCAGTGATGAGCGTGAGTGGTGAGGGAGAGGGGTGAGTGGTGAGAGAGAGGGGTGAGCGTGAGTGGTGAGAGTGAGTGGTGAGTCGTGAGTAGTGAAGATGATTGGTGAGGGTGAGTGAGGGTGAGTGGTGAGTGGTGAAGGTGAGTGGCGGTTGTGAGTGGTGTTTAGTGAGGGGTGAGTGGTGAGGGTGAGCGTGAGTGGTGAGTGGTGAGTGGTGAGGGCGACTGGTGATGGTGAGTGGTGAGCGGTGAGGGTGAGCAGTGAGGGTGAGTGGTGATTGGTGAGGGTGAGTGGTGAGGGCGAGTGGCGGTTGTGAGTGGTGATTAGTGAGGGATGAGTGGTGAGGGTGAGCGTGAGTGGTGAGGGTGAGTGGTGAGGGTGATTGGTGAGGGTGAGTGGTGAGGAAGAGTGGTGTTAGTGAGTAGTGAGGGAGAGGGGCGAGTGGTCAGGGTGAGTGGTGACGGAGAGGGGTGAGTTGTGAGTGCTGAGGGTGAGTGATGAGCGTGAGTGGGGAGAGTGAGTGGTGAGAGTGAGTGGTGAGGGTGAGTGGTGAGGGTGAGTGGTGAGAAGTGAGGATGATTGGTGAGGGTGAGTGGTGAGCGTGAGTGGTGAGGGAGAGGGGTGAGTGGTTAGGGTGATTGGTGAGGGAGAGGAGTGAGTGGTTAGGGTGAGTGGTGAGGGAGAAGGGTGAGTGGTGAGTGGTGAGGGTGAGTGGCAAGGGTGAGTGGTGAGGGTGAATGATGAGCGGTGAGGGTGAGTGGTGAGGGTGAGTGGTGAGGGTGAGTGGTGAGGGAGAGGGATGAGTGGTGAGAGTGAGTGGTGACGGAGAGGGGTGAGTGGTGAGTGGTGAGGGTGAGTGGTGAGCGTGAGTGGTGAGAGTGAGTGGTGAGGGTGAGTGGTGAGGGTGAGTAGTGAAGTGAGGATGATTGGTTAGGGTGAGTGGTGAGCGTGAGTGGTGAGGGAGAGGGGTGAGTGGTTAGGGTGATTGGTGAGGAAGAGGGGTGAGGGGTGAGTGGTGAGGGTGAGTGGTGAGCGTGAGTGCTGAGGGTGAGTGGTGAGGATGATTGATGAGGGTGATTGGTGAGGGAGAGTGGTGAGGGTGAGTGGTGAGGGAGAGTGGTGAGGGTGAGTGGTGAGGGTGAGTGGTGACGGAGAGGGGTGAGTGGTGAGGTTGAGTGGTGAGAGTGAGTTGTGAGTGGTGAGGGTGAGTGGTGAGGGTGAGTGGTGAGTAGTGAGGATGATTGGTGAGGGTGAGGGTGAGTGGTGAGGGGTGAGGGTGAGTGGTGAGCGTGAGTGGTGAGGGTGAGTGGTGAGTAGTGAGGGTGAGTGGTGAGAGAGAGAGGGGTGAGTGGTGAGGTGGTGAGTGGTGAGTGTGAGTGGTGAGAGTGAGTGGTGAGGGTGAGTGGTGAGGGTGAGTGGTGAGCGTGAGTGGTTAGGGAGAGGGGTGAGTAGTAATGGTGAGTGGTGAGGGACAGGGGTGAGCGTGAGTGGTGAGGGAGAGGGGTGAGTGGTGAGGGTGAGGGAGAGGGGTGAGGGTGAGTGGTGAGCGTGAGTAGTGAGGGAGAGGGGTGAGTGGTGAGGGTGAGTGCTGAGGGAGAGGGGTGAGTGGTGAGGGTGAGTTGTGAGGGAGCGGGGTGAGCAGTGAGGGTGAATGGTGAGCGTGAGTGATGAGGGTGAGCGTGAGTGGGGAGTGGTGAGTGGTGAGGTTGAGTGGTGAGTGTGAGTGGTGAGGGTGAGTGGTGAGGGTGAGTGGTGAGCGGTGAGGGTGATTGGTGAGGGTGAGTGGTGAGGGTGAGTGGTGAGGGTGAGTGGTAAGGGAGAGGGGTGAGGGTGAGTGGTGAGGGAGAGGGGTGAGTGGTGAGGGTGAGTGGTGAGCGTGAGTGGTGAGAGTGAGTGGTGAGAGTGAGTGGTGAGGGTGAGTGGTGAGGGTGAGTGGTGAGAAGTGAGGATGATTGGTTAGGGTGAGTGGTGAGCGTGAGAGGTGAGGGAGAGGGGTGAGTGGTTAGGGTGATTGGTGAGGAAGAGGGGTGAGGGGTGAGTGGTGAGGGTGAGTGGTGAGCGTGAGTGCTGAGGGTGAGTGGTGAGGATGATTGATGAGGGTGATTGGTGAGGGAGAGTGGTGAGGGTGAGTGGTGAGGGAGAGTGGTGAGGGTGAGTGGTGAGGGTGAGTGGTGACGGAGAGGGGTGAGTGGTGAGGTTGAGTGGTGAGAGTGAGTTGTGAGTGGTGAGGGTGAGTGGTGAGGGTGAGTGGTGAGTAGTGAGGATGATTGGTGAGGGTGAGTGGTGAGGGTGAGTGGTGAGGGGTGAGGGTGAGTGGTGAGCGTGAGTGGTGAGGGTGAGTGGTGAGTAGTGAGGGTGAGTGGTGAGAGAGAGAGGGGTGAGTGGTGAGGTGGTGAGTGGTGAGTGTGAGTGGTGAGAGTGAGTGGTGAGGGTGAGTGGTGAGGGTGAGTGGTGAGCGTGAGTGGTTAGGGAGAGGGGTGAGTAGTAATGGTGAGTGGTGAGAGACAGGGGTGAGCGTGAGTGGTGAGGGAGAGGGGTGAGTGGTGAGGGAGAGGGGTGAGTGGTGAGGGTGAGGGAGAGGGGTGAGGGTGAGTGGTGAGCGTGAGTAGTGAGGGAGAGGGGTGAGTGGTGAGGGTGAGTGGTGAGGGAGAGGGGTGAGTGGTGAGGGTGAGTTGTGAGGGAGCGGGGTGAGCAGTGAGGGTGAATGGTGAGCGTGAGAGATGAGGGTGAGCGTGAGTGGGGAGTGGTGAGTGGTGAGATTGAGTGGTGAGTGTGAGTGGTGAGGGTGAGTGGTGAGGGTGAGTGGTGAGCGGTGAGGGTGATTGGTGAGGGTGAGTGGTGAGGGTGAGTGGTGAGGGTGAGTGGTAAGGGAGAGGGGTGAGGGTGAGTGGTGAGGGAGAGGGGTGAGTGGTGAGGGTGAGTGGTGAGCGTGAGTGGTGAGAGTGAGTGGTGAGAGTGAGTGGTGAGGGTGAGTGGTGAGGGTGAGTGGTGAGAAGTAAGGATGATTGGTTAGGGTGAGTGGTGAGCGTGAGTGGTGAGGGAGAGGGGTGAGTGGTTAGGGTGATTGGTGAGGAAGAGGGGTGAGGGGTGAGTGGTGAGGGTGAGTGGTGAGCGTGAGTGCTGAGGGTGAGTGGTGAGGATGATTGATGAGGGTGATTGGTGAGGGAGAGTGGTGAGGGTGAGTGGTGAGGGAGAGTGGTGAGGGTGAGTGGTGAGGGTGAGTGGTGACGGAGAGGGGTGAGTGGTGAGGTTGAGTGGTGAGAGTGAGTTGTGAGTGGTGAGGGTGAGTGGTGAGGGTGAGTGGTGAGTAGTGAGGATGATTGGTGAGGGTGAGTGGTGAGGGTGAGTGGTGAGGGGTGAGGGTGAGTGGTGAGCGTGAGTGGTGAGGGTGAGTGGTGAGTAGTGAGGGTGAGTGGTGAGAGAGAGAGGGGTGAGTGGTGAGGTGGTGAGTGGTGAGTGGTGAGTGGTGAGAGTGAGTGGTGAGGGTGAGTGGTGAGGGTGAGTGGTGAGCGTGAGTGGTTAGGGAGAGGGGTGAGTAGTAATGGTGAGTGGTGAGGGACAGGGGTGAGCGTGAGTGGTGAGGGAGAGGGGTGAGTGGTGAGGGAGAGGGGTGAGTGGTGAGGGTGAGGGAGAGGGGTGATGGTGAGTGGTGAGCATGAGTAGTGAGGGAGAGGGGTGAGTGGTGAGGGTGAGTGGTGAGCGGTGAGGGTGATTGGTGAGGGTGAGTGGTGAGGGAGAGGGGTGAGTGGTGAGGGTGAGTGGTGAGCGTAAGTGGTGAGAGTGGGTGGTGAGAGTGAGTGGTGAGGGTGATTGGTGAGGGTGAGTGGTGAGGATGATTGGTGAGGGTGAGTGGTGAGCGTGAGTGGTGAGGGAGAGGGGTGAGTGGTTAGGGTGATTGGTGAGGGAGAGGAGTGAGTGGTTAGGGTGAGTGGTGAGGGAGAAGGGTGAGTGGTGAGTGGTGAGGGTGAGTGGCAAGGGTGAGTGGTGAGGGTGAATGATGAGCGGTGAGGGTGAGTGGTGAGGGTGAGTGGTGAGGGTGAGTGGTGAGGGAGAGGGATGAGTGGTGAGAGTGAGTGGTGACGGAGAGGGGTGAGTGGTGAGTGGTGAGGGTGAGTGGTGAGCGTGAGTGGTGAGAGTGAGTGGTGAGGGTGAGTGGTGAGGGTGAGTAGTGAAGTGAGGATGATTGGTTAGGGTGAGTGGTGAGCGTGAGTGGTGAGGGAGAGGGGTGAGTGGTTATGGTGATTGGTGAGGAAGAAAGGTGAGGGGTGAGTGGTGAGGGTGAGTGGTGAGCGTGAGTGCTGAGGGTGAGTGGTGAGGATGATTGATGAGGGTGATTGGTGAGGGAGAATGGTGAGGGTGAGTGGTGAGGGAGAGTGGTGAGGGTGAGTGGTGAGGGTGAGTGGTGACGGAGAGGGGTGAGTGGTGAGGTTGAGTGGTGAGAGTGAGTTGTGAGTGGTGAGGGTGAGTGGTGAGGGTGAGTGGTGAGTAGTGAGGATGATTGGTGAGGGTGAGTGGTGAGGGTGAGTGGTGAAGGGTGAGGGTGAGTGGTGAGCGTGAGTGGTGAGGGTGAGTGGTGAGAAGTGAGGGTGAGTGGTGAGAGAGAGAGGGGTGAGTGGTGAGGTAGTGAGTGGTGAGTGGTGAGTGTGAGTGGTGAGAGTGAGTGGTGAGGGTGAGTGGTGAGGGTGAGTGGTGAGCGTGAGTGGTTAGGGAGAGGGGTGAGTAGTAATGGTGAGTGGTGAGGGACAGGGGTGAGCGTGAGTGGTGAGGGAGAGGGGTGAGTGGTGAGGGAGAGGGGTGAGTGGTGAGGGTGAGGGAGAGGGGTGAGGGTGAGTGGTGAGCGTGAGTAGTGAGGGAGAGGGGTGAGTGGTGAGGGTGAGTGGTGAGGGACAGGGGTGAGTGGTGAGGGTGAGTTGTGAGGGAGCGGGGTGAGCAGTGAGGGTGAATGGTGAGCGTGAGTGATGAGGGTGAGCGTGAGTGGAGAGTGGTGAGTGGTGAGGTTGAGTGGTGAGTGTGAGTGGCGAGGGTGAGTGGTGAGGGTGAGTGGTGAGCAGTGAGGGTGATTGGTGAGGGTGAGGGTGAGTGGTGAGGGAGAGGGGTGAGTGGTGAGGGTGAGTGGTGAGGATGAGTGGTGACTAGTGAGGATGATTGGTGAGGGTGAGTAGTGAGGGTCAGTGGTGAGCGTGAGTGGTGAGGGAGAGGGGTGAGTGGTGAGGGAGAGGGGTGAGCATGAGTGGTGAGAGTGAGTGGTGAGGAAGAGTGGTGAGTAGTGAGGATGATTGGTGAGTGGTAATGGGTGAGTGGTGAGGGTGAGGGTCAGTGGTGAGTGTGAGTGGTGAGGGAGAGTGGTGAGTTGTGAGGGAGAGGGGTGAGCGTGAGTGGTGAGAGTGAGTGTTGAGTCGTGAGTAGTGAAGATGATTGGTGAGGGTGAGTGAGGGTCAGTGGAGAGTGGTGAGGGCGAGTGGCGGTTGTGAGTGGTGTTTAGTGAGGGGTGAGTGGTGAGGGTGAGTGGTGAGTGGTGAGGGCGAGTGGTGATGGTGAGTGGTGAGCGGTGAGGGTGAGTAGTGAGGGTGAGTGGTGATTGGTGAGGGTGAGTGGTGAGGGCGAGTGGCGGTTGTGAGTGGTGATTAGTGAGGGATGAGTGGTGAGGGTGAGCATGAGTGCTGAGTGGTGACGGTGAGTGGTGAGCGGTGAGGGTGATTGGTGAGGGTAAGTGGTGAGGAAGAGTGGTGGTAGTGAGTAGTGAGGGAGAGGGGTGAGTGGTGAGGGTGAGTGGTGACGGAGAGGGGTGAGTGGTGAGTGCTGAGGGTGAGTGATGAGCGTGAGTGGTGAGAGTGAGTGGTGAGGGTGAGTAGTGAGTAGTGAGGATGATTGGTGAGGGTGAGTGGTGAGGGAGAGGAGTGAGTGGTTAGGGTGATTGGTGAGGGAGAGGAGTGAGTGGTTAGGGTGAGTGGTGAGGGAGAAGGGTGAGTGGTGAGGGTGAGTGGTAAGGGTGAGTGGTGAGGGTGAATGATGAGAGGTGAAGGTGAGTGGTGAGGGTGAGTGGTGAGGGTGAGTGGTGAGGGAGAGGGATGAGTGGTGTGGGTGAGTGATGACGGAGAGGGGTGAGTGGTGAGTGGTGAGAGTGAGTGGTGAGCGTGAGTGGTGAGAGTGAGTGGTGAGGGAGAGGGGTGAGTGGTTAGGGTTATTTGTGAGGGAGAGGGGTGAGTGGTTAGGGTGAGTGGTGAGTGGTGAGGGGTGAGTGGTGAGGGTGAGTGGTGAGGGAGAGGGATGAGTGGTGTGGGTGAGTGATGACGGAGAGGGGTGAGTGGTGAGTGGTGAGAGTGAGTGGTGAGCATGAGTGGTGAGAGTGAGTGGTGAGGTTGAGTGGTGAGGGTGAGTAGTGAAGTGAGGATGATTGGTTAGGGTGAGTGGTGAGCGTGAGTGGTGAGGGAGAGGGGTGAGTGGTTAGGGTTATTGGTGAGGGAGAGGGGTGAGTGGTTAGGGTGAGTGGTGAGTGGTGAGGGGTGAGTGGTGAGGGTGAGTGTGAGTGCTGAGGGTGAGTGGTGAGGATGATTGGTGAGGGTGATTGGTGAGGGAGAGTGGTGAGGGTGATTGGTGAGGGAGAGTGGTGAGGGTGAGTGGTGAGGGTGAGTGGTGACGGAGAAGGGTGAGTGGTGAGGTTGAGTGGTGAGAGTGAGTTGTGAGTGGTGAGGGTGAGTGGTGAGGGTGAGGGGTGAGTAGTGAGGATGATTGGTGAGGGTGAGTGGTGAGGGTGAGTGGTGAGGGTGAGTGGTGAGCGTGAGTGGTGAGAGTGAGTGGTGAGGGTGAGTGGTGAGGGTGAGTGGTGAGCGTGAGTGGTTAGGGAGAGGGGTGAGTGGTGATGGTGAGTAGTGAGGGACAGAGGTGAGCGTGAGTGGTGAGGGAGAGGGGTGAGTGGTGAGAGACAGGGGTGAGTGGTGAGGGTGAGGGAGAGGGGTGACGGTGAGTGGTGAGCGTGAGTGGTGAGGGAGAGGGGTGAGTGGTGAGGGTGAGTGGTGAGGGAGAGGGGTGAGTGGTGAGGGTGAATGGTGAGCGTGAGTGATGAGGGTGAGCGTGAGTCGGAGTGGTGAGAGGTGAGGGTGAGTGGTGAGGGTGAGTGGTGAGGGTGAGTGGTGAGCGGTGAGGGTGGTGAGGGTGAGTGGTGAGGGTGAGTGGTGAGGGTGAGTGGTGAGGGAGAGGGGTGAGTGGTGAGGGTGAGTGGTGAGGGAGAGGGGTGAGTGGTGAGGGTGAGTGGTGAGAAGTGAGGATGATTGGTGAGGGTGAGTGGTGAGCGTGAGTGGTGAGGGAGAGGGGTGAGTGGTTAGGGTGATTGGTGAGGGAGAGGAATGAGTGGTTAGGGTGAGTGGTGAGGGAGAAGGGTGAGTGGTGAGTAGTGAGGGTGAGTGCTGAGGGAGAGGGGTGAGTGGTGAGGTGGTGAGTGGTGAGTGGTGAGTGGGGAGGGTGAGTGGTTAGCGTGAGTGGTGAGAGTGAGTGGTGAGGGTGAGTGGTGAGGGTGAGTGGTGAGCGTGAGTGGTTAGGGAGAGGGGTGAGTGGTGATGGTGAGTAGTGAGGGACAGAGGTGAGCGTGAGTGGTGAGGGAGAGGGGTGAGTGGTGAGGGACAGGGGTGAGTGGTGAGGGTGAGGGGTGAGGGTGAGTGGTGAGCGTGAGTGGTGAGGGAGAGGGGTGAGTGGTGAGGGTGAGTGGTGAGGGAGAGGGGTGAGTGGTGAGGGTGAATGGTGAGCGTGAGTGATAAGGGTGAGCGTGAGTCGGAGGGGTGAGGGTGAGTGGTGAGGGTGAGTGGTGAGGGTGAGTGGTGAGCGGTGAGGGTGATTGGTGAGGAGGATGAGTGGTGAGGGTGAGTGGTGAGGGTGAGTGGTGAGGGAGAGGGGTGAGTGGTGAGGGTGAGTGGTGAGGGAGAGGGGTGAGTGGTGAGGGTGAGTGGTGAGAAGTGAGGATGATTGGTGAGGGTGAGTGGTGAGCGTGAGTGGTGAGGGAGAAGGGTGAGTGGTGAGGGTGAGTGGTGAGGGAGAGGGATGAGTGGTGAGGGTGAGTGGTGACGGAGAGGGGTGAGTGGTGAGGGTGAGAGGTGAGCGTGAGTGGTGAGAGTGAGTGGTGAGGGTGAGTGGTGAGGATGAGTAGTGAAGTGAGGATGATTGGTTAGGGTGAGTGGTGAGCGTGAGTGGTGAGGGAGAGGGGTGAGTGGTTAGGGTGATTGGTGAGGGAGAGGGGTGAGTGGTTAGGGTGAGTGGAGAGTGGTGAGGGGTGAGTGGTGAGGGTGAGTGGTGAGCGTTTGTGCTGAGGGTGAGTGGTGAGGATGATTGGTGAGGGTGATTGGTGAGGGAGAGTGGTGAGGGTGATTGGTGAGGGAGAGTGGTGAGGGTGAGTGGTGAGGGTGAGTGGTGACAGAGAGGGGTGAGTGGTGAGGTTGAGAGGTGAGAGTGAGTTGTGAGTGGTGAGGGTGAGTGGTGAGTGGTGAGTAGTGAGGATGATTGGTGAGGGTGAGTGGTGAGGGTGAGTGGTGAGGGGTGAGGGTGAGTGGTGAGCGTGAGTGGTGCGGGTGAGTAGTGAAGTGAGGATGATTGGTTAGGGTGAGTGGTGAGCGTGAGTGGTGAGGGAGAGGGGTGAGTGGTTAGGGTGATTGGTGAGGGAGAGGGGTGAGTGGTTAGGGTGAGTGGAGAGTGGTGAGGGGTGAGTGGTGAGGGTGAGTGGTGAGCGTGAGTGCTGAGGGTGAGTGGTGAAGATGATTGGTGAGGGTGAATGGTGAGGGAGAGTGGTGAGGGTGATTGGTGAGGGAGAGTGGTGAGGGTGAGTGGTGAGGGTGAGTGGTGACAGAGAGGGGTGAGTGGTGAGGTTGAGTGGTGAGAGTGAGTTGTGAGTGGTGAGGGTGAGTGGTGAGGGTGAGTGGTGAGTAGTGAGGATGATTGGTGAGGGTGAGTGGTGAGGGTGAGTGGTGAGGGGTGAGGGTGAGTGGTGAGCATGAGTGGTGAGGGTGAGTGGTGAGGAGTGAGGGTGAGTGGTGAGGGAGAGGGGTGAGTGGTGAGGTGGTGAGTGGTGAGGGTGAGTGGTGAGTGTGAGTTGTGAGAGTGAGTGGTGAGGGTGAGTGGTGAGGGAGAGGGGTGAGTGGTGAGGTGGTGAGTGGTGAGGGTGAGTGGTGAGTGTGAGTTGTGAGAGTGAGTGGTGAGGGTGAGTGGTGAGGGTGAGTGGTGAGCGTGAGTGGTGAGGGACAGGGGTGAGCGTGAGTGGTGAGGGAGAGGGGTGAGTGGTGAGGGAGAGGGGTGAGTGGTGAGGGTGAGGGAGAGGGGTGAGGGTGAGTGGTGAGCGTGAGTGGTGAGGGAGAGGGGTGAGTGGTGAGGGTGAGTGGTGAGGGAGAGGGGTGAGTGGTGAGGGTGAGTGGTGAGGGAGAGGGGTGAGTGGTGAGGGTGAATGGTGAGCGTGAGTGATGAGGGTGAGCGTGAGTGGGGAGTGGTGAGTGGTGAGGGTGAGTGGTGAGGGTGAGTGGTGAGCGTGAGGGTGATTGGTGAGGGTGAGTGGTGAGGGTGAGTGGTGAGGGAGAGGGGTGAGTGGTGAGGGTGAGTGGTGAGGGAGAGGGGTGTGTGGTGAGGGTGAGTGGTGAGGATGAGTGGTGAGTAGTGAGGATTATTGGTGAGGGTGAGTAGTCAGGGTCAGTGGTGAGCGTGAGTGGTGAGGGAGAGGGGTGAGTGGTGAGGGGTGAGTGGTGAGGGGTGAGCGTGAGTGGTGAGAGTGAGTGGTGAGGAAGAGTGGTGAGTAGTGAGGGTGATTGGTGAGGGTGAGTGGTGATGGGTGAGTGGTGAGGGAGAGGGTGAGCGTGAGTGGTGAGAGTGAGTGGTGAGTCGTGAGTAGTGAGGATGATTGGTGAGGGTGAGTGAGGGTGAGTGGTGAGTGGTGAGGGCGAGTGGCAGTTGTGAGTGGTGTTTAGTGAGGGGTGAGTGGTGAGGGTGAGCGTGAGTGGTGAGTGGTGAGGGCGAGTGGTGATGGTGAGTGGTGAGCGGTGAGGGTGAGGGTGAGTGGTGAGGAAGAGTGGTGGTAGTGAGTAGTGAGGGAGAGGGGTGAGTGGTGAGGGTGAGTGGTGACGGAGAGGGGTGAGTGGTTAGTGCTGAGGGTGAGTGATGAGCGTGAGTGGTAAGAGTGAGTGGTGAGGGTGAGTAGTGAGGATGATTGGTGAGGGTGAGTGTTGAGCGTGAGTGGTGAGGGAGAGGAGTGAGTGGTTAGGGTGATTGGTGAGGGAGAGGAATGAGTGGTTAGGGTGAGTGGTGAGGGAGAAGGGTGAGTGGTGAGTGGTGAGGGTGAATGATGAGCGGTGAGGGTGAGTGGTGAGGGTGAGTGGTGAGGGTGAGTGGTGAGGGAGAGGGATGAGTGGTGAGGGTGAGTGGTGACGGATAGGGGTGAGTGGTGAGTGGTGAGGGTGAGTGGTGAGCGTTAGTGGTGAGAGTGAGTGGTGAGTCGTGAGTAGTGAAGATGATTGGTGAGGGTGAGTGAGGGTGAGTGGTGAGGGCGAGTGGCGGTTGTGAGTGGTTTTTAGTGAGGGGTGAGTGGTGAAGTTGAGCGTGAGTGGTGAGTGGTGAGGGCGAGTGGTGATGGTGAGTGGTGAGCGGTGAGGGTGATTGGCGAGGGTGAGTGGTGAGGAAGAGTGGTGGTAGTGAGTAGTGAGGGAGAGGGGTGAGTGGTGAGGGTGAGTGGTGACGGAGAGAGGTGAGTGCTGAGGGTGAGTGATGAGCATGAGTGGTGAGAGTGAGTGGTGAGGGTGAGTAGTGAGTAGTGAGGATGATTGGTGAGGGTGAGTGGTGAGCGTGAGTGGTGAGGGAGAGGAGTGAGTGGTTAGGGTGATTGGTGAGGGAGAGGAATGAGTGGTTAGGGTGAGTGGTGAGGGAGAAGGGTGAGTGGTGAGTGGTGAGGGTGAGTGGTAAGGGTGAGTGGTGAGGGTGAATGATGAGCGGTGAGGGTGAGTGGTGAGGGTGAGTGGTGAGGGTGAATGATGAGCGGTGAGGGTGAGTAGTGAGGATGATTGGTGAGGGTGAGTGGTGAGCGTGAGTGGTGAGGGAGAAGGGTGAGTGGTGAGGGTGAGTGGTGAGGGAGAGGGATGAGTGGTGAGGGTGAGTGGTGACGGAGAGGGGTGAGTGGTGAGGGTGAGAGGTGAGCGTGAGTGGTGAGAGTGAGTGGTGAGGGTGAGTGGTGAGGATGAGTAGTGAAGTGAGGATGATTGGTTAGGGTGAGTGGTGAGCGTGAGTGGTGAGGGAGAGGGGTGAGTGGTTAGGGTGATTGGTGAGGGAGAGGGGTGAGTGGTTAGGGTGAGTGGAGAGTGGTGAGGGGTGAGTGGTGAGGGTGAGTGGTGAGCGTTTGTGCTGAGGGTGAGTGGTGAGGATGATTGGTGAGGGTGATTGGTGAGGGAGAGTGGTGAGGGTGATTGGTGAGGGAGAGTGGTGAGGGTGAGTGGTGAGGGTGAGTGGTGACAGAGAGGGGTGAGTGGTGAGGTTGAGAGGTGAGAGTGAGTTGTGAGTGGTGAGGGTGAGTGGTGAGTGGTGAGTAGTGAGGATGATTGGTGAGGGTGAGTGGTGAGGGTGAGTGGTGAGGGGTGAGGGTGAGTGGTGAGCGTGAGTGGTGCGGGTGAGTAGTGAAGTGAGGATGATTGGTTAGGGTGAGTGGTGAGCGTGAGTGGTGAGGGAGAGGGGTGAGTGGTTAGGGTGATTGGTGAGGGAGAGGGGTGAGTGGTTAGGGTGAGTGGAGAGTGGTGAGGGGTGAGTGGTGAGGGTGAGTGGTGAGCGTGAGTACTGAGGGTGAGTGGTGAAGATGATTGGTGAGGGTGAATGGTGAGGGAGAGTGGTGAGGGTGATTGGTGAGGGAGAGTGGTGAGGGTGAGTGGTGAGGGTGAGTGGTGACAGAGAGGGGTGAGTGGTGAGGTTGAGTGGTGAGAGTGAGTTGTGAGTGGTGAGGGTGAGTGGTGAGGGTGAGTGGTGAGTAGTGAGGATGATTGGTGAGGGTGAGTGGTGAGGGTGAGTGGTGAGGGGTGAGGGTGAGTGGTGAGCATGAGTGGTGAGGGTGAGTGGTGAGGAGTGAGGGTGAGTGGTGAGGGAGAGGGGTGAGTGGTGAGGTGGTGAGTGGTGAGGGTGAGTGGTGAGTGTGAGTTGTGAGAGTGAGTGGTGAGGGTGAGTGGTGAGGGAGAGGGGTGAGTGGTGAGGTGGTGAGTGGTGAGGGTGAGTGGTGAGTGTGAGTTGTGAGAGTGAGTGGTGAGGGTGAGTGGTGAGGGTGAGTGGTGAGCGTGAGTGGTGAGGGACAGGGGTGAGCGTGAGTGGTGAGGGAGAGGGGTGAGTGGTGAGGGAGAGGGGTGAGTGGTGAGGGTGAGGGAGAGGGGTGAGGGTGAGTGGTGAGCGTGAGTGGTGAGGGAGAGGGGTGAGTGGTGAGGGTGAGTGGTGAGGGAGAGGGGTGAGTGGTGAGGGTGAGTGGTGAGGGAGAGGGGTGAGTGGTGAGGGTGAATGGTGAGCGTGAGTGATGAGGGTGAGCGTGAGTGGGGAGTGGTGAGTGGTGAGATTGAGTGGTGAGGGTGAGTGGTGAGGGTGAGTGGTGAGGGTGAGTGGTGAGCGTGAGGGTGATTGGTGAGGGTGAGTGGTGAGGGTGAGTGGTGAGGGAGAGGGGTGAGTGGTGAGGGTGAGTGGTGAGGGAGAGGGGTGTGTGGTGAGGGTGAGTGGTGAGGATGAGTGGTGAGTAGTGAGGATTATTGGTGAGGGTGAGTAGTCAGGGTCAGTGGTGAGCGTGAGTGGTGAGGGAGAGGGGTGAGTGGTGAGGGGTGAGTGGTGAGGGGTGAGCGTGAGTGGTGAGAGTGAGTGGTGAGGAAGAGTGGTGAGTAGTGAGGGTGATTGGTGAGGGTGAGTGGTGATGGGTGAGTGGTGAGGGAGAGGGTGAGCGTGAGTGGTGAGAGTGAGTGGTGAGTCGTGAGTAGTGAGGATGATTGGTGAGGGTGAGTGAGGGTGAGTGGTGAGTGGTGAGGGCGAGTGGCAGTTGTGAGTGGTGTTTAGTGAGGGGTGAGTGGTGAGGGTGAGCGTGAGTGGTGAGTGGTGAGGGCGAGTGGTGATGGTGAGTGGTGAGCGGTGAGGGTGAGGGTGAGTGGTGAGGAAGAGTGGTGGTAGTGAGTAGTGAGGGAGAGGGGTGAGTGGTGAGGGTGAGTGGTGACGGAGAGGGGTGAGTGGTTAGTGCTGAGGGTGAGTGATGAGCGTGAGTGGTAAGAGTGAGTGGTGAGGGTGAGTAGTGAGGATGATTGGTGAGGGTGAGTGTTGAGCGTGAGTGGTGAGGGAGAGGAGTGAGTGGTTAGGGTGATTGGTGAGGGAGAGGAATGAGTGGTTAGGGTGAGTGGTGAGGGAGAAGGGTGAGTGGTGAGTGGTGAGGGTGAATGATGAGCGGTGAGGGTGAGTGGTGAGGGTGAGTGGTGAGGGTGAGTGGTGAGGGAGAGGGATGAGTGGTGAGGGTGAGTGGTGACGGATAGGGGTGAGTGGTGAGTGGTGAGGGTGAGTGGTGAGCGTTAGTGGTGAGAGTGAGTGGTGAGTCGTGAGTAGTGAAGATGATTGGTGAGGGTGAGTGAGGGTGAGTGGTGAGGGCGAGTGGCGGTTGTGAGTGGTTTTTAGTGAGGGGTGAGTGGTGAGGTTGAGCGTGAGTGGTGAGTGGTGAGGGCGAGTGGTGATGGTGAGTGGTGAGCGGTGAGGGTGATTGGCGAGGGTGAGTGGTGAGGAAGAGTGGTGGTAGTGAGTAGTGAGGGAGAGGGGTGAGTGGTGAGGGTGAGTGGTGACGGAGAGAGGTGAGTGCTGAGGGTGAGTGATGAGCGTGAGTGGTGAGAGTGAGTGGTGAGGGTGAGTAGTGAGTAGTGAGGATGATTGGTGAGGGTGAGTGGTGAGCGTGAGTGGTGAGGGAGAGGAGTGAGTGGTTAGGGTGATTGGTGAGGGAGAGGAATGAGTGGTTAGGGTGAGTGGTGAGGGAGAAGGGTGAGTGGTGAGTGGTGAGGGTGAGTGGTAAGGGTGAGTGGTGAGGGTGAATGATGAGCGGTGAGGGTGAGTGGTGAGGGTGAGTGGTGAGGGTGAATGATGAGCGGTGAGGGTGAGTAGTGAGGATGATTGGTGAGGGTGAGTGGTGAGGGTGAGTGGTGAGGGGTGAGGGTGAGTGGTGAGCGTGAGTGGTGAGGGTGAGTGGTGAGGAGTGAGGGTGAGTGGTGAGGGAGAGGGGTGAGTGGTGAGGTGGTGAGTGGTGAGGGTGAGTGGTGAGTGTGAGTTGTGAGAGTGAGTGGTGAGGGTGAGTGGTGAGGGTGAGTGGTGAGCGTGAGTGGTGAGGGACAGGGGTGAGCGTGAGTGGTGAGGGAGAGGGGTGAGTGGTGAGGGAGAGGGGTGAGTGGTGAGGGTGAGGGAGAGGGGTGAGGGTGAGTGGTGAGCGTGAGTGGTGAGGGAGAGGGGTGAGTGGTGAGGGTGAGTGGTGAGGGAGAGGGGTGAGTGGTGAGGGTGAGTGGTGAGGGAGAGTGGTGAGGGTGATTGGTGAGGGAGAGTGGTGAGTGGTGAGGTTAAGTGGTGAGAGTGAGTTGTGAGTGGTGAGGGTGAGTGGTGAGGGTGAGTGGTGAGTAGTGAGGATGATTGGTGAGGGTGAGTGGTGAGGGTGAGTGGTGAGGGGTGAGGGTGAGTGGTGAGCATGAGTGGTGAGGGTGAGTGGTGAGGAGTGAGGGTGAGTGGTGAGGGAGAGGGGTGAGTGGTGAGGTGGTGAGTGGTGAGGGTGAGTGGTGAGTGTGAGTTGTGAGAGTGAGTGGTGAGGGTGAGTGGTGAGGGTGAGTGGTGAGCGTGAGTGGTTAGGGAGAGGGGTGAGTGGTAATGTTGAGTGGTGAGGGACAGGGGTGAGCGTGAGTGGTGAGGGAGAGGGGTGAGTGGTGAAGGAGAGGGGTGAGTAGTAAGGGTGAGGGAGAGGGGTGAGTGGTGAGGGTGAGTGGTGAGGGAGAGGGGTGAGTGGTGAGGGTGAGTGGTGAGGGAGAGGGGTGAGTGGTGAGGGTGAATGGTGAGCGTGAGTGATGAGGGTGAGCGTGAGTGGGGAGTGGTGAGTGGTGAGATTGAGTGGTGAGGGTGAGTGGTGAGGGTGAGTGGTGAGGGTGAGTGGTGAGCGTGAGGGTGATTGGTGAGGGTGAGTGGTGAGGGTGAGTGGTGAGGGAGAGGGGTGAGTGGTGAGGGTGAGTGGTGAGGGAGAGGGGTGTGTGGTGAGGGTGAGTGGTGAGGATGAGTGGTGAGTAGTGAGGATTATTGGTGAGGGTGAGTAGTCAGGGTCAGTGGTGAGCGTGAGTGGTGAGGGAGAGGGGTGAGTGGTGAGGGAGAGGGGTGAGTGGTGAGGGGTGAGCGTGAGTGGTGAGAGTGAGTGGTGAGGAAGAGTGGTGAGTAGTGAGGGTGATTGGTGAGGGTGAGTGGTGATGGGTGAGTGGTGAGGGAGAGGGTGAGCGTGAGTGGTGAGAGTGAGTGGTGAGTCGTGAGTAGTGAGGATGATTGGTGAGGGTGAGTGAGGGTGAGTGGTGAGTGGTGAGGGCGAGTGGCAGTTGTGAGTGGTGTTTAGTGAGGGGTGAGTGGTGAGGGTGAGCGTGAGTGGTGAGTGGTGAGGGCGAGTGGTGATGGTGAGTGGTGAGCGGTGATGGTGATTGGTGAGGGTGAGTGGTGAGGAAGAGTGGTGGTAGTGAGTAGTGAGGGAGAGGGGTGAGTGGTGAGGGTGAGTGGTGACGGAGAGGGGTGAGTGGTTAGTGCTGAGGGTGAGTGATGAGCGTGAGTGGTAAGAGTGAGTGGTGAGGGTGAGTAGTGAGGATGATTGGTGAGGGTGAGTGTTGAGCGTGAGTGGTGAGGGAGAGGAGTGAGTGGTTAGGGTGATTGGTGAGGGAGAGGAATGAGTGGTTAGGGTGAGTGGTGAGGGAGAAGGGTGAGTGGTGAGTGGTGAGGGTGAGTGGCAAGGGTGAGTGGTGAGGGTGAATGATGAGCGGTGAGGGTGAGTGGTGAGGGTGAGTGGTGAGGGTGAGTGGTGAGGGAGAGGGATGAGTGGTGAGGGTGAGTGGTGACGGATAGGGGTGAGTGGTGAGTGGTGAGGGTGAGTGGTGAGCGTGAGTGGTGAGAGTGAGTGGTGAGTCGTGAGTAGTGAAGATGATTGGTGAGGGTGAGTGAGGGTGAGTGGTGAGGGCGAGTTGCGGTTGTGAGTGGTTTTTAGTGAGGGGTGAGTGGTGAGGTTGAGCGTGAGTGGTGAGTGGTGAGGGCGAGTGGTGATGGTGAGTGGTGAGCGGTGAGGGTGATTGGTGAGGGTGAGTGGTGAGGAAGAGTGGTGGTAGTGAGTAGTGAGGGAGAGGGGTGAGTGGTGAGGGTGAGTGGTGACGGAGAGGGGTGAGTGCTGAGGGTGAGTGATGAGCGTGAGTGGTGAGAGTGAGTGGTGAGGGTGAGTAGTGAGTAGTGAGGATGATTGGTGAGGGTGAGTGGTGAGCGTGAGTGGTGAGGGAGAGGAGTGAGTGGTTAGGGTGATTGGTGAGGGAGAGGAATGAGTGGTTAGGGTGAGTGGTGAGAGAGAAGGGTGAGTGGTGAGTGGTGAGGGTGAGTGGTAAGGGTGAGTGGTGAGGGTGAATGATGAGCGGTGAGGGTGAGTGGTGAGGGTGAGTGGTGAGGGTGAATGATGAGCGGTGAGGGTGAGTAGTGAGGATGATTGGTGAGGGTGAGTGGTGAGGGTGAGTGGTGAGGGGTGAGGGTGAGTGGTGAGCGTGAGTGGTGAGGGTGAGTGGTGAGGAGTGAGGGTGAGTGGTGAGGGAGAGGGGTGAGTGGTGAGGTGGTGAGTGGTGAGGGTGAGTGGTGAGTGTGAGTTGTAAGAGTGAGTGGTGAGGGTGAGTGGTGAGGGTGAGTGGTGAGCGTGAGTGGTTAGGGAGACGGGTGAGTGGTAATGTTGAGTGGTGAGGGACAGGGGTGAGCGTGAGTGGTGAGGGAGAGGGGTCAGTGGTGAGGGAGAGGGGTGAGTGGTGAGGGTGAGGGAGAGGGGTGAGGGTGAGTGGTGAGCGTGAGTGGTGAGGGAGAGGGGTGAGTGGTGAGGGTGAGTGGTGAGGAAGAGGGGTGAGTGGTGAGGGTGAGTGGTGAGGGAGAGGGGTGAGTGGTGAGGGTGAATGGTGAGCGTGAGTGACAAGGGTGAGCGTGAGTCGGAGTGGTGAGTGGTGAGGGTGAGTGGTGAGGGTGAGTGGTGAGGGTGAGTGGTGAGCGGTGAGGGTGATTGGTGAGGGTGAGTGGTGAGTGGTGAGGGTGAGTGGTGAGGGAGAGGGGTGAGTGGTGAGGGTGAGTGGTGAGGGAGAGGGGTGAGTGGTGAGGGTGAGTGGTGAGAAGTGAGGATGATTGGTGAGGGTGAGTGGTGAGCGTGAGTGGTGAGGGAGAGGGGTGAGTGGTTAGGGTGATTGGTGAGGGAGAGGAATGAGTGGTTAGGGTGAGTGGTGAGGGAGAAGGGTGAGTGGTGAGTAGTGAGGGTGAGTGCTGAGGGAGAGGGGTGAGTGGTGAGGTGGTGAGTGGTGAGTGGTGAGTGGGGAGGGTGAGTGGTTAGCGTGAGTGGTGAGAGTGAGTGGTGAGGGTGAGTGGTGAGGGTGAGTGGTGAGCGTGAGTGGTTAGGGAGAGGGGTGAGTGGTGATGGTGAGTAGTGAGGGACAGAGGTGAGCGTGAGTGGTGAGGGAGAGGGGTGAGTGGTGAGGGACAGGGGTGAGTGGTGAGGGTGAGGGAGAGGGGTGAGGGTGAGTGGTGAGCGTGAGTGGTGAGGGAGAGGGGTGAGTGGTGAGGGTGAGTGGTGAGGGAGAGGGGTGAGTGGTGAGGGTGAATGGTGAGCGTGAGTGATAAGGGTGAGCGTGAGTCGGAGGGGTGAGGGTGAGTGGTGAGGGTGAGTGGTGAGGGTGAGTGGTGAGCGGTGAGGGTGATTGGTGAGGAGGATGAGTGGTGAGGGTGAGTGGTGAGGGTGAGTGGTGAGGGAGAGGGGTGAGTGGTGAGGGTGAGTGGTGAGGGAGAGGGGTGAGTGGTGAGGGTGAGTGGTGAGAAGTGTGGATGATTGGTGAGGGTGAGTGGTGAGCGTGAGTGGTGAGGGAGAGGGGTGAGTGGTGAGGGTGAGTGGTGAGGGAGAGGGATGAGTGGTGAGGGTGAGTGGTGACGGAGAGGGGTGAGTGGTGAGGGTGAGAGGTGAGCGTGAGTGGTGAGAGTGAGTGGTGAGGGTGAGTGGTGAGGGTGAGTAGTGAAGTGAGGATGATTGGTTAGGGTGAGTGGTGAGCGTGAGTGGTGAGGGAGAGGGGTGAGTGGTTAGGGTGATTGGTGAGGGAGAGGGGTGAGTGGTTAGGGTGAGTGGAGAGTGGTGAGGGGTGAGTGGTGAGGATGATTGGCGAGGGTGATTGGTGAGGGAGAGTGGTGAGGGTGATTGGTGAGGGAGAGTGGTGAGGGTGAGTGGTGAGGGTGAGTGGTGACAGAGAGGGGTGAGTGGTGAGGTTGAGTGGTGAGAGTGAGTTGTGAGTGGTGAGGGTGAGTGGTGAGGGTGAGTGGTGAGTAGTGAGGATGATTGGTGAGGGTGAGTGGTGAGGGTGAGTGGTGAGGGGTGAGGGTGAGTGGTGAGCGGTGCGGGTGAGTAGTGAAGTGAGGATGATTGGTTAGGGTGAGTGGTGAGCGTGAGTGGTGAGGGAGAGGGGTGAGTGGTTAGGGTGATTGGTGAGGGAGAGGGGTGAGTGGTTAGGGTGAGTGGAGAGTGGTGAGGGGTGAGTGGTGAGGGTGAGTGGTGAGCGTGAGTGCTGAGGGTGAGTGGTGAAGATGATTGGTGAGGGTGATTGGTGAGGGAGAGTGGTGAGGGTGATTGGTGAGGGAGAGTGGTGAGGGTGAGTGGTGAGTGTGAGTGGTGACAGAGAGGGGTGAGTGGCGAAGTTGAGTGGTGAGAGTGAGTTGTGAGTGGTGAGGGTGAGTGGTGAGGGTGAGTGGTGAGTAGTGAGGATGATTGGTGAGGGTGAGTGGTGAGTGGTGAGCGTGAGTGGTGAGGGTGAGTGGTGAGGAGTGAGGGTGAGTGGTGAGGGAGAGGGGTGAGTGGTGAGGTGGTGAGTGGTGAGGGTGAGTGGTGAGTGTGAGTTGTGAGAGTGAGTGGTGAGGGTGAGTGGTGAGGGTGAGTGGTGAGCGTGAGTGGTTAGGGAGAGGGGTGAGTGGTAATGTTGAGTGGTGAGGGACAGGGGTGAGCGTGAGTGGTGAGGGAGAGGGGTGAGTGGTGAGGGAGAGGGGTGAGTGGTGAGGGTGAGGGAGAGGGGTGAGGGTGAGTGGTGAGCGTGAGTGGTGAGGGAGAGGGGTGAGTGGTGAGGGTGAGTGGTGAGGGAGAGGGGTGAGTGGTGAGGGTAAGTGGTGAGGGAGAGGGGTGAGTGGTGAGGGTGAATGGTGAGCGTGAGTGATGAGGGTGAGCGTGAGTGGGGAGTGGTGAGTGGTGAGATTGAGTGGTGAGGGTGAGTGGTGAGGGTGAGTGGTGAGGGTGAGTGGTGAGCGTGAGGGTGATTGGTGAGGGTGAGTGGTGAGGGTGAGTGGTGAGGGAGAGGGGTGAGTGGTGAGGGTGAGTGGTGAGGGAGAGGGGTGTGTGGTGAGGGTGAGTGGTGAGGATGAGTGGTGAGTAGTGAGGATTATTGGTGAGGGTGAGTAGTCAGGGTCAGTGGTGAGCGTGAGTGGTGAGGGAGAGGGGTGAGTGGTGAGGGAGAGGGGTGAGTGGTGAGGGGTGAGCGTGAGTGGTGAGAGTGAGTGGTGAGGAAGAGTGGTGAGTAGTGAGGATGATTGGTGAGGGTGAGTGGTGATGGGTGAGTGGTGAGGGAGAGGGTGAGCGTGAGTGGTGAGAGTGAGTGGTGAGTCATGAGTAGTGAGGATGATTGGTGAGGGTGAATGAGGGTGAGTGGTGAGGGCGAGTGGCAGTTGTGAGTGGTGTTTAGTGAGGGGTGAGTGGTGAGGGTGAGCGTGAGTGGTGAGTGGTGAGGGCGAGTGGTGATGGTGAGTGGTGAGCGGTGAGGGTGATTGGTGAGGGTGAGTGGTGAGGAAGAGTGGTGGTAGTGAGTAGTGAGGGAGAGGGGTGAGTAGTGAGGGTGAGTGGTGACGGAGAGGGGTGAGTGGTTAGTGCTGAGGGTGAGTGATGAGCGTGAGTGGTAAGAGTGAGTGGTGAGGGTGAGTAGTGAGGATGATTGGTGAGGGTGAGTGGTGAGCGTGAGTGGTGAGGGAGAGGAGTGAGTGGTTAGGGTGATTGGTGAGGGAGAGGAATGAGTGGTTAGGGTGAGTGGTGAGGGAGAAGGGTGAGTGGTGAGTGGTGAGGGTGAATGATGAGCGGTGAGGGTGAGTGGTGAGGGTGAGTGGTGAGGGTGAGTGGTGAGGGAGAGGGATGAGTGGTGAGGGTGAGTGGTGACGGATAGGGGTGAGTGGTGAGTGGTGAGGGTGAGTGGTGAGCGTGAGTGGTGAGAGTGAGTGGTGAGTCGTGAGTAGTGAAGATGATTGGTGAGGGTGAGTGAGGGTGAGTGGTGAGTGGTGAGGGCGAGTGGCGGTTGTGAGTGGTGTTTAGTGAGGGGTGAGTGGTGAGGTTGAGCGTGAGTGGTGAGTGGTGAGGGCGAGTGGTGATGGTGAGTGGTGAGCGGTGAGGGTGATTGGTGAGGGTGAGTGGTGAGGAAGAGTGGTGGTAGTGAGTAGTGAGGGAGAGGGGTGAGTGGTGAGGGTGAGTGGTGACGGAGAGGGGTGAGTGCTGAGGGTGAGTGATGAGCGTGAGTGGTGAGAGTGAGTGGTGAGGGTGAGTAGTGAGTAGTGAGGATGATTGGTGAGGGTGAGTGGTGAGCGTGAGTGGTGAGGGAGAGGAGTGAGTGGTTAAGGTGATTGGTGAGGGAGAGGAATGAGTGGTTAGGGTGAGTGGTGAGGGAGAAGGGTGAGTGGTGAGTGGTGAGGGTGAGTGGTAAGGGTGAGTGGTGAGGGTGAATGATGAGCGGTGAGGGTGAGTGGTGAGGGTGAGTGGTGAGGGTGAGTGGTGAGGGAGAGGGATGAGTGGTGAGGGTGAGTGGTGACGGATAGGGGTGAGTGGTGAGTGGTGAAGGTGAGTGGTGATCGTGAGTGGTGAGAGTGAGTGGTGAGGGTGAGTGGTGAGGGTGAGTGGTGAGGGTGAGTGGTGAGCGGTGAGGGTGATTGGTGAGGGTGAGTGGTGAGGGTGAGTGGTGAGGGTGAGTGGTAAGGGAGAGTGGTGAGCGTGAGTGGTTAGGGAGACGGGTGAGTGGTAATGTTGAGTGGTGAGGGACAGGGGTGAGCGTGAGTGGTGAGGGAGAGGGGTCAGTGGTGAGGGAGAGGGGTGAGTGGTGAGGGTGAGTTGTGAGGGAGCGGGGTGAGCAGTGAGGGTGAATGGTGAGCGTGAGTGATGAGGGTGAGCGTGAGTGGGGAGTGGTGAGTGGTGAGATTGAGTGGTGAGTGTGAGTGGTGAGGGTGAGTGGTGAGGGTGAGTGGTGAGCGGTGAGGGTGATTGGTGAGGGTGAGTGGTGAGGGTGAGTGGTGAGGGTGAGTGGTAAGGGAGAGTGGTGAGCGTGAGTGGTTAGGGAGACGGGTGAGTGGTAATGTTGAGTGGTGAGGGACAGGGGTGAGCGTGAGTGGTGAGGGAGAGGGGTCAGTGGTGAGGGAGAGGGGTGAGTGGTGAGGGTGAGGGAGAGGGGTGAGGGTGAGTGGTGAGCGTGAGTGGTGAGGGAGAGGGGTGAGTGGTGAGGGTGAGTGGTGAGGGAGAGGGGTGAATGGTGAGGGTGAGTGGTGAGGGAGAGGGGTGAGTGGTGAGGGTGAATGGTGAGCGTGAGTGACAAGGGTGAGCGTGAGTCGGAGTGGTGAGTGGTGAGGGTGAGTGGTGAGGGTGAGTGGTGAGGGTGAGTGGTGAGCGGTGAGGGTGATTGGTGAGGGTGAGTGGTGAGGGTGAGTGGTGAGGGTGAGTGGTGAGGGAGAGGGGTGAGTGGTGAGGGTGAGTGGTGAGGGAGAGGGGTGAGTGGTGAGGGTGAGTGGTGAGAAGTGAGGATGATTGGTGAGGGTGAGTGGTGAGCGTGAGTGGTGAGGGAGAGGGGTGAGTGGTTAGGGTGATTGGTGAGGGAGAGGAATGAGTGGTTAGGGTGAGTGGTGAGGGAGAAGGGTGAGTGGTGAGTAGTGAGGGTGAGTGCTGAGGGAGAGGGGTGAGTGGTGAGGTGGTGAGTGGTGAGTGGTGAGTGGGGAGGGTGAGTGGTTAGCGTGAGTGGTGAGAGTGAGTGGTGAGGGTGAGTGGTGAGGGTGAGTGGTGAGCGTGAGTGGTTAGGGAGAGGGGTGAGTGGTGATGGTGAGTAGTGAGGGACAGAGGTGAGCGTGAGTGGTGAGGGAGAGGGGTGAGTGGTGAGGGACAGGGGTGAGTGGTGAGGGTGAGGGAGAGGGGTGAGGGTGAGTGGTGAGCGTGAGTGGTGAGGGAGAGGGGTGAGTGGTGAGGGTGAGTGGTGAGGGAGAGGGGTGAGTGGTGAGGGTGAATGGTGAGCGTGAGTGATAAGGGTGAGCGTGAGTCGGAGGGGTGAGGGTGAGTGGTGAGGGTGAGTGGTGAGGGTGAGTGGTGAGTGGTGAGGGTGATTGGTGAGGAGGATGAGTGGTGAGGGTGAGTGGTGAGGGTGAGTGGTGAGGGAGAGGGGTGAGTGGTGAGGGTGAGTGGTGAGGGAGAGGGGTGAGTGGTGAGGGTGAGTGGTGAGAAGTGTGGATGATTGGTGAGGGTGAGTGGTGAGCGTGAGTGGTGAGGGAGAGGGGTGAGTGGTGAGGGTGAGTGGTGAGGGAGAGGGATGAGTGGTGAGGGTGAGTGGTGACGGAGAGGGGTGAGTGGTGAGGGTGAGAGGTGAGCGTGAGTGGTGAGAGTGAGTGGTGAGGGTGAGTGGTGAGGGTGAGTAGTGAAGTGAGGATGATTGGTTAGGGTGAGTGGTGAGCGTGAGTGGTGAGGGAGAGGGGTGAGTGGTTAGGGTGATTGGTGAGGGAGAGGGGTGAGTGGTTAGGGTGAGTGGAGAGTGGTGAGGGGTGAGTGGTGAGGATGATTGGCGAGGGTGATTGGTGAGGGAGAGTGGTGAGGGTGATTGGTGAGGGAGAGTGGTGAGGGTGAGTGGTGAGGGTGAGTGGTGACAGAGAGGGGTGAGTGGTGAGGTTGAGTGGTGAGAGTGAGTTGTGAGTGGTGAGGGTGAGTGGTGAGGGTGAGTGGTGAGTAGTGAGGATGATTGGTGAGGGTGAGTGGTGAGGGTGAGTGGTGAGGGGTGAGGGTGAGTGGTGAGCGGTGCGGGTGAGTAGTGAAGTGAGGATGATTGGTTAGGGTGAGTGGTGAGCGTGAGTGGTGAGGGAGAGGGGTGAGTGGTTAGGGTGATTGGTGAGGGAGAGGGGTGAGTGGTTAGGGTGAGTGGAGAGTGGTGAGGGGTGAGTGGTGAGGGTGAGTGGTGAGCGTGAGTGCTGAGGGTGAGTGGTGAAGATGATTGGTGAGGGTGATTGGTGAGGGAGAGTGGTGAGGGTGATTGGTGAGGGAGAGTGGTGAGGGTGAGTGGTGAGTGTGAGTGGTGACAGAGAGGGGTGAGTGGCGAAGTTGAGTGGTGAGAGTGAGTTGTGAGTGGTGAGGGTGAGTGGTGAGGGTGAGTGGTGAGTAGTGAGGATGATTGGTGAGGGTGAGTGGTGAGTGGTGAGCGTGAGTGGTGAGGGTGAGTGGTGAGGAGTGAGGGTGAGTGGTGAGGGAAAGGGGTGAGTGGTGAGGTGGTGAGTGGTGAGGGTGAGTGGTGAGTGTGAGTTGTGAGAGTGAGTGGTGAGGGTGAGTGGTGAGGGTGAGTGGTGAGCGTGAGTGGTTAGGGAGAGGGGTGAGTGGTAATGTTGAGTGGTGAGGGACAGGGGTGAGCGTGAGTGGTGAGGGAGAGGGGTGAGTGGTGAGGGAGAGGGGTGAGTGGTGAGGGTGAGGGAGAGGGGTGAGGGTGAGTGGTGAGCGTGAGTGGTGAGGGAGAGGGGTGAGTGGTGAGGGTGAGTGGTGAGGGAGAGGGGTGAGTGGTGAGGGTAAGTGGTGAGGGAGAGGGGTGAGTGGTGAGGGTGAATGGTGAGCGTGAGTGATGAGGGTGAGCGTGAGTGGGGAGTGGTGAGTGGTGAGATTGAGTGGTGAGGGTGAGTGGTGAGGGTGAGTGGTGAGGGTGAGTGGTGAGCGTGAGGGTGATTGGTGAGGGTGAGTGGTGAGGGTGAGTGGTGAGGGAGAGGGGTGAGTGGTGAGGGTGAGTGGTGAGGGAGAGGGGTGTGTGGTGAGGGTGAGTGGTGAGGATGAGTGGTGAGTAGTGAGGATTATTGGTGAGGGTGAGTAGTCAGGGTCAGTGGTGAGCGTGAGTGGTGAGGGAGAGGGGTGAGTGGTGAGGGAGAGGGGTGAGTGGTGAGGGGTGAGCGTGAGTGGTGAGAGTGAGTGGTGAGGAAGAGTGGTGAGTAGTGAGGATGATTGGTGAGGGTGAGTGGTGATGGGTGAGTGGTGAGGGAGAGGGTGAGCGTGAGTGGTGAGAGTGAGTGGTGAGTCATGAGTAGTGAGGATGATTGGTGAGGGTGAATGAGGGTGAGTGGTGAGGGCGAGTGGCAGTTGTGAGTGGTGTTTAGTGAGGGGTGAGTGGTGAGGGTGAGCGTGAGTGGTGAGTGGTGAGGGCGAGTGGTGATGGTGAGTGGTGAGCGGTGAGGGTGATTGGTGAGGGTGAGTGGTGAGGAAGAGTGGTGGTAGTGAGTAGTGAGGGAGAGGGGTGAGTAGTGAGGGTGAGTGGTGACGGAGAGGGGTGAGTGGTTAGTGCTGAGGGTGAGTGATGAGCGTGAGTGGTAAGAGTGAGTGGTGAGGGTGAGTAGTGAGGATGATTGGTGAGGGTGAGTGGTGAGCGTGAGTGGTGAGGGAGAGGAGTGAGTGGTTAGGGTGATTGGTGAGGGAGAGGAATGAGTGGTTAGGGTGAGTGGTGAGGGAGAAGGGTGAGTGGTGAGTGGTGAGGGTGAATGATGAGCGGTGAGGGTGAGTGGTGAGGGTGAGTGGTGAGGGTGAGTGGTGAGGGAGAGGGATGAGTGGTGAGGGTGAGTGGTGACGGATAGGGGTGAGTGGTGAGTGGTGAGGGTGAGTGGTGAGCGTGAGTGGTGAGAGTGAGTGGTGAGTCGTGAGTAGTGAAGATGATTGGTGAGGGTGAGTGAGGGTGAGTGGTGAGTGGTGAGGGCGAGTGGCGGTTGTGAGTGGTGTTTAGTGAGGGGTGAGTGGTGAGGTTGAGCGTGAGTGGTGAGTGGTGAGGGCGAGTGGTGATGGTGAGTGGTGAGCGGTGAGGGTGATTGGTGAGGGTGAGTGGTGAGGAAGAGTGGTGGTAGTGAGTAGTGAGGGAGAGGGGTGAGTGGTGAGGGTGAGTGGTGACGGAGAGGGGTGAGTGCTGAGGGTGAGTGATGAGCGTGAGTGGTGAGAGTGAGTGGTGAGGGTGAGTAGTGAGTAGTGAGGATGATTGGTGAGGGTGAGTGGTGAGCGTGAGTGGTGAGGGAGAGGAGTGAGTGGTTAAGGTGATTGGTGAGGGAGAGGAATGAGTGGTTAGGGTGAGTGGTGAGGGAGAAGGGTGAGTGGTGAGTGGTGAGGGTGAGTGGTAAGGGTGAGTGGTGAGGGTGAATGATGAGCGGTGAGGGTGAGTGGTGAGGGTGAGTGGTGAGGGTGAGTGGTGAGGGATGAGTGGTGAGGGTGAGTGGTGACGGATAGGGGTGAGTGGTGAGTGGTGAAGGTGAGTGGTGATCGTGAGTGGTGAGAGTGAGTGGTGAGGGTGAGTGGTGAGGGTGAGTAGTGAAGTTAGGATGATTGGATAGGGTGAGTGGTGAGCGTGAGTGGTGAGGGAGAGGGGTGAGTGGTTAAGGTGATTGGTGAGGGAGAGGGGTGAGTGGTTAGGGTGAGTGGTGAGTGGTGAGGGTGAGTGGTGAGCGTGAGTGCTGAGGGTGAGTGGTGAGGATGATTGGTGAGGGTGATTGGTGAGGGAGAGTGGTGAGGGTGATTGGTGAGGGATAGTGGTGAGGGTGAGTGGTGAGGGTGAGTGGTGATGGAGAGGGGTGAGTGGCGAGGTTGAGTGGTGAGAGTGAGTTGTGAGTGGTGAGGGAGAGTGGTGAGGGTGAGTGGTGAGTAGTGAGGATGATTGGTGAGGGTGAGTGGTGAGGGTGAGTGGTGAGGGGTGAGGGTGAGTGGTGAGCGTGAGTGGTGAGGGTGAGTAGTGAGTAGTGAGGGTGAGTGCTGAGGGAGAGGGGTGAGTGGTGAGGTGGTGAGTGGTGAGTGGTGAGTGGTGAGGGTGAGTGGTGAGCGTGAGTGGTTAGGGAAAGGGGTGAGTGGTGATGGTGAGTGGTGAGGGACAGGGGTGAGCGTGAGTGGTGAGGGAGAGGGGTGAGTGGTGAGGGAGAGGGGTGAGTGGTGAAGGCGAGGGAGAAGTGTGAGGGTGAGTGGTGAGCGTGAGTGGTGAGGGAGAGGGGTGTGTGGTGAGGGTGAGTGGTGAGGGAGAGGGGTGAGTGGTGAGGGTGAATGGTGAGCGTGAGTGATGAGGGTGAGTTGTGGGTGGTGAGTGGTGAGGGTGAGTGGTGAGGTTGAGTGGTGAGTAGGAAGGGTGAGTGGTGAGGGTGAGTGGGGAGGGTGAGTGGTCAGTGGTGAGAGGTCAGGGTGAGTGGTGAGGGTGAGTGGTGAGGGTTAGTGGTGAGGGGTGAGTGGTGATGCTGAGTGGTGAGTGGTAAGGGTGAGTGGTGAGGGTGAGTGGTGAGCATGAGTGGTGAGGGTGAGTTGTGGGTGGTGAGTGGTGAGGGTGAGTGGTGAGGTTGAGTGGTGAGTAGGAAGGGTGAGTGGTGAGGGTGAGTGGGGAGGGTGAGTGGTCAGTGGTGAGAGGTCAGGGTGAGTGGTGAGGGTGAGTGGTGAGGGTTAGTGGTGAGGGGTGAGTGGTGAGCATGAGTGGTGAATGGTGAGGGTGAGTGGTGAGGGTGAGTGGTGAGGGGTGAGTGGTGATGGTGAGTGGTGAGTGGTAAGGGTGAGTGGTGAGGGTGAGTGGTGATGGTGAGGGGTGATGGTGAGGGTGAGTGGTGAGGGTGAGTGGTGAGGAAGAGTGGTGAGGTTGAGTGGTGAGTAGTAAGGGTGAGTGGTGAGGGTTAGTGGTGAGGGTGAGTGGTAAAGGTGAGTGGTGAGGGTTAGTGGTGAGGGTGAGTGGTTAGGGTTTGTGGTGAGTGGTGAGGGTGAGTGGTGAGGGTGAGTGGTGGGGGTGAGGATGAGTGGTGAGGGTGAGTGGTGATGGTAAGTGGTGATGGTGAGTAGTGAGGGTGAGTGGTTAGGGGTGAGCGTGACTGGTGAGGGTGATTGGTGAGGGAGAGTGGTGAGGGAGAGTGGTGAGGGAGAGTGGTGAGGGAGAATGGTGAGGGTGAATGGTGAGGGTGAGTGGTGAGGGTGAGTAGTGAATGGTGAGGGTGAGTGGTAAGTGGTGAGGGTGAGTGGGGATTGGTGAGGGTGAGTGGTGAGGGTGAGTGGGGAGGGTGAGTGGCGGTTGTGAGTGGTGATTAGTGAGGGGTGAGTGGTGAGGGTGAGCGTGAGTGGTGAGGGTGAGGTTGAGTGGTGAGCGGTGAGGGTGAGCAGTGAGGGTGAGTGGTGATTGGTGAGGGTGTGATTGGTGAGGATGAGTGGTGAGGGTGAGTAGTGAGGGTGAGTGGTTGTTGTGAGTGGTGAGGGTGAGTGGTGAGGGTGAGTGGTGAGGGTTAGTGGTGAGCATGAGTGGTGAGGGTGAGTGTTGAGCGTTAGTGGTGAGCGTTATTGGTGAGTGGTGAGGGTGAGTGGTGAGGGAGAGTGGTGAGGGTGAGTGGTGAGGGTGAGTGGTGAGGGTTAGTGGTGAGGGGTGAGTGGTGAGCATGAGTGGTGAATGGTGAGGGTGAGTGGTGAGGGTGAGTGGTGAGGGTGAGTGGTGAGGGTGAGTGGTGAGGGTCAGTGGCGGTTGTGAGTGGTGATTAGTGAGGGGTGAGTGGTGAGGGTGAGCGTGAGTGGTGAGTGGTGAGGGTGAGTGGTGAGGGTGAGTGGTGAGGGTCAGTGGCGGTTGTGAGTGGTGATTAGTGAGGGGTGAGTGGTGAGGGTGAGCGTGAGTGGTGAGTGGTGAGGGTGAGTGGTGAGGGTGAGTGGTGAGGGTGAGTGGTGAGGGTCAGTGGCGGTTGTGAGTGGTGATTAGTGAGGGGTGAGTGGTGAGGGTGAGCGTGAGTGGTGAGTGGTCAGGGTGAGTGGTGAGGGTGAGTGGTGAGGGTTAGTGGTGAGGGGTGAGTGGTGAGCATGAGTGGTGAATGGTGAGGGTGAGTGGTGAGGGTGAGTGGTGAGGGGTGAGTGGTGATGGTGAGTGGTGAGTGGTGAGTAATAAGGGTGAGTGGTGAGGGTGAGTGGTGATGGTGAGGGGGGAGGGTGAGTGGCAGTTGTGAGTGGTGATTAGTGAGGGGTGAGTGGTGAGGGTGAGGGGTGAGTGGTGATGCTGAGTGGTGAGTGGTAAGGGTGAGTGGTGAGGGTGAGTGGTGAGCATGAGTGGTGAGGGTGAGTTGTGGGTGGTGAGTGGTGAGGGTGAGTGGTGAGGTTGAGTGGTGAGTAGGAAGGGTGAGTGGTGAGGGTGAGTGGGAAGGGTGAGTGGTCAGTGGTGAGAGGTCAGGGTGAGTGGTGAGGGTGAGTGGTGAGGGTTAGTGGTGAGGGGTGAGTGGTGAGCATGAGTGGTGAATGGTGAGGGTGAGTGGTGAGGATGAGTGGTGAGGGGTGAGTGGTGATGGTGAGTGGTGAGTGGTGAGTGGTAAGGGTGAGTGGTGAGGGTGAGTGGTGATGGTGAGGGGTGATGGTGAGGGTGAGTGGTGAGTGGTGAGGGTGAGTGGTCAGGAAGAGTGGTGAGGTTGAGTGGTGAGTAGTAAGGGTGAGTGGTGAGGGTTAGTGGTGAGGGTGCGTGGTAAAGGTGAGTGGTGAGGGTTAGTGGTGAGGGTGAGTGGTTAGGTTTTGTGGTGAGTGGTGAGGGTGAGTGGTGAGGGTGAGTGGTGAGGGTGAGGGTGAGTGGTGAGGGTGAGTGGTGAGGGTAAGTGGTGATGGTGAGTAGTGAGGGTGAGTGGTTAGGGGTGAGAGTGACTGGTGAGGGTGATTGGTGAGGGAGAGTGGTGAGGGAGAGTGGTGAGGGAGAGTGGTGAGGGAGAATGGTGAGGGTGAATGGTGAGGGTGAGTGGTGAGGGTGAGTAGTGAATGGTGAGGGTGAGTGGTAAGTGGTGAGGGTGAGTGGGGATTGGTGAGGGTGAGTGGTGAGGGTGAGTGGAGAGGGTGAGTGGCGGTTGTGAGTGGTGATTAGTGAGGGGTGAGTGGTGAGGGTGAGCGTGAGTGGTGAGGGTGCGGTTGAGTGGTGAGCGGTGAGGGTGAGCAGTGAGGGTGAGTGGTGATTGGTGAGGGTGTGATTGGTGAGGATGAGTGGTGAGGGTGAGTAGTGAGGGTGAGTGGTTTTTGTGAGTGGTGAGGGTGAGTGGTGAGGGTGAGTGGTAAGAGTGAGTGGTGAGGGTGAGTGACGGTTGTGAGTGGTGATTAGTGAGTGGTGAGGGTGAGTGGTGAGGGTTAGTGGTGAGCATGAGTGGTGAGGGTGAGTGTTGAGCGTGAGTGGTGAGGGTGAGTGGTCATTGTTGAGGGTGTGATTGGTGAGGATGAGTGGTGAGTAGTGAGGGTGAGTGGTGAGGGTGAGTGGTGAGGGTGAGTGGTGAGGGTCAGTGGCGTTGTGAGTGGTGATTAGTGAGGGGTGAGTGGTGAGGGTGAGCGTGAGTGGTGAGTGGTCAGGGTGAGTGGTGAGGGTGAGTGGTGAGGGTGAGTGGTGAGCGGTGAGGGTGAGTGTTGAGGGTGAGTGGTGAGTGTGTGAGGGTGAGTGGTGAGCGTGATTGGTGAGTGGTGAGGGTGAGTGGTGAGGGAGAGTGGTGAGGGTGAGTGGTGAGGGTGAGTGGTGAGGGTTAGTGGTGAGGGGTGAGTGGTGAGCATGAGTGGTGAATGGTGAGGGTGAGTGGTGAGGGTGAGTGGTGAGGGGTGAGTGGTGATGGTGAGTGGTGAGTGGTGAGTGGTAAGGGTGAGTGTTGAGGATGAGTGGTGATGGTGAGGGGTGATGGTGAGGGTGAGTGGTGAGGGTGAGTGGTGAGGAAGAGTGGTGAGGTTGAGTGGTGAGTAGTAAGGGTGAGTGGTGAGGGTTAGTGGTGAGGGTGAGTGGTAAAGGTGAGTGGTGAGGGTTAGTGGTGAGGGTGAGTGGTTAGGGTTTGTGGTGAGGGTGAGTGGTGAGGGTGAGTGGTGAGGGTGAGTGGTGAGGGTGAGTGGTGAGGGTAAGTGGTGATGGTGAGTAGTGAGGGTGAGTGGTTAGGGGTGAGCGTGACTGGTGAGGGTGATTGGTGAGGGAGAGTGGTGAGGGAGAGTGGTGAGGGAGAGTGGTGAGGGAGAATGGTGAGGGTGAATGGTGAGGGTGAGGGTGAGTAGTGAATGGTGAGGGTGAGTGGTAAGTGGTGAGGGTGAGTTGTGATTGGTGAGGGTGAGTGGTGAAGGTGAGTGGGGAGGGTGAGTGGCGGTTGTGAGTGGTGATTAGTGAGGGGTGAGTGGTGAGGGTGAGCGTGAGTGGTGAAGGTGAAGTTGAGTGGTGAGCGGTGAGGGTGAGCAGTGAGGGTGAGTGGTGATTGGTGAGGGTGTGATTGGTGAGGATGAGTGGTGAGGGTGAGTAGTGAGGGTGAGTGGTTGTTGTGAGTGGTGAGGGTGAGTGGTGAGGGTGAGTGGTAAGAGTGAGTGGTGAGGGTGAGTGACGGTTGTGAATGGTGATTAGTGAGTGGTGAGGGTGAGTGGTGAGGGTTAGTGGTGAGCATGAGTGGTGAGGGTGAGTGTTGAGCGTGAGTGGTGAGGGTGAGTGGTCATTGTTGAGGGTGTGATTGGTGAGGATGAGTGGTGAGTAGTGAGGGTGAGGGTGAGTGGTGAGGGTGAGTGGTGAGGGTCAGTGGCGGTTGTGAGTGGTGATTAGTGAGGGGTGAGTGGTGAGGGTGAGCGTGAGTGGTGAGTGGTCAGGGTGAGTGGTGAGGGTGAGTGGTGAGGGTGAGTGGTGAGCGGTGAGGGTGAGTGTTGAGGGTGAGTGGTGAGTAGTGAGGGTGAGTGGTGAGCGTGATTGGTGAGTGGTGAGGGTGAGTGGTGAGGGAGAGTGGTGAGGGAGAGTGGTGAGAGAGAGTGGTGAGGGTGAATGGTGAGGGTGAGTGGTGAGGGTGAGTAGTGAGTGGTGAGGATGAGTGGCAAGTGGTGAGGGTGAGTGGTGATTGGTGAGGGTGTGATTGGTGAGGATGAGTGGTGAGGGTGAGTGGGGAGGGTGAGTTGCGGTTGTGAGTGGTGATTAGTGAGGGGTGAGTGGTGAGGGTGAGGTTGAGTGGTGAGGGTGAGGTTGAGTGGTGAGGGTGAGTGGTGAGCGGTGAGGGTGAGCAGTGAGGGTGAGTGGTGATTGGTGAGGGTGTGATTGGTGAAGATGAGTGGTGAGTGGTGAGGGTGAGTAGTGAGGGTGAGTGGTGAGGGTGAGTGGTTGTTGTGAGGGTGAGTGGTGAGAGTGAGTGGTGAGGGTGAGTGGTGAGCGTGAGTGGTGAGAGTGACTGGTGATTGTTGAGGGTGTGATTGGTGAGGATGAGTGGTGAGTAGTGAGGGTGAGGGTGAGTGGTGAAGGTGAGTGTTGAGGGTTAGTGGTGAGGGTGAGTGGCGGTTGTGAGTGGTGATTAGTGAGGGGTGAGTGGTGAGGGTGAGCGTGAATGGTGAGTGGTGAGGGTGAGCAGTGCGGGTGAGTGGTGATTGGTGATTGGTGAGGGTGTGATTGGTGAGGATGAGTGGTGAGTGGTCAGGGTGAGTGGTGAGGGTGAGGGTGAGTGATGAGTGGTGAGGGTGAGTGGTTGTTGTGAGGGTGAGTGGTGAGGGTGAGTGGTGAGGGTGAGTGGCGGTTGTGAGTGGTGATGGGTGAGTGGTGAGCAGTGAGGGGTGAGTGTAAGCGTGAGTGGTGAGGGTGAGTGGTGAGGGTGAGTGGTGAGGGTGAGTGCTGAGTGATGAAGGTGAGTGGTGAGAGAGTGGTTAGTTTTGAGGGTGAGTGGTGAGGTTGAGTGGTGAGGGTTAGTGGAGAGTGGTGAGTGGTGATTGGTCAGTGGTGATTGGTGAGGATGAATGGTGAGTAGTGAGGGTGAGGTTGAGTGGTGAGGGTGAGTGGTGAGGGTGAGTGGTTGTTGTGATGGTGAGTGGTGAGTGGTGAAGGTGAGTGGTGAGGGTGAGTGGTGAGGCTGAATGGTGAGGGTGAATGGTGAGAGTGAGTGGTGAGGGAGAGTGGTGAGAGAGAGTGGTGATGGTTAGTGGTGAGGGTTAGTGGTGAGAGTAAGTGGTGAGGGTGAGTGTTGATTGGTGAGTGGTGAGGGTGAGTGGTGAGGGTGAGTGGTGAGGGTGAGCAGTGAGGGTGAGTGGTGATTGGTGAGGGTGTGATTGGTGAGGATGAGTGGTGAGTGGTCAGGGTGAGTGGTGAGGGTGAGTGGTGAGGGTGAGTGGTGAGCGGTGAGGGTGAGTGTTGAGGGTGAGTGGTGAGTAGTGAGGGTGAGTGGTGAGTGTGACTGGTGAGTGGTGAGGGTGAGTGGTGAGGGAGAGTGGTGAGAGAGAGTGGTGAGGGAGAGTGGTGAGGGTGAATGGTGAGGGTGAGTGGTGAGGGTGAGTAGTGAGTGGTGAGGATGAGTGGCAAGTGGTGAGGGTGAGTGGTGATTGGTGAGGGTGTGATTGGTGAGGATGAGTGGTGAGTAGTGAGGGTGAGGTTGAGTGGTGAGGGTGAGTGGTGAGGGTGAGTGGTTGTTGTGATGGTGAGTGGTGAGTGGTGAAGGTGAGTGGTGAGGGTGAGTGGTGAGGCTGAATGGTGAGGGTGAATGGTGAGAGTGAGTGGTGAGGGAGAGTGGTGAGGGAGAGTGGTGATGGTTAGTGGTGAGGGTTAGTGGTGAGAGTGAGTGGTGAGGGTGAGTGGTGATTGGTGAGTGGTGAGGGTGAGTGGTGAGGGTGAGGGTGAACAGTGAGGGTGAGTGGTGATTGGTGAGGGTGTGATTGGTGAGGATGAATGGTGAGTGGTCAGGGTGAGTGGTGAGGGTGAGTGGTGAGGGTGAGTGTAGAGGGTGAGTGATGAGTAGTGAGGGTGAGTGGTGAGGGAGAGTGGTGAGGGAGAGTGGTGAGGGAGAGTGGTGAGGGTGAATGGTGAGGGTGAGTGGTGAGTAGTGAGGGTGAGTGGGGAGGGTGAGTTGCGGTTGTGAGTGGTGATTAGTGAGGGGTGAGTGGTGAGGTTGAGTGGTGAGGGTGAGGTTGAGTGGTGAGGGTGAGTGGTGAGTGGTGAGGGTGAGCAGTGAGGGTGAGTGGTGATTGGTGAGGGTGTGATTGGTGAGGATGAGTGGTGAGTGGTGAGGGTGAGTAGTGAGGGTGAGTGGTGAGCGGTGAGGGTGAGTGGTTGTTGTGAGGGTGAGTGGTGAGTGGTGAGAGTGAGTGGTGAGGGTGAGTGGTGAGCGTGAGTGGTGAGAGTGAGTGGTGATTGTTGAGGGTGTGATTGGTGAGGATGAGTGGTGAGTAGTGAGGGTGAGTGGTGAGGGTGAGTGGTGAGGGTGAGTGTTGAGGGTGAGTGGTGAGGGTGAGTGGCGGTTGTGAGTGGTGATTAGTGAGGGGTGAGTGGTGAGGGTGAGCGTGAATGGTGAGTGGTGAGGGTGAGCAGTGCGGGTGAGTGGTGATTGGTGATTGGTGAGGGTGTGATTGGTGAGGATGAGTGGTGAGTGGTCAGGGTGAGTGGTGAGGGTGAGTGATGAGTGGTGAGGGTGAGTGGTGAGGGTGAGTGGTGAGGGTGAGTGGTGAGGGTGAGTGCTGAGTGGTGAAGGTGAGTGGTGAGAGAGTGGTTAGTTTTGAGGGTGAGTGGTGAGGTTGAGTGGTGAGGATTAGTGGAGAGTGGTGAGTGGTGATTGGTCAGTGGTGATTGGTGAGGATGAATGGTGAGTAGTTAGGGTGAGGTTGAGTGGTGAGGGTGAGTGGTGAGTGGTTGTTGTGATGGTGAGTGGTGAGTGGTGAAGGTGAGTGGTGAGGGTGAGTGGTGAGGCTGAATGGTGAGGGTGAATGGTGAGAGTGAGTGGTGAGTGGTGAGGGAGAGTGGTGAGGGAGAGTGGTGATGGTTAGTGGTGAGGCTTAGTGGTGAGAGTGAGTGTTGAGGGTGAGTGGTGATTGGTGAGTGGTGAGGGTGAGTGGTGAGGGTGAGTGGTGAGGGTGAGTGGTGAGGGAGATTGGTGAGGGAGATTGGTGAGTGGTTAGTTGTGAGGGTGAATGGTGAATAGTGAGTGGGAGTGGTGAGGATGAGTGTTGAGGGTGAGTTGTGAGTAGTGAATGGTGAGGGTGAATGATGAGTACAGTGAATATGCACTGCTGTAATCATAGCAGGTACCACCACCACAGTATGTACTGCTCTCATCAGAGCAGGTACCACCACCACAGTATGTACTGTTGTTATCATACCAGGTACCACTACCACAATATGTACTCCTCTCATCATAGCAGATACCACCACAGCAGTATGCACTGCTGTAATCATAGCAGGTTCCACCACACTGTGCACTGCTGTCATCATAACAGGTACCAACACAGCAGTATGCACTGCTGTAATCATAACAGGTACCACCAGTCAGTATGCACTGCTGTAGTGATAGCAGGTACCACCTCAGTTGGTATACACTGCTGTAGTGATAGTAGATACTGCTATCGAGTTGGTAGATACTGCTATAGTAAATACTAAAACAGTCAGTATATACCACTACAGTCAGTCAATACTGCTATAGTCAGTATATACTACTATACAGTCAATACATACTACCACGGTGAGTAGCTACTAGAGTCAGTAGATACTATTATAGAGTGAGTAGATACTGCTATATATTTTCTAGTTACTACTATAGTCAGTGGATACAACTATAGAGTCAGCAGATACTATACAGTTAGTCGTTACGAGTATATAGTCGGTAGATACTACTGTAGGCCCAGTAAATACTACTATGGTCAGTAGTTATTACAGTCACTAAATACTACTACACAGTCAGTAGCTACTACTGGCTCAGTAGATACTACGGTACAGTCAGTAGATACTACTACAGAGTCAATAGATACCACTTCCTCTGTTGGATGTAAGGTGTTGTTAGTATATATACCTACGAGGGGTAAAGATATTTTTGAGGGGGGGGGGGGAGACCACAATTTTCGGAAACCTTTTGACATCAACTATTTACCCCACACTTTCTACAACTTTTTGGACTTGTGAAAGCCTCTTATATATTTGCTGGTGGAGAAATGTACAAACAGCCCACCGGGCTTTGACAATACCTTAGTATCTGTGTATATATATGTAAGGTTCTTAAGAAATATATTTTTCACCCGGGCAAAGCCGGGTACTTCCGCTAGTACCAAAAAATTAAACTTGAAATGACAGTTTATGGGGAGTCCCTGACATACAAACGAGTTCTATTCCTAAGACTCGTTCAGAAGTCGAAACCCAATGTGCTGTATTTAAATGGACATAGAGTCAGTTTTAGAAAATGTGTTACGGTTAATAACGGGAAGCATTGTTTAACTCATAACAAAAATTATTGCAAATTAGCATGCCATACTGTATAGTAAATAAAACGTCAAATAAAGTAACATAAATAGAAAAAAAATAGATTTTCATTTCACTTACGAGTCCTGATGCCGGGTTGCTGGACGGAAGGGGCATAATGAGTCGTCACAATTGCATACACACAGGGGGGTAGGCACGCACACAACAGTGACAACGATTCCCTGTGTAGTCTTAACAGATTGTAGCAACAAGTGCTGTTAGCAAGCAGTGCCGATGGAGACCGGTACAGCACACGAGGCGGTGGATGTCCAGCACCACGCTTGGCCGCCTTTGACTCCCCAGTGGCGATGTTTACAAACAGCACTAGGTTCTCAGTTCAGGCTGCGTCGACCTAGCGGAGGCCCAGGACCAATTCATATAATCGTCACTGGTGTTGGTCGACGGATTCGTAGCGCAGTGTGCTAACCACTATATTACCGCTCCCTTACTTTCACACATTCATTCATGTGAGGGCGCGCACACACACTCGCTCCCAGCGGGATCATGGGTGGCAAGTCGAGGTTTAAAATAATTAGGTTTGATAAGGTTTAAATAAAAAAAAACTCAATATCCCTAGGGGCCAGTTAGGGTGAGGTTTTGATGTTTATTATAAAAAGACGCTATTTTGTTTTTTTCAGGAAGTCTGACTGAAGTAACGGACTAAGGAAGGCTGGAGCCCGGAAATCAGAAATCTTGGCATTACCTGAGTTACTAATGTCATCAATCGAACCCAATTTCCACCGCGAGCAAGATAATGTATCAGGACCTGGATGAGGATTTACTCGATTCCGAAGAATGTGACAATGATGTCGTAATTGTTATGGAGAAGAATGGAGTGGCCGATGCGAAGAAGGATTTAGTGGCCGACGAGGCATCGGCGAACACTGGGAAGTCCAGGGGATGCTCAATGGGCCAGTTTTGGCACTTCACCGATGATCCGGAACCGCACAAGTTGAAGAGTGCCATCTGCAAGCATTGTCACACCAGATTCAAACATCACAAGAAGAGTGAATAGGTGATGAGGCACCTGAATGCATGCGCCGCTTTTCGGAGGGCAATGAATGGCACCGAGATAGATGATCGTCCCGAGTAGTATGCGTCGAACAAGAAGCGAGCGAAGCCATCGAAGGCAAGCGGCAGCTCAACTCAATCTACATCGAATGCTTCGTCGATGAAGCAAAGATCGATCAAAGATCACCTAATACCCAAGCTCGATAAGAATATGAAGGAGAAGTTCGAGCAGGCCATAGCAGTGCATTACTTTGTCTCAGGCACGTCGTTGCAACGGGCTGAGGAGAACCTGGTGATCGCTGTGAAGGCCCTTTGCCCAGATGCTGTGCTGCTGAACAGGAAGAGGTTGGCCGAACCATTGCTCGATAGGGCGTACATCAACATGAAGAAGAAGGATGACACCGTCATGGACAAAATAAGTCCGTTTACCTGACATCTGATGCGTGGTCAAACATCAAGAATGATCCGATTGTGAACTACATGGTCACATCGCCATCCACAACGTTGTTTCTCGAGTCAGTGTCTACTGGAGAGCAGGGCCACAATGCTGACTGGATCGCCTCGGATCTTCAACGTGTGATGGCGTCCCATCCGAAGGCTACATTTACTGGCGTAGTCATCGACAACACACCCACCAACAATAATGCATGGAAATGGCTCTCGAAGGCGCATCCATCTTATTTCCAAGGCTGTACGTCGTATGGTCTGCATTTGCTTGTCAAGGACATATTCTCTGCGACGAAGACGAGGAAAGCCGGCCAATCAGAACACACATACCCGATCGACTATCCGTTCGAGTACCTGCTTGAGTTAATTGTGGGGTGCAAGGACACGGTCAAATTGGTTCACAACAGTCACGTTCTCAAGGCACAGCTGCAGGCTGAACAGAAGATCGCTGGCCTTCGAGCGTTGGTCCGGCTGGCTCCTACACATTGGGGAACGAGCAAAGGCTATTGCGAGACACTGCTGTCATCAGAGAGGATTCTCCATTCCATTGTCACAGCTCGTGACTTCATCAAGGGAAGCGCATGCGAATTAAGACCATCATTACTAGCGACGACTTTATCTCTCTGTTGCAGAAGTCCCTTGACATTCTCACGCCCATCGATGCATTGATTGTCAAATATCAATCCGATTCCGTACCAGTCTCTGAAGTTTGCCGGATTTTCACGCCCTCCCTGCTGAGTTTGCCAAGCTACACGAAAACGGTCATGCGAGCACTGAAGAGATCAACTACCTGATCAAGTTACCAGCAAGTCGCTTTCAGCTCATGTACGGAAAGGCCCAGGCCCATGGACTGGCGTATCTGTTAGATCCTCAGTTCATTGGAGAGGGCTTGAGCCCAGCTAATCGAAACATCTTACTGGAGACACTGATCGAGGTTGAAATGGCAGTTGATGACGAGAGGCGAGAGGGACTCTTTATACAGCTCACCGAGTATGTAATTTCGGCGCAGCAGGAGGATGCCGTCGGGTTTAGATTAATTATGCTGCTCAAGGGACATAAGACACTTTTGCAGTATTGGCAGTCTGACGGCGAAGCCTGGCCCGATCTTCAGAAGATCGGCGTCCAGCTGTTCACCGTGGCGACATCCTCTGCAGCCTCGGAGCGCAACTTCTCAACTATGGGCGTCAGATGTTGTGGTCATGCTGGGACATGCACGGTGCGGGGTGTCTGTGATCCCACAGAATCCCGCCCCTCGGTGGGGAGCGGTATAAACCGATGCGGACCGGTTGGGTTACCCATGGCCAGAACCCCTCTGAGGGGAGGGGGCTGGGGGATGTGTGAGATCCCACAGAACCCCGCCCCTCGGTGGGGAATGGTATAAAAGGCGGGATCCTGAGAGCTGGAGGCAGTTCGCCTCAAGCTGAAGCCAAGAAGCCGCCTGAAGACAAGACCCTGGACCCCAAGTACCGACGTCCTTCTCAGGGCCGGGGCTCAGTGCGGTGCCAGTGGTCAGGAGGCTAGGACCCTGAGGATCCCTCAGCCCAACGTCCTTTTAAGGGCCGGGTCTGGATGGGCCAGTGATCAGGGACCCACCAAGCCAGTGGTGGGTTAGTCTCCCCGAGGTCCAACTAGCCAGAGGGCCATAGAAGACGTTAGCCCGGTGGCTAGGGTACATTAGCCCGGAGGCTGTACCTCCCTAGGTTGTGGGTGGAAGGGGCCGTTACCCCTTCATGTTAGGGACCTAGTTGTGTACTGTGATAATTATAAATAAAACGTGTTGCCTCCGACGACGACCCTACAAGACTACTACACATACATTATGTCATCCCTCTTTTTCATGACGTAGAAATATCCTTTCGGCGGACAAGGGCAATGCCACTGTCATCATGGATAAACACTCATACAATAACAAAATCCAGGACCTACTCAATGATGGCAGCTACTCAAAAATCAATAGATATCCGACTAATAGCCTAACTACTAAAACCAACAAGATCATCACTAGTTCGACTTCCCTAATCAAACCAAGCAAACGCCTCTCCCTGAAACCCTCGGCATTGAGACTTCCCAGATTCTATGGGCTTCCCAAGATCCATAAAGAAGGTACCCCACTACGGCCCATCGTGTCCACGATCAACTCACCTACCTACAAACAGGCCCGTTTTCTGTCTGATACTCTGCTTCCCTTCACTGGCAAGACCACCTCAGCCATACTTAACTCAACTCACTTGGTCTCTCTAGTCAAGGACATTGTACTGTCTACTGATGATGTCCTCATCAGCTTTGATGTGGTCTCTCTGTTCACCAAGGTTCCAGTGCCTGACACCATAACAATAATTGAAGACTTAGTCCAACATGAACTGAACCCTGATGTCCCTGCACTGGTTAGGCACTGCCTCACTAACACGTACTTCACCTGGAATGGTACCTTCTACAAACAAAATGAGGGCACCCCTATGGGTTCCCCCTTATCACCAGTGATAGCCAATGTTTTAATGGAGAAATTTGAAACAAACGCCATCCAGACATCCACTCTGCGTCCTTTCCTGTGGAAGAGATACGTGGATGACACTTTCGTCATTTAGCCACATGGCCTCCCAGCATTGAACCAATTTCTAGACCACATAAACTCCATACACCCATCCATCAAATTCACCATGGAAGTGAAGGATGGCAAGCTACCATTCCTGGATATTCTGTTTGAGAGGAGGCCCAATGGCTCTTTGGGACATTCTGTCTACAGGAAGGCCACCCACACAGATTCCTACCTGAAGCTTGATTCCCACCACCATCCGGCACAAAAGAATTCCCTCATCAAAACACTATACCATAGGGCCCACTGCATCTCTGACCCACACCACCTGGCCAGTGAATTGGAACATGTACATCTGGCCCTCAAGATGAACGGATACTCAGACCGTGCTATCCGCCAGGCTGTTTCTCTCAACGTGGAGAAACAACCCCTTGAGACTCCAATCAAAACCATTACGTTGCCATACATAGCAGGCGTCACCAAAAAGATTTCCAAAATTCTGAACACCAGATCCAGGTCCGATTCAGTACAGTACACAAGATCTTATCCCATTCGTCAAGGATGTCATTCCTGACTTACAGTACCCTGATGTCGACAAACTGAGTTGCATCTGTGGGGATTGTTATATCGGGGAAACGAAACGACATATTTCTGATTGCATTCGCGAGCACAAGTCGGATTTGAAGCACGGCAGGACGAATTCTTCGGCCGTGGCTGACCACTTGTAATACTGCTGGTTCTCATGACATTGTGTTCTCCGATACCAAGGTACTCTGCAAACCTCCTGGATACTACCAAAGATTTGTCCATGAAGCCATCCAGATATACAAACATAGACATAACTTCAACCGAGATGATGGATTCAAATTGAGCAACCATTGGAAAGATGTAATTAACGAAGTTAAACTTTAGTTACCGTGCAGTTTACTGCTAGACAGCCAGTGTAGATTTATTTTCTTAAACAAATCCATATTCCCAGTCTGTTACCCTCAGCTCCACACACTACCATCACCATTAACATCTCAGTTTGAACTCCACACGGTAGCATAACAAAGGCGGCTTAGTCATAGCTTGCTTATCTACTTCCGCCATCTACATCACATCGCTTCAGTTGCAGCTCCAGTTGCTGCCTCCCAGCGCACCCCCTGGTGTACCCAGCGTCACCTCCCAGCCCACACCCCGCCCCACACTCACCATGGCCCCCTCCCTCCATCCCCTGCAACTATATACTGTAACTCCTCGTCACAGCCATCTCTGAGACACACTTAAGCGGTTGCGCTTTCACTACGTTGTCCACACCTGAAGGACGCTTGTGTTGCGCCCGAAACGTCGTGATTCAATTTATTTTATTATTTTTGACCTACGTGACTTTACCGAAAAAAAAAAGAGTATGAATCCTTGCAGTCACGAAAACTTAAAATCTATCATTCTTGCCCTAACATCTTTTAAGGCTATACGGGTTTTTTTGGGTTGCATGAGCACTGTATGTGCACCACTGTATAGGGTTAAATCGGCTACATGGTGGTGCACCAACATGTCCCCTCTCGTGTCCTCATGGACTCCTGTCCACTGGGTTGTTACACCCATCCTCCCTCCCGCCGACCCGTGCAATGCGCACATTTGCTCTGATACGTGGCCTTTGTCCCTGCAGTACATGCCTGAGCAACCCCTCAACTGAGAATCCTCGAGCCTGCTGGGATTCTGTATCACTCTTCCAGACCGTGTGACTGCTGCACTTGCTTTTTAAATCCCCTGGTCGTCAACCCCTCTCAGGAACCCACAACTCGGCCTGACAAAGAGCTTAAGCACACGATGGTGCGCAACCCAAAATCATTTCCCGCATTTTACCCGCTACGATTATGTGACAGCATCAGTAACATTTTCAGTGACACTTTCGACGGCTGTGCTAATCAGAGGTGGGACAAAGTCATTGATATGCAAGTCACAAGTAAGTCTCAAGTCTTTGCTCTCGAGTCCCGAGTCAAGTCGAGTCAAAGATGAGGAAAGTCCCAAGTCGAGTCAGAAGTCAAAGCCTGCAAGTCTCAAGTCGAGTCCAAAGTCCTACCATTTTAGTTTCGAGTCATTTCAAGTCCTCTTACCACAGAAATAAAATTTATACAAATCATGTATGTCTGTAAGATTTGTATTTATTTAAACCTCTTTTTATACAATGACATTAATCAAACACAGTAAAAAACAGAAAATTTAATTTTCACAAAAAATGCTCTTATTTCAACAGCATATTGCACTAGAACAATGCACAGCAGCTTCAGTCCTGTATTGCATTGACCTCATATTGCAAAACAGTTTAACTTTCAAATAGACATGGGTTCTTTTAGCCTAAACTTTTTTAAACATGTCATCAATAAAATCCTCACTCCTCAAAATTATCACTTCTGAAAAACTGGACCAACCTGATAATATAATTGGAATGCCTCCATAGAGACTGGTGTGTATGAGAGAGAGAGCTGTGTGGACAGGTGATGAGCAGAGAGTGAGTGTGTGTGCGCATGCGTGCTGTGGACAGGTGGAGGGAGGCCCCTACACTGCATTGCATTTGCAAAAGATCAAATTGGCCAAAAGTCTGTCAGTCATTTGTGCACGATGGGGACGCAGAATGATGCCACCATGGCTGAAAACTCGCTCCACTGGAGCACTAGAAGCAGGCACTGCCAAGACTCGGATGGCTACTTGAAAGAGTGAAGGAAGAGTCTTACTGTTCAGTGCCCAGAACAAAAGGGCATTCTGTCCTTCTGCCATGTCAATGTAGTGACTTAGCTGTACTGCTGGTGGGGTCCCAACATCCCTTTTCTGCCTCTTATGGTATGCAGCAAACAGCCCTTCTCCTTCCATGTCCTCTAGTTCTTCTTCAGCAGGCACCGGCACAGGCACAGGTTGCTCCGTCTCTGCAGCATCTTTCAGGATCAATTAAAAAAAAACGTGTCACAACAGCAGAAACAAAAGAGCTCTTATTACCATTACTGATGTTGATGATACTGTGCAAGACTGAAAATTGTTATTATTGTTAAAGTCAGATTAATATCACATTAGATCCTAGATCAGATTAAGATCAAATTATTTTACGTTGCATTTAAGTTGCATTGCAAGTCAATAAGATTTACCTTTAACTCGTTGTGCCACCTCTGCCTTGATGTCACGGTTGACCAGCACATGGGGCTCAATCCACAACAGACAAAAGGCTGGATCCAAGGCAGCTGCTTTCAGGTAGACTGTGTCCGAAAAGGGGGCAGTGATCCCTTCTTGAGACTGGGCCATTTTCACATTAATGAAGATCCCAAGAAATCTTTTTTCCAGGGATGCCTGCAGACCTCTGACCAGGCCGCTCAGGAAACGAACTTGAGGCTTCAGCTTCTCAAGATGGTGATTGAGGGACAAGACGGATGGAACAACTGCACTGATTGTAATTACTTTCTCCCCCTGTGTCAAATCAGTTGCTTCTCCGAACAGTTTCAAGATGTCCACCAACTCCTTCAGTAGATTCCACTCTCGTAGTGTGAATGACAGTTCTTTATGCCCGGCCTTCTCAAGAACTGCGCAGAGCTTTTGCTGATCACAATGAAGGACTGCTTTCACCTGCCGCAGTGTAGAATTCCACCTCGTGCTCACTGCAGCAGGGATGCCTCTGTGCTCCCCAAATTCACCATCGAATATGTCTTTAAACGTTGTGCTTGTGTGGAGCAGGGAGCTAAGTTTTGATAACTTGGAGAGAGAAGGACATGCCGCTTTTGTTTCTTTCAAACCGTCTCCCACCACCAGCTGCAATGTGTGTGCAAAACACTGCAGGCGCAGTTTCTTTGCCATAGCAGCATCGACGGTTTGCTGGTCTTCTAGGGTTAAGTCATGCCATAGCTCAGGATCATCAAGATTATCTCCAGCATCATCATCTTCCTCCTGTTCGCTGGGGAAGCAGACCGTAAATGCCTTGCGCATGTTAGCAGCATTGTCACTAATCATATAGTCCAATTTAGCTTTGATGTTGTATTCATCACATATTGCCTCAAATTGGTCACAGATGCGCTCCGCTATGTGAGAGCCTTTGAAGCGGTTGCAGGCCAAGAGATTTGTCTTTAGCTGTACCCTCTCTGCATCTCTCTCCATCCAGTGCACAGTGACACCAAGGAATCCCCTCATCTTTCGATCAGACCAAATGTCCACAGTGACTGAAACATGGTCCGTGTTGCTCAATTGAGTTTTTAACTTTGAACGTCTCTCCTCAGCAAGGCTCTCTGTTTTTGTGGTCAGCGTTCGGCGACAGACTGGGGTATACTTGCTGTCCAGCACAGCCAGAAAGTGACGAAAGCTCTTATTTTCCACAATAGATAGAGGAAAATTGCAATCAATAATCAAGTCAGACAGTGTCGCATTGGAGATGGCCTTCTGCTGTGGGTGGCTCATGCTGTAACGCCCTACACGAGTGTCCAGGAATTGTGAGATTGAAGGCTGTTGTGGTTCATCTACGATGCTTTTGTTCATCTGGTATTCTTCATACCTGTAACAGAAAAGAATATGAAACAGATGTCAGAAAATCCCTTATTGCCACACATGTTGTATTTGAAACTACTCTTTACTCATATCAATGTTGTTGTGTTAATATTCATTGTCTATTGTACACTACGGTATACGATAATACATTTCAGTTTCAGTGTATGCAATATTAAGAATATTTTCACTGCTTCAAAAGTCATAAGAAAGCCCTTTCCCTCAAGAAACTGAAGTCATATGCTTTATAGCAGTGGTTTTCAAAGTGGGGACGGGGAACCCTGGGTGTCGCGAGGGGGTGCTAGGGGGGCCATGGCAAGTTGGCATGAAAAGTATAGCAAAACAAAATAATTGAATAAATTAAATAAGTAAAATAAACCAAATTAAACCAAAAATAAGCTAAACAATATCCCCATTAGTTAAGAACTGCACTATAATAATCTATTGCATCTCTGAACATTACTACTATAATCGTTATTATTTTATTATATACTGTATATATCCCAGTGGTGCGCTGCCTCACAGACCTAGACTACGGTAGCACGCTATGTCCATGCGCTGCCTGCTGTTTGGGCATGATATGAAAAGGGAAGGCTAATGGTGGATCTTCTGTGACTGTGTCATCATTTTCCTCTTTACAGTGTATATGTCTTACTATGTTTCCTGTTGTACTTGGATGGGTTTAGGGATGCACCAACTCCATCGAGTTGTGAAAGGAGGTGCACAGAAAAAAGAGTGTGGCACGGCCCATGTCAGGGGGGCCTTGGCTGGAATCTACTGCTATATGGGGGGCCTTGTCATGGTAAAGTTTGGGAACCCCTGCTTTATAGTTCACTCTCTCCTGCACACCAGATTCCATGGTGCCTTGCTGCATCACACAGCAATTGCAGGTCTACTGCTGCCTCATTCATTGTTTAATTGTGATAGTTTATGTCTTCAGCGACAGTTCAGCTTAGTTGTGATTAACCAAAATTACATAAACGACATCAATGAGGCAGCACACCAGCCACTCTGAAACTGAACGATTGAAAGAGTAAAACTGGAAGGCCTGTTTTTGTCTCATGTGTGTTGGAGAGACTGAGATATACATTTGTGTTTATCCGTCTAGCAGCAAGGTAGAAATGATACTTTAAAACGGACGTTGACATGATGTTGAAGAGGTTTTCCATCTGAGTGTGTTACACTCATGTACCTCATATAATCGGGGTTCAAAAATCCCTATTTTTGTAAGCATTAACCGGCAAGGGAGACGTGCGTTTACTGTCTCGTTGATACAGTAAATATGCAGCAGCTAGTAAGTTACGGTACATCCGATAAGGTGCTTAGCATTCGTTCAAAACTTACCTTTCTTTGTGCAACTTCAGGTGTCGAACAAAGTTAGACGTTGTGGCAGCACCGTCTGTAATCTTCGACCCGCATGTTTTGCAAATTGCAACTCGTTTTTTGTCGACTACATCGTAATTTTTATAGCCAAACGAAACTATCTTCGGTATCATTTTGCCAACTGGCGCGTTGTTGCTTGTTGCGCTTCATTGGTTGTCTTGCAATGTGCCTGCTTAGATGCTGTCCAATCAAAACAACGTGAGACTACAGTGATTGGATGTCGTGCAGGCAGCGCGCGTGCTCTCTGCATGCATACAGGTGGTGTACATTTTTTTCACAGATGCAGATAAACTGAGAGCGGCGCGGCCGTGTGAACATTTTTTCCCCCAGTTTTCATGGGAAGTAGCAAGTCTTCTCGAGTCAAAAGGCGCAAGTCCAAGTGAAGTCACGAGTCATTGATGTTAAAGTCCAAGTCGAGTTGCAAGTCTTTGTACATTTTGTCGAGTCGAGTCTGAAGTCATCAAATTCATGACTCGAGTCTGACTCGAGTCCACACCTCTGCTAATTATAGTGTACACCCCCAGGGTAGTGCTGAACATCATAGCCATACGTAAAGTAATTTTTATTTGTGAATTGCGATAACCTATTAGTTATTATGTTAATACGTTTATTGCTATTTTTCCTTTATAGTCTTCTTTCACAAGACTGCTGTAGATGCAGAGCAACAGCTAGTTTCACATGCAGGTGGTCAACCAAATAAGCGCATCGGGAGCAGAGGAGTGTGTCGCTGTTGAGTCTCATTTCGTAGTTGTGGATCTTTGGTCTGTTTTGGATGACCAGTCGCACACTACTGGAGAGTTTTTAATTTTCCATTTCTGCATTAGGTATCCGCATCTGCCATGGTTTGTTCAGTGGATGCGGTTTAGGGTGGATCATGAACTTCGTGTAAGATCAAACCCAGAGATCTTGTGTTGTCTTTACATAAACAGGCTGAATGTCTCACGAACACAGCCACCGTTGCTAATTTGTTTTTCCTACATTCCTCCTTATGACGATTGCTTGTGTGATGACGATCGCTTGTGTTGTGATCGAAACGTCGTAGTTTTTTGTTATTTTATTTAAACCATCTACATGACTTTACTGAAAGACCCGAATAATATTTATCGCTCTCCTTGTATTTGTGGGGGAGCGGGTGCGAATGGAATCGAATTCAAAATCGATTCCTTTAGGGCGGAATCTTACATTCGAATCGTAAAATCTTGGATTCGGTCATCTGTATCGAATGCGGAGAAGGTTGATGGAGGAATCGATTCCGCCTCGACCCTTGCGCCTCTCAGGCGCGGTGACGTCGAGCGGATGGGGAGGGGGTACTCGGCGGACCCGCCGTTTCCGGTGTAGGCCTCGCCCCCTGACCTTCACCCCGGAAGTGACGTCGGACACTGTACACACGTGGAGCCAGCGCGCGGTACAGTGCGTGTTGGAGCTCGTGGTCGGAAACGGAGGAGCCGGAGTGTGAATCGTCCTCGTGGGGTTTGATTCTTAACGCAGGAGCGGCTCGTCAGCTCAGAGATACAGCTGGGAACAGGGTTCACCAACTCAGAGGTATATCACCACATCTCGGGTTCATCGCCACAGAGACACCGGTACGCGGTACTGTATATCAACACCATACGAACAAGGTACAGAAGCATTCATTGAATACATAGAGCCGCTGAAGGCCTCAATAGATACAACAATGTATACCGTTATTGATGATAATACAGATTCCAACAACGCAGTGTTTTTGGCCAAGGAGATGCGATAAGAGGCAGGCTGCAAGATCATGGCCCACTGGACACGTGAATGAAGCTGCGTGTTTGTGATTACAGAGCAACGGAACGGCCTCCACAATGAAGACGAAGTCGAGCCACCACAAGTCTGAAAACAGGTTTCGCGTAAGTGCAGCAGTGTTTCAACGGCTAATTTCATCTCCTGGTTAAGTTGTACGTTACAAATAAATTGATATGTATTCGATTGCTTTCTTAACATTGCCCTATAATGGAAACATAGTGTGCAGTGCAACTACTCTTATCCTAGAAAACAAATTCGTCAATAACACTGTGTGTATGTGGGCTTGAGTTGGCAACTGCCCTTTAGACCATACGACCCGAAGAGAATAAAACATGTAAACTGTTTTATGATCAGTTTTAAAATAGACGTGGAAAGTTACCTCATGGTAGCTGTTGAATAACACACTAATTTAAAGAGTATTACTAAATAAACTCGTATTAAAAGTATAGTAAAATTATTCCTGCACATGGTATGATAAAAACAACTTTTTTTATTCCATATGATGTGAGGACGCTTATTGATGCGTGTATTACCGTGACAATTACTCATCGACGTTGGTGTAAAACTGGCCGATTTATATAACATGGTGATAAATTTACCCCCTTTTCTACCAAATGCTGGTGTCAGTCGCCTTTCCGTCATCTTGATCTTAATTGGATCAAGCCGGCGAGGCTCCCAATGGGGCTAAACAGTTGGCAAGACAAATGAGATCCACTATCTTCGTTACATATCAACCAGTACATGTTATCATTCGTGTGAAAAGCTATGCCCGTGATATTTAGTGAAAATGAGTCGAGCCTGTGATAAAGTTATTTCTCGCTTTTCTCCGCAGTTCCTGACCTTTGCAGAGCGTTTGGCGAATGTCAACATCGATGTGATCCACAGGATCGACCGCACGGGCAGCCTCTCTGAGGTGAGGCCTCTCCGGACAGCAGTGGCATTGTCTCTGTTCCAGTCATCATGTTTCCGCTTCTAAATCAGCTAGTATATATATATTTATACATATAGAAAAGTGTTTTTATCATTTTATTGATCCCCGGCACAATTTAGTGAACGTTGTTAATACGTTACAGTCTGAAAAGCATCTGAATGTGGGCACTAAATGAGTATTTGGATATTTTGGCTGGAAAATAAAATGGTGTCCTCACTGAACCATTGTTTTCAGATGTGTATAACTGGACTGTTTCTGTGACTCAGGAGGTGGAGACATACTTTTACGAAGGACTGCAAAAATGGAAGGATCTAAATGCCACGGAAAATTTTGGTATGCATTACATTAAACAGTCATTTTCGTGTAGGAAGTTTCCAAATGAATTATCACCTTGAAATGATCACAAATATTTTCCTTGAATAATTGCGTGACTACAGCAGGTAAGTTCTACCCCATACTCTTTTGCCAAGTAACTTTGACTTTTTGAATACCTGCCAATGTTCATGTATAAGTATGCATTGGTTGTAATGTGCGGTTTGTGTTCGCAGGTGCATTTTTACGAGAGGTGAATGGCTTGTGCCAGTCATTCCCCCAGCTGGTACACCACCAAAATGCTGTTGTCCAGGCCCTCAAAGCACATCTACAAGTACCCAACAGCCTGGCCTTACAGCCACTGCTGGAGTAAGCCCACGTCGTACTTTTATCCTGTCACTAGCTTTACTACCCGGCTTCGCCCGGGACTTGGATTCTTGTCTTGAATTAATACACGGCCTACGCAGAGGGTTGGGGGGGGGTGCGTGACGTCAGCAGGCACACTGCGTAACGCTGCCGCAAGCGGGTGACATGACAGATGTGACGTCACCGCTCACTTGCCGTGCAAAATATATGCATTATTGCGCCCCAAACCCCACAAAAATACCAAAGTCTTTATACTTTTTACATTGTGTACAGTCTAGAAGCTACCCACATGCCAAATTTCAAGTTTGTTGCATGTCGGGAAGTATGCTAAACATTTCGAACAGACACACATTCACAAATTTCCCTTTAATATATATTGATGAGCATTCACCGACTTGGATGTCAGAATTTTGGACAGCAAATGCTGTAAATGGCTCTAGGCCATTGATTGAGAGATTATTTTTGCATTTTACATGGATTTTTTGGCACATGAGTGACCATGTAAACGAGTGAATTTTTACTTTTTTTCATTACATTAAAATATTGAAACCATTTTAATATAAATTTTGAAAATATAATCTTGATAGTTGCCAGACAATCAGAATTTCCTCTTGCACCTTTGTAGTTGTATGGGATCCATGAGCAATGTCTTCAGCGTGATGGTGCAGATTTTGTCTCTAATGGTGCATGCTTGTGTGTTTCTTCAACAGTCTGGTTGTGCAGCTGGCCCGGGACTTGCAGACAGATTTCTACCCTCATTTTCCCGAGTTTTTTTCCATTGTGACGGGGCTGTTGCAAACGCAGGACACTGACCAGCTGGAGTGGGCCTTTTGCTGCCTCGCCTACCTCTACAAGTACCTGTGGAAGCCCCTCATTCGGGACATCCAGAATGTCTACAGGTCTGCCCCTCAATTCAACACGGTCGTCAATAATATTACGGTCTTAAAGGAAATACATAATATTTGATGTGTCAGGCAGTGGCCCTTCATATAACATAGGTCAGGGAGAAGTTGTGAAAAATAGTAGGCAACTGTACCGTACACCATTGGTCCCTGATAAGAATTACAGTTTAAGATTGTTTCCAGATAAGTCTTAGATTGACATATAAGTACTTGCCCTTTCATAATTATTGGGTAAAATGTAGTTTGCACGAACTCATTTGTATGGAAAGTATTTCAAATGTTTCTGGCACATTGCATCATGGGTAACCATGTTGCAGCATGGAATCGTATTGAAGAGATCCATTGTTTTCTGACTGACTAATTTCTGGGCCTCATTTGATTTGACATCAATGAGGCATTCAGGTATAATGTTCTCAATTCCTAAAACTTATCCATATATAATTTCTCCTTTGCTCTCATACCATTACATTGGAGAGCTGATTATTCTTATACCATTACATCGGAGAGCTGATAAGTGGATAGCTGTGGTAGTAAACAGTAATCTATATAGCTTTATTTTAACTTTTTGTGTTTGTGCAGTATGTACAGTACTCTTCTGGCACACAAGAAGGAACACATCAAAAATTTTGCAGCTGAGAGCTTCGCCTTTCTGATGAGAAAGGTAAATGGTGTATTGCTAAATTGTGATTCTCATGTTTTTATATGGTGACCTCAGCTCATGGAGGAGGGAGCTGTTTTGTTATTTACCCAAGTACATGTTTACCCCTTAAAGAAGCCGATTTTTACTGCACCGAGAGTCTGTTTCTTAAAACTTTATTATGACATTAGAAATAGCAACGGAATAATATTGAGTTTGGAAAGCCATACATATTATTACTAAAAAGGGGATAAAGGTATGTATATATTTTCCATGCTGCTTTAGCAGCAATGGTGTTAAAAACACTACCTTTCCACTTGGTCGACAAAATAGGGTGTCATGATTGTGTGATGATTATATGATAAGAGGTGCTTTTGCGTTTTTGTCGTAACCGATGCGATAAACAGGTTCCTGACCACAGCGCTCTCTTTGATTGGATGTTTACCGACCTGGAGCAAAACCCGGACAAGCGCGATGGGTTGGGTCGCCTGCTGTTTCAGATGTGCAGGGGGGTCCGCATGCAGTTCCACTCCTGCGCTGGCAGGGTGAGTCACATCTTGTGTGCTTCCACTGCTAAGGAGGGGGTTGGGGGGTTCGGGTATCATCCTGGCGTGTACGCCTCTCATCTAAAGTGTACGATCATACCGCTGTAGTTCACGTAAAACTCGCAACTTATGACTTTTATCTACTTGACCAAAATATTCCTTGTTTGCGATGCATTCTCGCACATGCTGTTTGAACGTATGAGTTTTACACGGCTTTGTATGTGTGTGTGTTGCTCATGAAGGCACATTTACACTACTGCCCTACTGCATACTAGATGGTGCTCTGCGTGGCATGACGTAACCATCGCATTATACGAAGCAGCATGCCTGGAAATGGTGTGACTCCCGCTAGTTTGAGCTCACGTCCCAATGATGTTTAAAGTGCCTTCCTTTCCAACACATATTTACGCGATCTAACCCAAAAACCTATTATGGATAATATTGGTCGCGAAAGCCTATGTGTTAAACTGCCCTCCTTAGCTCTCCCACATAGGTCAGTGGGGAAATCATTTGTAGGAACCACACCCTTTTCTTGGTCCCAACATTCCCAAAATAAAAATTGGATCCTTCTTACATAATCACAGACAAGAAGCACTTAATCTTTTTGAAACTTTTCTTAGGTCATGTTTTCTGTTATTTTTTTACGTACTATAAAAACAAAAACCACACGGAGTCTCAAGATTTTTTTTCAGGAGGGTTCTGCACTAGGATGTTTGGCCAACACCAATGCCATATATTAATTTAGGAGCTTTCGTGACTGCAGGAATTATTCTTTGGTTCTTTTCGGTTAAGTCACGTCTAAAAATAAAATAATAAATTAAAATAACATATTACGACGTTTCGATTGCAACACAAGCAATTATCATCAGGTATAAAAGAAATAGCAACAAAAAATCTAACTAGAAAACTATAGACAGACATACAAGCAGACAGACATCACAACGGCACACAGAGAGAGGACACACATCGGCACAAAGAGAGGGGTTGTCTCTATGACGGTCCCTTAAATATAGAGAGGGGGGGCGAGAACGGAGAGAGGGAGGGGGCAGAGAGAATTAGCATATCAATGAGTGTACGCCAACGTACTGCGTTGGCGTACGTTGGCGTACACTCATTGATATGCTAATTCTCTCTGCCCCCTCCCTCTCTCCGTTCTCGCCCCCCCTCTCTATATTTAAGGGACCGTCATAGAGACAACCCCTCTCTTTGTGCCGATGTGTGTCCTCTCTCTGTGTGCCGTTGTGATGTCTGTCTGCTTGTATGTCTGTCTATAGTTTTCTAGTTAGATTTTTTGTTGCTATTTCTTTTATACCTGATGATGATTGCTTGTGTTGCAATCGAAACGTCGTAATATGTTATTTTAATTTATTATTTTATTTTTAGACGTGACTTAACCGAAAAGAACCAAAGAATAATGCCATATATGTTTAGTTGTGGGTGGAAATGGAGCAAATTAGGCAGAGAACATACAAACCACACACAGAGAGGTGCCCAGTGTTAGGAATCAAACCTAGGTGCTTACTGTGAGGCACAAGAGTATGTTGGTATTCATAAGGGAACGTATTGGACCACCGTTTGCATGCTTCAGGTGCTGCCGATAATGCTGGAGAAGCTGGGACCCCGAACAAAGGTGGGGCCTCCTCTGCCCTGGGCAGACGTGAGCCACTCTCTGTGCCAGATGGTCCAGTGGGTAGGGGACCACATGCTCAAGGAGCACTGCCCGGTGGTCTGGGACTCCCTGCTGGTATGCCTTAACATATTCACTCGTTTATATAAGTGCAAAAGGACACACGTGCTTTTGTGGTTCAGCGTATATTTCGTGATGTAATGGGTGTGATCATATCTACATGATTATTGAGTGTGGCGTGTCAGTTGTATGACATAAGCACATTTATTTCATTTGATTAATTCTCATCTACACAGGATGCTGTTGCAAAGCTAAGCCAAATGTTGGCTGGAGACGGTGATGCTGAAGGCTGGGAGCAGATGGAGAGACTGCTGGTGGTCATTCTCACATTGCTCAAGCACGGGCGTGGAAAGAAGGTCACAGAACCGGAGAAGATCAGCCTCGTGAGTTGCAATCCATGTGCCCCCCATAATACCGCTGGACCTTTACTTTAAACCAAAACTATAAAGCTTAAAACTGTTTTACCATTTGAACTTCACTCTAGTACAGGAGGCCCTTGAATATCGCAGGTTTATCTTCCGTTGTTTCGACCTATCGTGGGCAACCTCTTTGTATACCAGTTTAGTTATCGCGGGGGTTTGGCTTTTCGTGGGTATTCTGTACACAGAAGTACTGAGTCATTTGCTGATACCTTGAGGTGGGACAAGGCAGGCAAGAGACATGAGAGAGTCGGTGGGACCTCAATCTTTGCTGTGCAAGGATCTCGCGGACAAAGACTCTCCTATTAACACTGTTGGCAAATGCTGTTAGCGAGCACCTCTGATGGCCAACAAGGCACACGAGGTGGTGGGTGGCAAACACCACGCCCGGCCGCCTTTGTCCCCCCAGTGGCAATATTTACACACTGCTCCACGTACTCATTTGAGGCTGAGTCGACCTTGGGGAGGCCCAGGACCGATTCAGATAAACTTCACTGGTGTTGGCCGTGAATGGGAATTAAACTTGGGTCGCTGGGTTCGTAGCGCAGCGCGCTAACCGCTACACTACCGCTCCCCACTCGCGTACAAACACACGCACACAAAACCCACTTTGGGTCATCTTCGTTGATCGTTGAGTACAGTATTTATACTCCTATTTATTGTCTAGGAATGCTTTTTTTTTACATGTGTATTTACATTTTTTTTGTGTGCAGTACGGTACTTATTTTAATTGTGTTGTCTATTTTTGGTTGACTTTTTACCTAACCCCATAATTTTGGTAAGGCTTAAGTATTAGATATTGCGGTATTGGATTTCGTAGTACCCCCCCCCCCCCCACCACTGATATTCAAGGGTCTCCTGTACTTGTTCCAATCCATGCACGAGCTTTGCGTTCATGTGTGTGAGATTAAAGTGGAGTTGTACAAATGTCAATCAACAGGTGCTGGTGAGGCTGTTGGAGGGATTCCAAGTACCGCACGAGCGTGCATCCTCGCTGCTCAAGGTGGTGTCCACCCTCCTGCTGGCCGAGCACGCGTTCCTGCCCAGCCACGCCGTGGAGCAACTCCTCCGAGCAGTAAGCCCTTCTCCTCTGCGCGCAATTATTTTTCCACTACAGCTTGGCCGTGCGTGTATTTCATGTGACCATAGTGATTTATGATATAATTACGAATTAATGCGCTTGGATTATTGGTTTTTTTTATAGCTTTGTGTGCGTTCTCTTTCAGGTGTTTGACAGCAGCTGCAGCCAGGAGACTGTGATTAATTTCTGCCTGGAAATGTTTGACGTGCCAGATTTTGAGCAGGTATGTGTACGCTGCAGCCACGTTTTTAGGACAAGAGATTAGGATGTGGTGCCCTAAGATAAGGATTTTTGGGACCGCATCAGTTGTTCGTTTTATATTTTGTATAGTTTGTTTAGCATTGCAGCTGAATTTTTCAATTTTGGAAGGTTATGAGTACAAATCCTGGTCAGGTTCACTTTGGTCCATCGGGCATCCACCGTAGGTAAAAAGAGGGGACCCCTTTGAAAAGTCAAGAGTGGTTGTCTCATTGATTTGATAATTGTGTAGTAATGTTTCGATGCACACGAAGCTGGAATAACAACTATGATTGAACAACATTGTTATTTTATATACTTTGAGAACATAACTTGTTACATACACTTTAATAAAAAATATCCTTTCCCAAACCTGATTTTAAGTGTACATCAATCCCTCGCGAATCGTGGGGTTTAGGTCCCGGGCCCTATGGGAAATAGGGGGGGTTAGGGGAACCAGCCATGGTCAGGCTCATCATATCTGAACTAAGTTGCCTGTTTATTCACTAAACACAAATAGAATACATTACATTACACAATAACATAATAGGACGAACATACATTACATTTACTATTCTTAGGTTTTTTCGGTAAAGTCACGTAGGTAAAAAATTTAAATTAATAAAACTAAAATAAAATAAAAAATCACGACGTTTCGGAGGCAACCCAAGCTTCCGTCTTCAGGTGGAACCGTTACAGCCCGACAGCTGTATCAAGTAAATGAGAGATTACAAGAGATACCACTCCGTATATATAATGGTTGAGGGGGGGGGGGCCAGGAACGGCCCACTTTTTATTATTATGGTAAGGTGCGGCTTGAGACTACGAATAGACTACATAACAAATGACTGAGCCTTTATTATGGAGAGGTGCGGTTTTTGACTACGCCTAGCCTACATAACAAAATGCTGCAAATGAGACCGAGCCTCTGCCATGTAGATGGTAATGGACTACATAACAAATGACTGAGCCTTTATTATGGAGAGGTTCGGTTTGTGACTACGCCTAGTCTACATAACAAAAGTGTGAAAAAAGAAGCTAAATCTGGTAAAACAAAACTGGCTGTCTATCAGTAACCTGTAATAGTTGTCTGTCAAATAAGATGGTCCAAATAAGTGTAGTTACATCTTTTTTGCATGGTTAATCACATCTTTCCAATGATTACTCAGTTTGTAACCATCATCATGGTTGAAATTATGTCTGTTTGTATATTTGTATGGCTTCGTGTACAAACCTTTGATGGTAGCCAGGAGGTTTGCAGAGCACCTTAGTCTCGGAAAAGACAATTTCATGAGAGCCCACAGAGTTGTAGCAATGATTGGCAACGGCCGAAGAATCAGTTCGGCCGTGTTTCAGATCTGACTTGTGCTCGCGGACACGATCAGAAACATGACGTTTCGTTTCTCCAATGTAGCAATCACAACTGCAACTCAGTTTGTAGACTCCAGGATACTGTAAGTCAGGAACGACATCCTTCACAGATGGAATCCGATCACGGATTTTATGCACTGTACTGAATCGGACTTGGATCTTATGTTTGTTTAGAATTTTGGAGATCTTTTTGGTCACGCCTGCTATGTATGGTAACGTGATAGTTTTGGTCGGAGTTTCATGTGGCTGTTTCTGTATGGTGGGAGAAACAGCTTGGCGGATGGTGCGGTCAGAGTATCCGTTCATCCTGAGGGCCCGATGTACATGTCTTAATTCACCGGCCAGTTGGTGTTGGTCAGAAATGCCATGAGCTCTGTGGTATAGCGTTTTGATGAGAGAATTCTTTTGAGATGGGTGGTGGTGGGAATCCGGTTTCAAGTAGGAATCTGTGTGGGTGGCTTTCCTGTAGACAGAATGTCCCAAGGATCCGTCAGGTCTCCTCTCAAACAGAATATCCAAGAATGGTAGTTTACCATCTTTCTCCACTTCCATGGTGAATCTGATGGATGGGTGTCTGGAATTGATGTGGTCCAAGAAGTGGTTCAATGCTGGGAGGCCATGTGGCCAAATGACGGAAGTGTCATCCACATACCTCTTCCACAGGGAAGGACGCAGGGTGGATGTCTGGATGGCGTCTGATTCAAACTTTTCCATGAACATGTTGGCTATCACTGGTGACAAGGGGGAGCCCATAGGGGTACCCTCATTCTGTTTGTAGAAGGTGCCATTCCAGGTAAAATAGGTGTTGGTGAGGCAATGCCTAAACAGCGCAGGTACATCAGAATTCAATCCATGTTGGACCAAGTCCTCAATTATTGTTAGGGTGTCCGGTACTGGGACTTTGGTAAACAGAGATACTACATTAAAACTGACGAGGATGTCATCAGGAGATAGTACCATGTCCTTAACCATAGAGACTAATTGGGTTGAGTTGAGTACTGCCGAAGAGGTCTTGCCTGTGAAGGGAAGCAGAGTATCTGATAGAAACCGGGCTAGTTTGTAGGTAGGAGAATTTATAGTCGACACGATGGGTCATAGCGGGGTGCCTTCTTTATGGATCTTGGGAAGACCATAGAGTCTGGGAGGTCTTGCCGCTGATGGTTTTAGAGAGGGACATGATGATGGTTACAAACTGAGTAATCATTGGAAAGATGTGATTAACCATGCAAAAAAGATTTAACTACACTTATTTGGACCATCTTATTTGACAGACAACTATTACATGTTACTGATAGACAGCCAGTTTTGTTTTACCAGGTTTAGCTTCTTTTTTCACACTTTTGTTATGTAGGCTAGGCGTAGTCACAAACCGAACCTCTCCATAATAAAGGCTCAGTCATTTGTTATGTAGTCTATTACCATCTACATGGCAGAGGCTCGGTCTCATTTGCAGCATTTTGTTATGTAGGCTAGGCGTAGTCACAAACCGCACCTCTCCATAATAAAGGCTCAGTCATTTGTTAGGTAGTCTATTCGTAGTCTCAAGCCGCACCTTACCATAATAATAAAAAGTGGGCCGTTCCTGCCCCCCCTCCCTCAACCATTATATATACGGAGTGGTATCTCTTGTAATCTCTCATTTACTTGATACAGCTGTCGGGCTGTGAAGGTTCCACCTGAAGACAGAAGCTTGTGTTGCCTCCGAAATGTTGTGATTTTTTATTTTATTTTTTATTTTACTTTCATTAATTTAAATTTTTTTACCTACGTGACTTTACCGAAAAAACCTAAGAATATGAATCCTTGCAGTCACGAAAGCTTCAAATCTAGAATTACATTTACTTTTTACATACCTTTAATATTGATGATAGACATCCATGATGACCATGATGACAATGACGATATATATATGTCTGTTTAACTTGTTTCGCACCGTACGTAGCCAGAGATGCTGGGGAAGGACGACAAAGTAAATACAAAAAACTTAACACGGTGACAATGAGATAATGGGTGAAAGGATGGTTAGAAGGAGGAGCTCAGCCCATCCTCCCCCTGTTTGGTTCATCAATGACAGATGAGTGGGCACAGTGACGGCCATCAGCAGTTATGGCTGCGCGGCATATAGGACACTTTTTCATTTTTAGAAGCACCACCAGCAACACTAGCGACGTGGTCTATGTGCTGCGAGAATCGCAACAAAACAGAGGGGACAGTTGAAGAGCTACGCAGCACCACGGGTGGCCCACGGGTGGTGCTGTGGCACGGAGGAGAACCGCGACCCAGCAAAATCTGTAAATGGGTGTTACCGACCTGTGGGTACTCAAAATGTCCAGGCTCCATTTGGTACATTGGTTAACACGTAATAATAAACCGTGTGTACATGCATTCCATGGTTGGCAAGTCCGCGGTTAGCGAGGGATTGCTGTATAACACAGTGACAAAGTAGTAAATTATGGCCTCGTTTGTTGTGCATAGAGCAACCATGGTGGATGCACAAGTCATACTGATTCTGTACCTTTCTCATTGTGCAGTTATTCTTGCCTCAACTGCTGCAGTACCTGGAGTGTTCCTTCCTGAAGGATCAGGAAGACCAATCAGATATGGCTGTGGGCCTCTTGGCCCATCTTGTGCTAAAGAAAGCCCCACCGCCTACTGATGGTTCCATGCCTTTTGAGAAATATCCTCTCCTCTTCTTGGGGAAACAGCGAAGGTGAAGCGATTTGCCTCATCCGCACAGCACGATGACATCTTGCTTGTGATACATTGTAAATGCATCATGTGTAAACATGAAAACTCCACTGCAGGAAAGTGTATTGATGCATGTAAGATATGTTAATCTTATTCTCCAATTCTGTTATTCTTGGACATTCGCTCCACATCAAGAGTTCTACCTCGGCAATATATTTCCATTATTTGGTCCACGTTAGTAACAAGTCTGTCATGCATTTATATATCAACGAGTCCATAATTCATCATTAGCCACAATCAAACCACTGCCGCATGAAGAAGGCTGCTCCAAAGCCAGTGGCACTTTGCATAGTTCCACGCTGCAAACATCTATCCAGCACCAGCACACAAACTGATTTAATAGTTCCATTTCCTCGTTGAATTAATTGCATAATAAACAGAAGCAATTTGCATCGTATAGCCCGGTTGTGATTGTTGTCATCAAGGCTCAATTGGTGAGTATCACGACGAGGCAGAACGGTAATTTACTTGAAAGGCCTCGTCCCTTGGATGCTGACAGGAGCGCCCTGAAGAAGGGAAAGAGTGCGGTGGAGGAGCAGGGGACGTACTTGAATGTAGCGGAGTACCTGCTGGGGCTGCTGGAGATGCCGGGCGACGGCTGGGAGGAGCGGCTGCCTCTCCTCTGGGCCACTCTCCTTGTGCTTCCACATATTCGGTATGTCAACGAATGCATTCGGTGTCGCATACAGAAATGTGAACATGTGTGCCCGTGCTCACCGTTATGCTGGATGTGGGGTTGTATATACGGTGGAATGAGTTGGTTGGTGTGATTGTTATTAATTGCATAATAAGTGTAACTAATATATACATCGGTTTAAACGTTTGTGTAATTCAACGGGATTTCTGATTGTAATACATGTACATCCTGCACATGCCAATGTTTTATTAGTTGTTCTTGCTGTAAAAGAATGATAGATTGGCATTTTATTCTGTGAAATTAACTTGCAGATTCTACTGGAATTGAGGGGTGGTCTTTATTGTTGCACAGCCTGTCCTTGGGCATCGTCTTCATGAAGTGGTGTGGTGTTAACGCTGGCATTATGATAACGAGAAAAGGCTCCAGGGAAGGTCATTGACGTCACCATTTAGTGAGAAGTCTCGTAATGTATGTAATGTGTGAATTTAACTACCAATGCCCCTTTCTCTCACAGGCCACTTGAGAAGATGTTTGTCAATACCATCTGCGAGCTCATTGATAAAACAGTAGCTGTGGTCAGAATCCAAGGCGAGCCAATATCAGGTGATATTTGTATAATATTGATTGCCAATATCCATTCTAACGTGAATATTATCCCAAGCATTGTTTTGTATGTTCTGTGTCTGTTGTCAGTGTATTTTGTTCTGAGGCTCCCTGTGCTGTTAATGCTCTCCAAGAAGACTGATATACTTCTGCCTACTGTATTATATTTGTGAGTTATTTGATTGGATCACTTTGTCGTCATGGCAGATCTAGCACTTCCGAAATAAAATTTACCTCACCTTCATCTTTTTATGATTATTATAATCTGCTAAGGCCAAAGAAATTGTGATTTTTTTTTTCCTGTCATGGGTCTGCAAGGATTTGCTGTCGCGTTAAATAATGGAGAGGAAAGCTTAGATCTCTGCTCTTGCACAATCTTTCAATACTATATGGCTTTTAGAAATATGGTCTCATCACCTAGATTGATTTGTACAGGGGCAAGGAAAGTTTTTTCTCTTTAGTAACATAGTTATCACCTCTGCCGTGTTGAGCCAATCTTCCCGAGCTGTTTGCGCTGCAGGAAATTGAATATTTATCTTTCATTTAACATTGATTAATATTTGAAATATATTAGATTTTTCATGTGCTTATTTTTTATTTGTGTTCTTTGCTCTGATGGCTTTATCTCATTGCTGTACTTTTATTCGTTTTGCTTTTGCAATTTTGGTGATCCAGGTCACCCTTGAAAATGAAACAAAACGAAACTTGAAACGTAAAACTTCATGAGCCCAGATTAATTTCGAACATGGGCACCACAATACCTGGTGACGTGGCCTCATTAGATTGCATCATTAGGGACCTGTGTGATTTTGCCCTATGAATGGCTGCAGAGTTTGCCACTAACAGTAGAGCAGAGCCCAGTCTTCGTTTTTGTGTTGATGGCCGTTATATCAAACCGATGATGACTGCCGGGCAAGCCCAGAACGATTGAAGGTCAATGGGTTTGCGTATGACAAACTCAATTTTGGCTGTATAATGGTTTTTGCACTTCGGATGTACATGCACTGATTCTTAGGTGCACATACAAATCAACATTGGGAGTTGGTATTTATACATTCATAATAAAAATCGTCATTACATGTTATGTATCGCTGGGTCACTTGGATTTATTGCGCAGTTTAAGAGAAACTCGTGTTGCTGATTTTATTATTCGTGACCCCATTCCGATACACTGTCATTTTTACTATTTGTTTGAATGTCGACGGCTGGATTGGGCCGGTATTTGTTTTTAACACTTCTTCCAAATGCCTTGCGCATGTTTAATTCCACGTTTGTTGTATGCATACCATCACTGCCCTCGTTTTGGTGCTGACAGCTTTTCAAATACACCTTCTGGAGATACGCCAGCTCCTTCGTGTGATATTCATCCACGCTGTGGGGGCATTCAAGCAACCGATTGTTTTGTAACGTTTCTTTCGGGCCGCATGCAGGGCTTTTGCTGTTTGTGCTGAGGCAGGCCGTCTCGTCGCTGCTCAGCCTGACGGAGGACGTGGATGTGCTTGCTGTCTTGCCTTGCCCACTGGTCATCACGCTGGTGCAGTAAGAAGCTCACTCTTCACCAGGACAACTCTGCTCTTTGCTTATTGTGGCGTGGTGGTATAATGGTTAGCACCTTTGTATTGCAAATCAGAGATCACCAGTTGTCCACCCAGCAGAAACAGTGTGTAACTCTATGAATGGGTGTGTAACCATGATTGAGTGTAACTCTATTCATGGGTGTGTAACGCTATGAATGGGTGTGTGGCTCTATGAATGGGTGTGTGGCTCTATTCATGGGTGTGTAACTATGAATGGGTGTGTAGCTATGAATGGGTGTGTAACTATGAATGGGTGTGTAACTCCATGGATCTGCTCTCCAGGCGTTTCCCCAGCGAGCTGTCCGTGCTGCTGCTGGCAGACCTGTGCTACACGAGGCTGGCACTGACAGGGCAGCACCACCTGCTCTCAGCACAGCATCTGCTGGAGATTTTTCCTCCGCTTGAGAAAAATCTCTCCTCCTCCAGTGCAAGGGTACCTTAATTTGTTTCTAGAAATGAAGGAAAAACACGTCTTGTGTAGCTGAATCAATGCAGGGCACGCATCTAACAGAGCATTGGTTTAAATAAGCATAGCACTGCTGATGAGATACTGAAGATCGCTTGAATTAAACCAATGCTGCTGAAAATGGCCACTCCGAGGAGGCCTTGTGGCTGGTGAGATCTGTCAAATAAAATACTCCTGGTTTTTTCTGTAGATGGATACATATGGGAAAGAGGTGTCATGTCTATTGTGTTGCTCATAGCGAAGGCAAGGAAACATTGGTAATGGGGCTCTTGTAAAATACAAATCTAATTTAGATCACATGTCTTTCTTATCCAAAATGTAGCTTTAGCCTAGCTTATGGTCAAATACCTCCTTTACACAGAAACTAGCTATTTCCAAAGTAAGCATTTAATTCCTTAAGCATTTATAATATTAAATATATTAAATTAAGTTTAGCTTTCAATAATGTCATTGTTTTGTGGTGAATTACATACATAATGGAATATTTGCAAATGATCTTTGCTGCAATGCTATTTGTATTTGTCTCTTCTCATAGGTGCGGCTACTGACCCTAAGAATACTCAATAATTTTGAAGTAAATCTGCACAAGGTTGATGAGGTAAAATTCCCTACTTCAACATTTAATTATAACATCGGAGGTTAACGTGGCTGGAATCTTTTAGCCAATGAACTTAGGAGTGATTGACCCAAAAATGCCTTATTTATGGGAAGATGCAAGATGTTTGTATTTAAGATGTTTTTGATTAAACCACAGTCCTGTTTAGGGTGTCCAGTCAAACCCCGCACGACCTGGGGCCCGTCGATTAGAGACTGCACACGGAGAGGGAGTGTGATCTCCTCTTTAGCTTCAAGATAACGAGCAACCCCGCACTTCCTTTGGACATGATCCTCAATCTGCCCTTCCCAGCCAGTCGGCCAGGAGCACTTGTACAGTAGAACCGCTCTTAACGATGGTAAATGGTTCCACGAAACCAGTCGTTAAGCGATTTGGTTATTAAGCGAGTATAGGAAATACACGTTAAAGCCTTCATTCGTTCCGATAGCATTTAGAGTTACCCTTCATCCAAAAATCGTACTTTGTCATATTTAAACAATGGATTTTAATACATAAAGATACTAACGTTATAAACAAAAACATTAAAATAAACATTGTTAATTAATGCATTAATTAAAAATGACTTTACCTACAACAGCCCGTCGTTACTAGGAGAATGGTCGGTATGCGAACACATTGGGCTCTATGGAGGCCCGTCGTTAAATGATTAGTCGTTAACAGGGGTGCTCGTTAAGAGGGGTTCTACTGTATTCTTATGTCGAACCTTCTCTCTCTCCGCCTCGTTCAAATATTCGCATCCAGCCTATACATCATCAGCCATTTAATGTTTTGAGAATGGCCCTGCAAAGTAATGACTGAAATGTATATATATACACATTGTTAGCTTTTGTTGGAAATAAGACAAATATAGTGCTGCAGAGCACACCATGAAAGAATTTGAGAATATAATCACACTTTTTTTTGGGAGAGAATCAAAGTAGTGGCTAGTGTGCCTGCAATACACCAGCCATTTTATATACCACATACACACTTGTTCAGAATTAACAAATAGTTGTGGTAAGTAGATTTAACTTTCATAACCACTCAATGCATTCGTCAATAACGCTGCCTTCAGGAACAATATAATAAGGGACCTTTTGGGCAATGGCCCTTCTTCAAAGGACCTGAGAGGCCAGAGAGATGGAGTGAATAGCTCCAGAGTGATGGAGTGAATAGTTACGTCTCTCCATTCCATGTCTCTGGCCACCCTATCTATGCGCTGAAGGAGGCATATTGTCCGAAAAGTCACCTATTATATTTTTCCATTTTAAGGCATTATTTCTGTCTGTGCACCGCTGCCAAACACAGCATCACCAAATAATCTGCATACTTTTACAAAGCGTCCTCTTTTGTCAAGTCTTGTACGGAGGTGATATCGACGCTGATTGTTTGTGTTACGATGCGGTGGGGGTAGGAGGCGTCGAAGCAGACGAGCGTGTTCGAGATCTGCCTGCGAGCGGAGCTGGTGGAGCCCACGTTGCCGGAATACCGTGAGAAGCTGCTGCATATGCGCAAACTGCGCTACGACCTGCTGTCCGACTGTGTCCCGGAGGGACCCTACCAACAGGTATGGCGGCCAAGCCGTTCTCTCTCTCGGATTAGGCGGTTGTGCGTACACACCGGCGCTTCTCACCTGGTAGGGGAAGGAGGGGGGACATGGAAGCCTTTTGGGCTGTGAGGTAGGGGATGCAGACTGCGGCGTGAATCAGGTGCAAACATTTGGAATGTGCGTGAAGGATTGCGCAAGCACCATCTTCTGCTGCAAATATCATTGTCAGTGAACGCATTGAGTCATGTGCAGACCGCACGGCAGCACTCACTCACCGTGGGGCAGGCGGCGGGGGTCTGTGCTGGGATCGTTGGAGAAAAAAGTTTGGAAATCGTGTAATGAGCATTTTTTTGGTGTTTGCGTAATTGTCATAGATGTATCTTCTTGGTTCTTTCGGTAAAGTCACGTAGAAAGAAATTAATAAAATAATAAAAATAAAACATAAAATAATTCTCACGACGTTTTGGCCACAACGCAAGTAGCCGTCTTCAGGTGAAGAACAGGTCTTGAACGCCCCAGGCTTGGAGCGACTATTTATGTTGGGATGGAGGGGCGAAGAGCGTCTTGACAAAATAATTTGCATATCAAGAGGAATTTAGCATATTTATGGGAAATGCAGAAATGCGATTAGTGCTACTTGTGAAATGCGTAGGGGGTCTGGTGAGGGGTTTAAAGTCACTATGCCCATGCATTATGCAGGATTAGCAGCATCAAAGGGAGGAAGTGAGGTCAGAATTAATAAAGGGAAGGAATCTTCTTGGTTCTTTCGGTAAAGTCACGTAGAAGGGAAGTAATAAAATAATAAAAATAAAACATAATAAAATAATTCTCACGACGTTTCGGCCACAACGCAAGCAGCCGTCCTCAGGTGAAAACCAGGTCTGTCGAGGTGACAGCGTCTGAATGAAACAGCACACGTGCTTGGAGCATATATATAAGCTGGGTTGGAAGGGGGGAAAAGGGCGCCTTGACGAAAGAATATGCATATCAAGAGGAATTTAGCATATTTATGGGAAATGCAGGTATGTGTTTAGTACTACTTATGCCTGTGCATTATGCAGGATTAGCAGCATCAAAGGGAGGGGATATGGGAAATGCAGGTATGTGATTAGTACTACTTATGCCCGTGCATTATGCAGGATTAGCAGCATCAAAGGGAGGGGATATGGGAAATGCAGGTATGTGAATAGTACTACTTATGTCCGTGCATTATGCAGGATTAGCAGCATCAAAGGGAGGGGATAGGGGTAGCATTAATAAAGGGAAGGAGTGTTAATAGTATGTAGCTGCAGTAACTAAAACCACCACGTAAACAACTAAAGTATAATCTACATTGTATCATCAGTATACTAAATATACTCTACAATAAGCTGAGTTACTAACAGTAAGTAATACATTACAATTCTACATCGTAAAAAATATATAATATGCTTATTATGTTTTATTTTTATTATTTTATTACTTCCCTTCTACGTGACTTCACCGAAAGAACCAAGAAGATGAATCCCTGCAGTCACAAGGGAAGGAATGTTAATAATATGGCGCAATGGGAGACTAGTGGTAGGAGGCTTGCAGTGGAGCAAAGAATTCATTCCTTGCGGAGAATATAAGATATATAGTCAATGTCAGTGAGTGGACTGCGGTCTGAAAGTCACCATAAACGTGAACACAATGAGTTAAGATCCGAAATGGTTTATTACGTCCTTCCAATGATTGCTGAGCCAGAATCCATCTTCTCGGTTGAAATTGTCTCTGTGTTTGTATATGTGGATCGCCTCATGGACGAATCTCTCATGGTAGCCGGATGGCTTCCAGAGAACCTCTGTCTTGGAGAAGTCAATATCATGTGAGCCCACTGAATTGTAACAGTGATCTGCCACGGCTGAGGTGTTTGTCCTACCGTGTTTCAAATCTGCTTTATGTTCACGGATGCGGTCCGAGACATGCCGTTTGGTTTCTCCAATGTAACTGCTACCACAGAGGCAACTTAGTTTGTAAACGCGAGGGTACTGTATGTCTGGAACTACGTCTTTTACAGACGCAGAGGTGGTTTTTCCAGTGAAAGGCCGCAGGATTTCAGACAAAAAACGAGCCAGTTTGTAAGTGCGGGAGTTGATAGTGGAGACAATGGGACGAAGAGGTGTATCTTCTTTATGTATCTTTGGCAAGCCATATAATCTTGGTGGCCTCGCTGCAGAAGGTTTCAACGAGAACTGTTTGGTTTGATCAAATAATGTGGTTGAATCAGAAATGATTTTGTTGGTTTTAATGACGAGGCTGTTGGTGGGGTCTCTTTTTATTTTTGTATAGCTACCATCGTTGAGTAGTTCTTGAATTGTTGTTGTATTCTATTTTGTCCATGATAACCGTGGCATTGCCTTTGTCGGCTGAGAGGATGACACTTACAAACTGGCTCGTTTTTTGTCTGAAATCCTGCGGCCTTTCACTGGAAAAACCACCTCTGCGGTACTAAACTCCACTGATCTGGTATCGACAATCAAGGGAATTTCCCTGTCCCCAGACGACCTGCTTGTCAGTTTTGATGTGGTTTCTTTATTCACCAAAGTTCCTGTACCTGACACCATCGCAATCATTGAAGACTTGGTTCATCAAGGACTAGATACTGGGGTACCCCCCCTGGTAAGACACTGCTTAACCAACACATACTTCACCTGGAATGGAACTTTCTACAAACAAACTGAGGGCACCCCAATGGGCGCCCCCCTATCTCCGGTTGTAGCCAACGTTTTCATGGAGAAATTTGAGACTGACGCCATCCAGACTGCCACTCTCTGCCCGACCTTATGGAAGAGGTACGTAGATGACACTGTTGTCATCTGGCCACACGGCCGACCTGCTCTAGACCAATTCCTCGACCACATCAATTCCATACACCCAGCCATCAGATTCACCATAGAAGTCGAAAAAGATGGCAAGCTACCCTTTTTGGATGTCCTAATTAAAAGGAGACCTGATGGTTCAATGAGCCACTCTGTCTACAGGAAAGCCACCCATACGGATGCTTACCTAAAACCGGATTCCCACCACCATCCATCCCAGAAGAATTCCCTCATCAAGACTCTATACCATAGAGCCCAATGCATCTCCGACCAGGAACACATTGCCAGTGAACTCAAACACGTACGCCAAGCTCTTAAGGCTAATGGTTACTCCGACTACACAATCCGCAAAGCCATCACTCCAACCATCAAGAAGGATCCTGTTGAGGAGCCTTTCAAAACCATCGCCTTACCCTACATTGCTGGGGTTACAAAAAAGATCTCCAAAATCCTGGTAAAACACAAGATCCGGGTCCGATTCAACACAGTACACAAAATCCGTGATCTGGTCCCGTCTGTAAAAGACGTAGTTCCAGACATACAGTACCCTGGCATTTACAAGCTAAGTTGCCTCTGTGGTAGCAGTTACATTGGAGAAACCAAACGGCATGTCTCGGACCGCATCCGTGAACATAAAGCAGATTTGAAACACGGTAGGACAAACACCTCAGCCGTGGCAGATCACTGTTACAATTCAGTGGGCTCACATGATATTGACTTCTCCAAGACAGAGGTTCTCTGCAAGCCATCCGGCTACCATGAGAGATTCGTCCATGAGGCGATCCACATATACAAACACAGAGACAATTTCAACCGAGAAGATGGATTCTGGCTCAGCAATCATTGGAAGGACGTAATAAACCATTTCGGATCTTAACTGATTGTGTTCACCGTTTATGGTGACTTTCAGACCGCAGTCCACTCACTGACATTGACTATATATCTTGTATTCTCCGCAAGGAATGGATTCTTTGCTCCACTGCAAGCCTCCTACCACTAGTCTCCCATTGCGCCATATTATTAACATTCCTTCCCTTTATTAATTCTGACCTCACTTCCTCCCTTTGATGCTGCTAATCCTGCATAATGCATGGGCATAGTGACTTTAAACCCCTCGCCAGACCCCCTACGCATTTCACAAGTAGCACTAATCGCATTTCTGCATTTCCCATAAATATGTTAAATTCCTCTTGATATGCAAATTATTTTATCAAGATGCTCTTCGCCCCTCCATCCCAACATAAATAGTCGCTCCAAGCCTGGGGCGTTCCATTCAGTTTTTGTCTCCTTGACAGACCTGTTCTTCACCTGAAGACGGATACTTGCGTTGTGGCCGAAACGTCGTGAGAATTATTTTATGATGTTTTATTTTTATTATTTTATTAATTTCTTTCTACTTGACTTTACCGAAAGAACCAAGAATATGAATCTCTGCAGTCACGAAAGCTTTAAATCGAAATTTATCATGGATGTGTTTAAATGTGTAACTTTCTTGCTCAGCAATTAAGCGATGAAAGGCCAATGTGTTTCCTCGCTAAAGTATGTGAAGGGGTTTCACATCTCCCTTTACGACCCTGAGCCACTGGTGGAATGTTCACATTTCTATGGTAGGGGGACCATTCTACAGAACAAGCACTGTTTATTTCCCTCTTTAACATGGAGCCCATTGAGGGATGGTCACATGCTCTGACCGTCTTTCCAAATCATCATCCGGTTTGCTTAACATTGCTCAGGAATTTTTACTTAGATTTTTTTAGATTGTTTTTGTGGAAATTGCACTCTTGAGTTACAAACCCTTAAAAAGGTGTGTGTTTGTTTTTAAACAAGCCGCCCCTCCCTCCTTTTCTAATATAGTATGATAGATAGTGTATCTCGCACATTTGCACGGGATATGTGGCAGGGTGGAGGGTGGGTAGGAGGAGGCGCGGTGTCCATACGATGCGCCAACAGGCACAGCACAGAGGGATATCGGTGACATCGCCTCGCATGAGCACTTAGCCTTGTGCCAGGAATCCAGCCAGGAAAACTTTGTTTAGAATAATGTGTTTATCATTGCATTTTAGTTCGCGTGTTGAGATTATCACAGACAATTTGCTGAAACGTTTCACTTACTGGCATTCAGTGTGGTATGGTTATTTTATGAGGTTATATGTCTGTTATCGATGGAGCTGAGGCATGTAAAATATATGAGCAGAGTTATATTTCACTTATTTGACGTGTCGCCATGCTGTGTGACGAATGCTTTTCTCCATTTTCAGGTGGCGTTGCGGTATTTGATTGGGATTCTGTACATTAACTTTAGCATGCTCTGGGATCCAGCTGTGGAACTCATCAGGTAATTACCACTGCACATATTCAAAGATAATGGGTGTTTTTATGTTGCAAATATCAGCAGTGAAATAAAATTGGTCAAACATCCACATCAGTGGTGAAATACAGCTATTGTTCCATTCTTAAAACAGTAAACTGCAAGCCACTTGGCCTAATTGCTACAACCTCTACCGTAGCCCTACCGCTAAATTGTGTATGCTTCTGTTGGCACAAGTAAGACTTTGGTCACAGAAATATAAATGTTGAGGCTCAAGAACCGCCTCCACGTTATTCTGACATAGTAAACCCTCTATCCTCGGTGGTTACGTTCTTGGAAACGCTCCCAAGTGCAGAATCCGCCAATGCAGAAACCTTGTTTATATGGGAAAAATGTGGTTATGTTGCTGGTACGTGTGAACATAGGGGGTAAATGTTTCATAACAATGACTATAATAAATAAATAATGAATTATACAACTAAGGATTGAGCGGGCAGCCGAGGGTGTGCCTAATCTTCACAGACAGTTTCCAATGTAACAACATTCTGTGCGCACCTCTCCGGTGAGGGTGGTCTGCCACTACGTACACTCACGTAACACGGGAATCCGGCGGGTCGCGAATAGGGAATTAGTATACATTTAGTAGCTCGCAAATATACAAACCTCGCTAATCCAGAACTCACGCTTAGCGAGGGTTTACTGTAGTTAAAAATGGTAATAGAGTATTAGATGTCTATTTTCTTGAGTTACTTTTCTGAAATGTTTTTCAATCTCACCATTTCCATATTTTTTCTATTGTAGTGGTGTAAAGAGTGGTTATTTTGTTTGGCAGCTCTCATGCTCGGGAAATGAAAAGCAAGGCATTTTGGGAGGTATTTGAGCAGCAGCTGGAACTTGCGGCCTCTCAGAATGGTACGGCTTGCAAGGGACCAGTGGCACTGTCCAGCACATGCTGCACCACTTATACCCTACATGCACAAACCTATCCACATTCACGGCAAGCAGCCTCGTCCGTGGTCTGTACAACGTACACCCTGGCGCACACTGTGCACTGCATACCATGCTGTTAACATGCACATTGAGCTTTTCTTTGGTTCCTTCGGTAAAGTCACGTAGAAAGAAAATAAATGAAATAATAGATCTCGAGGTTTAGTTTTACGTGATGACGACTGCTTGTGTTGCAATCGATACGTCGTAAATTTTCTTTCTACGTGACTTTACCGAAAGAACCAAAGAGTAATTCCTGCAGTCACGAAAGCTTCAAATCAAGTTTTCACATTGAGCTGTTTTTGAGGTGTCAATATTTCTCCCAACCCTGTCATTGTTCACGCTTAAATTATTTACAAACAGTCCGTGGGATCGTTTTAAAAGCAACATGTCTGCCCTTGGTTCCATTCCTGCCACTTCCGAGCTAGCGCGTTCTATCTTATGCTTGTGCCGCCTACTTTAGTGCCGTCTATTATCATTTCCATGCTCGTTAAAGTCCAGCCGTTTATTTGTATTTACAATAAACATCCACATAACCCCATATCTTAATGAGTGTATTTGACGGTTTGTTTTTTGAGGTGACGAATTAAGCCATGTATACAGTGTAAACATGATTTCTTTTGGTAATATTTCCAAACGCAGTTTCTGAATATCATTTTCACGCACTATTTGAACATTTGCTTCGATAAAAGTGTCATGTATTTGAGTTATGTTTTTTTGAACACTCATATTTTTGCAACCAATATTATTGATAACAGATTTTTTTAAGTTAGGCTCTTGAAATTAACTGGCCACATTTTTCTGTCGTGAAGCCCTCCCCCAACCAGTGGAGCCAAATAAATGTACATTTGCACGTATGTCATTCTAGTTCTTGAGCAATGTTATGCTTTACATATCAATTATTCAATTTATGATGCAAACGGACAATGCCCCATCTTCATGTGCTATGGAGTGTGCTGTGAAGAAGGGCCATTGCCTGAAGTGTCGTCTATTCACTGTTTCTTTGTAAGGCCACTGTTGCTGACGAATGCGTACCACTGTTGTCATTTGTGCTTGTGCACCACACAGCAGTACTAAATAACATGTTCAATTATGTGTTATCGTGTTTTTTTTCACCCCAAACATCCTCAGAGAGAATATTACGCGAAAGTCTGAATGATTATGAAACAGAGGACGAGGCTGTTGGACCAAACGGAGCTTCTGGCAGCATTGAACGTTTGTGCTGGCAGCAGAAGCTGGCGCTCACAGTGTCCCCCGAGCGGCAAGATCACGTGAACTTCCGCCTGCATCTCTGGAAGGCCATGGCTGATTTTCCGGAGAGGGTGGAGCCACATTCTCGAGATCTCTCGCCCTTGCTGCTCCGCTTTATCAGGTTGGTGCTACTGTGGGGAGCCATGCGCTCACATCTGTATATATTTTTTTAACAGTTGCTGAGCACAGGCCCAAAGGCCCCCCAAACACTGTTAAAGTTGGAATAGGTAAAGGTGAATATATTTCTTGAATTGATAAAGTTAGGTTGTTAAATGAGCTTGGAAAAGAGAATTCGGAGGGATATCCAAAGTGGAGCGCGAGGGTTGAATACGATGTAAGTGAGATGAAACAGTCTGGTAGACAGATTCCTCAATGTGCGTAGAGGAATCAAGAAGACAGTTTAATGGAACAGTAGCCATGGTTGGGAGTAATAGTAGCGATAGAAGAGTGATAAGGAATTGACTGACTGCCAGTGAGCGAGTAACTGGATCTGATTAGTCCTACCTTATAAATCGACCTGAACTCCCCAATACGTGGCCCATCGCTCATGCCATTTGTGACCGGAACGTTCTATGACCTGGTTATTTTGGCTATATTTCACGTAGGCGCGAAAGGAGTCAAACTAGTTTAGTTTTTAATGATGAAAAATCTCGTGAAAAGGGGTCACAATAGGGCAGGCTGGTGGGTGAATTTATTGAGGTCTGCTGTTCAAAAACTGAAGAGTACCCTTTCTCTCCACTCTTGTGCACCACCTGCTGATGTTTTATGGACTGGGTTACAATTTCTATAGCAAACATATGTACGGGCTGAAATAAAAAATGATTGTGAGTGTACACAGTGGTGGTAGCGTTAACAACTAACAGAGCGTTACAGTCGTAATAATCATGGTTGATTATTGAGGCTCTTTGAGCCAGACTAAGGTGGCAGCCTTGGAATTTAAAGGAGAGTTAATTTATGAGCCTAAAGGATTTTCCCGGGTCCAGTAGTAACTCCGAATGCTCATAGAGCCAGCTTTAGACAGACTAAAGATGTTTAGGGTTCATTATCAGCTCTCAATACCCAGAGAGCTAATGTTTGGATATGTTATTCTGGTTATGATTCTATGTAATTTTTTTTGCATTTTAGTTCTATTTTTCTGCTATTTGAACACCCATCTTGATGTTGGTCCAAAATAAAATCGGAGGGTCTACTATTTTTTGCCAGCTAAAATGGCAGCATCCTTCTTTAAGTCTTTCCAATGTTGACAGCTTCTTTGCCTGATGCATGTACCTATATATATATTTGTTTGTTTCAATGCAAGTGTAGTGACATCGGGGATGTCACTGTATGGTGCCGGCCCGGGAGGGCCGTGGCGTGCGATGTACTTACGTCGCGGGCAGCACCGTGTGAGCTGCTGTGTGAGGCCGGCTCTAGCACAGCACGGCGTGCGATGCACCGTCATCGCGTACACCCAGTAGGTGGGTGTAGTACCAGCCCTAGCGGTGCTTGGTAGCGCTGGGATAGCACGGGCACCACGCATAGCGTGTAGTGCGGGCTCCCACAAGGGGGAGCGGGAGAGTGTCAGCCCAGGGGCAGGGTTGCCCCGGGCTATGGCACTCTGGTTGACCCCGTAGACACGTGATCCGGAGTGTCCACAGAGAAGGCCCCCAGTGGGGGGGCTAGGGGGTGATGACGTGTCCAGGGAGAGCTCTTGAGAGGGATCGAGAGTGAGCTAGAACGCTCGCGAAGGCGGGCGGGGCCTGGGCGGAGCCGGCCCTGACCCGGGAGGATATAAGGTGGGTCCCTGAGAGGGACCGGGGTCGCGTCGTTCTACAAGCTGGAAACTTTGCATCCTACGTCTGAAGAGGCATCAACACGTGGCCGGGGACCCGAGTGAGAGTCTGACCCTTCGTCGCTGTAACCCCTACGTATAGTGTAGTTAGCTGGGTGGTCACTACCCCAGGCTGTATCTGGTTAAGGGGCAGTTACCCCTTTGTATATACGTGTTACAATAAATGTGTTGCCTCTGAAGAATAACGTCTGCGACTCAGTTGGACTCACTACACAAGTGTCCAGGTTCAACATGTGCCGTATGCATCCTAACTAGGCTCGTCCATCCTTTTCATATTTTCTCAATTGTGGGCCTAATTTGTTTTGTGATGTAATTTTTGCTATGTATTTTCCTCTTTTAATTTTGCTTTGGTAGTAGCAAAGGCATTTTGTTTTTGTGTTTTCTAATTTACATTGACGGGACGTAATGTATGGCGTGCCCACGCAGCCAGGAATACTTCCCAGCAGATCTCCTCGTAGCCCCCACCGAAAATCTACGCAAGAAGGGCTGTGCGAGTGCCCCGACGGAGGAGGCGTCGGCAGAAACATCTGCCGCGTGGAAGGGCGAGAGCGATGATGAGGAGGAGGATGAAAAGGATGAAGAGGTTCAACAAGTGCAGCAGAAGAGGAAGTCTTTCAGAAAAAAGCCAAGGCGTGCGGCTGTCAGGTGACCACGTGTTCTCTTCAGTGAGGGAGATAACTTCGGTCGTCCTGTTTCTTCAGCTAACCATTCATTCGAATAGCTTCACTTGACAATGAGCTTGGTTAAGAATGGATGGGATCTCCTTCGGTGACTTCAGTCATGCTTTTTTTTAATCAGCTGTAGTAGAGTGGCATCGTGCTATTGTGGTCAAAGTACGCTTATAAGAATACGCATATATAATTAGGCAACCGAGGGTTCTCCCTCTCAGCGAGTGGCATAACTACCAAACGCTTATGATGTGGGAGAATTTATACTCAGAACATCCACTGTTGACTTCTCACTGGTGGCGCTCTGTTTATCGACTTCCCCAAGGGAGGAAGGGGTGAGTTGAACCGTAACCAGAACTTGCGGCATGTGCTTGAGTCGCATGATCTTCTGCATTTGAAGTTGGAGATCGTGCACGCTCACTCGCCTTGGAAGCGGTGTGAAAATAAAGCAAAAATTAAAGTTATGAAAGCTAAAGTTGAACTTAAGGAGTAGAGAGATTCAATAGAATATCTAAACTGTCTAAAATGCGTTTCCCAGTAGTATATTGACACTGGCATGCAGTGCTCATTAAACAAGTAGCAAATTGTCTTGTCTGGTGTCTCCTAGAGAGCTGGTGGCCCATCTTAAAGTATTTTCCAAGTTCAGCAATCCGAGGGCCCTCTACCTGGAGTCCAAGCTTCGTGATCTTTACTACCAGGTGGGTTTCTCCTCATCCTCTGTATAAATCACACATTACTTTTAAATCACTCAAGTGAAAATTGATCACTAAGGCTTACTCCTTATAAAGATTAAAGTGGCTTCATACTTGCGTTCACACACAAATAAGTAGACCGTATTCCCTCTTTTTGCACGAACTTGCTATCCGCAAATTTTGGCTATCCACGAATCGCATCTGGAACTCTCCACGACTGCATCGAGAGAGAGAAAGAAAGCGATGTGAGAAAGTGATGAGAGAGAATGTGATGAGAGATAAAGTGCTGCGAGAGAAAATTGAGAGAAAGTGATGAGAGAGGAGGAGATGAGAGAGAAAGTGACGAGATAGAGATGAGAGATCGAGAAGTTTTATAAGCTGTAGGCCAACATCATTATCCGTGAAATGTGCAATTCACATATCCCTTGCAAATAATGAGGGAATACTGTCTCACCATTCTTTCTAACATGTTTGCTTTAGGTAGTCCTGATGTCCACATGGGACATGGGTTATTATTTATGAAAGCTAAATGGTGCAGATGCACAACTAACTTGTTTACTTTTTGACTTCATTGTGCCTGAAGAGTAATGGCAACACTCATGATATGAAGGCAAGCATCTGGATAGTTCAGTGCCCATGCTGCTCAGCAAGTTCATATTGTTGTAAATGATTCAATTACTACGGCAGCCTGTTCATTCTTTGGCCGATTATGAAAGAACAATGTAAAAACTGTGACACTCCTTGCAAGGGCCAAACTTCTATTGACTGTTGTTATAGCATAGTATCATTACGTCAACAGAAGAAAGTTTTAAATCCATTAATATTACCTGCCATGACGTGTGTTGGACAAAAACACTTGTAACAAGAGCTAAAAATGAAGCAGAGACGCATGGAGCGATGCGTGTGTTTCGTAGAGAGATTCATTATTACATCGCAGGACAATGAGGGGTGGTGACGATAAACGTGCGTTCATCTAGCAGTGGATGGAGCTTGTCTGATAATGATTACAAGTATTCTAAAATGCTTTTCCATTCACAGTTGCTGTGCCATCGGGACCAGGATGTTCAGAAGGTGGTTCTCTCGTGCTTGCTGACCTACAAACCCAAGTATCTCTTGCCCTACAGGTATCAAGAATGTGCAGCTTCTGTGTGCGCACAACGCGTGTGTGCGACATTTACCTTTATTTTTTGGTTGGATCAATGATGTCTTGTTTTTATAGCATTTCATTTGCGTGTTTGATTGTTGGGGGGGAGGTGTTATGAAGTAAAGTGGCTGAGCGACGGGTGTGCTGTGCAGAGAGAGACTGGAACGGCTCTTGGAGGACCGCTACTTCAAGGACGAGATTGTGCATTTCAGCGTGTCGGAGGAAGCTGGCCTCGTGAAGGCTGACGACCGCGCTGAGCTCATGCCTGTTCTAATGAGGTGATCTCTTCAACCCACGTGCCATGTGGAGCGCTTTAACAATCCGTTGAAAAAAATAAGTGTTGCCATTTTTTTAAACCAAAATCGCTTCTGGTGACCGCTTAGCCAAACCATATAAACATCTGTGTGATCCCCTAAACATGACCGAATGGTAATTCTGATATTTAGTAACGTTCTTCTTCCTGTCTTGAAGAAAGTGGTGTTCGTCAGTGTATTCTTCATCCTCCATTGACCTACAAAGAGAGCTAGGCATTTTTATGAGGTCCAATTACTGATTATGGATAGACATGCTGTGCAGTAAATAAGTCCTCTAATCTTATATTCGTAAAAAATGTGGAAATGTTTGCACATTGTAACTTAGTTTTGATTCTTTGTAACTCTTGCTACAGTCACACGAATACAATTCTCATTGGCTCGCTCTCAACTTGCCCAGACTAAAGATTTTGGCAATTCAGAGATGGCTACCCTCGAGCGAGCCTCACGTGGCACGGGCCTCGAGCCTCGAGCGTGCCATGCAGTGCGTGTATTGCGTGGAGCACAGCGGTTAGCGCTCTAATCTCAATGCGTGCCATGTGGTGCATGTACCGTGTGGAGTGCAGTGGCTCATGCCACACTGCGCTACGAACCCAGCAACCCGGGTTCGATTTTTCACTCTTGGCCAACACTGGTCATGATTATCTGAATCGGTCCTTAGCCTCGCCTAGGTAAATTCGGCTTCCAATGTGCCTGGTGCAGGGTGTAAACATCGCCACTGGGGGGATGCAAGCAGCCAGGCGTGGTGCTGGCCACCCACCACCTTGTGTGTGCTGTCCTTCATAGGCGCTACTCATGAACAGCACTTGCCCCAAGTCTGTTAAGGCTACACGGGGGATCTTTGTCTTAGTACCGCGCATGTGCCGCACCTGTAGGATCCTGTACGGGCGCATGATGAGCAAGACGGGGAACCGCACACAGGGCCGCGCTGGGGCCACCACGCGCATGTCCATCGTGCTGCGCTTCCTGGCCAGCTCGCTGCCCGAGGAGATGCACATGTTTGTGCGCCTCCTCCTGGAGCCTGTCGCCACTTTCATGGAGGGTAAGAGCCACTCGCCTGCCGCTCTGCGGACCCCCTTCGCACAGTGGCACCTCGCAAGTTGCATTTTCGTTCATCTCGACGTATGGATTAGCAGATTAAATTAATATGACTCGACGCCACCTATTCTGGTGGTCTCTGTTGTACTCTCAACCGGGTTTGCTGCCAGTGTTGAAGTATGTCAGTGTTCAATGTCTAAACTGTGTTTAGTTGTACACATTTGTAATGTAGCATTCAGAGACGATGTCTAGCTTAAGTTATATGTATATATTTATTACATATTACAGTCCACCCGACTTGATGACACGTTATCAGGTGGACGCAGGTTCACTACATAGCGGACTGACTATATAGGAGCCGTCGATGTAGTAGCCACGGGGAAGTTATATAACTTCCTTCCCTGCCTTCCAAGACGATGAGGGCGATCCCCCGTGATGTCAGCGACGACAGTCCGGACCCCCAATCCCCACAGCAGCCTTGAACCCCGCTCCGTGCAGCCTTTTATTTCCCCTCTGCTCTTCCACGTCCCTTTCCCCGAACTCTCTCCTTTGCCTCACTATATAACACCCCATCTCTACCCCCGCGTTGACTCCTCACCCAGTTAGCTCACTTGACCCTGCCTGTTCTCATCGCTGCAATCATTATTTATGGAACTAGGCCCCATACTGTCCTTACACATTGAAAGTGGTAGTGGCAGGATTTTACATGGTAATGCTTTGCAGTTCCAAAGATCAGTTTGTTTAAAACATTCAGTGATTGCCAACAAATGAGGAATTTAGTACATTTTGTGAGGTTGTCGATTTCTTAATGGATTTGATTAATTTATGAAAACCCATTTTTTAAATAGTTATTTTTCGTTCGTAGAAGATAAAGTGTATTGGTGTGTGAGACTGGAGAATGTGTGGTGTCTGGCATGTGATGATGATGCCGTTGCCGCTGTCGCTGGTGGACGCAGGCTCTTGCGAGCACGCGGTGACACGTACTGTGCAGGAGCTGGAGCTGGGCTCTGTGATTCCCCTGGGCCGTCAGCACGGCATCCTCAACACAGTCGACACGCTCATGGCCAACGTGGGCCACCTGCTTCACGGCCACCTGTCACAGCTGCTGCAGATCCTCCTGTGCATGGTGGCATCCTTTTCGCACATCTTGGATCAGCGCGATCAGGTAGGCTGCCCCCCCAGCAAAGGAACGACGCGATAATTAATGTGTTGAACCCTCTTGGCAAACCCGTCGTTGATTTTGTCCGTACGTAGCCACCCGTGCTAATCGCAGGTGCGGGTTGTAATCCAATAAACACTCAGGGTTAGTAGCATGATTCATGTCTTAAAACTTTGGTGACTGCAGGAATTCATCTTCTTTGGTTCTTTCTGTAAAGTCACGTAGATAGAAAAAATAATAATTATAATGATAAAAAAGTGAAAGTACTGGCAGTCTATTATGTAGACTGTAGCCTGAATTTTAAGCTGATGAGCATATTGGCAGTCTATAATGTAGACTTATTCTGGTTCTTTCAGTAATACAAATAAAATAAACACAAAAACCACAACGTTTCGCTCGCAATACAAGCGGTCGTCATCAGGAAAAGGGGGGGGGGGGGGGTTAGCCTCTAAAGGCAAACTGTTTATAAAGGTTTAGAGATGGACGTAGCCCAAGTGTGTCAGCAGCATGGGCGGGGCAGCTAATGTTAATGTTGGAGGAAAGACAAGCAACTACACCAATCAATGGGCCGCCAGGCAATCATCTCCACACACCCATACTGCTGATGGTGGAGGTTGACGAGAAAAAACACAAATCAAGTCTTGACCCAAAGTGGTTGATGACATTTCCAATGATTGCTGAGTTTATAACCATCTTCTCGGTTGAAATTGTGCCTGTATATATGGATATCTTCATGAACAAATCTTTGATGATAGCCAGTAGGCTTGCAAAGTACCATCGTCTTCGAGAAATCTATTTCGCGTGAGCCAGCTGCATTAAAATACATCTGACAGACAAACGCTCCTCCGTGCTGTTCCGTGGCCGATCCACCCCGTTTCCTTCCCCTCTCCATTGTTTGCCATTAGCCCCCGGCCCTCTCAACTCCCCCAGTGAAAAGGGTCGAAAAGCACTGCATTAAGGCGTTACAGCAAATAACCATGACTGGGGGATGAGGGAGATAATTTTTTTATAAGCATAATATCATTATCATGACACTCATACTGCGTTTAGTTTAGTATGCTTTTGTAAATTCGGTCATGCAGAGTGAGACTACATTTGTGACATGTTTAACACTTTAGAAAAGAGTTGCTTCTAGCGATGCTCTGCAAGGCCATTTTACTCTCCATTATCATGTGACGGCGTGACCAAATTGGTGGCGCATTTTACCGGGTGGCGGGGTCCTCTGCTTTACTCCGAAGCTGCTTGGTTATTGTGAGTGCCCTTGTTGCATTATGAACCCTGCGCTGCCCGTATCACTGATGCGTGCCTGCCATTGGCACTGTGACCCTGATTGCCTGCAGGTGCAGCCACGCTCGGTCGCGCTCGTGAAGCGGCTGCGACGCCTGGGCCAGGATAGCCTGCTGCACTTTTTTGAAGACAACGATGCGTACGCCTTCTCTGCTGGCGAGCTGGAGGCAGTCTTCCAGGCACTCTTCTGGCCCCTGGTAAACGGAGTCTGTGTGTGATAAATGGACATAATAAACGCACTCGTGAATTCAGAAGTATGCAAGCGAGTTGATGCGTTCTGAATCTTTTGAAAAGCAGGTTTATATGTAATAATTCTGTGATGGTTTATTTTTATATCAAATTCCAACTTGCCTTCTTCGCTTGGCCATTCTTACAGTTGAATGACCCTCACCCACATAATTCAACTTCATTCTGTAAACGCTGCGAGCCAGTGCGAAGCGCAAGCGGTGTCGTAACAATTGTACGAGTGGTCACATCGGGGAAGGTAACACAACTTGGTCAACTTGGCAGCTGACTATGGCGACAATAAGAACATTGGCAGATAACTTCTATATGGTGCATTACTTCTGTCTACGTTTTGTGGACTTTCAACGTGACTATATTATCCGAGATTAAAATACTAGGTATTTTATTTTAAAAACCCACGTTACTTATACTGTTAAACGATTTTTAAAAAGCAACAGATATATGGCGTTTCACATTTGGTGCTTCGATACATGGCCCTTCAACACAGCACTTGATAAATCTACATATTACATGATCTGGTGCTGTTCCCAATTATTAAGCCAGGGATGTTTGACTCTTGTTTTTTTGGATTAGATTTCAATGATATAGCCAAATAATAAAGTATGAATCTTGTGTGCCTTTATGGGTTCCTTTTAGATTACTCGCCTGTCCACAGAAAGCCAGTACTCCCCTACGCCGCTGCTCAAACTTGTACAAATGTGGAGCCAGATTCCAAGGTGAGTGGTTGCGCGAGCCTTCAACGTGTGAGGCTGGATCACTCTGGAACCAATCAAAGCTTTGTCGGACATCAAAATTACTCGATTTAATATGATAAATAATGAGGGAATTATTAACCTAAAATATGAGCGCACAGTGTTCATTGATAACCTTGAACATCCAGCAGTATTGACAAGAGGGCTGTGTACATGTGTTGGTTCAACACCCTTAATCTTAGCTGGGACACTGTCTTAACCGCTGCTTGAAGAGGAAAACTCTACGTTTGCCTCCCATAGACACTAATAATCCTACTCTGTCATGACGCAACTTATTTGGGATGCTGCATTTGCGGTGGCACACAAGCTCAGTGAACAAAAAATGCAACACATACTATGAGACAGAGTACGTGCTATGAAGAAGGGCCATTGCCTGAAATGTCTATTATATATATTTTTTCTTTTAAGGTCACTGGTTGATGAACATGTAGAGTACTCTGTAATTGTGGTCATCTCTGCCTCTTGACATGGAAAAGGTTGTCGGTTTAAATCTATGTGGTTCTCTCCTGGTCCTCCTCACCTCACCGAGTCCCACTATATACCGATGTATTTCTTAGTTCTACGAGATTTGATCGGTTCCAGAGTTGTGTCTCTTGCAATGTTTGAGTGAAGCCACATACACCAAATACTGCAGTGAGTGTTAAGCCACCATCTAACTCAAACACACACTCTTCCTACTTCTCACAATAGTGCTGCCCAAATTTAGTGTTAATCGTTGTCATTTCGTTTCATCTAAATGTTTGGATACATTTACAATCTGTCATGATAGTTACAACATTTTGAAATTTTAGCACTTTATAGGGCGATTGTAAAGTGCCGGCCCTGGATGGAAAGTAATGTATGATCGTCACAAATAATATTATTTTTTTTGAGTATGCCTTAAAATGCAGGATAATGCATGCTTTTCTGGTAATGCTTTTGAACCCAATAATTTCTCTTAGTGTATTTGAAATTTTGTAAGCTCTCCTGGAAATTTCACCAAAAAAGATTCAGCAATATTTCTTCAGTAACTTTCCATCCACGACTCTCAATCTTTTCTTCATTTTTTCCCATAATTCTTGGCTTTATTTTGTATGCTTCTTGCTAATTTTACAAAAAGTGAATGGTTATCAGGTCAGAGGGCCTTTAAACTTTGGCGACCTACCAAGTGCTCAACCGTGCTCGTAACGTCTTCTCAGATGGTGCCTCCTGTCTTTAGACCCTAGCACACTCTCTCCCAATATTCTTCAGATAGCCACAACACATTGAGATTTATTTTGCACTTTCACGATCTTGTAATGAACTAAGACCAGTGTTGCCACCTGAGTAAACAAAACAAAAATACATACTTGAAATGTATTAAACATTTGTATTAATAGAAAGTTCCATAATACCACTGCACCATGTACTGGATGTATTGTTGGATTGTTGCATCGCGAGATTGGGAGAAGTGGTGGCAGCTTGGGGAGGCCTTCATCCAGCAGTGGAGTGATTGATGATAGCGGATGATGACAATTGACAGGATAATATATGAATATCTTTCCAAAATAAAGGACGCCAATACTTGGATTGGATTTTACACTATCTAACAATTATTGTATATACTACGTTGCCAAAATGTTGGTATAGTCTGATAACTGTGTGGTGTTTTCCTTGGTGTGCAATTGCAGGTTCATCCCACTCTTAGCCAAGGAGCACCCAGAGCGTCCCGAGTGCAGTGTGCTGCCCAACGTGTATGCACTGCTCAAAGCCAAGAATCTGAGCCCAACGACGGCCCAGTGCGTGCTCGACATTGCCGAGAACCTGCTGATCGTGCCTGACCCGGAGTCCACGGAGACGCACTCGGCGCTGTCTACGCAGGGCTGCGTGCTCCCCGCACCTGCCAGCCTCCCCGGTACGGCAACACATTATGCCTCTTTGCCACAAGTTCAAGTAACTTCACACCTCGACACACGACGAGCAGCAGATCTGTGTCATAAGACCCTCCACCACCTGGCATAGTGACACAAATGAAATTATCACACTTACATATATTTAATTTGCCAATTATGGTTGTATTAGCTCAACGGTAAGTTGAATAGCAATTTTAATTGGTGCGTTAAACGTTTGTAGACTTGAAAGTTACATTTGTTTGCTACGTTGGGTGGTGGAGGATACGAACAAATTTGGCAAGATCGTTATGTGGCCCAACCCATAAATCAATCATGAATTGTAATATTAGTTGCAACAACCTATTTGGTAAGTTATATAACGATTCATTTGCCAAAGTAAAACTGTTTGTCAGGCCCCATGGTGTAATATGTATTCTTTCACTCTTATCGACCCTATCTCTCTGGCCTTTCCAGTTTTATTCTACTAGTGGGAAGTACCCGGCGTTTCCTGAGAGAAAAAAATATTTTAAAACTTATCTTAAAAACATAACATACACAAGTACTAATCTATTGTGAAAGCCCGGCATTCCGTTTGTCCATTTGTCTGTCAACAAAATTATAAGAGGCCTGAAGAAGTCCTGAATCCAAAATTAATAGAAAGTGGCGGGTAAATAGTTTATCTAAAAGGTTTCCTAAAATTGTCGACACCCCCACCCTCGAAAAATATTTTTACCCCCCCCCCCCCCCATAGGCATATATACCTACACACCCTACATACAATAGAGTGAGTAGTATCTAGTGACTCTAGTAGTATCTAGTGACTCTAGTAGTATCTGGCTCGACAGTAGTATCTGGCTCTACAGTAGTATCTGTTGACTTTATAGTAGTATCTATTGACCCTACAGTAGTATCTACTCACTCTACAGTAGTATCCACTGACTCTATAGTAGTATATACAGACTCTATAGTAGTATCTGCTGACTTTATAGGAGTACATACTGGCTCTACAGTAGTATTTACTGACTGTAGCAGTATTTACTGACTCTAGTGGTATCTCCTGACTGTAGTAGTATCTACTGACTCTACAGTAGTATCTGCTGACTATATATCAGTAAATACTGACTCTACAGTAGTATCTACTGACTACAGTAGTATCTACTGAATCTCTAGTATCTATTGACTTTATAGTAGTATCCACTGACTATAGTAATAACTACTAACTCTATAGTAGTATCTGCTTACTCTATAGCAGTATATACTTACTCTACAGTAGTCTCTACCGACTCTGCAATAGTATCTCCCGACTTTACAGTAGTATCTACCGACTCTACAGTAGTATTTACCGACTCTATAGTCGTGACTACTGACTGTAGTAGTATCTAGTGACTACAGTAGTTTATACTGACTGCAGTAGTATCTACCGACTCTATAATAGTGTATATTGACTCTATAGCAGTAGCTACTAACTCTACAGTAGTATATATTGACTATAGTAATATCTACTAACTCGAAAGTAGTATCTACTGACTCGATAGCAGTATCTACTATCACTACAGTAGTATGTGCTGGCTGTAGTAGTAACGACGATAACTACAGCAGTATGTACTGGCTCTAGTAGTAGCTATACTAACTCTATAGCAGTGTGTACTGGCTGTCGTAGTATCTATACTAACTCTATAGCAGTGTGTACTGGCTGTAGTAGTATCTATACTAACTCTATAGAAGTGTATACTGGCTGTAGTAGTAGCTACACTAACTCTATAGCAGTGTGTACTGGCTGTAGTAGTAGCTACACTAACTCTATAGCAGTGTGTACTGGCTGTAGTAGTAGCGATACTAACTCTATAGCAGTGTGTACTGGCTGTAGTAGTAGCTACACTAACTCTATAGCAGTGTGTACTGGCTGTAGTAGTAGCTACACTAACTCTATAGCAGTGTGTACTGGCTGTAGTAGTAGCTACACTAACTCTATAGCAGTGTGTACTGGCTGTAGTAGTAGCTACACTAACTCTATAGCAGTGTGTACTGGCTGTAGTAGTAGCTACACTAACTCTATAGCAGTGTGTACTGGCTGTAGTAGTAGCTATACTAACTCTATAGCAGTGTGTACTGGCTGTAGTAGTAGCTATACTAACTCTATAGCAGTGTGTACTGGCCGTAGTAGTAGCTATACTAACTCTATAGCTGTGTGTACTGGCTGTAGTAGTAGCTCTACTAACTCTATAGCAGTGTGTACTGGCTGTAGTAGTAGCTACACTAACTCTATAGCAGTGTGTACTGGCTGTAGTAGTATCTATACTAACTCTATAGAAGTGTATACTGGCTGTAGTAGTAGCTACACTAACTCTATAGCAGTGTGTACTGGCTGTAGTAGTAGCTACACTAACTCTATAGCAGTGTGTACTGGTTGTAGTAGTAGCGATACTAACTCTATAGCAGTGTGTACTGCTGTAGTAGTAGCTATACTAAATCTATAGCAGTGTGTACTGGCTGTAGTAGTAGCTACACTAACTCTATAGCAGTGTGTACTGGCTGTAGTAGTAGCTATATTAACTCTATAGCAGTGTGTACTGCTGTAGTAGTAGCTATACTAACTATAATAATAATCTTTGGTTCTTTCTGTAAAAGCACGTAGATAGAAAAATATTAATTAAAAAAGTGAATAAAATTAATGAAAATAATAATAATAAAATAACCATTAATGTAGACTGTAGCCTGGTTTTTAATCGGAGTGAGTGTACTGGCAGTCTATAATGTAGACTGTTGCCTGGTTATTAAGTTTGGTGAGTGTACTGGCAGTCTATAATGTAGACTGAGCGATGTAAGGAAATACATAAATAATAAATAGCACTAAATTCTTCATTTAACTACTTTAAAGTTGACGGATGGGAAAATCGAATAGCGCTGGCTCACCACGGTGCTTATCGCGTGGTACCTGCCTACTTTTTTAAAACGGAAACCCCACGGTTCGCGAGCCAAATCCTTGGCACGTTTCATCCACACACACACACACAGAGAGACAGACAAAAAAATACGTTTAATCGGTAAGACTAGCGGGAAGTACCTGGCGTTGCCTGGGCGAAAAAGACAGACACACACATCGACTTACACAGACTTACAGACATTGACCCACACACAAACACATCAACTCACACACACACACACATAGCGACTAAGATACACACACACATGGACTTACACACACATATGGACTCAAGCACACACATCGACTTACACACATCGACTCACACACATACATAGACTCGCACACATCGACCTACACACACATATGGACTTACACACACATATTGACTAAGAGACACACACATGGACCCATGCACACACATTGACTCACACATATACTCAGACACAACACCCTACACACACACACATATGGACTGACACACACACATGAACTTACGCACACATTGCCCTACACACATACACATATGGAATCACACACACAGACATCGACTTTAGATACACGCACATGGAGTTACACACACATATCGACTCACACACACACACATAAACGTACGCACACACTTCGACTCACACACACATACATCGACTTTCACACACACATCGACGCAGACATGCACATGGACTCACACGCACACATGGACTTAGACACACACATTAGAATTTTAAAAATTACCAACCTAATTGTGAAATATTAGTTGTCTACACACACACCATGCACACACATTGATTAACACACACACATCGACTGACACACACACACATCGACTGACACACACACACACACACATCGACTGACACACACACATCAACTCGCACACATACATCGACTTATACACACACGGACGTTCACACACACACAAATTGTCGCAGACACGCACATGGACTCAGACGCACACAAGGACATAGGAACACATGTAATAATACAAATAATAACCAAGTAAATTGTGAAATATGAGTTGTCTGCACACAAAAAAATATGTTTGTTTAAAAATAAGGTGATTGTTTAAAAAATTGGTTTGAATGTACATAAGTTTAGTGAAAGAAGCAAGAAAATGAAATAATAGTTGCCTGCACACAAACAATATTATTGTAAGATTTCTAAGGCGATAATGTAAATTATAGGTTTCTTTTGCTACGTGCGTTTAGCGAAAGAAGCAGGAAAAATAAATACTATTTGTCTGCACACAATAAATATTAATTTAATATTTACAAGGTGATTATTTAAATAATAGGTTTCTATCTATGTGAGTTTAGCAAAAGAGTTAAAGTTCATTTATTAGGTATAGCCCTGTGAGCCATTCGGCTCTTGAATTGGGTGCAACCGCAACAAACAAAAAACAAAAACATGAACATGAAAACATATTAAAGTGACTGTGCAAACTGAAAATCCAGGAAAAAAAACAGCAAAAATTCCAGAAAAAAGCACCGTGCACCAACGCTGTGTGCAAAAATTCCAGTGGGATGCAAGTCAAACAACAACAACCACAAGACAACTTAGATTGAGGCCATCAGTCTCACTCCGTACTACAACAAACAAACATGGCCAAACCAAAAAACTTTTCGAAATCACCAAAATAAAGCCATAAAAGCAATGTAACAGTGATCATAGGAACTGTGACCGAATGTTCACAATAAACAACATAAACAACATGAACCACCAAACCCTGCAGCCATAGCTGGCTGCATGAGTCACTCCACAACATCAGGAGCATCAGTCGGAGTATAACATTTTTCAATGCACCTTTAAGATCAGCACAATAAATCAAAACACAGATAATACTTTGCAGCGGTCATCCGGAGCGAAACATTTTATTTTATTTTAGGCCACTGAATAGTAGTGGCAGCTAGGGGTGTACAACTCCTCTAGAGCAGTTTTGAGTGAAGATCTCATAGGTAGTGATTCAAGTTGCAGTTTATTGGCAATAGCATTCCAAACTTATTTTTTTAATATCAGTTTTCTATGTATGTGAGTTTAGCGAAAGCAGCAAGAAAATATAACTTTTGTCTCTCCCTCTCCCTCAAATTGAGCAATCTTTGGAAGAACGTAATCAACCAGGTTGGGGTTGTTGACTGTTGTGTTGGCTGACTTTGTGTTGTATTGCATTATATTTCCAAGTTTACTGTGTTTGTTTTCTCATTCATTTGTACCTGATGATGGTTGCTTGTGTTGCAATCAAAACGTCGTATTCTATTATTATATAATTTAATTTCTTTCTACGTGACTTTACTGAAAGAAGCAAAGAGTAAAATATAACTTACTTAACGTTGCCGTGGTGAGGCCTAGTCCCGTGCAGAGCCCCCGGCCTCGCCTAGATTGGCCAGCCGGCCGAGATGGCACCTTGGCAGGCTGGGGGCTGGGCTGCTCCTCCCGCCCGCGCTTCAATAATACTATCTAAGCGCTATAATATGAATATGTACGGACTCTATAGTAGTAACTGGACGCATTGGGGTGGTGGGAGAAGAGGACATCACACTAAAGAATTAACCTCAGTGTTCTGTGTTTTTTTGTTGCATTCGTAACGCGAATGAAAGTTTTTGCCGATCGTGTGTGCGTTGCTAGGGGCAACCCCTGTCAGCGTTTCGCGCATGCACAATTGCGTGCTTTGTCCCGCGCCGAGTGGCTAGCTAAATTATTAAATTAAGAGAAATTGCACTCAATAATTAATTTAACTACTTTTAAGTTTACGGATGGGAAAACGGAATAGCGCTGGCTCACCACGGTGCTTACGGCGTGCTACTTTTTCGTGGTATCCGGCTACTTTTCAAAAACATAAACCCCACGGTCCGAGAGCCAAATCCCCCGCAAGCGAGCATGCGCAGACAGACGGACAGACAAAGAATGACGTTTATAGGTAAGATGACAAAGGGCCATTGACTGTGAAATGTCTCTTATATATTTAATTTTAAGGCAATTTTTTGTCAAATGTGTTGAGTTTTTTGTGCTCGTGCACTATTGCCAACACAGCATCAACAAATAATGTTAACTTGTTTTTGACCGTTTTTATACGTTTTATTTTTAAGACATTTCAAATATCACAGGACGCCTCAGAAAGAGAAATAGAACCGATGATGAGAAGCCGTTGCATCATCGCCACCTTTTTTCCCCATTGTAGATGGGACACAGCTGGAGCTGGGCACACGGCTGCTGTTGCCACACGTAACGGGCATCCTCCAGTACCTGGCGGGCGTTGTCAAGGACCGTGACAAGATGAACAGCAAAAAATTCCACGATCAAGTTTCCAAGAACCTCAACATTTTGTCTCGGTTAGTACTCGGATGAATCTTATGCAAAGGTTCACTCGTAAAAGCAAGCCATGCTGTTATTGTCTTACAATTGAATGGCAACCTTGGCTGTGTGGCATGTTATGGTCGATCAATTTTAAAGTTAATTATTCGACCCTGAGTGCAATTTGACATGTCAAATATATATAGTTTTTATCTAGTTTTTTTCATATATAGTTTTTAAATAGTTTTTTCAGTTATACTTGACCACATATAGGCATGACTTTACTATGGGGCACTGCGGTGCCGAGATTTTATCTCCTCCTTGTACGCTTGAGATCGTGGGTTCGATCCCGGCCAGACGATGCCTGGTTCACAGCAGCCGCACCTTTACATCAGCCTCACCTTAACAACTCTTTTCAACCAGTCTACACAACAAAGGCTCATTCCTAACAGCGTGCTTCAGCCGCACCGAACCTCACAATATTAATATCCAGGGCCTACCATGGCTCCTCCCACCCTCAACCAGTATATATACAAGGACTATTTTCTTGGAATTTCTCTTACTTGATACAGCTATCGTGCTGTGACGGTTCCACCTGAAGACGGAGGCTTGTGTTGTCTCCGAAACGTCGTGATTTTTATTTTATTTTTATTTGACTTTTATTTATTTTAATTTTTTACCACCGTGACTTTACCGAAAAAACCGAGTTTTCATGTTCTTTCCGTGGTTGCGCCTATTTTTCTCTGGGCCCTCCAGTTTTTCCCTCCATTTAGAAACGTGCTTTTAGATTAGTTGGCTACTGCAGTAAATTCACACATGGCCAGGTCGCCTCTGAAAAAGAGCTCAGTGGGCTCTACCTGGTAAAATACAAAATAGTTTAGTTTATACACAAATACGATTGTACAGTGTGTTGTTTGCACTCAGGCTGTCCCAATGCAGACAGGACATCCTGGGTATTATAATGATGTCTGAGTATATACAGTATACAATATTAAAACATAACGATCCAATTTCAGTACTTTATTCTAATTATGCACTCAGTGTCATGATGAGGTGAAGAGGCACTCTTATAGATCTGAATGAGCTCTTTCATTCCGAATAGCATGTTTTACTGTGTCATGAAACAGTGATGATCATGTTTCCATGATTTATAACAGGCAGTAATCACAGTTTAAGTTGTATTAGTCTTGCTGCACAAGTGTTCCATTCATTGTGTTACGTTTGTTACAGTCTGGTCAACACAGTTTTGGGATGGCTGTTATAATACCACTTTATATACTTTGGTTCCTTGTTTGGCAAGTTTTAACAGTACATTATATCAGTCCCATTTAACATTACATTTATTGGATTTACACACATACACATCACTGTAAAGGAGTATTTTTTAATGCATTTATCACAAAGTTATTTATTTAGGGCTGGACCTATTAAAATATAGTCTTCAGCCTCAGAATATATGCAATGTTATGTGCAAATCATATTACAGTGGTACCTTGGTATACGTCGTTAATTCGTTCCAGAAGGTTTGACTTATACCGAAAATGACGTATCCCAAACGAATTTTCCCCATAAGAAATAAAGGGAAAGGAAATAATCCGTTCCAGAGTATAAGAAATTATATTTTATGTGGCATATTATAGATTAATGGGGTTGTATAAAATAATTTAGACACTAAATAAATTGAATTTTTTTTTACGTCACTTTACCTTGCTGAGAGGAGTTGATAGCCTACGAGGATGGTGGTGAGGAAGGGGAGGAGTCGTGAACGGGGTAGACACGGGTATGTGGTGACTCATCCAGACCCATACAAGTTCTAGCAAGCGCGTCATATTCCAAGCAAGACGTCGTATCCCAAGACATTTTTTTTTCGTCAAAACACAACGTATACCAAATTCGACGTATTCCAAAGCGGTCGTATACCAAGGTACCACTGTATAATGTTACGTATCAGCTAATGGAGCAATTACATGCAGACCTTGCTTAGCACTCGAGGTGCGTTCCTGGAGAAGTGAGCACAAATAGAATCGCCACAGTGGCGAGATGTTAATGTTAACTACCTCGCCTGGTATTCAGGAGGTCGTGGGTTAAAACCCGACCCTGACGCCTGTATATTTGGTGTTTGCATGTTCTCCCTGTGGTCGTGTTGGATTTTTCTCTAGGTCTTCCGGTTTTTCCCTTCACATTTAGAAACATGCATTTAGAATATTTGGCTGCTATAATTTTCCACATGGTAAGCCACTTCGTTGATCTATCATTTGTGGCCAGGTCGCATCTGAAAAAGAGCTCTATAGCTCTAAGTGGCGCCCACGTTGCTTGGTTGAGTAGAGTATGTCGCTTTCATTGGCTGAGTGAATGTAAATAAAGATGTTGACTGTTGTTTTTCCTTTGGCCAGCGCTCTGTTCACTCGTAAGCACTTTTTAGGTTTTGGGATTTTATTCATTTAAAAAAAAAAAAATTCTAGGACAAAGATCGCGTTCTACGGGATGACAATGTCTGCTAAGCAATGACTGCTTGTAATGTATATTGCACTCGATGTGCAGTTCACACATTCATGTTACAGGTATCCCACTTGATTTTATCTGGCTTGTGTTTTTTCATCAGTTATTCAGGTTCTCTGCTGACATGTTGGTAATTGGAACTGTGGTTTCGCAGAGTGAGCAAGTTCGTGGTGAACGAGGAGCAGAGCTCTCTTCTCATCGGTCTGCTCGTGCCCTACCTCTCCAAAGCCAACCTTGGACAGGTTTCTAGACGCACAAGTCAATATGAAATTATCCAAGACTGTTCGCATCCTATGCTGTTATACTGTGACTTGACTAGGATTACTACTAAGCTGACATTGCTGGCTGTGTGCATGTGAATGCAGGACATGGAGGTGGACATCCTGGAGACAATCATGAACCTATTGAAACGCGTTTCTGTTCCTGGGAGTTACCTCAAGCCTCTGGCATGTCTCCTGTCATGCCTCCAAAACAAGCTCTCTCGACAGGCCCTCTCTGCCGTCTTCCAGGTAATCTCATTGCATTCACAAACGACGCTTTGTGATGGTATTGTGTTATGTTTTGGATAGTTTTGCGTCAAACTGGGACCCATATCTTTCGGAGAGAGTCCTTGCCTTTTAATAAACATCTTCCGTTTTACCAGCTTTGGTTCAAGCAAGCCTGCCTCTGCTGACAAGACACTCAATGTCAAAAGCGATCCAGAGTTTGCTTGCATTAAACCAATACTGCTGTAATGTAGCTCTCATTGACACCGTCTTGTCTTTCCGTATATTTATTGGAATAAAGTCCACTGACAACTCAACAAATAACCACGAGTGACTATATACACTTAATGAGAAGAAACTATTCTGGGACAACATAGCTTGTAGTCTCAAGACATCTCGAAGACGACGGAGACGACCCGTTCCAAGGCGACGACGACGGCGTTCCCCACCAACAGCCCCCCAGGTCCGGCTCGCGACGGCTCTTATGCCTCTGCCGGTCCGGCCACGCCCCTATTCTCGAATTCTACTCGCCGCACCTGCTCTGTCAATCTCCGCCCTTATTACACTTCGCCGCCATTGGATCCCGTGCTCCCCCTCACGTGACCCTGTCAACGTTTGTCTCATCAATCATCATTAGCAAGTCCATGAGTAACCACATTGTCCCGGGGAACCATATTGTCCAACTATCGCTCCGTACTGGAGAGACAGATATGGGAAGTAGGAAATATTATTCCATTTACTCTGCTCACTTTTAAATGTGTTGCTTGAGTTATGCCTCCTGATTTGTGAGAAGGGCCTACATTCTTGTAAAGACATCAAATCTGAATAACTTGTATGTTGTGATTATTTGGTTGTATTAATTGATTGCGTTTTTTTGCAAATGTGTTGTTTTTCACAGACCCTTGGGGAACTGGACAATACAGTCACATACATCACAGATGTCATTGTACAGGTATGTGTCGTCAGTGTACATAGACAAAGATCCCCCTTATAGCCTTAACATACTGTTGAGGCAAGTGCTGTTAGCGAGCAACTGAAGGCCGGCACGATACACGAGGGGGTGGGTGGCAAACACCACGCCCGACCGCTTTTGGCTCCCGAGTGGCGATATCTTTACATGCTGCACCAGGTACTCATTTGAGGCTGAGTCGACTTGGGGGAGGCCCAAGGCCGGTTCAAATAATCGTCACTGGTGTAAGCCGTGAGCGGGAATCGAACTCGAGTCGTCGGGTTTGTAACGCAGTGTGCTAACCGCTGGTGATGTTTATACACCACACCAGGTAACGTTCGCACACTCACTTTCACACACTCACAAACTCACTCCCAGCGGGCTACTGTGATTCATTACTTCTCGCAGAGAATCGCTTCGCTGAACAAAATCGTTCCGCGGTTCCATTTGCAAGTGCGAGTTCGCGTTTGCAAGTCGATAAAAAGAAATATATCTCATAGAAGCTGGTTCGTAAGTGCAGATCTTCGTATTTCGAGGACTGCCTTTGTGCATAGTCATTGTACAGGTATGTGAAGAGTGACTGCTACCAAAGACAAACAGTGGCTTAAGGAACAAGGAAAAATGTTAGAAAAGGATTTACCTTTTCTGGCATAAATAGAGGTGTTAAGATATTCAATCACCAACTAGACACCTGTTACAAGGCATTACAGCTGCACAAACAAGATATACATGTGGTAAAACGTGCAAACACATATGCATTTATCCTGTACGAACTCTGCTTGGAACTGATTGGCCTATACCAGAGACAGCCTCTCAGGCTCCCTGTTGGCATGTTTTACCTCAACTGTGTCGTTAATACAGACTCGATGCCTTGTAATAGTTGTCGTTTAGACGTCTTGACACCTCCTGTATTTATGGCATTCATGTCATTCAGTATCTTGGTAATGACAAAAGAGGCCAATAAATATAACACAGAAAACTGCTTACTTTCTCATGACATTCTTAGCATCAGACATATGGCTGATACGGTAAATGTTTCTGTTGAGCTCAGAGCATATTTTTTTAACTGTCTATGGGGTACTTCCTGGTCAGCGGAAATAAATAACTCAACATAAAAAAAGAAACGAATAGAACTCTGTTAGGTGTGGGTGGTGGCATAGCCGGCATGTCAACTCTGCTATAATCTGTAAAATATGAATAGGTGATGGAAGGTTTTTACCCTTTTAACTGGTACAAAACTGACACCTTTATTCAAGGCATCATGTTTGCAATGACCACAACACAAGTAGTCAATAAAGCAAACAAAAAGAAGCAACTCTGATAAGGATAATAATATGCACTGTCATTGAAGTTGATTGGCCCACACCCGAGACGGCTTTCTTTAGAGCCTAGTCCCTATTGGTGTAGGGCCAGATGACACCAGAAGGCGTACAACTCAAAAACAGTGCAATATCAGAGTATTGAGAGTTCGGGGTAAACATTTACACTATGAGATCTCTTTTACCAGTGGCAAAATATAATGGAAGGTTTTTATCCTTTTAACTGGTACAAAACTGACACCTTTATTCAAGGCATCATGTTTGCAATGACCACAACACAAGTAGTCAATAAAGCAAACAAAAAGAAGCAACTCTGATAAGGATAATAATATGCACTGTCATTGAAGTTGATTGGCCCACACCCGAGACGGCTTTCTTTAGAGCCTAGTCCCCATTGGTGTAGGGCCAGATGACACCAAAAGGCGTACAACTCAAAAACAGTGCAATATCAGAGTATTGAGAGTTCGGGGTAAACATTTACACTATGAGATCTCTTTTACCAGTGGCAAAATATAATGGAAGGTTTTTACCCTTTTAACTGGTACAAAACTGACACCTTTATTCAAGGCATCATGTTTGCAATGACCACAACACAAGTAGTCAATAAAGCAAAGAAAAAGAAGCAACTCTGATAAGGATAATAATATGCACTGTCATTGAAGTTGATTGAATGTTTACCCCGAACTCTCAATACTCTGATATTGCACTGTTTTTGAGTTGTACGCCTTCTGGTGTCATCTGGCCCTACACCAATGGGGACTAGGCTCTAAAGAAAGCCGTCTCGGGTGTGGGCCAATCAACTTCAATGACAGTGCATATTATTATCCTTATCAGAGTTGCTTCTTTTTGTTTGCTTTATTGACTACTTGTGTTGTGGTCATTGCAAACATGATGCCTTGAATAAAGGTGTCAGTTTTGTACCAGTTAAAAGGGTAAAACCCTTCCATTATATTTTGCCACTGGTAAAAGAGATCTCATAGTGTAAATGTTTACCCCGAACTCTCAATACTCTGATATTGCACTGTTTTTGAGTTGTACGCCTTCTGGTGTCATCTGGCCCTACACCAATGGGGACTAGGCTCTAAAGAAAGCCGTCTCGGGTGTGGGCCAATCAACTTCAATGACAGTGCATATTATTATCCTTATCAGAGTTGCTTCTTTTTCTTTGCTTTATTGACTACTTGTGTTGTGGTCATTGCAAACATGATGCCTTGAATAAAGGTGTCAGTTTTGTACCAGTTAAAAGGGTAAAAACCTTCCATTATATTTTGCCACTGGTAAAAGAGATCTCATAGTGTAAATGTTTACCCCGAACTCTCAATACTCTGATATTGCACTGTTTTTGAGTTGTACGCCTTCTGGTGTCATCTGGCCCTACACCAATGGGGACTAGGCTCTAAAGAAAGCCGTCTCGGGTGTGGGCCAATCAACTTCAATGACAGTGCATATTATTATCCTTATCAGAGTTGCTTCTTTTTGTTTGCTTTATTGACTACTTGTGTTGTGGTCATTGCAAACATGATGCCTTGAATAAAGGTGTCAGTTTTGTACCAGTTAAAAGGGTAAAAACCTTCCATTATATTTTGCCACTGGTAAAAGAGATCTCATAGTGTAAATGTTTACCCCGAACTCTCAATACTCTGATATTGCACTGTTTTTGAGTTGTACGCCTTCTGGTGTCATCTGGCCCTACACCAATGGGGACTAGGCTCTAAAGAAAGCCGTCTCGGGTGTGGGCCAATCAACTTCAATGACAGTGCATATTATTATCCTTATCAGAGTTGCTTCTTTTTGTTTGCTTTATTGACTACTTGTGTTGTGGTCATTGCAAACATGATGCCTTGAATAAAGGTGTCAGTTTTGTACCAGTTAAAAGGGTAAAAACCTTCCATTATATTTTGCCACTGGTAAAAGAGATCTCATAATGAATAGGTGAGTCAAATATATATGTTCTGGATATTGAAAAAAAACTATTGTTTAACTATGTTTTTATTTTGAGTATGCAAGTCTGGCACGTGGGATTGTTTTCCCCTCTCGGAACAACTTTGATGTGACTGTTGTTTCAGTATCAATTTACTTATCTTTTTGGTGTGTGTAGTCATGTACGATATTACACAGTAAGCACCGTCTTGCATTCCCTATCCTTTTCCGTGAAAATAAAATGCTCACTGGGACAAAATGCACTAGCCCCATGACTTTGCGCTTTGGACTGTCAATGTGGTTTTATTCATCAACAAGTGTTTGGAGGCACACATTTCCTATCTGTAGCCTGGTTCGAGAGTGAAAATTCCAAATTACAATGTCAAAGATGAATCAATCCATTGGACAGCAACTTTGGACTCCCACAGTTTAAATAAATATTCTGATTCTAACTTATTTTATCGAGCCCTAGAGGGATGAGGAACCATATGGACTCAATTGTTTTTTTAACTTGGTCACACAAGCCGTGAACTCTGACCATGGCACCACCGGGCTGGTTATAGTTTGGATGGATGTGTGAATATTTCCAATCGGTTGATGATGAGTTTCGCTGGTAATTACAACCAGTTTCATCAGGTGATTTTGCCAGAATTCCCTCCAATACACCGGTGTGGTGAACTAGTAACTCATTGGCACATTTTTTTTACGTGACAAATCTTACTAATTGGCTGTGTCGGGTGGGGGAGGGTTAATGACACATTTATACTTACGTGATCTTAACCCAAAAAAAATCACCTTTTGTGCTGAAGGATTGTTACTCACCAAAGTATTTTTTTTTCCCTGTATCCATTTTACAGATGATTAAGTATTATACAGTACCTTAGAAAACATATATACTTGTACATAAATTATATTCATTAACAGTGCAATTTATTATTTTGACTCAAATTGTGCCTATGCGGTAGGTAATTAATGCTGTTCAGTGTGTTTGATTCTTGATTATTTTCTTTGTACCTATCTACGTGACTTTACCGAAAGAGCCAAAGAATGTGTTTGATTAGCTTTTTGTATTTGAACTCTGCTATGTTTGCCTCTGTTACATGTGTGTGCACGTGTGTGCATTTGTGTGCGTGCTGCAGATGAATGCCTTTGATCGCAGGCATCTCGACGATATCAATTTTGACATCCGCCTCGAGGCATTCCAGGCGGCCACAAAGTACGTGGCTGGCATGGAGAAGGTGGACAGCGGCTATCTGCTGCCACTCCTGCACAACTGCTTCTACTCCATACAGGTGCGTCGAGTGTGAACGCTCGGCTCGTATGCACGAGCGACTTGCATTGCGCCATCAGAGCAAGGCGCGTGGGGATGGTGATGTCGTTTGTGTGGGGAAGCTGTCGTCCAGCAGTGGGTTGACAAAGAGCTGTAAATTGTCTAGGTTTTCACCTGAAGTCTTTGTAACTGAGGAATTGTGTCCCATGAAGATTAAAGAGGGGAGGGGCTGTGGTGCTGAGAATATTCAGCAGATAATGGAGTGAATGGTAACTGAGCACCACCTGCTGTTGTTACACAAGGTAGCCAATGAGCCAACGTGTGTGTGTGTGTGCTACTGTCATGTGGTTCCGTGCTACGGAGGCTGTTGATTTTAAATGTTTATGGCGTTCGGGTGGCACTGTCAAGAGATGTTAACTACCTCGCCTGGTATACAGGAGGTTGTGTGTTTGATCCTGACCCCGACAGCTTTATATATATTGAATTTGCGTTTTCTCATGTGTTCGCGTGGATTTTTCTCCGGGTCCTGCGGTTTTTCCCTCCACATTTATAAACGTGCATTTAGAGTATTTTACTTGTGATAAGCCACTTTCTTGAGCTATCGTTTGCGATGGCTTGGTCGCTTCTGAAAAAGAGCTATGTAGCTCAGTGGGCCTTACCTAGTAAAATAAAAATAGTTTATCTTTTTTTTTTATATAGCTGAAAGAGAAGCAATGTGACCCTTTTTGTTAACACCTGCTCCATGGTTATGCGGTCCCTTGCACCCCACTTAAATTTCCCTCTTGTGTACCACCCCCCCACCTGCATCTCTTTCCCCAGCTGACTGAAATGGCCCTCTCCGACAATGCCAGCTTGTGCCTCGCGACGGTGGTGCAGCGCTTGGCGATCATCTCGCATACGGAGGAGGAATTCCGAGAGGTCATCACCCGCACGCTGCTCGTGGCTGTGCGGCGCGGCCTCAAGTCCCAGACGCAGGTTCGACTCTAGCAGTAGCAGCCGCCTCCACACCTCCACGCCTTTCCACAGTGGCAGCCGTTTTTCATTATTTTTCTTATATTTGTCATAATCGTTTATGCCTAAATATACAGGAAGAGGGGTAGATCATTTTAATAAGATTCGCTCAGAGATTTTTCTATATCCACAAGTGTTTTTTTTGGGTTAAGTCACATAAATATAAATGTGTCGTTAAACCCGCCAACACCCGATGCAGCCAGTTAGTAAGGTTTGTCACGTAAACAAAACGTGCCAATTAGTTACTAGTTCAGCACACGGGTGTGTTGGAGAGTAAACCCGTGTGTACATGTTTGATTGCTGGTGAAGAGAGGCTTGCGGAGTCCCAATGTGGTTTCAAACTGGGGCAGTCCTGAAGGACACCATATTTTATATCAGTCTGCTCCGACAGAAGTTTACAGAATTTCAACAGCACCTAAATATCTGCTTTATTGATCCCTCTGCTAACCCTTTACTCACAATCATGTGGGACCTTCACAATAGTGGGCAGGCTCTGGTAAAGCCGTGTGGCCAGGAGTCAGAACCATTCCCTATTCACCTTGAAGCGCGACAGGAATGTCCATTAACATTTGCTGTTTTTAACATATTTGACCGTGTAGTCTGAGAAGCTTTCCATGGCTGTACCAGAGGAATTTCCATCTGGAACAGATCCAGTGGGAGGCTGATCGATGCCGAGGTGCTGTCAAGACATTGCTCCTTATTGTTCAATCATGCTTTGCGAAGGTGTTGGAGATGCTACTGATGAACCTGGAGTGTGCTATTTCAAGATGGCGCTATACAATTAATCTCACAAAAAACAAAGCATCTTCCACGGGTATTTTATGTCATTAAATACTCAATCTCCTCCACTCAAGAGTGATGGGGCAGTTGTGCAGAGTATAGAATTTTCCGTACCTGGGCAGTGTCCTTTTGACCAGCTTTGGTTTGGCAGCAGAGGTCTCACTGAACCAGTCGAGAGGCATTCTCTTTTCATAAGCTGCATAATTCTGTGTGGACGCTACCATATGAAGCTCTGGGTTTTTTATGGCCACAGTTATGCCCTCCCTTCTCTGTGCTTTTGAAACGTGGAGCCCTTCAAAAGAACATCTCCAGTTTTAAACATTCATGCTGGCCTGCCTACGACCCATCCTGGGTTAACCATACTGGACTGTGTAAGGAGCTCACAGAACCTTAAACGATCTGAACACAGTACCATCAGCGAGTTCTTCCGGCAGGCGAGATTGTGTTGGCTGGGGCATGTAGCCCGCATGCCCAGCCACCTCATGCCCAAGCAGCTTTGTTTCGCTGGATAGAGGGGGATTAACGGGCACAGCACGGGTTAGAGAAGAGATGGATTGATATGGTATGAAACGATATGAGCTGATTTGACTTGCCGATGACGAGTTCCAGCGGTGTCAAGATCAGCCTCTGTGGAGAAGGCTTGTGAAGGACGCAACTGGTCAGTCGCCCTCCAACAACAACAGAGGGCAGAGGAGCGACGCTCACAACAATGAGCGGCACAACAGGTAGCTAAATAGTTTTCAGTGGGGAGCACAGGCGGTTTATCTGCCAGTCATCTCAGTCATCAACCCATGGCACCTGTGTCTGTCCCGTGACCTGTCGGCGAGCCTTCGACACTTCAAAGTGCACCTGGCCTGGCATCGGTGCCATGGGTGATGTCACCGTCACTTAATGGCGAATGGTGGGTGATGTTGATTGCTGGTGTGTGAGTGTGTGATGTGTGGGGAGCGGTAGTACAATGGTTAGCGCGCTGCGCCACGAACCCGATGACCCGAGTTTGATTCCCACTCATAGCCAACACCAGTGATGGTTATCTGAACTGGTGCTGGGCCTCCCCTAGGTCGAATAAGCCTCAAATGAGTACATGGTGCGATGAGTAAATATTGACTCTCAGGAGACAAAGGCGTGTGCCGTGCCAGCCTTTATAGGTGCTACACTAACATCACTTGCTCCTACAGTTAGTTAAAGCTATACGGGGGATCTTTGTCTTTGTTGCTGGTGTGTGCATGTAATTGTTGCCGCCTGTGCGTACCTGAAACTCGCAGAATGTGCTGCACGAGTACGTGGGCCTGCTACGCTGCCTGGTGCACACGTTCCCACACCGTGTCGAGTTCCAAGACCTTGTGACGCTCACTGACCCGGACCCCGAGTCGGACTTCTTTGAGAACATGCGGCACATCCAGGTCAGGGGAGCACCGTTCGTCCATGCTGTTTCATGCCATTAACTTTGTTCACCATGGCTCCTTATGTATATCATTATACGTAGCTAAGTGGTAATTAGCTTCATTCATACAGAATGCTGTTGACTTTTGTTTTGACTGCTGTTGCTTTCTCCAAAATTTTTGTGTCATTGCAATGCCCACTACAAGCGGGCACTCCTATTGGCATCATCTGTATTAATTGTGTCTTTTCCTTATGCGCATTAAATTGGTTAATGGTCATGGAAGCTGCCACTCAAATGCAAACTCTAGACTGGTGGGTTCCCAACTTGTGGTTTGTGAACCACTGGTGCTTTGCACGGCCATGTAAAGTGGTCCCTGGACCCATTGCAGATGAATAGAAAATTCCACAAAGCACCATGTGATTTACTACGCACGGTGGTACGCAAACATTTTTTGAGGGTTGACAGCGACCTGTGGTCCAGAAAATGTGGGAACTCACTTCCTCGAGACCAGTGGTTCTTATCCTTTACTTCAGCCTTGCACCCCTTTGGTTCTCAATAGTTTGATGAAAGAAATTAGTTGTATTTACGTGCCCGTGCTTAATTTGTGTTTTCGATTAATTACCTTCTGAAAATAATCTGGCATCTCTCATACCCCCAAGGAAGGGCATCTCGCACCCCAAGGGGGTGCGTACACCCCAGGTAAAGAACCACTGCTCTAGATCATGTAATTGTAGTGGGGTGCTCTTCTTAAGCTTGAAAAGTGTTGAAATGTATGCTTGCTCAACGATGCGTTTGTGTCGCACTGTGGCCGCCACCTCCTATGCAGGTGTACCGGCGGGCGCGTGCACTGAAGCGCGTGGCGAGGCAGCTGCAGGACGGCTCGCTCCGCATTTGTGCCACTGCATTGCAGAGCTTCATAATGCCCTTTGCCACCACGCCACTCGCCAACCCGAAGTTTTCCAAGGTAACTGCGCGCAGGAACAAAGTCGCAGAGCATGTTATAATTTTCCATTCGCCACAATGTAAAAATAATGATTGATTCTTGACCCTAGATATTGTGACGTAGCTTTGAATTTGCCAGAATGGTGAATGTGAATCGTTATGCTTTCTCCCAAGGACATTTTTTTGGTTAAAGAAAACTACCTGTAAATGGAGGCCTTGTCGAACCCGAAGCCAAGAATGCACAATGATCTGAAGAACATACATGTTTTGACTGCACTATGAAAATGCATAATGACAAAGGTCTTGTCCTTTCCAGAAGTTAACGGTATACCTGGCATGGATCGCCCATATGAATGACTTTAACTTTATCTACAAATTACTTACGTTTAATCTTAATTTTGGAGCTTTCGTGACTGCAGGAATTATTCTTTGGTTCTTTCGGTTAAGTCACGTCTAAAGATAAAATAATAAATTAAAATAATAGCGACGTTTCGATTGCAACACAAGCAATCATCATCAGGCATAAAAGAAATAGCAACAAAAATCTAACTAGAAAACTATAGACAGACATACAAGCAGACAGACATCACAAGGACACAGAGAGAGGACACATATCGGCACAGAGAGAGGGGTCGTTTCTGTGACGGTCCCTTAAATATAGAGAGGGGGGGGCGGGGACGGAGAGAGGGAGGGGGCAGATAAAATTAGCATATCAATGAGTGGACGGCAACGTGTTGCTGCTGCGCAAGTAAGATGACGACGTGGCACGGCACGCAAGCTTGAAAATTAGGAGAAAGGCACACTAAAATTAAATAACCTCACAAAATATCGAAATGTGATGTAATGCAACACAGAGAGTCGGTCAACACACAATTAACGCAGGGACCGTCACAGAAACGACCCCTCTCTCTGCCGATATGTGTCCTCTCTCTGTGTCCTTGTGATGTCTGTCTGCTTGTATGTCTGTCTATAGTTTTCTAGTTAGATTTTTGTTGCTATTTATTTTATGCCTGATGATGATTGCTTGTGTTGCAATCGAAACGTCGCTATTATTTTAATTTATTATTTTATCTTTAGACGTGACTTAACCGAAAGTACCAAAGAATAATTCCTGCAGTCACGAAAGCTCCAAAATTAAGATTGAACCACTTCTACGGGGAAGTTTTAAGCTTATCTTTTTTCTCTCTCTGGCTATTTGTTCTCTCTGCCTGTGTCCTCTCTTTGGAATTTTTACACTTAAATTCTCACTTAGCAATCTTTGAAATACGTAATCAACCAGGCTATGCGTTAATTGTGTGTTGACCGACTCTCTGTGTTGCATTACATCACATTTCGATATTTTGCGAGGTTATTTAATTTTAGTGTGCCTTTCTCTTACTTACGTTTCTACGCGAGGAAGTAGCCGTTGCTGAGCGATGCCTCCTGTCCCCATTTCCCCACCCCTGGGTGCCCCCCTCCTACGTGACGATCCCCAGTCGCCTCCCGCCTCCCTCCTGCAGCCCCTCCCAGCTCGCCCCCACACACCTGCGCCCCCTCCCCTAGCGCAGCCCTCTCCCCACGTACGGCCCCATGCACCCCCTCACCCCGTGCGCCTTTGCCCGTGAGTTGGGTACCCGAGCAGCCCCTCCTCACCGCATGTTCGACCCCTTCCTCCTGATTTCAAGAGCCAGACATGCAGTAAGGGGAGGGAGCCAATTGGGGAGCGTGGTGGGCGGTGCCTGACCTCCAGCCAATGAGAACGCCGGGGACAAATTATCACGCGCCACATCACATTTTTGTTGTTGAAGGTGTAATTTGTTTGACACGTTGAACACAATATGTTGACCAACGCACATGACAGTTATTTTTTTGCATTCGAGTAGCTGTTTTTATTCGGAGCTCTGCCATGCTGACGGTGGTGCGCGCAGATTGAGTTGCACTGTTTTTGTTTCTTAGCAAGAGAATGTGGTGGAGGCCTGTGTGGACGCACTGGGGGCCATCTGCCGGCACCTGCCCTGGAAGCCCTACCTCTACACTCTGCGGCACTACATTCACCTGCTGCAGACTACACAGTTGGAACTTAAACTGGCGATCAGGTAGCGTGTATAGAGCTGCACACGATAACACAGCGCTGTGTGGTGGGGAATTTCATTGCACTTGCTGGGGACACATGAGGTCGGCTGTGTAATTGGTGAGAATAAAAATTTAAGGCACCGTTGGCCATTATTATAATCACCGCCTTTAAACAGAGAAGTATATAGAGGGCTCACATTTTAGGAATGGCCCTTCATGATGTGGGTGAACTGGAAGACCACTGCAGAGAGGTGTTTCTCTGCCATTGTCTACACTCACGGATGGGAAACACACGCTCCACACAAATCCCCCTTCCCCTCACGCCCCTCCACGTTACTGCTCTCCAGCTCACACTCGGTTTGGGGGGAATTATGGTGTATTTTTATTGTTGCCTAGGAGATGATAAAATGGGTTAGTTTTAATTTATTTCTATCCAACAAAGATTGTACGCATCATACGTGTGCATTTTTCTCTCTCTGTGTGTGCAGCTTGCTGATAACTGTGTTGGACGCCTTCCACTTTGACCTTGAGACCTTGCAGAGAGAGGCGGAGCAGAGCATTCAGGAATCTCCGGGTAAGGTTCTGTAAGCGGCACAAACGGGAACAGAGACTTGGTCCAACAGGTGTTGCTAGCGCATCGTTTGCTGCGCTCGTGTCTCTGGCTCTCTCGATCATAGTGTTTGAACACGAACATAAAAACGATGTATGTCCATGCTGAACTTATTTGGAACCGTAAATAGCCACATGTGCTAACCGATTTGTGCGTGGCCACTTCTGTACATCTATGGAAGTCATACTTATTTTTATATTTTTTGTTAAAATATTTCACGTGCAAAATCTTTTGAGATGGAACATCTTCTTGGCAAAGTATTTGATCACCTACTGATTTTGTACGTTTACCCACTGACAAAGAAATGATAGGTTGATTTGAACAGTGAGAGACAGAATAACAACAACAAAATCCAGAAAAACGCATGTTAAAATTTTTATAAATTGATTTGCATTTTAATGAGGGAAATAAGTATTTGACCCCCTCTCAATGAGAAAGATTTCTGGCTCCCAGGTGTCTTTTATACAGGTAACGAGCTGAGATTAGGAGCACACTCTTAAAGGGAGTGCTCCTAATCTCAGCTTGTTACCTGTATAAAAGACACCTGTTCACAGAAGCAATCAATCAATCAGATTCCAAACTCTCCACCATGGCCAAGACCAAAAAGCTCTCCAAGGATGTCAGGGACAAGATTGTAGACCTAGACAAGGCTGGAATGGTCTACAAGACCATCGCCAAGCAGCTTGGTGAGAAGGTGACAACAGTTGGTGCGATTATTCGCAAATGGAAGAAACACAAAAGAACTGTCAATCTCCCTCGGCCTGGGGCTCCATGCAAGATCTCACCTCGTGGAGTTGCAATGATCATGAGAACGGTGAGGAATCAGCCCAGAACTACACGGGAGGATCTTGTCAATGATCTCAAGGCAGCTGGGACCATAGTCACCAAGAAAACAGTTGGTAACACACTACGCCGTGAAGGACTGAAATCCTGCAGTGCCCGCAAGGTCCCCCCTGCTCAAGAAAGCACATATACATGCCCGTCTGAAGTTTGCCAATTAACATCTGAATGATTCAGAGGACAACTGGGTGAAAGTGTTGTGGTCAGATGAGACCAAAATGGAGCTCTTTGGCATCAACTCAACTCACCATGTGTGGAGGAGAAGGAATGCTGCCTATGACCCCAAGAACACCATCCCCACCGTCAAACATGGAGGTGGAAATATTATGCTTTGGGGGTGTTTTTCTGCTAAGGGGACAGGACAACTTCACCGCATCAAAGGGACGATGGACGGGGCCATGTACCGTCAAATCTTGGGTGAGAACCTTCTTCCCTCAGCCAGGGCATTGAAAATGGGTCGTTGATGGGTATTCCAGCATGACAATGACCCAAAACACACGGCCAAGGCAACAAAGGAGTGGCTCAAGAAAAAACACATTAAGGTCCTGGAGTGGCCTAGTCAGTCTCCAGATCTTAATCCCATAGAAAATCTGTGGAGGGAGCTGAAGGTTCGAGTTGCCGTCGGCCTCAAAACCTTAATGACTTGGAGAAGATCTGCAAAGAGGAGTGGGACAAAATCTCTCCTGAGATGTGTGCAAACCTGGTGGCCAACTACAAGAAACGTCTGACCTATGTGATTGCCAACAAGGGTTTTGCCTCCAAATACTAAGTCATGTTTTGCAGAGGGGTCAAGTACTTATTTCCCTCATTAAAATGCAAATCAATTTATAACATTTTTGACATGCGTTTTTCTGGATTTTGTTGTTGTTATTCTGTCTCTCACTGTTCAAATAAACCTACCATTATAATTATAGACTGATCATTTCTTTGTCATTGGGCAAACGTACAAAATCAGCAGCGGATCAAATACCTTTTTCCCTCACTGTATAGAGCAAACAGCGACATGTGTACAAACATTGTAAATTCCATTCTTCTTCAAGGAAGTTGCGGCGTTTTACACATCAGCTTGCGCGTGTAATATTTTTTGTTGAGCCGAGAGCCAATCCCGTGTTGTCATCTCACAGCGGCCGCTGTGGAGGCAGCGATGGATGGAGAGGACGGAGACGATGCGATGCTGCTCGGTGAGGAGGTTGCATGTGGAGAAGGCGAGGCTGCTGAGGCCATGGAGGAAGGCAGCACCCAGCCCCTGGGCCTAGGTGGTGAGGTGGCTGATGATGCTGCTGCCCCTGCTGCCCCTGCTGCCCCTGCTGTCCCCTCGCACTGCCTGAACGGGCAGCAGCTTCAAGAGCAGGTGCAGCAGACCATCACCGCCAACGTGTTGCCCAAGCTGCTCGCCTGCCTCGCCACCAGAGTGAGTCAAGGTGGCCACCACACTGGATCTGTCCTTGTAACCGGACGCTGTACAGCACAGGAACGGCAATGATGTATGAGGGCACGTGGCCAATGTCCAATACAGTATTTATGCCACATTTATTGTTGTTGTTGTTTATAGAAATTATTTTTTATATTTTAGTATTTTAAGTGTTAAGTTGTATTTATGCTCATAGTTCAAAATGCATTCTGTTACGTGGTCTTGTCATTGTTCAAAAAAAGATGCCGTGATAATATATTTGTGGAAAGATTACACCAAGAATGTAAGTAATGCATTTGTTAAATTATCCCATTTGAAGGCCAAGTTTGCCTCCAATACCAACTGTTGTGTTATATTGGTTACGTATTGTATGGTATACTGATTATCTTCTCGTTTTGTGTGATATGGAATATCATGTAGCCGTGTGGTTGATGCTGTATGCTAAAAGACTTGTTTTGTATAATTTTCACTTTGTGCTGTGTAAGGTCTGTGCAGTATATCTCATAAACATGGGTTTGTACACCAGGCGGGATGTGAACCACGTTCTGCAATAATCCGCGTACCGATTCCCACTGCTGTGGGTCTCTCATTGTGTGAGTGGCGTTGGGCCGTGTTTTATCGAGTGGTGTCTCCCGCTGTGTTTCCCGCTGTGTGCCCCGCTGTGTAGAGCAAGGCAGAAATGGACCACAAGGCAGTGCGCACGCGAGGGGTGGACGAGGAGCAGGTGGCTCGCATCCCGCTCGCGCTCGCCGTGGTTAAGCTGCTGCAAGCCTTGCCAAGCAAAGTTTTGGAGGCAAACTTGCCCAGGTGGGGGAGCCTAACCTGGCTTACTATGCAATGTATAACATGTGTGTAAATGGTAGCCCGCATTTATAAAATTATAAGGGAGACACTTTTAGAATATTATTTTCCCAATTCCATGGAATTGCAGGACTGTGGGAGGCTTTTAATGTCATGGGTTTCCTATTTCTCTCAACTATGCAGAATGTATGTTTTCTCTGTATATATAAATACAGGGCTCTGTACAGGATGAAGTTGTGGCACAGTGGTTAGCGCACTGCGCTATAAACAGTGATCCTAGTTTCATTCCTGGCCACAAGCTAACATCAGGGGAGAGTAATATTTAAATCAGTCTTGGGCTTCCCTTCACAAACTGGCAGTGACCATTGTGGTGAAGTATGGTCAAACAACTCCCTTACCAACATGGTGTGCGGGAGCCCTTCAACAGTGGATTGAGAATGGGTCGTAAATTATCATGTGTGCTTTATTTTGTATCAAATTATCTATCAACTAGACCGTTTTAAAATTACAGCATCACTTCTCGTAGCATTTTTCCACCAGATATCAGGTGCCTAATGACAGCTGTATCGGTTGGAATTGTATCCAAATAATGAGGATTTAAAGTAAATATTTAATTTCCCTAATAAATATTTAGTGCAACATTTTTTTTGCAATATGGTTCACGTAATGACTGCATGTGAGAAGCTTGATGAATCTTTTGATCCTAATTCATATAAATTACAGACATTACTCTTGTGCAAGGTGCTACCAGGTGGAGTTTTCCTCTGTAGTTCTGTTATGCTGGCAGTGCTGTTAGTTACAGACACAACTTTTGGGTTGTTCATACATTTGATCCTTTGATGAATAGTATCCAATTAGTCTCAGAAAAATACGTGTGCCTAAATAATTGACAAAACGACTCCTGGAGAGATGTTTATTGTTTACCCTATGGCCAGAAAAGCCTCCCTTGAATATTGTTAATATGTCCACTGTTCGTTAACAACCCTTTGCAATCTCTTGCGCACTCACCTCTTTTTACGCCCACATATTTGCAGTCGTGCGTGTAGTTACTGCATCTTGCATTTTGGCCACTCTGCCAAGAACGACGGTGGGGGGGGGAGGGGGGACACTCGCACGGAGACCATGAAGGAAGTTTGGGCACGTTTTGAGGCGGTGTCTTGTTGGTTGCAATGCCATTTCGTGTGAACGCACGAGAATGCGGCATTACAAATGAAATGTTACTGCCTCAAAACGGGGCTGCCCTGTACATTTCTGAAGTAAAGAACAGGTGAAGGGAAAGTGTAATTTTAGAACAAAAAGAGTCATTCTTAATTCATTCGGAAAGCATTCAAATTAATCCCAAAGCGCTGCTGCTGTTGTCTGCCATCTGAGCCATAATATAAATAACGTTTGCCCTTTGGCAATAAAAACGCAGGCTGTTGCTTGTTCTCTACTTCCAGGACTCTTATAGGGCCATTGCTCAAAGGTGCCTTGAAACCCAGGGGGATTTTGCAGATAAAGGAATTCTTGGCCAGGAGAAACTTGTTTAAATTTGTACTTGTTGAACCATGAGAATGTGGGTGAGACTGTGTGGTTGTTTTGGTGTGCGGTGGTCACAGCGTGGTGCTCAAGGTTTGCTTCATGCTGAGGAACCGGCTGCAGGAGGTGCGGGATGTGGCTCGTGGGGTCCTCATCAAGATCGCGGATGCCTTGGGCCCTTCCCATCTGCCCTATGTTCTGCAGGAGTTGAAGTCCACGCTCACAAGGGGATTCCAGGTTACCCTTAATTTCTCCAACAACCCATAATGCTCTACTCCACCGCACTACATCCCACAGACTGTAGCCCACCTCTTGCTTGGCTTTCAGTGCACGTTGCACACCGTACATGTATAGCCCATCCGATACAGCTTTACCGGCCACCTACAGTGTTGGCCAGATTGAAAAGTGGAGAGTGAGGCAGTGACGTATGATAACGTGGCTGATTATATTTTTATTACATTTTACAGCCTCACTAGTTTATGAATCAACTCCACTAGTCAGTTGAACTCCATTTCCAGATCTTTTTTGTAGCACCGCGCATCCAGATAATTCGCTTTAAGGGGGCCAGATGCAACGCAGGTCATCCATCACACCTACTCCCTGGGCATTTCTGGCCGGTAGAGCAGTAGCAGACATGAAGGCCTTCCATAGTACATCCTTTGTTAAACACAGCACCCTGCGAGCATCATGTTACACATTCTGCATATGAATAAAATTACACCCCGTCGCATCACAGGCTGGATGCTGTACATGACGTGCATCCAAACAGGCTCTAGTTAGGTAAATTTGAACATTTCGGGCCCTATGGGCCCTCATCTCCTAGGTCCTACGGAGGGCTTGGGGGGCCTTTGGGCTTCAATTGTAACCTGTAAAGGCTAAGCTAAAGTACTTTTATATGGGTTGGGGGAGAGAAATGGGCTCACCACCCCACCAGCGGGAGAGACTGTGAGCGGGAGCATGGACTTCTTTTTAGGGGAAAGGGGAAGGCAAGGGAAGAGGAACAAAAGTAAGGGGAAAAAGGGTGACCTTTAACTTAAAAAAATCTCATGGTGAAACATCACAGTTCAAATGTGTAGTCATGTTGGATGATGGGTCATAAATTAAGTTTGTTGTAGTCAATCGATCAATGGTGGTTTTATACTGTATACGTGTCGTAAATATGTGTGTCACATTAAGTCCGGTCTACAAAACCGGATGTAATGTTTCCCAAATTTTAAATCAACATTTGAACTGACGTTAAAAAAAAAAACTTGCTTGAATAATAATGTTTCACAAATGTTACGTGATCAAAAATTTTGGACAGACAGAGTAAAAACAACTCACACTTGCTCCATTATAGTATTGATGAATACTCAATCAAAACCATGACTGGATAAGAGCCAGTTGGAGTACTTTTGGAAAGCTGAAATTCAAAAGTACTAGGAGCACACTTTAAGTGGCTTTTGCTGTAAGTGCACATTAAAATGTATTACTTGTTATTCAGTTTGCATGGTTTGCCAGTGATGTTTTCATGCCATTGTACTTGTATTTGCTTGTGCGTGCACGTGCTTGGAGGAGGAATCCATGTGTACACTGTTGGAGGTTCTCCATGCCCATCTGTAATTTATGACCATTCACTGGGAGTAATTATTATCTGGACCTTTTGTTAATTCAGGCTAAAATGTACATGAAAATGGTTATCAACCTTGTTGGTGTTGTGGCTCCCCAATCAAGACCACTGCCCCCCCACCACCACCTACCCCATTCACACAACTAACGTTACTCCGGTCCCAATACAGAGATTACATGTTAATCCCTCGATGCGGTGTGTCCTGTTGCGTATTAGTGTGTCTTTTCACCACAACGTAGCACTGACGTTCCTCTCATTCACGGTCTGCGCCCCTCATAAAAGGTTGGGTATGTGCACTCCACCACAGGTTACCAACCACTGATATGTAGTTTATGTATGTATGTTGAACTTTTGTGTAATCAGAATAGGGAGACGTGGTGCTGCTGCTTTTTGTGCAATAGGCATTAACCACCAGCACTCCTCTCAACAATCTGTGCTGCTCACAAACGGCCTCTGCGTTTCTTTGTTGCAGCTGCACGTAATGTCGTTCACGGCACACTATCTCCTGAAGAGCCTGACGGCCAACATGCAGCCGGGACAGCTGGATCCTTGCGTGAACATCTTCGTTCAGGTAACGTGCGCAGTTCCCTCCACAGCCAACACTTTGTCTCCGGTGACTGAAGTACTGACGAGAAGTGACGTGTAACTCTGTGGCAAGGACTCTGTAAACGTTTGACCCGGTCTAACAAAGTCGTCCGTTTTGTTTTGTTGATCTTGAGACAAGTTTATATTGAAAAGCATCTGGCTGGTTCTGGATGGTGTTTAGGATTGTTTGCGAATTGAAATCCAAGCCAAAGGTCAGCTCGGCCCACAACAGTGGTTGTCTCATGGGGAGGCAATGTGAAATTTCCACCACTCCCTTTTAAGGCCATCATCCAGTCAGGGAAATTTCAGGCAATCGTTGCTGGCAATCGTCACCGCCAATGGTTGCCGCAGCATTTCCAACCTTACTCATCTCATTGCCAAAAACCAAAAGTATGCCGAAAGTGGCACCGAAACCGAATTTCGGTCGGCCTCTAGTGTTGGCCAATTATTGTTCAGCATACACATGTTTCATCATGGCTTGCTTTGATTGTTATGAGAGAATTCTGTCACTATTCCATTGACCACCCAAGTTGCCATAGTGGCTGACGGTTAAGGCATTGCCAGGGATAATTGCCAACAACGATTGCCCAAGTGGATCTTGGCCTTTAGGACCACAAAATGAGATTGAGCTGGAATGAACACACGTTTATAGTTCACTGTAGGAGCAAACAGGTTACTGCTGCATTAATCAGTGATTTTCACAAATCCACTCTGGCTTTTCGTAAGAACCACAACTGTAATAATAGTCTTACACTTTCAAACACAATAAAACTAACACTTATAGTGCAATTCTAGCACTACACGGGTAACTGTTATAGGAACCTTAAATATGTAATTAATGTAACTCTTGTTTCTCCATATTGGCTGATGTTTATTGAGCAACAACTACAATGTTATATTGGGGAGCCAGATAATTGCATCCGTTGCAAGTGCAACAATAACATTTTAACACCTCCATAATCCCAATGAGGTGGATGTTGGCAGGGATTGATGGCGTCATCGTTATCACTCGTCATAATCATCATCACCACGTCACTCTGGTCAGTTTCCCGCATTTTCTATTGATCAATAACATCAGTTGGCCTGTATTTGCAGCACTTACAGAAATATGCTATAAATTACACTGAAGCAACAGTCGTGGCCAGGCATGGCTGCTCTGGCTTCTCACATGAAGTGATGTTGAATGGGCATTTGTTTAGTTTTTTTCACGTGTGTGATCAATTGTTTGTGAAGGTACATTTATCCAGCAACGTGGCGCTCCATTGTAGTGAGCGCCTCACAATTGGAAGCTTGCAAGTTTTAAATGATGGTTGTGGATTGCATCAGCCCATCATCCCTCCTGGATAAATTAAATGATAGCCACTTTGTGGTAAAATCAACAGTGGTTATCCTATTCATAGACACACTCCTGCCAAAGGAATGAAGAATTCCGATTTCTGGCTTAAAGGGTGTAAACAGCAATTGAGCACCGCTTTAGTGCTCATTTGAGCAAGAGATCACTCTGACTTCTTGTTGTACATTGGTGGATGTGTATGCGTGTCTGTCCATGTCCGTGCATGGTTACCCCATCCTGACAGGTGTGTAACAACGAGCTGTTTGGCGAAGTTGCTGAGGAGAAGGAGGTGCAGGGCATCGTGCGGAAGAGCATGGAGGCTCGTAGCTGCAAGAGCTACGACACCTATGAGCTACTGGGACAGTTTGTGAGCTGCAGCCATGTTGCCGCCCTTATCCACCCACTTAAGCAGGTGAGCACGACACGCTTGGTTCTGTGCCACACCACCTATTCTGCTCACTCAGGCAATGTCAAACCAATATCTGCATGCTACATTAAACTACTTGTTTTAATAGATGAACTGCCTGGAGGGAAAATGTATATATGTATATACGTCACCTATTACATATTCACGGTAAGGCCTCGACATCCGCGAGGGTTAGGTTCTCGAAAATCGGCGCAAAAGTAGAATTTGCGAATGTAGATACGGTGATTATATGGTAAAAAGTAGGTTAGGTTCCAGTGTCGACTGAACATACAGGAGAAAATTAAAATGTGTCATAACATTAATTCTGTACTGTACACATAAATAACATCTGTATACTTAATTAAATTGTACAATAATACAATAGATAATAAGACAAATAATAACATAAATAAATGATACTGTCAATTTGGAAGTTTTATTTACCTTGGATGACGATGGTGGTCTGATGCTGATAACTACTTCTGCCACACTTTCCCCGATTGCCTATTTATTTGTCTTCATCCGACTGTTGACTCGTGTACCAGGTAATGGCGGCCAACAGCAGACGACGCACCAATCACCCTGAGCACAAGTCCGCCCAAAAACTACACTTTGATCTAAACTTGTCACTTTTTTCTGCCTTTTTTGCTCTCACTCTTACTTTCTCCCCTCACTTGATGCTTCGATGCCTTGATCGACAAAAAAAAAACGACAAATAAGGCAAATGTAGCACGAAAGGCATCGGCACTTGATGAGTAAAATCCTCGCGTTGCCCACAAACCACTGCTATGCTACGAAAGTACAGTTCCCCCTCCTCCATGAATAGAGAATTGTTGGAGGATAAAAGGTATGATGGTTAAATTGGTATTCAAATCTAAAATCGCGAATAATTGAATTTCGCGAAAAGAAAAATCCGCAAATGAAGAAGTTTGGGCTGTGCGTATTTGTTTACTTTTAAGGCGGTGTTATAGTGATGAATGTATTGTTAGTGCTTGTGCACCACTGTCCACGCAGTATGACCAAGTAATTTGTTTAAATAGATGGCTAAATTTGTGACCTTTAATTTTTAAGAGGTCCTTACATGAATTAAATAATTTTATGGTTGATTATTTTAAAGTAGCCAGGTGGCTTTGTGACAAGATTACTAGATTTCACTCGGATTTGGAAAGTAGTGATATTAAACTCCAGTTAGGGGTTGACTCTGTTTGCAAAATATAACCGGGTCATTCCATCCATTTATTAATTCTACTCATATCCAGAGCATGCACATATCCACGTGGATTAGGTTGGGTTTATGTGGTGTTCAGCAATGTAACCCAACGCTGGTGGCAACAGGTGCTGGAGGGCACGATGAGCCACAAAGTGGCTCACAAGGTGCAGGAGTGCTTGCGCCGCCTGGTTCTGGGTCTGCTCGAGAACTGCCAGCTTACGGGAGACACCTATCTCCTGCTGAGTCACGCCATGATCACGGACAGTCTGCCCATCCTCATCAAGAAAGCCAGGTTTGTGCAGTATCCGCTAAAAAAAACTTGCTTGGCCTTGTTGTTTAACTTCCCTTTCTAGATTTGAAGTTTTCGTGACTGCAAGGATCCATATTCTTGGTTCTTTCGGTAAAGTCACGTATAACTTCCCTTTGTTGGCTTGCTTTCCTAACCAAAGCAGTCACCAACTCAGTCAATAAATTAGATTTTACTTGCCAACAGATTCACTGTGTTCGCATTCCTGGCAAGAAAGAATCGATTCCATTCAGGATATTTTTTTCATTTCACTAGCTTTAATTACATTCACCCCTCATTAGGAGGTAACTCTCAATGTACGGGATTTCGCTAAAATGTAACTCGCACGTTAAGGAACAAATACAATGTACGTTATATGAAAATCGCACATATGGGATTTTTAATCCCTAAATTATACTTTTTTTTACATTTTAGAGAAAAATCTAACAATGTCCCCATTGTCCTTGTGTACATTTTGTGGTGCATACAAATTTTTCTGCTTTAAGTGTGCTTTATTACCACGTCTTGGGGCTCAAATATTTTCAATAGGAATGCATCTACAATTATCTAATGGAAGTCAATGGAAATTCCTGTTGCTATATTGCTCTCGTTACTGGAGTTTTGGGCATTAATGTTGAACCTCAAGAAGCCTTGAAGGTGCATTTGTAATTGGTTCTGGAGACACTTTGTAGATGTAACTTCTTTATTACAATACACCACTCCAACAGTCCTGATACACTGTTACAGCCTAGGGACACAGCCTACTTCTAGCGTGCCTGACACTGGCTACGCTCTCGGGTCCTCCGGCTACAATTACCCTAGGGGAGGCTACCTGACCCGACCCAGCCATGGTGCGGATCTAGACTCTGGCTTCCTCGGACCTCGCCCTTACAAGGGCGTAGAGCTGGGAGTCCCATATTCCCACCACTGGCCCGCACAGCGTCCCGGCCCTTACAAGTGTAATGCGAGCAAGGATTGAGTGGGGGCGGAGTCTGGGTCACGTGGGGAGTGGGTGGAGTTAGGGTCACGTGGGAGAGAGGATTTAGGGGGAGAACCGGAAGGGGAAGCGGGAGTTGAGACGGAGTGAAACAGGAGGAGGCCACGCTGGGCAGGACGGAGAGAGTGGCGCGGTCGCCACGCGGTGGAAGACGTCGACACCGTCGGCCATCGGTGTCAGACGCAGAGAGCTAGCGGCTGTGGGAGGCTAGCTGGATACGGGGCAGCAGTGAAGCTAGAGCTAGCGGAGCAGCGGTGTGGCTGCAAGGTGGAGCAGCAGGGAGTCTGCCTAACGGAGCAGCAGGGAGACTGCATATCGGAGCAGCCGAGGGGCTGTGGAGAGATCGTCGGGAGGGACGCGGGCCTGAGCGAGGACGCCGTGGTAACGAGATTCTACGAACCCAATAAAGGACAACGGAGATCGACATCTGAGAGAGAGTCCTTTATTACACAAAGATAAGCGGGGCGAGGTGTCCAGGGTCCTAAGCTGGCTGTTCTTCGTACTTCGTCTGCAACTGGTCCCGATCGGCTGGGGAGGTCCCCTTTTATGCCCCTTTGCCAATCGAGGGGTGGTGTTGCGTGAGATAGTAGATCCCCCGCAGCCCCCCCCCCCCCCCCCGTTGGTGGCGCCGAGGGGATTAGCTGTCTGGGGTCCTGAGACCCCAGCAGCCCCTCCCCTCTTGGGCTGGCACAGCAGCCCAAGAGGGGAGGGGCTGCTGGCGGTACGGGGTACCCTTGCAGATGGACCCCGTCTACGACTGCCGGTAAGCGTGGCCCATCTACGGCACTACACATTCATCTGGCTCTGAGCCTCGAGCAATATTGAACCATGGGTGAATGGCTTAGCAGTAGAATAAGTGCCTTGCAATCTTAAGGTTGTGAGTTCAAATGCTGGTTGGGGGTCGATTCAGCCCATCAGAACTGAGGTGTCAAAATATGAGGACTACTTGGTGGAAAATTCAACAGTGCTTGTCCCCTGAATAGATTCAGTTCCACCACAGCATTGTGGAGTTTCCAGGAGATGAACTACATTCCTGTCAACCCCATATTAGTGCCTACCTTATTACAGATCAATTCAGACCTTATTGGTCACCCTGTGCACGAAAAATCTCAACGTTCATCCTACAAAGTCCACTCACAAGGTAGAAACGCAAACAAATATACAATGTTTTGTTTTCCCGTATTGAAACGGCTGTACGCCGTATGGACCTGAAAACTAAATTTCCCTGTACAAGAATATGGGTAAACCGTATGGGTTGACAGGTATGGATCTACAACCTGAATGAGCAGGAAATCACTTTGAATTTGAGAATATTGAAGCTGCGCTATTGCATGAATTGGTATGTGTGCAAGTGTGTTTATATATGCAGTGACTATTCATGTCCATATGCTCATCTATGTATATAAGCTTAACATGATACGAGAATGCAGATTAAACTATAATAATACAGTGATCCCTCGTTTATCGCGGTTAATGGGGACCGGAACCCCTCGCGATAGGTGAAAATCCGCGAAGTAAGATTGGCCCCCTAGGAATTTCCGTATATGTGTGTGTGGGTACCAGAATGTTTAAAATATGTATATTTATGCTTTATATATATATTTTACTTAAATCTATTTAATTATAAAACCTTAATATTATACATTCACTCTCTCTCTCTCATACGATACGTATTATGGTGTTCTACACTCACCAATGACAGTAGTATCTTGAGACTTGACTCCAGTGACGATGACAATGACGACGATGACAGACCTGTGCAGTTCGATGAATGTGATGATGAATGATGATGATGGTGTTATCTCGCGCCGGGAACCAATCACGTGCCTAGTCTGAGTGCCCGTGGGTATGTACAAAGCCTTTGAGAGAGTTTCTCTCTTTGTCTGGCATCCTGTGAAACCGTTTCTCTCGCGCATCACGATGAAACAATGCTGCTTTCCGCAATTCGGCTGCCGATATGGCGGTATTTTTGAATGTTTATTTTTCGATGAATATTTTTGAAAAATCCGCGATGCACTGAGGCCGCGAAACTTGAACCGCGAAGTGGCGAGGGATTACTGTACTAGCGGGAAGTACCCGGCGTTGCCCGGTGTACAAACACATTATTACTTTTATATTTACTACGTTTTTGAATAGTTTTCCAAGTGATTTTAGCGAAAGAACCAAGGAAGAGGGGAAATGCACGCGTGTATAATAAGTAAGTAATTAAGAGCGGCGACAATGGTGTTCCGCCCTTTGTGCAAACATTTGCCTCGAGCAAAATCAGTAAATAAATGAAAGTTAACGAATAATAAATAAACTTATCTTACCTGTAACTATGAGCAGATGCGCACCAATTAAGCCTAATTGACATAATGTCACTGCTCCAACCCCTGTACTGAGGGGGCAAGTGTAAATATGTTAGAATGAAGACGTAATTGTATTTAGTATATTTATTTGTTTGCTCCTGTGCAGCAAGTGACATTACGTGGCTGCTTATGCCTCAAGAGTACAGAAAAGGCTATTATTCCCCTTAAACTTGTTTTTTGTGAGCAGGACAGTGACATTTAGAATTGTACCTATTTTCAAAGAGAAAACGTGTACATAAGTGTCATTCCCTCACATAAAGACGTGGTCGCAAAAGCAAAGTTTGTGGGGAATAGTAGCCATTTTGTATATAACAATTTCAAAATAGAACTTAGTACTCAGGGTTAAAAATCGTGTTACTTAGATGAACTAATCCCTTGTCATAAAATATTTTATATCAGGAATAGTAATGAGTAAACAGTCATGGTAATGTTTGAAGGGAGTTGTAAATCTGTGTATTACCTTGCGCAGTGTCCACACGAATAAGAATTCCCCCCTGCCCCCCACCTAACGCGTGTGCCTTGGTAGGGGCGCGCATGCGCAGATGCGTGCTTTGGCGCACGCCCGGAGGCGCAACGTAATAAATAAATAATAATGAACAGCACTAAATCGCTAATTAAAGTACTTTAAAGGTGACGGACACGAAATCGGAATAGCGCTGGCTCACCACCGGGCTTATGCTGTGCTACCTGGGTACTTTTTTTAAAACATAAACCCCACTGTTCGCAAACCAAATCCCTCGCAAGTGTCGGCCACACACAGACAGACAAAAAATGCCTGTCATAGATTAGAAGATTATCTACCAGACATTGCAACGTTACAATATACGTGCCGCTGACTTTCTGGCACAGATACAACATTCATACAGCTGTGCAGTCAGTAGTAGTGGCTCCCTGTAGAAAAAATATCAATAAACGCCAGCTTATTGTTAGCTTAGGCAATGTACGTGATACGTTAATCTTCGTACGGTTACAGCACTTATAAGCCTTCATGTGCCAAAGGACCCAGGTGAAGTTCGTGTTAATGACGTGGCGTGTTTGTGTGTGCGCGTGCGATTGCTGTATGCGGAGTGCAGTAAGGACCGCGTAGCAGCGCTCTCGGCCCCGAACGCGCGGCCCCCCAGCTGCCTGCTGCTGCCTCCGACCCCAACGCGCGGCGGGGAAAAGGCGGCGGTCAACGCACGCACTAACGTGCACATCCTAGTGGAGTTTGGCCTGCAGGTCTGTCCGCACGCTCCGCGTCTCACTGCGCGCCGGTGCCACCGCGCGGTTGTCAGACCTGTGCCCGCCCGTGAGCGCGTATACCGGTGGAGGTCTGGCAGCTGCGCAATAGAGCAGGCATGCCGATATGACATTCTCATGTTGCAACTGAATCCTCCACTCTCCGAGTAATTACATATGGCCAGAACATGTTTGGCTAATCTGATTTTAATAACAGCTTTCAGACAAAATAAAGTGTGTTTTTTCAATGAAGACCAATTTTATTTTGGCATCCTATACTATAAATAGGCCTCTATTCATCTCATCCTGCCATTTCTTTGAACAACTTGCAATAATGAAACCGAACTGGAGCAAACTTCACAAAGGTGTCTCGCATTCCCTCGACCTTGTGTTCAGTCCGACTGCATTGGTGACGCGGCCCAGTGGGTTGCGCATTCGCCACTTTTTGCAGAGGCTCACGGTTCATAGCCAGCGGCTGTCCTGGTTCACACCGAAGGTGTAAGAACTCTCGTACAACGCGCCATTGCTTCACAGTGGACATGAAAGATCCCGTGACGTCATTCACAAGAGTGGGCCGTTGTGTGCTGGCATCAGGGTCCCGATTTGAATTTTTCCCGCAAATGACTCAAATGGGATTACACACAGCAGCAATCATCGCCCCCCTACTGGCAGAATAATACCCTAGGTCACTCTTATAAATGAGTCTATCCTGGTGTCTTGAGTTCTCACCTGGTTAAACAAAATAAACCTGAACTTTAACCATAATAAGTACCAGCAAAAGTCATTAAATAAATAGGAAGGTACAGGTCTACCTCGATTTACGAACATTCGGTTTACGAAGTTTCGCGTGAACGCAATTGACAAATTATGGACACATTTAGATTGATGAAATTAATTTCCGCATTCTCGAAATTTTGCTACGGCCACGAAATCAAGCAAAGAAGCCACCTGGGGGGTTGCGTCGTTTATGCCTCCACATCACCTCTGCAGTGATTACAATCTGCAGTATTTTTGGTGCATTCTCTAAAAGGTTAATTCTATTTGTTTTAAATAAATTATAATTCAGTGTTCTTGGTTCTTTCGGTAAAGTCACGTAGAAGGAAAATAATAAAAATAAAACATAATAAATTAATTCTCACGACGTTTCGGCCACAACGCAAGCAGCCGTCTTCAGGTGGAGAACAGGTCTGTCAAGTAGACAGAGTCTGAATGGCACGCCCCAGGCTTGGAGCGACTATTTATGCTTCGAGTCACGGCATCTCTTCAGAAAGGTGAGAGACTCGATTAGCTGAGCCTTCTTATCCCGGAGCTTGTTGAAGCATCTTAAAGTTTTGTGGAAACCCACCCCGTAGTGGAGGTTAAATTTCGATTTAAAGCTTTCGTGAATGCAGGGATTCATCTTCTTGGTTCTTTCGGTAAAGTCACGTAGAAGGAAAATAATAAAATAATAGAAATAAAACATAATAAAATAATTCTCACGACGTTTCGGCCACAACGCAAGCAGCCGTCTTCACGTTTCTGAAGAGATGCCGCGACTCTAAGCATAAATAGTCGCTCCAAGCCTGGGGTGTGCCATTCAGACTGTCTACTTGACAGACCTGTTCTCCACGTGAAGACGGCTGCTTGCGTTGTGGCCGAAACGTCGTGAGAATTATTTTATTATGTTTTATTTTTATTATTTTATTATTTTCCTTCTACGTGACTTTACAGAAAGAACCAAGAAGATGAATCCCTGCAGTCACGAAAGCTTTAAATCGAATTATAATTCAGTGGTTTTATTATTCATGCTGTGAGCTCGTTTCTCGATATTTCCATCGTTGCTTTAAGTACGTGCTTTACTGAAGTAATCTGTTTTTGTTAATTTTCAGGTTTTGCATCTGACGCTGAAGAGGTCGAAGGTGAAAATGACTGAGAAGAAAGTCTTGGAAATGGTGGACCCGTTTGTTTTGCTGCTGTGCGACTGTTTGGACTCCAAACACGTCAAGGTGCCCGTGCCCTCCCACACAGCAGAGCTGCCACTTGCAGCACTCGCGGACTCGCTCCCGTCGTTCGCTCACCGGCGGCTAGTCGCCTCCCTATCACTCTTCTATCGCTACGACCAAAATTACTGCAGCTATTAACTTCTCTCATTGATTCCTTCAGCAATGTCAAGGAATTCAGCCTAAAATACTGTTTTATCTCAACTATACCTTGTTCAGCCACCACGGTACATATCCCAACAACTCGCTTACCCATTCACTCACCCCACTGCAGGTCACAACACACCCACTCACCATGCACTTATGCACTCACCCACTCACCCTATTTGCAGGTCACAACGCTAATTGTTTAGCTTCTTTCCTTGCACTGCTCTACTTTGAAATCTCCCATTATATATTTGTTACTGGTGACTAGATATGTTGGGGCCTTTGCCCAGAAACTGTTTAAAAATAAAAAATAAATTATTTTATCTTGTAATGTTTGCTGCCCACCCCAAGTGCTCTATTTCTGTCTCTACTCGGGGTATAACAATGAGTCAAATAAATAATTCATATCTACTTATGATGATACATGCTTCAAATGATCTGTGAATGCGTATGATTTCCATATGCTGTATGCAGTCACTAGAGATGCTGTAATGCACGGTAATTAATTGTTGAATCCAATTGTGACCACAAATTACTGCCCTTCACTGTTCCACCTGACAATCCTTTTTACCCCTTCATCCATTCCCCTTGACCCATCCCTCAAAACTTCCCTTTTTGGTCTTTTTTTTCTCCACCACATGCCACACCGCCCGCCCCCCGTGTCTCCTCTGGCAGGTGGTAGCGAGTGCCCTGCGGTGTCTGGCCTGGTCGCTGCGCTGCCCCCTCCCTTCCCTGGGGAGGCTCGCCGACCGCCTCACCAAGCAGCTTTTCCTCCTGCTCAAAAACTACGCGTGCGCCGGCGCTGCCAAGGGGGACAACTTCCAGATGATCCTTTCCTGCTTCAAGGTCAGGCGCTGCGCTGCACCTCGCTGCTGTTCGTTGAGTAAACAAACGAGCCTGTGATCCTCTGCATTAAAGTAAAAGGTGTAGTCCTGCAATTGCTGGCTGATGTCACCACTGCAGACGGAAAGGTCTCTTCTAAAAGGGGATTCATACTTTTTGATTCTTTCGGTAACGTCACGTAGGTATAAATAAAATAAATCACGATGTTTCGGGCGCAACACAAGCGTCCATCATCTGATCATCTGATGGACGCTTCCATCATCTGATGATGGATGCTTGTGTTGCACCCGAAACGTCGTGATTTATTTTATTTTATACCTATGTGACTTTACCGAAAGAACCAAAGAGTATGGATTCCTGCAGTCACGAAAGCTTCGAATCAAGATAGAAGGGGATTCTATCGAGAGCTTCTTGAGTGTATTTTAGCCAACGTTTTCATGCTGGCCAGATGTCTCAGAAGAGGTTGTATTAGTTACCACAGTTGACCCCAGCACACATGACCTTCCAATCGGCTAACTGAGATTTACCCATTTATCGAATCACAGTATATGTGTGGAGAATTAAGACCACGTGTCCATTGCTTCAGCTGCTGCGCCGAGTGATTCCTATTTAATGGCTCTTTGTTACGACAATGTCCAGACCGTTCACTTCACTGTGCGAATTGGTGAGGTGCTGCGATGCATGAGGTGGACAACACTTCACGTGTACCAAGTGGGGTTATTATTACTTCCCTAGCATACGATTTGTTCCAGTAAGGACAGATAAATGTTCTGACTAAATATGTTTTTCTCTCCCAGAGGACGTATGTATATTGAACTTTTTTCACACCGTAGAATGTACACATCCTACATAAATGGTGTGAAATGACAAAAACTCGGTGTCAACTTTTTGTATGTGGCAGAGAAATCTGGAGGCCCATGTCACAGAGTGGCTGAGAGTGCTTGGATAGTGAACAGCTTATTTAATAGTGACGTTTCAGAAATTTTTACAGCCGCCTTGGTAAATGTGTCTTTCTTGGCAAAAGTGTTCGTCAGTAAATTATTTAGCCTTTCCATTATCCTTATTGGTGTCGTTATCTAAGTCCAGGTGATTTGGAGCCTACGAGCGTGTGTCTCCTTAAATATTTCATCGTGCCTAAAGGGCCTGGACACTGCCATTCCTGCTGATTCAGTTTTTTTTGGAAAGATGTCTTTGATTCGCTCAAAACCACTTCTAAAGTATGCACTTATTTGTATATATGCTTTATTACTTTAAATTTACCAATAATATAGAATCTACTCTTTGGGTCTTTCGGTAAAGCCATGTGACTTTACCAAAAGACCCAAAGAATATGAATTCCTGCTGTCACGAAAGTTTGAATATATAATCTGTTTACCAATGGCTATAAAGGCTCATGTGGGCAGTAGACTGAGCACAGTACTGAACTACATAATAAGTATAGATGGGCAATGGATTACTGAGCATCCTGTTTCAGTACTTACCATGTTACGATCCACCATCCCATCTTTTTGCTTCGATTTAAGTACTTTCGATTTACGTTCTGGTTTTCAGGAACACATCCTGGGCGTAAACCAGGGTATGGCCTGTACATGAAAATAAAACTAAATTATAAAGCCAGGCACTTTTCTGTTTTATAATTATCATGGACTTATGCAAAGGTGAAGTGATTTTATTACCAAGTCCATAACACAGGTTAGTTTGGGTTGTGTTTGTTTTCCTTTTAGCATTACCATAGAGGGCAATCAATGATGCTAGACAACCTTTATAGAGCATTGTACACGTTTAGACGTGCTAGCATTTAGATCATTTTGAATCAGACGGAAAGTAACATTGGATGGGGCCATTGTGGTTTTGTGTGCCTCAGGTGATGACGGTGCTCGTGCGCCACATGGAGAAGAGCCAGCTCACAGAGAAGCAGCTTCAGGTGCTGCTGGGGTATGCGGAAGAGGACATCCATGACTCATCTCGCCAGGCCACAGCCTTCGGACTCCTCAAGGTAATCCATTACAGAAGTGTTTTTTGGGTTAGATTGCGTAAATATAAATGCGTCGTCAAACCCACCACCACCCGACACAGCCAATTAGTAAGGTTTGTCACGTAAACAAAATGTGCCCATTCGTTACTAGTTCAGCACACTGGTTGTGTGTTGGAGAGTAAACCCACAACATTTACAATTCGAGTATCATGATATTTTGCCAGTAATTAAAACTAGCATCATCAGGCGACAGCCAGAGCTGTGGAGGAATAAATAGGAGGGGGTAAATGTGATGTCGTTACTTGTGAGCCAATCAGGTGTGAAGACCAGAGGGGGAGGGTTAATGTTTGCATACAAATTACAATGGATGACCATTAGCGGTTGGGTTATTTATAAGGTAATCAAAATACATAATGTGCATGCACAACGTGCTTGCGCAATGCACATCAATTATGCATGCACATTATGTATGCACACCATGCCTACACATCCTGTCGCTTTGTTGGGTGCAAGAAATCGCAATACCTGTTTTTGGCTGCTCACAGTTAATCACCATCGACATATGGACAGGTTTTGTGAGTTGAGATTATTTATAAATTCAATGTGTATCTTTACCGTGTAGCTAGACTACCAATGTGTTATCCACATATCTAAACCAAACAGAGGGTTTTAGTGTGCTTGAAGCTATTGCTTTTGTTTTAAAGTCTTCCATGTACAAATTTGCAATAACAGGAGACAAAAGAGAGCCCATTGCTGCTCCTTTTGTTTATCGACGTCACTTTTCCACAAGGAATCGGTGTTCTTTAGACTGCTCAGCTCGTCGTGGGATATATTTGGCTAAACCTGTTTAGCCAAGAGTATCGAGTTATTGAATTGACTGGAACCCTTGTATGTTCCAACGTTTTCCTCAAGTTAAACCGGCCTGCTCAAAGCAAGTCGCCTTTCCTAGGATAGAGCATTGGGTAAAATTACTTCCTGCACAATTAAATGGGAAATTGAAGGAAAAAATAATTTGAGATGTTGAGAACTATCTCATAATATACCAATACTTGGAACATTTATATCCAGCTGCGCGGCACTGTAGTTGTTAAGAGCATGTGAATTGCAATCAGAATGGTCGTGCATTCAAATCAAGCCACCCTTGATCGATCTACATTTTCAGGGTCATCTTCCCTAAAAAGTCAATCCCAAGCAAGCAAGGAATAGCAATGGACCTTGATACAAGAACTGGTCCCGTCATTTTGATATCTCCAATGCACACCTCCGCTGTTATTTTCCCAATGATGCCCAATGAGCCGCCATTTGCGGCAAAGCACGGAGCCCCGACGGGACATAGGGTACGACTTTTAGGGGACAAGATGTTAAAAATAAACTCGGAAATGATAGTCGTTGACACACCAGTATCGACAAGCATTCTGATTTCAACCCCCTCTATCAATCCGATAAGAGTGGATGAACCTGCGGTCGCGGCAGCCACTCTATGGGCCAACTCCGACCACTGACCCGGTCGGAGCGACCAGTCAGCCCAAGCAAATTGCGAACCCTCACGCACCGACGCACGACGGGAATGAAAACCGACCGAACGCGATGAGTGAGGTGGATTCAGGGGCCGAGTGTGTGATTCATCGCGATTCGCCTTCGGGTATAGTGGAGTGGAGGACGGTCGGGCGGACGACGGCGGCGGTCCGTGGAGGCGTCGTTGTGGAACGCGACAGCCCAACGAGACATGCCCCGGCAGGCTGCACTTGTAGCACATGACAAGCCCGTTCCCAGGATGAGGAGAGGTCTTTCACCCTTGAAGTTGTTCATACCATCGCACCATGCCATCCCCTCGCCAGCCTCCGCCTTGAGTCGATGCGCAGGCTTGGACAGGCTCCACCTCTTTGGATGTATCGCGCACATCACGGGGCGCGGTACACGCCACCAACTCCTTATGTCGTTTCAAGAGCAACCTTGAGAGAAGACAACTCGTCTTCGTTGACAGCCGGCAGGACGATGTGGAGGTCCTTTGCCAACATCAACAATCTCTCGAGGACCAGCGAGTCGACTCCATCGTGGTCCATTTTCGGGAAGGCCTCCCTCCTCCCCGCGGAGCGAACTTGTGCCTCGCATTTGATGGCAGTTCGTAGATTGACGTCATTTGAGCAAATGCTTGATGTCGCGTGGCCCTCTCCGACGGCGGGCAGCACTCTCAGCGCCTCTGCCTCCATCCACCCCGCTTTGTGAATCTGCGCTTGAAGGCAACCCAAGTCGCCTCTGGCGACGGAAAATTATTTAACAAAGAGCAGTCTTCGCCTGAGAGATGGGATGTCAAAAGGCGAACTCAACGCAGTCACAGATTTGGTGGGCTCTTAACTCCGCTCCGCAAGCAAAATGGCGGCCGCTTGCGCAGGCTGCGCCACATAGGTTTCCCGTTGGCGGGAAAGAGCAACGGGATGCTCGATCCCGCACGGCTCCGGTGCTCTCTCTTCCACTACTGGCTCTTCGCGGTCAAGCTCCGCGACGATCGACGCCGCAGCTTCAAGGAGTTCAGCGAGGCGGGAGCGGGCTCTGCGGCACTCCTTCCCCGACGGCAATGAGCTGTCGCTTGGATGGGCAACGCGATGCTCCGCCGACGGCGCCTCACTCCCTTTCTCCGGGGTCGCCATCCCTGGGGCTGTTTGAGGAATTTCGCCTTCATCGTCCTCGTCATTCGATGTCCTGGTATATTGTCTGTATCGTGTAAACATAACCTAACTCGGCTACGTTACTAATAAAATAACGTTTGGCCACTTCCGACACCAGTTGTCGTAGGTTCAACTGAGTCGCAGACTTACTCTTGGAGGCAACACATTTATTTAACACCAACACACGGGGTAACTTCCCCTTAACAGAATAACAACCTACGTGGTGAACACCAGGCTAACTACACTAATTACAACGTAACTGCTACTACGGACTGGACCACAGCTCGGGTCCAGGTCCACTTGTTGGAGACTTGGTAGAACGTAGAATGTAGACGAAGGTTTCTTCGGGATGAACAACAACGCCGGTCCCTCTGGGGGACCCGGCTTATATTCTCTGCGGCGTGCTCCGCCCTTGGCCACGGCCATCTTCCAGAATCCTCGAGCAGGATCTGGAACCTGACCACGTGACCACCCCTAGGCCCCACTTGGGGCCCCCTTGTAGACTTAACCGGTCACGTGTCCTCTCGGGTCTACCAGAGTGCCATGGCCGATAATAACCTAATTTCTACAGCCGGCACTTCCACACCCTATCTTGTAGGGCTGGCACTGCACACCAGGCGTGGTACTATTCAGCGCTGACCGATCCCCTCTAGGGCCGGTAATACACCCACACCATAGTGGTATCCGCGATGTCAATACACCGCACGCCGTGCCTCCCTAGGGCTGGCACTACACAGTGGCATCCCGCGATGTCACTGCACAAGTGAAGCAGTGACAATGAAGCAAACCATAGAAATGTACTACATTCATGAGCTGTAATTCAGTAGGGTGTGTAAATGTACACACTTCCTGTATATTATAACGTTTTAAGTTGTGGTCTGCAGGGCCGTGGCACTCATGAACCATTGTGATCTCTTCATATAGCATCTGAAACTGTTCCTCACGCAGTACTGCACTGTCGCAACTGGTCCGTGAACGTGTGGGGAGACAATTTAAGACTTGTCAGGGTTTCATGGCAGCACAGCAAGTGGATGCATTTCCACCTATACGGGGATTGTCGGGTTATCTTCGGGCACTCTGGTTTTCTCCATCGTGTTTGTCAACCCCCTTCCCGTGTCGTGTCGAGGAGGTGCTTTTCCCTGGCTTGCCAGGAGGAGGCGGTACAACAAATATGGACTCAACTTATTCTGTCTGTATGGGATAGTGTTTGCCCCCCTTGCACATGTGGGTTTTCTCCGGATGCTCTGGTTTCTTCCTACAAGTAAACACTCATCATTCATTGACTGATGACACCGTAATATATAGAGGACCGCAGAGCTTGGAGGAAATGGGTGCTGGCGGACCCTCTGTGACTGCACTGCCTTTCCCACTCGTTTGTGGTTCCTCGGGCCTCTTGAGCCGTTCTCTCGCTTGGAGAGCGAGAAGATACTGCTGTGAGACACGCTAGAAGTCGAAATCATTGTTCTGGCTGCCTTCCCGCTTGTCTGATTTCCCGCACTACTGAATCATTATACCCTCTCTCTTTCTCTCCGAGAGTGAATTAAAACTGTGCAAGTCACACATTCTAAAGTGTTTTTGGTTTTAAGACAATGGCACTAGTCGACACAGCAGACAATCCTGCACGCAGTGCCTGGGAGAGGGTTGCCGTAATTGCAAGCGTTTTCGCGCGTTCCCCCCATGTTCTCTTTTGCACACAGGCCATTGTCCAGCGACGGCTCATGGTTCCGGAAATGCACGAAGTGATGACGAAAGTTGCCGAGCTGGCCATCACGGACCAGGCGGAGGCGGTGCGCGTACAGTGCCGGCAGGTGGGGCGCACAGTAATATAGGCACATTTGCAAATGTGTGATATTGTTAATGTGATTTGTAAATGTAATCCTTAACATTAATTGAGAGTTACATTTTAATGTAAATGTTTTAATTAAGGGACTGTGCATTTTCTTGGTATGGTCTGGAACTGTTTTTGCTATTGTTTTCCTGCCTTTCCGAAGCTTTCCGAATAGATTATGCAATTTGAACTTATATATGGTTGTGTGATGTTATCTTCCTCGCCTGGTATGCAGGAGGGTCGGGGGTTCTATCCCGATGCCTGTATATTTGAAGTTTGCATGTTCTCCCCGTGGTCATGTGAATTTTTTCTCCGGGTCCTCCAGTTTTCCCTCCGCATTTAGAAACATGCGTTTAGACTATTTAGATTATTTTGCTGCTATAAATGTCCAAATTATTTGTGGCCATGTTGCTTTTGAAACACAAGTTCATACCTCAGTGAGCTTTCCCTAGTAGGATGGGGATGGTTTAGTTGTATTTGTATGTGTCCTATCGTGTTTTGTACTGTTGTTGGAACATTCTTACCCCGTGCCCCTATTGGACATCTGTGAAAAAGAGCTTTATAGCTCATCGGATTCCTCCAGTATAAATAAATATTTTGATTCTGACAGAAACACGACCCCAGTGGGGTGGTTCCCTGCAAAGACGGCTACCATGCAGTGAACGCATTCCGCTCACGCAGTAGCGTTACCCATGCTTCGATAAAATGTTTTATGGTTTGTGCAGGGTCACCTTTTGCTTGCAGTGCCATGTTTAATGGATATTTTTTTTAATTCATCTAGTGACGTATTGTTTTTAACTGAATTAATTTGAAGCCAAAACATATATTATTGACATCCCAGGTGACTTGCGTAGAGAGGTTAAATTATTTGCGTTCAGCTCTTTAATGGTTTTGAATGTTTTTGTCACACGTCTTGTAGGTGTACCTGACATTCATAATGGATTACCCCTTGGGGAAGAAGCTTGGTGAACACCTGGAGTTCATCGTTTCACAGCTCACGTATGTTTTTGTTGTTCACCAATTTTTATGCAAAGTGGATGAGCCATCCCTTATGACGAGTTTTTTTATTTATTTCTGAAGACAATACACATTTCGTGGTAATGTGCAAAGTTGAAATGATTTTTTTTCAGATAGTGTTGTCCACACACAGTTATTTCAGTTAAGAACCAAAGGGTATCATCTGGCTTCTTTTAATGGCACTTCAGTGTGCAATACGAATCACTAGTTGAGTTGTTTCTTAGCACGGTTGGTGACGTATGGTGCGAAAGAAGTTTGATATACATGCAACATTATTTTAAATAGTACCAGAAAGGTACTTGCTTTGCACCTGAATTTAGACATGTTTAAAGCGGCCCAATTCCACTTTCGTGTATACACTATAACATTTAATTTCACAAAGGAAATTAATATTTGGTAGAAGCAGTGTATGATATAAAATTCAAAATTTCATTACACACATGAATAGTGTTTATTAAATCTTTTGTTATTTGTTTGTAAGAGTAATGGCCAGATTTGCATGATGACAAATTACCAAAGCACATCCCCGTTATTGGCGATGTTGCAATCAACAAAAATTCAGAACAATATAAAAAATTTCAGCGCACAACTTCGGTACAAAACCTGAGTTTGTGTTGTATCGCCGTCTGTGTGTCTGCTGTGAGGGTTCGTGCAGAGTTCGACTGTGCCCTTTACGACTATTTTGTGCTCCCCGTTTCAGGTACGAGCACGAGTCGGGCCGCGACTCTACCCTGGAGATGCTCGTCAGCATCTTCCAGAGCTTCCCGCAGGAACTGCTGCTTGAGTCGAGTAGTCTGTTCTTCTTGCCACTCGCCCTGATGCTGGTGAACGACGCCTCGGCACGCTGCCGCAAGATGGCGGCCTTGGCTGCCCGCACGCTGCTCGCCAAGATCAGTGCAGAGAAGCGCGACTCACTCTTCTCTCTTGCCACCTCCTGGTTTCAAAGAAAGAAGGTTAGTATATGAGGTGTGACGACGCGTTGGTCTGTATTATTGCACTTGCCTTCCACAACTTAATCTAATTTCTGCCCTTGAGGCAGCTTGTGACGTGTTCCTTGCATCATTACTGCCATCCTGTTCAACTTTCTTTCACGACTCCTTTATACTTGCTTGACATGTAATTTTATTCAGCATTACTCTTTGGTTCTTTCGGTAAAGTCGCGTAGAAAGAAAATAAATTAAATAATAGAGTACGACGTTTCGATTGCAACACAAGCAACCGTCATCAGGTAGAAATAAATTTGAGAGAGAGACAAAACATAGACACGGAGACACACAGACAGACACACAAGCAGAGAGACAACACAGCTTTCCTTTTTCCAACTTTTCAACAACAACAACAATTTCGATTTAAAGCTTTCGTGACTGCAGGGATTCATCTTCTTGGTTCTTTCGGTAAAGTCACGTAGAAGGGAAGTAATAAAATAAAATAATAAAAATAAAACATAATAAAATAATTCTCACGACGTTTCGGCCACAACGCAAGCAGCCGTCCTCAGGTGAAAACCAGGTATGTCGGGGAGACAGCGTCTGAATGAAACAGCACACGAGCTTGGAGCATATATATAAGCTGGGTTGGGAGGGGGGGAAAGGGCGCTTCGACAAAATAATTTGCATATCAAGAGGAATTTAGCATATTTATGGGAAATGCAGGAATGTGATTAGTACTACATATGCCCGTTCATTATGCAGGATTAGCAGCATCAAAGGGAGGGGATATGGGAAATGCAGGCATGTGAATAGTACTAATTATGCCCGTGCATTCTGCAGGATTAGCAGCATCAAAGGGAGGGGTAGCATTAATAAAGGGAAGGAGTGTTAATAGTATGTAGCTGCAGTAACTAAAACCAACACGTAAACAACTAAAGTATAAACTACATAGTATCATCAGTATACTAACTATACTCTACAATAAGCTGAGTTACTAACAGTAAGTAATGCATTACAATTCTACGTCGTAAAAATTATATAATATGCTTCCATCTAAACTTTATTCTCTTATATTACACGAGTCTACACCGTTCTATATACTGCCATAGACAAACCCAACATTAAATTATATACTGTATTGCTATAAACCACCCTATACCTTATACATTGTAATATAACACTATGTATTAATCTACCCACCCTAATGTGTATCACACTGCTATATATTCACTATACAATTACGATACTATATATTACTTAGAACATTGTATTAAGCATATAAATGTTATACTATTTGTTATTATACACTGTACCATTGACCGTCGTGTCAATGGGTGAGTAGTGAGAGGAAACTTGCAGCGGAGCAAAGAATCCATTCCCTGCGGAGAATACAATGCCAGTGAGTGGAACGCGGTCTGAAAGTCACCGTAAACGTGAACACAATCAGTTAAGATCCGAAATGGTTTATTACGTCCTTCCAGTGATTGCTAAGCCAGAATCCATCTTCTCGGTTCGAAATTGTCTCTGTGTTTGTATATGTGGATCGCCTCATGAACGAATCTCTCATGGTAGCCAGATGGCTTGCAGAGAACCTCTGTCTTGGAGAAGTTAATGTCATGTGAGCCCACTGAATTGTAACAGTGATCTGCCACGGCTGAGGTGTTTGTCCTACCGTGTTTCAAGTCTGCTTTATGTTCACGGATGCGGTCCGAGACATGTCGTTTGGTTTCTCCAATGTAACTGCTACCACAGAGGCAACTTAGTTTGTTGACGCCAGGGTACTGTATGTCTGGAACCACATCTTTTACAGACGGGACCAGATCACGGATGTTATGTACTGTGTTGAATCGGACCTGGATCTTGTGTTTAATCAGGATTTTGGAGATCTTTTTTGTGACCCCAGCAATGTAGGGTAAGGTGATGGTCTTGAAAGGCTCCTCAACAGGATCCTTCTTGATGGTTGGAGTGATGGCTTTGCGGATTGTGTAGTCGGAGTAACCATTAGCCTTAAGAGCTTGGTTACTTCGACTACTTAGAATTGTAATGTATTACTTACTGTTAGTAACTCAGCTTATTGTAGAGTATAGTTAGTATACTGATGATACTATGTAGTTTATGCTTTAGTTGTTTACGTGTTGGTTTTAGTTACTGCAGCTACATACTATTAACACTCCTGCCCTTTATTAATGCTACCCCTCCCTTTGATGCTGCTAATCCTGCAGAATGCACGGGCATCATTAGTACTATTCACATACCTGCATTTCCCATATCCCCTCCCTTTGATGCTGCTAATCCTGCATAATGCACGGGCATATGTAGTACTAATCACATTCCTGCATTTCCCATAAATATGCTAAATTCCTCTTGATATGCAAATTATTTTGTCGAAGCGCCCTTTCCCCCCCTCCCAACCCAGCTTATATATATGCTCCAAGCTCGTGTGCGGTTTCATTCAGACGCTGTCTCCCCGACAAACCTGGTTTTCACCTGAGGACGGCTGCTTGCGTTGTGGCCGAAACGTTGTGAGAATTATTTTATTATGTTTTCTTTTTATTATTTTATTACTTCCCTTCTACGTGACTTTACCGAAAGAACCAAGAAGAAGAACAACAACAACTTACATTTTCTAATCCAGCCATGAGGCAACAAGCATCTGAGAGCGTAGAAGTGCCCAGGACGAGAACGGGGTGGGAATGGAAAGGCACCGAGTGAGAGAAAAGAACCATTTGCGTGGGTCTGAAAGCGTGAGGTAACAAAGGAAACGTTTCGAGGAGAGACGTGTAAGCACATAGGGGACCAGGCAGAGTTGCTTAGGGGTTAGGGTTCCAGTGGGGTGAGGGTGTTGTGGCTAACAGAGAAAAAGCCATCCCTTAGCGGAGTAGTAGATCCTTGGGATCAAGGAGGGGGGGAGGCCACAGTCAGTGAAGGGAGTGGGCTGGGGGTGATTGGGTGAAGTTCAGAGAGATGGGGAGAAGAGGAGGGGCTAGGTCAGACATGGGCAAACTACGGCCCGCGGGGCGTATACGGCCAGTTGGACTTTTTAATCCGGCCCGCCGAACTTGTCCAACCCGATTTGGTCGTGACTCGAACCTAATTTCCCCATTGGATTGTATGTAAATACAATTAATCCGTTCCAGACTCCTACAAACTCCATATAAATATATATTTTTAAAGATTATTACGCACAAAAATAGTTAATTACGCCATAGAATTCAGTGTAATAGTAAACTAAATGTAACAACATTGAATAACACTGAGATCACCTTGAATAACAGAGAAAACTAACATTGCCGCATGAAGGTTTAGAATCGTTCAACAAGATGATTGTTTCGTCTGCTACATCAGTCGGTCGATTCTGAGAGAGAGAGAATATTCGTATGAGCAATTCATGTTTCTATTGAAAGTAAGTTAACAGTAATATTTGGGTACAGTATTGTTTTTGGAAGCATTCACCGTAATATATCAACGTTTACTTCACCGCATCATCGTATGAATGATGTGAGAAGAGATTAACGGGTTCTTATGTTAGCGATTTACGTACTCGGCGCTTTCGCTCTCTAAATTACGGCTTGAATGGGGGGGAGGGGTATGACTACACTCACAAAATTAATATCTTACTAGGAATTTTATATAACAAAAGTTATATACATAACTGTTACGCTTTGTGTAATTCAACAAAACAAACAACACTTAACTCCGAGTTCTCTCCAAATTTCACGAGTCCATTCTAGACCCCACAGTTTTTTAAAAGAATTTTAAGCACAGAACACATAATTAAAGTTAAAAAAATCATTAATTATACAAACTTTTCAATAATTTCCTTCTTCACTTCGATTTAAATTTTCTTTAAAACCTTCTTCTCACCAACATTACCACTCATTACCACTTTCTCCGAAGGCAAGTTTATAAAATAATGCATGGTACAGACAGCAGACATCTTGTGTCCGGAGATCAAAAGCAAATTTGAAAAAGTCAGCTTATCACGCAGGACTGTGACTCGCCGTGTGGAACTGATTGATAACAAAATATAGCCAGTCAATTAAACAAAAAGTCTGATTCCTTTGAATTATATTCACTAGCACTGGATGAAAGTACGGACGTAAAATACACTGCTCAGCTCCTCATTTTTATCCGAGGCATTGACAGTTTTGCGATAACAGAGGAGGTTTTGACCATCGAGTCCCTGAAAGGAACAACGCGGGGAGAGGACTTGTATAACCAGGTATCTGCTGTCATCGAAAGAATGACGCTACCTCGTAGTAAACTTGTCAATGTCACAATGGATGGATCGACAAATTTAACTGGAAAAAATGTTGGGCTGCTGAAAAGAATCCAGGATAAAGTGAAAGAGGAAAACCATGTCCAGGATCTTATTTTCCTTCACTGCATCATCCAATAGGAATCCCTGTGTAAGTCTGTATTGCAGCTTAATCGTGTCGTGAATCCAGTCGTAAAACTTGTGAACTTTATACGAGCAAGGGGACTTCAGCACCGTCAGTGTATTACCTTCCTGGAGGAAACTGATGCGGATCATCAGGACTTGCTGTACCACTCTCGTGTCCGCTGGTTAAGTTTGGGGAAAGTGTTACAACAAGTGTGGGAGCTGAAAGAAGATATCGCATTTTTGGAGTTGATGGGGAAATCTGACGAATTCCCTGAGCTAAGCGACAAGAGCTGGCTTAGTGACTTTGCGTTTGCTGTGGACATATTTTCACACATGAATGAGCTGAATGTGAAACTGCAGGGGAAATATCAGTTTGTTCATGACATGTACAAACATGTGAAAGCCTTCAAATCCAGCTCACTTTGTTCTCCGGACAAATTGCGAACAAATTTTTTGCTCATTTCCCCACACTTGCCATGCAGGAAGAGGCACCGCGAAACGCAAAAAAAATACAGCAAATCACTTGAGGACCTGCATGGAGAATTCTGCCTTAGTTTCTCTGATTTCGAAAGCATTGAACAGTCATCTTCTTGGTTCTTTCGGTAAAGTCACGTAGAAGGGACGGCTGCTTGCGTTGTGGCCGAAACGTCGTGAGAATAATTTTATTATGTTTTATTTTTATTATTTTATTACTTCGCTTCTACGTGACTTTACCGAAAGAACCAAGAAGACGAATCCCTGCAGTCACGAAAGCTTTAAATCAAAATTGAACAGTCACTTCAGCTGGTGTCCTGTCCCCTGTCACAAGACCTTGAAACAGCACCACAGGAGCTGCAGTTGGAACTGATAGATCTTCAGTCTGACTCCGTCTTAAAGGAGAAGTTCAACTCTGTTAAACTGAATGACTTTTATGCTTCACTTAACAGAGCCACGTTTCCAAACCTCCGGAGGACTGCACAGAAGATACTGACTTTGTTTGGCTTGACTTATGTGTGTGAGCAGACATTCAGCGTCATGAACGCCAACAAAGCCCGTCACAGATCAAAGTTAACGGATCAGCACCTCAGATCTATCCTGAGAATTGCCACAACCAAAATAACTCCAGACTTGGATGCACTGGCAAAAATGGGAGATCAACAACACTGTTCCCACTGAAACTGAAAGTGATGATGTGTTGCTGCAGCGAGGTTGAAGCCAAATCTCCACAACACAGCCTGCATGGCTGCTCTAACCTGTTAATGTAGATAATAAAGAAGTTCAAGTGAGGTAATTGGTTTGGCGCAGGGCTCAGATGTTTTCATGATGTTTGATCAGTCACGTTACAACATGTTTTTGTATTGTTCATGTTCGTGCAATTTGTTAAATTGCCTTGCAAATAAATGCTTTGCTACCTGTTAAAGGACAAATCCTTTCATGTAATGATTTTTACATGTCATTTATATTAGTTCACACAAACACTCCATCCACCTGTTCCTGGTCTGGCCCGTCTGTCAAATTTTAGAACCCATTGTGGCCCGCGAGTCAAAAAGTGTGCCCACCCCTGGGCTAGGCCATGGATTGGTTGGACGGTGAGGATAAGGATCTTGTAGTTCAACATTCAGCTTGCTCTGTCATGGGACCTTTTTTGCCAGTCTCAAAGTATGATTTTTTTTTAGATTCTATGTGATAATTTTTTTTAAAGGTTTGATCCTACTCATCCATACATTTCTGTTAATATACACTCCGATTTATTCCAAAAGGTAGTGGATTTTATCTTACTATCATCCATAAAATACATTTGTGATAGCTTGCAAAAGTCAGAACATGAGGTTTGTACAATGTATTAATCTATAGTATGTGGACTCAATAAGTATTTATAAAAAATAAGAATAGGTTTACCGTTTCTGGAAATTAAACGGGAGGTGTTAAGATGTTCAAACAAATAGATATCTTTTTCAAGGAATGAAATCTGCATTAACCACACGTACTTGCAGTGAACATGCAAACAAACATGCTCTGATAATGTGTGTTGTCTTTGAAACTGATTGGCCTACACCAGAGACAGCCTTCTTTGTGGCCTAGTCTCACCAGTGTCAGACCAGAGAACGCCAAAGCTGAACAGTACAAAGACAATGCACTATCAGAGCATTTATAGCTCGGGATGAGCAGCTATATCATGGAATACATTTTTTATGCCAAGAATAGGTAGGAAAAATCTATTCTTGTTTTTTCATATTCAACTTGCTGTTGCTTATACATTTTGGAATTATTCAGTAAACGGGATTTTTTTCTGGTAGCTTCTGTCATGTTATTGTTTATCTATTTCCATGTGGCCAACCTTTTAAGCAGTCACTCGATTTGTTTAATGTAGTTATGCATTCTGTATTCAGCGGTGGCTATGCACGCCTATGTTGGTGGATCGCACAAACGTTGTGAAACTCCTTTCTCATGGACATCGAAGTGGCCATACATATACCCTGGCTCGCTAGAAGAAGGAAATACAGCAATTTGACTCATGACTATCTAGATTTGAAGCTTTCGGTAAAGTCACGTAGGTAAAAAATGAAATTAAAATTAATAAAAATAAAACAATTTATTTTTATTAATTTTAATTTCATTTTTTATGAAAATAAAACAATTTATTTTTTATTTATTTTAATTTCATTTTTTACCTACGTGACTTTACTGAAAGAACTAAGAGTATCATGACTATCTGTTTCCATTTGTACAGGGATAGAGTGTTGCACCCTTGCATGCTTTATATTTCTCCAGGAGCTCCGGTTTCCTCCAACTGGTATAAATGCTGACAAATTGGCTTTAAAATCTTGAAATAAAAACATAATGCAGGACCATCCTGAAAAAGAGTCGTGCCACTCTGTGTGGCTCGTGCATAAATAAGTGTCCACTGGTGTATAGTGTTTAACGCGTTCAATCGTTCACGTCTACACAGGTGCCCATGCGGCAACTGGCAGCGCACGCATGTGGGCTGTTTGTGGAGGTGGAGGGCGCAGAGTTTGACCGTCGCCTGACATCGCTGCTGCCCTGCATAGCGCAAGACCTGCAGCCCAGCAATCACGAGAATGTAAGCATTTACTTTTCTTCCTGTGGGCACCTGAGAAAAAGGTGTGCTCTAACAAGTAGTTGAAATCTGTAAACCCCACCTGGTCCTTTCTTCATCCCTTCCCTTCAGCTTTTGTCCCATTATGTCATGTAATTCACGTGTGGTGCGTTTCTACTCCGTTCATTCGAACTGTCGACCTTTTCATTCGAACCATCGATTTTACAGTTTCCTTAAAACATCCCTACTCATTTTTGCAGTTTAATCGATTTAGAAAAGTGCCTGTGTAGATTTAATATCTCTTCAACATTTGCATTTTGTGGCCATAATACAAGTGATATTTTGTCGTATATGTATTTGCTTGGATGGTATCAGTAGCAACTTCTGCGTGTTTTTGTTCAGGTGGAAAAGAAGACGCAGGAAAATGCTGCCGACCACCTGCTCTTTGCCCTTCTGACGCTTCTGTCCAAGATCCTAAAGGGTTGCCCTTTGGTCTTCTCGGCAACGCACAGGAAAAATATGAACACCATCTGGGGTAAGAGCGGTCGGTCCCAGTCCTCGTCGAACATGACTCTACGCCAGGGTTTGTGGCGAGAAGCGGCTTTGTTACTCATATAAAATTTACACTCACGTGATTATTGTTAACAGGACCCTGCGGGGTGGGCTGGTAGGAACGAATAACCAAAGAATATAAACATAATGTATTATTACACTTGTTTAGCCAGGAAAGCCCCACTGAGTCTAAAGGTTTTTGTAGGGTCCTGCCAAGTGTTTGCAGTAGGGGGCGATGTTGCTACACCTAATCGGACGATACGAAGGGAGAGTTTGAGGCCTAGTTCTAGGCTTTAGGCCTAGCTGTAGGCTTTAGGCCGCTGTGAGTTAATTTTTTATTTAAATGTTTTAATTATTTATGTAAAAGCTTGTAATTTAAATGTTTCTATTTAAAAACATCAGGGAATGTAACATTGTGAAACATTAACTCCCTTTCACACACGCGGGGGTACGATACGAAGGGAGAGTTTGAGGCCTAATTTTAGGCTTTAGGCCTAGCTGTAGGCTTTAGGCCGCTGTGAGTTAATTTTTAATTTAAATGTTTTATTTATTAATGTTAAAGCTTTAAATATAAATGTTTCTATTTAAAAACATCATGGAATGTTACATTGTTAAACATTAACTCCCTTTCACACGCGGGGGTACGATACGAAGGGAGAGTTTGAGGCCTAGTTCTAGGCTTTAGGCCTAGCTGTAGGCTTTAGGCCGCTGTGAGTTAATTTTGAATGTAAATGTTTTAATTAAAAGCTATCTCAGGGAATTATAAGGAAATGTTACACTTGTTTAGCCAGGAAAAATGTTTTAATTAAAAGCTATCTCAGGGAATTATAAGGGAATGTTACACTTGTTTAGCCAGGAAAGCATCACTGAGTCTTAAAGGTTTTTGTAGGGTCCTGCCAAGTGTTTGCAGTAGGGGGCGATGTTACTACACGGACGGACGGACGATATCATCTATTGTAGGCTGGTTCACTTCGTTCCTACCAGTATAAGGATCAATCTAAGCCACTGTGTCTTGGGTTAAATGATATTGTAACAGAAGTCAAAGTGTCACGGAGATTGTGGCTGGGTTCAGGTATTTGAAAGGCAGATGGCTTTATAGCATTGGTATGCTTGGTATAGCTATACATCTTTTTGGGGATTTTCATGAATTTAGCCCTACAATGGCATGGTGCATCTATTATCTTCTTGTATTCAAAACATACTGAACCAAAGTAAGTCGACATGCTTCTGTTTATGACATGTGATACCATCACCACCAGTTTCCCTTCAGTCGGGATAATACAATTATTCTCGCTTTAACATTTACTGATTATGTCTTAGTGTGTTTATGGCAGGTCTCCAAATTCAAATCTCACCGCAGGATACAGTTCTTATAATTAAGATTATTATGCATGAACTTAGGAAGGCACCACTCAGACTCTTCTGTGTTAAGCAACTTTAATTCTAAACAAAAACATAGACTCTAATATGCGAACTCTTATGCTTGGAATTGTTAATACAGTACTCCTGGAGATGTTCTCCTCATTGATCCGTACATTTAACCCTCAGTGATTACGTTGTCAAACTGGGTAATCAGAACAATCGATTAAATCCTCGGAGTAACGCGAGCATATACGGCGATAGGAAAAAGTCCTTAAACATGTATGTGACGATATTCATACGAACGGCAATAAAGAAACATCCCGAAGGCAAAGTATGCGTCAATTAATTCATCGGTAAGATTATGTATTTAACGACTTGTCTTTAAACAATGGTGTGCGGCAGTATGTCTGCTTAAGCAGATGCTTATCAATTGGCTAAGGCTTCATTAAATTCTCTGGCAAGATTCTGTGATCAAAAGAAACATTTTACACAATATTCTCCCTGCGAGTGTATAGGTTCGTAACGTAGGTTTCTAAACGTTTCGTTTTCATCGATGAATTCACAGGTTATATTTTATGCAATTAAAAATAAAGAAACGACTAAAATACTTCAAAGTGACCGTATCCACGTAACTCATTGGGCAGCGATCTTCTTCGTTATCACTAATAGTTGACGCACCCTTATCATTAGTCTTCTTATTATCAGTCCGGGTATGTGTTTCATGTGTGTGTGGGGATTTGTCTCCTTGATCCTTATTATTAGTCCGGGTATGTTTATGTGTATGTGTGGTTTGGTTCCCTGGATCAATTCTTTGCATCAAACAGACGCCGGGCGATGCGTGGTAGCGTGTGAATGTGGGCGTGTCAAACGAACAGCTTCGTTGCTCCCTCTCGCTCGGGGCGTGTCTGCTGTTAGCTGTCGGCTCCCTCCACTGCTGGATGAGCTGGTTGCACGCGCTTTCTCTCGCTCGGGGCGTATCTGCTGGCAGCTGCCGGCTCCCTCCACTGCTGGATGAGCTGCGTCGGCACGATGCTTGTCCTTGAAGATGCTCGATCGCTCTTGCCGCTCGTCCGCTGGCAAGCTGACACCTGTGCTCGTTGGCGCTGGCGACACTGCTGCGCGCTCTCTCCGGCTCCGTGCTCTCTGGCGGTGCTCGGTTGTGCGTGCAGCTGGTTCTCTGCGATGCTGGCTTGGTCGATGCTTGCCGCTTTCCGCCCTTTCTCGAGGTTGATTGCTTGACGTTGCTCGTCAGTTCAACTCGAGCTGCAGCTGCCCTTGGGAGCTGGCACTCAGTGTAGAATGACTTTCGAGCGATACTTCTTCTGTCAGCGCTGAACTCGCACTGGGTGACACATCGCTACTCAGCAAGCCTCGCCATCCTTGGTTGATTGCAGAGCCCTTCTGTGTTGTGTAGTCTTCTGTAGCTGGTGGTGATCTTCTGTCGCTGGCTGGAATAGCAGTAGCATCAATGTATGGGTCTGGTCTTTGGTTATATCTGAAGTTATCTCCCCTCGGCTCGCCTTCTCACAAAGGACCGGAACTTCCTTTGATTTCGCTCTCAGCCTGCCGGGGGACGTGTGTGTGTGTACGTGTTCTGATTTTATTGAGGTAATATAAGTTTCATCAAAGCCTGGTTCCTGTCGCCTTCCTCAGCCATCCCGCCATAAATGGAAGCAGCTGCTGGGAGACAAAGTTGGTTGGGAGGCTCTCTCTATGAGATGCATTTTATCTTGGTTATGTGTGGTTGACTTATTTCGCCTTTTATTCTTCTGGATGACCCTCGGTCCAATATTTCATAATTATTAGTGGCTTTATGTTTATTCAAGATTTGTGATTTATCATGGTTATTACCACGTATATTCCTATGGTTTTGTTACCCTTTGTTGTCTGTCTGTATCCAGGGATTGTGCTGTTTTACTCGAGTTATATTTTGATGTCCTGAGGTTAGATGTAACTAAGTTCTCACTTAAGCTTTCTTGACTGCTGGTATTCATATTCCTTGGTTTTTGGTAAGGTCACGTAGATAGCAAGATACAACAAGAGACAATATGTGAGGTGAATGGGAGTAAAATAAGGTACAGTGGAACCTCGGTATACGACCGCTTTGGAATACGTCGAATTTGGAGTACGTCGTGTTTTTTCGAGAGAAAAAATGTCTTGGGATACGACGTATTGCTTGGGATACGACGCGTTTGCTAGAACTTGTCTGGGTCGGGATGAGTCACCGCGTACAATACCCGCGTATGCCCCGTTCACGACTGAAACAAAGCGAGAGGGGTGGGGTGGCGTGGGGGAGAGGGGCGGGGGACGTGGGGGAGGGGTGGCGTGGGAGAGAGGGGCGGGGGACGTGGGGGGCTGCCCCCATGGAGGGTGGAGCCCCGGGTCGAGGCGCGCGTGACGTGCGGGGTTGAGGCACGCCACGTGACCAGCGCAGCTGGCAGCAGCGCGGTCACGTGGCTTCTGTAGGTATTTTAGTAATTATTGTCGAAATTATTTTATACAACCCCATTAATGTATAATATGCCATATAAAATATAATTTCTTTTCCTCTGGAACGGATTATTTCTGTTTCCTTTATTTCTTATGAGAAAAATTCGTTTGGTATACGTCATTTTTGGTATTAGTCCTACCTTCTGTAACGAATTAACGACGTATACCGAGGTTCCACTGTAATTAATAAATCAAGGCCACCAATGTGACTGCAGTCTGGTTTTTCATCTGGGTGAGTGTGTTGGCAGACTACGATATCGACTTAATCTTTGTTTTGAACTTTTAACCGTTGTATTAAAATAACCTAAAAAAAACTTGCCCGTTTGGTTTTCGCTGCCTGGTTTATGGCTTATCTCCGGCTCTCTGGTCCCGAGTGTGAAAGGTTGCTGCTCGTGAGGAGAGGGTTTCGCATCACCCCCTTTTGCTCCAAGCGACCCCGCGATTGATTATTCAAAAAATATTGGCAGAAGTATTCTTAATATTATTTTTTGGAAAAAGGCCTATATATACAACAGGGGGCAGCCCTGCAATGTCTTTATTACACCACTGATTGCAGGAGGGCTTCTACGAGTGAGCTCTTGAGTGCCTCTCGAGAGTACTTTGGCCTACTCTTCCACACAAAAGTAAAGTTAAGAAATAACAATGTCATGTTTTAAAGTGTAGCAGCAAAGTATGGTGCATTTATTGTCAGAATATTTATCTGATTTTTAAACATAAGCAGCCATATAAAATTCAATAAACTCTGTCATAAATTGTGGCGTACATTATCAATAATAATTCATAAAACACTGACATGTTTACAATAATAATATCTAGTTTTATATATCAGATTCATGCAATTGCATCTCGAAATCTGAGGAACCACAGTGGAGCAAGAAGGTAGCCAGGCAATGAGTCGGTGCCAACAGTTGCCCAAGCTCTGCAGACCTCTATACAGAAGATGTTTTCAGTCAATTGATGAGTGTTCATACATGTCGGAGAAAATGGGTTCACCCAGAGAAAAAACCCTTGCAGAAGGCACACATGATGTCAGTCTGCAATTTTGCGGTATCACCTTCTCGCAAGCCAGGTTTTTATGGCACCTGGACGCCCAGAGCGGGAAAAGGAATTTCCCCAACATTTGTGCAATCTTTCCGTATATGTTAGGGTTGAGCACACACTCAGTTAAGTACAGTGCAGCGCAAGTATGTCGTTGGTGAACAAGCAAAAATCCATGATCCTAGGTGCAGTTATGAAAAAAGTGTAAGCCACCCGACAGAATGTTTGTCATTAATAAAAAGTAAGGCACAGTAACCTGTGTTTTTTGTTATGTGTGTGGCGTTTGTGGACCTGCAGCAAGCGTGCAGGCTCACCTGCAGCAGCCGCACTCCTGGGTTCGCCTGGCCGCGTGCCAGCTCTTTGGACTGCTCTTTGCTACATGGAATCCCGAAGAACTCGTCGCACAAGCTAAACAACTGGAGATGGCATCGGCCTCCAAAAAGGACTACATTGTTCATGATTTGAACACCAAGGTATAACCCTGCTTTCTTATAAGTTGAAAATAATCGGCTCGTCTTCATGGGGTGGAGTTTTGTTATTCCTGATGTTTTTTTATTGAAACCATATTTGCAATAAATGTCATTTTCTAAAATCTGTGACAAATAATTTATTTGCAGCAAAATCTGTTTATGTAATATTTGGATGCAACCTTTACACTCTCCAAGATGGCTCAGGACTCAGCTGGCAGGACAACAAGTGATTTATGGAAGCTATCTGTGCAGAGCTCTGGGTGTTATCCCATGTGTGTGCGCGTGTGAGTTGTGGCCGGGTATTCCAGCTGCTTCCCATTGTAGAGACCCACGCCGCCTGGAGTCTTGTAACTCTCTGAGGTTTTTCTGGGAAAATATCGGACACTAAAACTATTGTAGATGTGCGGCACAGCAACAATATTGCTCGAAGCATTAAAGTCCTTTGGTCACTTGAACACTCGGCATCGATCAGACCAACACTACCATTGGTAAGTGCAGGGCTGAAGAACGTCGTAGCCTGTGATGCACTCCTACATTCCTCTGATGACCAAAGGCATTCTTCTGACTGGTAGAGTGTTGGCCTTTTTTGGAAACTCCCTGGATGGAAGCCTTTTGCTGGAGGACTTTATTAGGCTTACCTTTGTGGCAGTGCTTAGCTTGTGGAGTGTAGCTGTCTGGTAGGTCCTACCCCAATCTTATGCGCCTACCCTTCGGGTGTGATGCCTGCATTGTTCTGTGCTGGTAACCTTGCTTGTCATACTGAATCGTAATACTCTTTGGTTCTTTCGGTAAAGTCACGTAGGTAGAAAAATGAAATAAAAGTAATATATCACGACGTTTCGATCGCAACACAAGCGATCGTCATCGTGCGAAACAGAATCCAGCAGTAGAACTGCTGAACTAGGAAGAACACAGCGAGAGAGCTGCTATAACAAGGGGTTATATATGTTTAAGGGGGTTGTAGTCCAAGGGCAAGCTTGCGGGGTCCGAGCTGGAATGGAGTCTCATCCCCGCATGCAAGTACATCAGTTGTGTTAATGTGGCAGATTAGGGAGAGAGAGATTAGGGAGAGAGAGATTAGGGAGAGATTAGCATGTCAAAGTAAATGAGCTTCCGTCGCCGCATGTCGCTGCACATGCACACGGCAGTAGTGTTAATGGGAGATTAGCACTGTTAATAGGAGAGATTAGAGAGAGATTGGGGTTATTAACATAATCCAAAAAAACAATTGCTTGCTTTAGATACTTAGGCCATGTTTTCCAGGCTGTCTGATTTGTATTTTAATCTGCATGAATGAGATAAAGACTTTGAAGTTATGGACACAAGTGCATTACCATAGCACACTGATGTCACTGTGATTTCAGGCCTACATTTGAATGAGACCATGTTTCTGTTGTGGTGTTTTGCACTTTACTGCAACTAAAGTATTTTTTGTATTTATGAAGCATCAAACTTTCATTGTACATGCTGGGATGCACAGCCAGCGAGGTGAATATGCATGAGAACATGCGTCTTACCTGTTGAGCAATTGCCCACTCTGGAAGCCAATCTAAGGATTTGTCTCTGATACGATTGGGAGGGAGTCATGCCCATTTCACCAGTGTCCACCAGTGCCGCCTTGAAGATGACGTTTCATATTAATGTGGTTCCTGGTCATGATTCTCAGCTCGTGCGCCGTGTCTGTTCACAGGTGAAGGAGCTTGTCAAAGCATTTTGCTTCCAACTCCAGTCCAAGTTCCTGAGTCCAGACCTTGGAGAGCAGGTAACTGGCAGTTTTTGCACTGTACCATTCTCTGACATCACCTAAGTACCGAAATCCCATTCAAAATCATTCATGTAATAATCCCACATGGACAGAAGCAATAGAAGGTTTGTTGCATAACACTATATATGTTGCAAAATATACAGCTCTTGGTCAATCTTTTGCTGATTGAGGGCCTTCCTTACACACTCTCGGTTGTGGGGGTTGTTTGACCATACTTCACCGTGCTAGTGAGTGCGCGTTTGTTCATGCGGGGTGCTCAGGAACTCTTCAGATCTCACTTGCTAAGTTGTTAGCAATGGCCGGCAATCAAACTGGGGTCAACAGGGTCATAGCGCAGTGTGCTAATCACTGAGCCACCACTCCTACCCACTATAAGGTAGAACAAACTCTTGAGTTCATAGCAAGTCAGCAAAATTAACTATTTCCTTGATCAGACCAAGCAGCAAAGCAATAAATAATATTTCAGTTTAACACGTAGGCTTTCGCAACCAATATTCATAATAGAGTTTTTTTTGGGGTTAGATCGCGTAAATATAAATGTGTCGTTAACCCACCACTCTCTGATACAGCCAATTAGTAAGGTTTGTCATGTAAACAAAACGTGCCAATTCGTTACTAGTTCAGCCCACTGGTGTGTTGGAGAGTAAATCCACAACATTTACAATTGAGTACGACGTTTCCCTGGTAATTACATCCAGCTTCATCCGGCAATTTTTCCAGAATTGTGAAGATATCTACCTGCTTCAGGTCTTAAACAGAGCTAGATGATGTGATCACTTTAACCCATCTGTTCAACATTAACATTATCCATTGTTACATGATTACAATTAATCCCCCCTCTCTGCTCTCAGCACCTTTATTATGAATTAATATTTCATACCTTTTATTTGGTACTGTACGTTTTCTCACATGAAGCTGAATTGCGCAGTCAGATGGGTTAATATGGGGCTGAAGGGATTTAATGTTCTGAACCGAAAGTCACAATACAACAAACACTTGAAGTTTAGCAATTAATACGTCCCCAAACACTTTCACTTTAAATTTTCCTTCCTGTACTCCAGATGTCCGTCACTTCCCACTCCCTTGCCTTTTACCTGTCTGCTCATCAGCCTGCTTTGTAAGAATGTATGCACTCCCAGAAAGCTGTGCGGCCGACAGGTTTTGTAATAAACTTGTGTTTTTGATATGTAGAGACAGTTTTACAAAGGAGACATGTTGTCTGCTTATCTATTTTGCTTTCTAAGAGGCTGATCTGTTTTGACACAGTCCCAAGTAAGATGCAGCGTATTAATGTCCTAGACTTACGAACGACTTCCATTCCTGAGGCCCATTCGTAAGTGTTATACGGTATGTTGAGGTTCCTCAAAAAAGTGAAGCACTGTTAAACTCATAAATAATATATATTGTAGATTTGCATATAATACTGGAATAAAGATTGTATTTAGTAAATAAAACAAAATAAAGTAACATAAAAGACGTATTTTCACTTACCTTGAGTCCCGATGCTGGCTTGCTTGTCGAAAGGTGAGCAATGAGTCACAACTATTGCAGACACAACAACCGCCATTCGCCACTAAGTGGCGGTGACGTCACCACGACGCTTGTGCCAGGCTATGTGTACGTTGAGACCACGTGAAGTGTCGAACGCCCGTTGGCAGGAAGTCACGGAGCGGCAGACCCAGGTGCCACCAGTCGACTGACTGAGATGAGTGGCTGATGCACCACCTGTGCCCCCTGCTGTGCCAACTAGCTGTGCTTTAGCCACCCGGCGTTCCGCTCATTGTTGTGAGCGTCGCTCTTCCCCCCTCCGTTGTCGTTGGAGGGCGACTGCCTCCAACTGCCCGGTAGCGTCCTTCACGAGCCTCCTCCACAGAGGCCGATCTTGACACCGCTGGTACCAGTCATCAGCAAATCCACTCAGCTCCACATTCTCCTGTACCATATCACTCCATCTCTTCTCTAGCCCGTGCCGCGCCCGTTTAGCCCCCTCGATCCGGCCGAACAAAAGCTGTTTAGGCATATGGTGTCTGGGTATGCGGGCTACATGACCTAGCCAACGCAGCCTTTCCTGCCTGAGGAGCTCACCGGTGGGACTTTGTCAAGATCTTTCAAGGATATGTGAGCTCCTCACACAATCCAGCCAAGTTAAACCCAGGATGGATCGTAGGCAGGCCAGCCGAAATGTTTCGAACCGGCGAAGATGTTCCATTAGGGGGGTCCACATTTTGCAAGCGTAGAGAAAGGAGGGAATGACTGGCCGAGAAGACCTGAAGCTTTGTGCGGAGTGACAGACCAGGTAGCTTGCACACAGCGTTACGCAACCGATGAAAAGATAATGCCGCTCGACTGATTCGCAGTGAGACCTCTGTTGTCAAAGCAGAGCCGGTCATAAGCACACTGCCCAGGTATGGGAAACTCTCCACTCTCTCCACAACTGCCCTATCACCAATTGGGCGTTGTGGGGTTGGAGTGTCCGATGGTACAATATACCCAGGCAGGTGCTTAGTTTTGGTGGGGCTAATGGTAAGTCCCCACCTCTTAGTGGCAAGCTCCAGATTCAGCAGCAGCGCCTACAACTTCTCCTCTGAGTGAGCAGCAATTACCAGTTCATCGGCATATGTAACATGGTTGAGCAATAGGGAGCCATCCCTTGACCGCACCCGGGCATCAATCAGCTTCCGATTGTATCTGTACCAGATGAAAATTCCTCCGGTACAGCTATTGAAGGCTTCACGACCTATGTGGTCGAAATATACGTTAAATAATGTGGGAGCCAGAGGACATCCCTGTCGCACCCCAAGGTGTACAGGGAATGGCTCCGACTCCCGGCCACGTAGTTTTACCCGGGCCCGCTCACCATCATAAATGAAGGTCCGTAATGATCGTGAGCAGAGGGTCAGGGACTCTGAAAGGACGAAGAACAACCCAGAGCCCAGGCCTACTGATGGTATCATAGGCCTTGACCAGGTCAATAAAGCAGAGATGGAGGCCTTGTTGGAATTCCCTATACCTCTGCTGTAGCAGACGGACAGAAAATATGGCATCTGTGCAGGACCGCCCTTTCCTGAAACCACATTTGGGGCTCTGCAAGCCTCTCCTCAGCGTGCTTGGCAAGGCAATGTTAAATAATTCTTGCCAGGACCTTTCCCGGCACACTGAGAAGTGAGATTCCCCTGTAGTTGTTACATTCTGTGTGCAGTCCCCCTTCTTAAAGAGGGGGACCACCAGGGCATCCTTCCAATCCTGCAGAACCCGTCCAGTGGTCTAGACTGTTGTTATGATATCATGTAGGGCAGTTTGTGCACAAACGCCACCCTCCCTCAGCATTTTGCTTGGGAGATCATCTCTGTCCGGTGCCTTTCCTGGTCTCAGGCTCTGGATCACTTTCAGTACTTCCTCAACAGATGGCACCTCAGCCAGACACTCACAGGGGGTGACTTCTTCCAATATTTGAGGCACCGCAGCCTCAGCTGGGTCATCCCCACTTTTTTCCACGATGTTTTCCACGCTGAGGGATTTCCCCTCCCCCAGGACCTCACAGAAATGGTCAGCAAATCTGCAAACCTGTTCCTGGGGGTCAGAGATTGGATCACCGTTTTTTCCCCTAATTATGGTAATAGGTGTGGCACTGCAGGTTACTTTTTTGATGGAATTAAAGAGCGATTTGTAATCGTGGGCCATTGAGGCAGACTCCATCTCCTCAGCAACCCGTGTACCACCAACCATCCTTGCAGTGCCTCACGGCTCTCCAAACCTCTGAGCGAAGGCTGTGGTAAGTCTCCTCATTCTCTGACATGGGATGCTGTAGACGATGAGAGGTGGGCCTGTCGCTTTTTCTCAGCCAGCCTGAACACCTCCTCTGTCAGCCAGGATCTCTGAGGAGGTTTGGACCATGTACCCAAAGCAACCATTGCAGCTGCATGCGCCACAGTCCTAAACCTCGCCCATTTCCCCTCGACGTCAGGAGGAGTGGGGTACGATGCCAACCCCAGCCGCAAGCGATGATGAAATTTTCACTTGCAACTTTCATCAGCTAGCTGAGACAATGCCACGATGGGTTTGAATGGGGTCCTGGGTGTACACCTACCACCGGAGTGGAAGAATGGCAGGCGCATCTTACAGATGGCAAGTCGATGGTCAGTGGGCAGATCAGCTCCACGGTAGGTCCTGGTGTCAAGGACATGGGCACGCATCCGCTGTTCCGTCACTATGTAGTCCAGCAGATGTTCTTGTTCGGACCCGGCATGTATCCATGATGTTGTGTGGATGCACTGATGCCGGAACTGCATGTTGGTAGTTACAAGCCCATGGGCTGCACACAAATCTAGCAGCCTCCTTCTGTTGTTATTGAGCTGATCTGGCCCATGTCTTCCAATCACTCCAGACCAGGTGCTAGCATCATGACCAACTCGGGCATTGAAGTCGCCCAACAAGATGACTATCCCGAGGGACCACTTTAGCCAGCACCTGTGACAGGAGGTCATAGAAGGCATCTGACTCATCGGCCTTGCCTGCATCCCTCCACGGATGTTCGTCCCCGGGGGCAGCATAAGTAACCACGACTACCACTCCTCGCCTCTGGTTGATGGGAAGACGAGCCCAAAGTAGCCTGTGGCTTACAGCTTCCCACACCTCACCGCCACGCTCCCACGCCCCCTTCATTCTTTTGTTCAGAAGAAGGGCCACTCCCTGTTGTTTGGCAGTCTCCTGCACCGAGTAGAGGACTGTCCACCCCTCATGGTGGCAGGAGCCAGAGCCAGTCCACCGGACCTCCTGAATACCACAGAGATCCAGGTGGTACTGGTCCAGCTCCCGACAGAGGAGTGGCAGCCTCTCCTCTGCAGTGAGCATTCTAACATTCCACGTGGCCATCCGAAGTGGCTTTTTGTTGTTTCTGGAGGAGCCCCGAGGGTAAGGATTCAGTCTCCTGGCTCCGCCAAATGGGGTTTGGCCAGGGGATGTCATAGACGCCTGTCCCTACAGGGCCTCCGGCACAAGCTTAAAGTTTTAAATCGTGGTTTAGTGGTAATTAGGTGGAGGGGTTACAAGCCCCTCGCACCCGTCCAGAGGCCCCATTTGCTGCTGTGGTGGTTACAAATGCCATGACGGGAATGGCCAATCTAAATTGGCCCTCCCCCCACGGCACTGCTCACCACAGCGTTGCCATCTGGCACCAACGAGGAGGTAGGGGGTTTTTGCCGCACCGTTGTTTCTGGAGGAGTCACAAGGGTAAGGATTCAGTCTCCTGGCTCCGCACATACACAGACAGACGCACACACAACAACGATCCCCCGTGTAGCCTTAACAGACTGTTGGGGAAAGTTCTATTAGCATGCACCTATGAAGGCCGGCATGGCACACGAGGGGGTGGGTGGCTACCACCATGCCTTTGATTCCTCTGTGGCGAGTCACCGGTGTTGGCCGTGAGAGGTAATTAAACTCGGGTCGCCAGGTTCATAGCGAAGCAAGCTAACCATTGCATTACCGCTCCCCACAAACACACACGGGGGTACGCATGCACAAAAATATACACGCACACGTGCACGTACACACGTGCACACTCAACCTTCATACACATTCTCCCAGTGCGAAGCTGACTCATTACATCTCATGGAGGATCGCTCCACTGAAGACAATAGTTCCGTGGTTAAGTTTGCGAGTTCGTGTTTTAAGTCAATGTTAAAAAATATATATTTCATGGAAGCTGATTCGTAAGTTGGGTGTTTGTAAGTTGGTGACTGTCTGTATTAGTCTTGATGACTACCAAGCCACTGTTGTCAAGAAGCTCCTGCTTCTAACATCAGCCGGTGTACCTTGACATTGTCACCAAGTAGTCATTCCAAACAGTCATATATGTATTTAATAAAGAATAAAAGCTCAGATTGTTGTGATAGTATTGCATTTTGATTAAAAATAAAAGTGTAGTAGAATGTGGATCTTTTACCTGAAGTTTTTTTTTTTAATAGGTGGTGAAGAATCTGATCTTCCTCTCGCGAGTGATGTACCTGCTGCATGCCGACTTGACGCCACCCACGGCGGTCGGGACAGACGTACGGACAGACATGGACGTGGATGGGGAAGAGGACGGAGCAGAGGAAGGAGATGGAGGAAAAGAAGCGGGTAAGCATAATTTAAACAAGTTTTATAAATGCAAGTATTGCTTGGGTTATTGTTTGAACTTTTGGGAGGCACGTGTATCCCCGGTTTTGCATTATAGCAGTGGTTACTGGGGCGCCACAGTGATGAGATGGCAACGACTTTGCCTGGTATGCAGCAGGTTGTGGGTTCAATCCCAACCCTGACGTTAGTACCTTTAGAGTTTGCATATCTCTCCCCGTGGTCGTGTGGATTTTTCTCCGGGTCTTCTGCTTTTTCTCTCCACATTTAGAAACATGTATTTACAGTATTTGGCTGCAATACATTTCCACTTCATTGAGCTATCATTTGTGATCGCCAGGTCACTTCTGAAAAATTGCTATATAGCTCAGTGGTAAAATAAAAATTAAAATTTAGTTTACGCATAATCCTATACAAAATGCAATATTGTGTGGCACATACTGAGAGAGCCCGGGAGACTGCCTGGAGATGGTCATTCAATACTTGGTTCTGGGTAAGTGAGGCCAAGGCAGACCCAGAAGGGCTTGGATTGATGATGTTGCTTTGGACAGGGCTCGGCGTGGGACAAATCGCAGGAACTGCAGAAGTCGGTGCCCTGTGGCGTAGGAGAGTCCAACTTGTGGCCAGCCCTTGGATCTAGGAAGACAAAATGGTGGCTCTGTAGAGCAAACGACTCGCATATGCGAGGTGGTCAGCAGAGGCAAATACAGAAATAGATTAAATCTGCCTCTGGTTTTTCCTATGTGCCATAAGGTTAATTAGTGGAATTGGGTAGAGCAGGACCCGCCAGAGAGAAAGCGCCTTAAGAAGCAATGAGATTCAACGCCTACATTTAAATTCAACAAATCTCGGTTGTGGGTCAACGCAGTTCTTCATCCTGCTAAAGGCAACAAATTGGGTTCCACTCTTTGGGAAGCCAGCGGGTGGTGGAGGCGACTCGTCTCCACTATTGGGATGGATAATTTAAACCATTCAAGCACCCACGCTGCACTTGAGAGGAAACCTACTTTCCTATGACCAGCTAGTTGTGCCTCAGGCTTGTTCCATCTGGGCCAGCCCTCTAGCTTCTACCGTAGGTGCACACCAGGCTCAACATCCCTGGTGAGTCGCTACTGTCAGCAGCTGCCAACACACCAGGCTCAACATCCCTGGTGAGTCGCTACAGTCAGCAGCTGACAACACACCAGGCTCAACATCCCTGGTGAGTCGCTACAGTCAGCAGCTGACAACACACCAGGCTCAACATCCCTGGTGAGTCGGTACAGTCAGCAGCTGCCAACGCCGAACCCCGGGCGGCGGTTCACTAACCCGGAAAACTCAGCTTGTCTGAGCCTGGGCATGTGGAACCCCTGGTGGAGGAAATTCCACCAAAAGGGTCTTTGGACCTTCCACTGCAACCAGGACCATCTCCAGTCGTCTTGACTACGTCTTGCCACTCGGTACAGATGGGTCTGGTCGAGAGAGTGAGGTTGATGCTGCGCAAATCACCCTCACTTAAATCCAAGTTCTCTGCACAAGTCATGGCATTTTTTTACCATCGTCATTATCCAAGGCCTGTGGCGATGGGTGAGCGACGAAGCAGCAGGCACAGATATGCTGGAAGCTGTAGCTGCAAACCTGCACGCAGGCGGTTCAGGATATTGGTCGTTCCCTCATTGGACTGAAGCAGCAGTGAAGTCCGGCAGCACCCTGAGTGACTGAGCAGCCCTATTCAGGAACACACTGCTCACCTCCATAGTGAGGAAAGGGTTAGAACAGGTACCCTAAACATTGCCTGCTTCAAAACATCCTGGCCAGCCTACCGCAGCTGGTGGGATCCCATACCTGCGGTCGAAAAACAAATAAAAAAGACCAAAGTGATACCACTCACTGTTGGCACCTGGAATGTGCGCACTTTGATGGACACATCCGGATCAAAAAGACCTGAGAGACGCACCGCCCTCGTGGGCAGAGAGCTAGCCAGATATAATGTGGATGTTGCTGCCCTTAGTCAGACCCGACTTGCCAATACTGGACAGGTGACTGAAGTGGGTGCAGGCTACACATTCTTCTGGAGCGGACGAGGTCAGGAGGAGAGACGTGATGCTGATGTTGGTTTTGCAGTAAAAAACCACCTGGTCAACAAACTGGCAAGCCTACCCAAGGGTATAAACGACTGTTTAATGACCCTAAAGCTCCACCTAATGGGAAAAAAGGCCACCATCATCCGTGCCTATGCCCCTACCATGAACAACTCTGACGAGATCAAAACCAAGTTTTATAATCACCTGGAAGTCATTATTGCTGCCACAGCCAGCTCTGACAAACTCCTGATACTTGGTGACTTCAATGCCAGAGTGGCAAGTGACCATCAATGATGGACTGGAGTCATGGGTGCACATGGCATTGGAAAATGTAACAGCAACAGCCTTCTGCTGCTGAAAATATGCTCTGAATTTGACCTGCTCATCACCAACATGATTTTCCAACTACCAAAGCACAAGAAAACTTCATGGATGCATCCTCGTTCACACCACTGGCACTTGATTGACTACATCATCATGAGGAGGAGCGACCGGCACGATTTCAGGGTGACCAAGGCAATGTGTGGTGCTGAATGTTGGACTGACCATCGTCTTATCTCCAAACTTAACATCCGTATTAAGCCTCCCAGACACCCACAAGGAAAAGACGTCAAACGTCTTAACATCCAACAGGAACACACCAGACTGGCCTTTGTTGAGGCTCTAGACCAGGGGTCCTCAAACTTTTTAAACAGGGGGCCAGTTCACTGTCCCTCAGACCGTTAGAGGGCCGGACTATAGTTAAAAAAAAACTATGAACAAATTCCTATGCACACTGCATATATCTTATTTTGAAGTGAAGAAACAAAACGGGAACAAATACAATATTTAAAATGAAGAACAAGTAAAGTTAAATCAACAAACTTGCCAGTATTTCAAAGGGAACTATGGGCCTGCTTTTGGCTAATGAGATGGTCAATGTCCGGTTCCATATTTGTCACTGCTAGTCGTAACAAGTGATGCAAGTGTGCATCCGTTAGTCTAGATCTGGTTGGAGATTTCAAATGTTTCATTCTGGAAAAAGTCTGTTCACAGACATAAGTGCTGCCAAAGATGGTTGCCATTTTGAGTGCATGGTTCCTGAGATGAGGATATGTCTCAGAGGGGAGAGATGCATAGAAATTATGAAGGCTGCTTGACTTGAATGCGTCTTTCAGAGAGTCACAATTCTGCAGTTCAGCCAGTTCCATTTGGTAAATTGTATCCACATTTTCAATGTCAATAGAAAATGGGTTACGGAAAAGCTGTATGTCCTGTTCATGGAGATGAAGCTCTTTAAATCTAAATTGGAACTCCTTTTGCAATTTTTCCAGTGAATCCACACATGTTTTGTTTGGGAATTGCAACCAATGTTTTTTCCGCTAACAGATTTTGAGTTGTGGGGAGATGGCAGAAGTTTTCCTCCTTAACTTGTTTGATGAGGAGGCCTAATTTTACTTCAAATGCTTTGACATGTGATTGCATATCACAGATGAGCTTCCCCTTTCCTTGAAGTTGCACATTGAAACTGTTGAGTAGCTCTGTTACATCTGTCAGAAAGACAAGGTGCCATTTCCATTCTGCATCATTGAGCTCTGGTACTTCTTTGTTTTTTGAAAGCAGAAAAGCTGTAATCTGTGGAAGTAAGTCATAGAAACGTTTCAAAACTCTCCCTCGACTCAGCCAACGGACTTCTGTGTGGTACAGAACATCTTCATAGTCAACATTTAGTTCAGACAGAAATTCCTGAAATTGTCTGTGGTTTAGTGCATGAGCTCTAATGAAGTTAACACAAGATACCACAATTTTCATAACAGAGTCCCACTTCAGTGATTTACTACACAGCGCTTGTTGGTGGATGAGGCAGTGTATGGCGATTGGATGAGAATGGTTATGTTTGTCCATCTCTTGGTTAATGCGAGCAATTACTCCTTTCTTAGACCCCACCATGCTAGGAGCACCATCAGTTGTCACACTGGCTAGTTTAGCCCAGTTCAGCTCCAAACCATTCACAGTTTGGCAAACTTTTCATAGATATCCTCTCCTGTAGTTGTTCCTTTGAGGCTTTGCAGTGCAGCAAGCTCTTCTGTGACTTTGAAATTGTCATTCGTCCCACGAATAAAAATTAGAAGTTGTGCAGAATCACGAACATCATTGCTTTCGTTGAGTGCCAAGGAAAAATAGGAAAGTTTTTTTTGTGGAGTTTTGCAAATGCTGATGCAAATTGTCTCCCATTTCTTCAATCCTCCGTGTAGTTGTAGGTCCTGAAAGACTCACTGTACTAAATAAATCGGCCTTCTCTGGACACATCTTTTTGGCAACAGAAAGAAGGCATTCTTTAACAAATTCTCCCTCCACGAATGGTCTGCCAGTGCACGCTATTAGCTTGGCAACTTGAAAACTTGCTCGCAGTGATGAAATATTTAGCTGCTTCTGCTTCACAAAAGTATTTTGCTGAGTTGTTAATGTATTTTTCAGTTTTAATATTTTATCTTTTCTCACTTCTCCAACCAAACAATCATATTTATCTTTATGTTGAGTTTTGATAGTGTCGACGTAAATTGTATTCTTTGAACACAGACACTATATTCTGTCATATCAGACACACAGCTCTTTCCTTGTACTGCATGAAAAAGTAATCATAAGTCCACTGTTCTTTGAATATCCTTCACTCCGAGTCAATTTTTCTCTTTCTTGACATCATTGTTTCCTAGGGAGTCAAAATTGCTATTAGTAAAATACCAATATATATACAGCGCTACAAAAACAATATACCAGCAATAACTTTGCCCACACAGAGACATACAGACTGCACTGCCCATCAATGCAGTCTGATTGGGGGAACTCCGCTTTTACCCCAGGCTCACACTGGTGCGGGTGCCATTAAAAAGTTAATTACACCTGCAGTTTTGTTCACAGATCGCAGTACATCCCCAGAACACAGGAATATCACTGGGAGTGGAGCCGAGGGACAAGTGAGGGAGCTGAGGGAGGGAGAGTCAGTCAAGCGCAGCCAGGGGAGGGCTGGCAACCTTAGGCCTGGGGGGCAAGTCCAGTCAATTGGCCCATTGAACCATTCACCAGCGCAGCCCAATGAGTGCCCACCGCCGCAGCTCAATCAGTGCCCACCGCCGCAGCTCAATCAGTGCTTACCAGCACAGCCAAATCAGTGCTCGCCACCGCAGCCCAATCAGTGCCCACCACCGCAGCCCAATGAGTGCTCACCAGCGCAGCCCAATTAGTGCTCACCAGCGCAGCCCAATTAGTGCTCACAAGCGCAGCCCAATTAGTGACCATGGGCCGGATAAATGTCCTCGGCGGGCCGCATGTGGCCCGCGGGCCGTAGTTTGAGGACCCCTGCTCTAGACCATCACCTGGAGTCTCTAAGCTTCGAGCATGTAGACGCTGAGGCAGACTGGACTGCTCTTAAGACCGTGCTGCATTCTACAGCCCTTGAATGACTTGGTGTTCCCTTACGTACACATCAAGATTGGTTTGATGAGAACGATGCAGAAATCCAAGCACTCCTTGACGAAAAACATCACCTGCATAAAGCATATATGAAAGACAGCAGCTCAAGCTTAAAGAAAACTGCCTCAACATTCGCAGGATTGTCCAGCGGAGACTCATGCTAGACACCTGGCTGTGCGCAAAAGCTGAGGAGATTCAGTCTTACGCTGACGGTGACAACACCAAGTGCCTCTATGATGCACTCAAGCAGGTCTATGGTCCGAAACACTCAGGAACTTCACCTCTCTTGAATGCAGATGGAACAACACTCCTCACAGAGAAGGACAAAATACTTGCAAGGTGGGCTGAACACTTCAGCGCAGTCCTCAACCAGCCATCATGCATAAATGAGGAGGCAATTGCGAGACTGCCTCAAGTTGAAATAAACCAGTCCCTTGCTGTTGTACCATCCATTGAGGAAACCAGCAAAGCCATAAGCCTCCTCTTATCAGGCAAAGCTCCAGGGTCCGATGCCATTCCAGCGGAAATCTACAAGGCTGGAGGGCCTCGCTTTGCCGAGAAACTGACCGACCTCTTCCAGTCTCTGTGGAAATTAGAAGCCGTTCCCCATGAGTTCAAGGATGCCTCTATAATCCATCTATATAAGAGGAAAGGCAATCGGCAGGCCTGCGACAACCATCGAGGCATCTCCATGCAATCAATCACTAGCAAAATCTCGGGAAGAATCCTTCAGAACCGCCTAATTGTCCACCTAGACCAGAGTCTGCTACCTGAGAGTGAGTGTGGTTTCAGAAAAGACCGCAGAACCACTGACATGGTATTCACTGCCCGGCAGTTACAGGAGAAATGCCAAGAACAAAATGCTGATCTATATATGGCTTTCATTGATCTAACAAAAGCATTTGACACAGTCAGCCGGGAGGGCCTATGGAAGATCATGGCCACGTATGGGTGTCCAGACAAGTTCATTGGCATCGTGCGAAAACTCCATGATGGCATGATGGCTAGCGTCAGAGACCAGCAAGAACTCTCTGATCCATTCCCAATCACAAACGGGGTGAAGCAAGGCTGCGTTTTAGTGCCAATGCTCTTCAGCATGGTGTTTTCTGCCATGCTGCAAGACTCATTCCAGAACCACAAAACTCGGATTAGCTTCATCTACCGTTTCGACGGTGGGCTATTCAATCTGCGGAGGATGCAAGCCAAAACTAGAGTGGAGGAAGTCACCGTTTGAGAACTTTTGTTTGCTGATGGCTGTGCTCTGGCTGCTGGCTCAAATAAAGATCTACAGGACAGTATGGACCACTTCTCCTCAGCTTGTAACAACTTCGGCCTAACAATCAGCACAAAGAAGACTGAAGTCCTATACCAACCTGCTCCTGGGAAACCCTACACTGAGCTCACCATCTTTGTGAATGGGCAAAAGCTTTTAGCCGTTGACAAGTTTACTTACCTTGGTAGTACTCTGTCTCGTGCTGTGCACATAGATGATGAAGTTAACATCAGGATTGTCAAGGCCAGTGCAGCTTTTGGACGTCTTCGTGACTCGGTATGGGAAAGGACTGGCATCAAGCAGGAAACAAAACTGAAGGTCTACCAGGCTGTTACCAACTCTTCTGTATGGGTGCGAAGCCTGGACAGTCTCCCAGCGCCATGCCAAGAAATTGAATCATCTCCACTTGAGCTGTCTGAGGAAACTGCTGAGGATCAAGTGGCAAGACAGAATCCCTGACACGGAAGTCCTCGGCAAGGCCAATATCCCCAGCATCCACACCTTTGCTTGCGAAGGAACAGCTTGGATGGATTGGCCACGTGACCAGAATGCCCTGCGCGAGACTGCCAAAACAAGTCTTCTTTGGCGAGCTGAAGAATGGCAAGTGAGCGCAAGGTGGCCCCAAAAAGCGCTACAAGGACACCCTTAAAGCTTCCTTGAAGAGCTTTGGATTCAACCTGAAAAGCTGGTAACCCCTAGCTCAGGACCGACCTGCCTGGAGAAGAAAAGTACAGGACGGTGCAGTCCTCTGTGAGAGCAGGAGAAGCTCCTGTGCTATCTTGAAGAGGCAACGGCGCTAATTTACCAAGGAAAGACTTGTGGCTGCACCTCAGAGCTCTACAGCCTCGCTGACCTGTCCAGTGTGCCACAGAGAATTCCGGGCTCTAATTGGCCTGTTCAGCCATCTGCACATTCATCAAAACCCAACAAAATGACAAACGTGCCATGGTCATCATCAACTATGATGGACGAACAAGAGAGAGAGAGACTTTAGCATGAGCAGAAATGTAATTTGTTGCATGTGGTTAAGCGATTATTTACTGTAATACGTGTTTATATGATCAGATCCTGTCTGTTGACCATGAGGCCACAGTGGAGAGATGTGAATTACCTCGCCTGATACACAGGAAGTTGTGAATTCGATCCCGACCCTAACACCTCTTGTATATTTGGAGTTTGCATGTCTCTCTCCCCGTGGTCGCGTGGATTTGTATCCAGGTTCTCCAATTTCCCCTCCACATTTAGAAACCTGCCTTTAGAGTATATGGATGCTATAAATTTCCACATGATAAGCCACTTCGTTGAGCTATCATTTGTGGCCAGGTCGCTTCTGAAAAAGAGATAGAGCTCAGTTGGCCTTTTCCTGGTAAAATGAAAAGAGTAAAAAAAGTAAAGCTCAAGTCTTTTTAAAGCAGCCAAAACATCATACATGGATGTAACGGGCACAATGCTTTCTCATAGGCAGAATACAATGTCAGTGTAAATTATTTAGCATATACGTTGATCACTGCATTTAATTAACGATTGCTTTTGTTTCAGAAACCACTGAGAAAAGCCAAGCCTGTTTGACCTGGCTTATGAAGAAACTGTGCTTCATGGCCAAGAAGGAGGCAGCCAACACCCCACTAGTGTCCCTCAAGGTGTGTGACGCTGCAGTTAACACCTCTCTTTTGTTCACAATGTTATAAAATCAAAGCGCCAGCTGATGTATTTGATATACAGTGGACTCTATTATCTGAATTCGGTTTATCCAATTTGTGGATTAACAATGCACCTGAGATTTTGAAATAAATGAATAACTCATGGATTTTTTTTTTCCCCCCTTAAGCCCAAATTAATCATGTTAAAACAGTTCTACATTGTTATTAGTGGATATGTTTGTTAAAAGTAACGTGCTTAAACTGAAATCCACGTGATCGCCCCTACAGTACAGTAGTTGCATTTCTTTACAACAGTGAGCGGAGTTTGATGTTGATTGGCGTGGCTCTGCTACTGTCCACTTAGTGGACTGAGTCTTCTGCGTGGGAGCAGGAAAGTGTTATCACTGAGTACGTGCATCGTATTCCATGGAAAATTTATGTTTGGATTATCAACAGCTGCCCACTGCTGCCAATGCTTCCAGTGCTGCATCTTATATAGCAAGGGTTACTTGTAAGGCATGGTATGCTTTACCAAAGTCCGAGAACATGCATAAGTTTAATCAAGCGTCTACAATCTCGATCCCTTCTTCATGTTGGAAATTGCGTGTGTGTTGTTTGGTTCATATTTGAGCTTGCCGTTCTCACTAACCAGCGTTAATTGTTTGGCAAGTCTGGCTACTGACAAGATCCAGAAGTTTGAAACTGGTCCAGATATGTCAGTTTCGACATGCCGCTGCTTAACATATCTGGAAGGCCACTCGGCCCGTATTCTGAGATGTTTTCCTTTAGAGGTATGGAATAGGTAATTTATTTAATATTCTGTATTTATCTGTTTAAGTGTGATTGTATTTAGTATTTTAAAAATTAGATTTTTAACCATTTTCAAGGTCTCATTTCTATGAATTTCACCATTTTAAAGCAATATCGTAATAATGTTGGAAATCTCTTTAAATCTTCTCCTGTTCCAGAGAACGTGTGTGTTTAAGTTCTTCGCGGCGATTGCTTTAGACTTGGGAAAAGAGAAAACAACTCCATTCCTGGTGATAATTCTGAGACCGCTCCATCGTGAGCTGCACAGCACATACGTGGAGCACGGTGAGTGCAAAAAGTCTGTTACGTGGTTCGTCTGCTGTTTATCTTTTGCAAGTAGGACAGTGGTGCCTTAACGATGGGTGTGAATTCTAGAAAGGCTAGAAATCTGAACTTTGGCACAAATACATGTGAGGATGTACTTTACGAGAAAATTACAAAAAGTACGTAAAAAAATGTTTTCCATTATTTTTATGTTCTTAGGTTTTTTCGGTAAAGTCACGTAGGTAAAACATCAAAATTAATAAAAATTAAATAAAAATCACGACGTTTCGGAGGCAACACAAGTCTCCGTCATCAGGTGGGACCGTCACAGCCAGATTTGCTGCATCAAGTGAGGCAATGATTCAAGATGTAATCCCTTAAAAGCAAGTTGAGGGGGGAGGAGAGGGGGGGGGGAGCTCATCAGAATGTGGTAGCCAATGGATGGAACGTATCGGGAGGGAGGGGGGCGGGGCTCAAAGAAGGCACGGAGTGCCACGTACAACGCATCGGGAGGGGGAGGGGGGCGGGGCCAAAAGGATGGACGACGGCGTGGACGCGGTTGTGCGCAAGCAACTACTGCTGCACACGCCAACGCATTGGACAGAGAGGGGGGAGGGGAGGCCTGATACACATGATAGAAAAAAACGAAAATGTCCATGTTTATACCAATGCTGGCTGAACAATGAAGAGAGTACTGTTAAACACTGGGGATGTTAATGCATATATTATCAGTGTTTTTTTGCATTCTGACCACAAGTATTGTGGTTAATGCAGACGTTATTCCTTGTAAAAGGTTTCAGTTTGGTGTGTTAACATCTTAACACCTGTTTTGTTGCCAGAAAAAAAGTAGAAAACCTAATCTCTTAGTTAATCTTGTTTGTGTACTATACATTATAGGTGCTGACTTACTCATGCTTTACAGATCCTACATTGAAGACCCTGTCTCAGGAGATCATCGAGTTGCTGAAGGGCCTGGTGGGGGTGGAGGAGTTCTCACTGGCTTACAGCAGTGTCCAGAAGCAGGCCAACCAGAAGCGCACGGAGCGCAAAGTTCAGCGGGCTCAACAGGTCAGGAATGCCCACGTGCACGGACGGGGTTGGCGGTCCACGCAAATCCCATTACATGCTACTACTTGACATTTGAGCAGGCTGCCTGACCTGCCATTGGAAGGCTCCGAGTTAAAATTTTGGTCAGAGTTCCGGGACTATTAAAATATGTAGCACTTTGTCGGAAGCATACACAGCAATCCCTCGTCGACCGCGGACTTCATGTACACACACTTTATGAATTGTATACCAATTTACCCAACCGCGGCCTAGAAATTTGAGTATCCCCAGGTAAGCACGAAGTCTGCAACTCTCGTTTTACAAATTTCATGGGGCCGTGCGGTTCTCCTCCGCGTCACAGCACCACCCGTGGCCACCCGTGGCGCTGCGTAGCTCATCAGCGAGTCTCGTAGCACATAGACCGTGTCGCATCGCAACCGCATATTTTGTTTTTGTTTATTGGTCATTGATGACCCGGAGGAAGAGGTGCTAGGTGCGCTGAGCCCCTTGTCCTTCTAACAACCCCTTTCCCCATCATCTCATTGTAGTCGTCAACATCGTTAATTTAAAGGTATATAAAGTTAATGTAATATTTATGTTATGTATGTATGCACGTTGGACGTCTTGCACACTCTACGTTATTGTGTAGTGTACTGTATTTTATTCGTTAAGCTATGGTGAGTCTCACCACGGCCATGGTTCCCCTAACCGCCTATTTCCCATAGGCTTTGAACTTTACCAACTGCAGATTTGCCTACCTAACCCCCCTGGTTGGCGTGGGATGACTGTACTGGCTTTCCTGTGGAGATATTGGCTTCCATAATAGGAATTTTGAACTAAAGCCACTGGCTCAATGCTGCCAGTAGAATTGTTTATCACTAAGCGGTCGGGCAGGGAGGATCTTTGGATGTTTTTGTTTTATACCATATAAAAAAAGTTGGGCTGGCTGGCCGGCTTTCACGTCCAGATGGATGGACCAGTGGGCTGATAATCCTAAATTAATCTAAGTGCATGATGAGTATAACAAAAACGTTTATTCTTCAGTTGTTTTTTTTATCTGAATTACAGATCAACCATGCACAACTAAATCTAAAATAAATGTATTTGCCCACTAGTTTAATTATGAATTGCTTCTCGCTCGTGACTTGGACACGTCAAGTACACCACTTATTCCCATTACCCTGGCTAACGAAGCTGCCGCCTGTCAGGGGCTAGCTGCTCAGTCCGAAACCACAGAATGTGGGCCAGCTGCCTTGAAAACACAGCACACAAACAACGTAGTGACAGTTTTTTATTTGACACATTTTTATTTAATTTTATCCTCTTCTAATCTTTATTGTACCTTCAGAATGTGAAAAGGTTACATTATAATTTATTTGACTCTTAGTCCATGGCCTCGTGCGAGCGGGGTCTGGCCCCCTCCACCAGCAAATATCCTTTTGGCCACCCAAGTTCAGTTTCTCCTCCCTCGCGGTGAATTGCTGCCACGGTGCCCCCCACACAACGGTTCAGGTGGCCCCACAGCCAAGAGGAGCTGTCTTGGCCACACAATTATGGAAATGCTATTCAATGGCTTGTGATGCACTATCATCTAATAAATAATATTTACATTATTATTAAAAAAAACTATTACTGGCTTATTGTAAATGTTAAAAGAATGTTTCTAAGTATTTACTCCGCAATATAAAGAAAGTTTTAGAGGAATAAGTCACTCCGACCCGTTTTCTTTCATCGCGTGTGATGACATTTTATTGTTTTCGGTGTGCCCTGTGAAGGCTGTTGCAAACCCGGAAATAGCTGCCCGGAGGAAGATGAAGAAGCACAAGAACAAGGTGGAGGCGCAGAAAAGGAAGTTGGAGGTGCTTCGTCCGGATTACAAGGCGAAGCGGCAAAAAACCAAGAGCGTGCGTGAGCTTGCTATTTTGGAGTGAGGTCTTGGCCTCACGGGAGGACTTCTCACTTGCTCCTTGCCGCTATTTATGATGCCTCGGTGAACTCAAGAGTTCTTTGTGTCCCACAAATGGTGGCCTAGACACTGCAAAAACTGGCAATTTGGAAGGGTGTGCTTTTATTCAGATATTTTTTTTTAGAGAACATGTAAAAACAATGTGTGAAACCAGTGTAAGATTTACGTGCGTTGTTACACGCATTAGGAATGAAAAATGTTCATGGTAAAATTATATGGAATTCATATGAATGATGTGTTTAAACATTTTGTTTGTATTGTTATTACATTGTTAATGATGAACTGGGACTGTATTTGTATTAAAGACATGTTAATGCACTGGCGCTCTACTTTGCATTTTGTATTTGTGCTTGTGCACCACTGCCAAAGCAACATCACCAAATAATTAGCTTTAATTTAGAAGTCGGGGGGTGATTGACTAGGCCCAGGAGTTGGCGACCCAAATAACAGGAAGAGCCATTTTTCTCAAATTTTGTAAAACAAACTCAATATTTCAAGAGCACTGTGGTGAATATGAGACTGTGGTTCCTTAATAATTAACGTCACGAAGCAGCAGTCCTTAAAGCGCCACCGTACTCGGCTCCGGAGCCGCAGGTTGCCGACCCCTGGAGGAGGCAATGGCTCCGGGTGGTTATTGTTTATTGCAAAGATTACGGCGAGCCGTTATTGGCGAATGCTGTCATTGGTTACTGTTGTCAGAATGCGGTGTACTGGCAAACCCTGTGTAACGCAATCTACTGCTGTGTAAGTTCATTAAAATAATGCATTTAAGAAATCAAATGATAAAAAGCAGGCATTGTAAGGAGCTTTCGCCACACGTGGCAGTGGCGCGGTGTGTAATATAATTTGCGGTTGTGTGCAGTGGTTGCTGACTGAATATGCATGATGACCATGTGTGTGCTGACTATATTCTGACTGTGTTGACTGTTCTGACAGTTTGTGCATGTGTGCTAAATGTGCTATGTGAATGTATGTTTGCCTAACTGCGAATGTGTGTGCATGTCAAATGTGCGCTGACCAGAGGTGCAACATGCGTCTATTAGCCACATCTAAACCCACTAAGGTGGGTGTCATGAGTCCGAACACCCATGACATCCACAGTCGTAACTGTGCCACTGCTGATCGCAGCCAAAAAGCGTTATTTTATCCAAGTGCACCTAACGGTCACAAGTTTCCAGCCTCGCAAACTAAATGTCAAAATTTCAATTTAAAGTCTTCTTGGTTCTTTCGGTAAAGTCACGTAGAAGGGAAGTAATAAAATAATAAAAATAAAACATAATAAAACAATTCTCACGACGTTTCGGCCACAACGCAAGCAGCCATCCTCAGGCGAAGAATGAAACACCCCAAGCTTGGAGCGTATATTTAAGCTGGGTTAGAGGGGGGGGAGGTGGGAAGAAGAGCGCCTAAACAAAATAATTTGCATATCAAGAGGAATTCAGCATATGGAAAATGCGTAGGAGGTGGGCGGGGGGGGTTCCAAATCAATACTATGCCCGTGCATTATGCAGGATTAGCAGCATCAAAGGGGGGGGGGGAAGGGGGGGAGCATTAACAAAGGAAAGGAATGTTAATAGTATGTAGCTGTAGTTACTAAACAACCACGTAAAAAACTACAGTATAAACTGCATGACAAACTGAAGTATAAACTACATAGCATCATCAGTAAACTTACTATACTCTACAATAAGCTGAGTTACTAACAGTAAGTAATACATGAAAAATTCTACGTTGTAAAAAATTATATAATATGCTTCCATCTAAACTTTATTCTCTTACATCACACGCGTCTATACCGTACTATATACTTCCATAGGCAAAACCAACATTAAATTACATACTGTATTGCTATAAACCACCCTATACCTTATACGGTATAGACGCGTGTGATGTAAGAGAATAAAGTTTAGATGGAAGCATATTATATAATTTTTTACAACGTAGAATTTTTCATGTATTACTTACTGTTAGTAACTCAGCTTATTGTAGAGTATAGTAAGTTTACTGATGATGCTATGTAGTTTATACTTTAGTTTGTCATGCAGTTTATACTGTAGTTTTTTACGTGGTTGTTTAGTAACTACAGCTACATACTATTAACATTCCTTTCCTTTGTTAATGCTCCCCCCCTTCCCCCCCCCCCTTTGATGCTGCTAATCCTGCATAATGCACGGGCATAGTATTGATTTGGAACCCCCCCCGCCCACCTCCTACGCATTTTCCATATGCTGAATTCCTCTTGATATGCAAATTATTTTGTTTAGGCGCTCTTCTTCCCACCTCCCCCCCCTCTAACCCAGCTTAAATATACGCTCCAAGCTTGGGGTGTTTCATTCTTCGCCTGAGGATGGCTGCTTGCGTTGTGGCCGAAACGTCGTGAGAATTGTTTTATTATGTTTTATTTTTATTATTTTATTACTTCCCTTCTACGTGACTTTACCGAAAGAACCAAGAAGATGAATCCCTGCAGTCACGAAAGCTTTAAATCGAAATTCAATTTAAAGCTTTCGTGACTGCAGGGATTCATCTTTTTGGTTCTTTTGGTAAAGTCACGTAGAATGGAAATAATAAAATAAAACATAAAAAAATAATTCTCACGACGTTTCGGCACAGTCTGTCGTCTCGACAGACCTGTTCTTCACCTGAGGACGGCTGCTTGCGTTGTGGCCGAAACGTCGTGATAATTATTTTATTATGTTTTATTTTATTATTTCCATTCTACGTAACTTTACCGAAAGAACCAAGAAGATAAATGTCAAAATGCCCAAACAAAGATCCAGGTGGACAAACCCGCATCGTCTGTGTTGATAATTTAAATCATATATAATGTGTAAAACAAAAAGGGTAATGTTTATAAATATTTGAGAATGTGTAAATTTTTATAAATATTTGTAAAGAAAACAGCTGACTTGTAATAATGTGAATGTAAATCTTGACTGAAAGCTTTCATGACGGCAGGAATTCATATTCTTAGGGTCTTTCGATGAAGTCACGTAGATTGGTTCTTTTGTTATTTTCTTTGAACCTATCTACGTGACTTTACCGAAAGACCCAAAGAATATGAAAATGTGAACGTATTGTAGAGCTGTAAAATGCTTACGGTGAAGCGGCGTGGATGTTCCATGAAAAGCGATAATTATAAAGTTTGTATTTACCACTTTGGCACATCTTATCAAAATACAAAAGTATGCGAGTACAAGTGCTGCATGTAAAATTGTACGTGACTATATAGCTTCATGTTGGTGGTATGTTCAGTACTTTTTACAGGGATAATTACCCTGAATGTAAACACCCATAGCCAGCAATCAAGACATAAATAATTCACATGCCTATTTACAAGGGGGCATAATAGTAACTGTTCACCTGCCATATGTCGCCCAGGTCGACAGTGTATAACCTTCCACAAACTTCACTGGTCATAGAAGGCATTCTCCAGCAGCATGTCGATTTACTGCTCTCGTACGCAGAGGGAGTTGAAACCCGCTTGCTGCCGCTTACCAACATCTGCAGCCGCCGCTTGAGAGAGCTGCTAAAAAGGGGGGGGGGGCCTTTGTGAGTTGCCTTCGAAGGCGGCAAGAACGATGCGCGGAGATGAGGGGGATGGCCTCGCCTCGCTGCGAGGTGGCGAGGGAACGGGGGCCGTGTCTGTGACCTTCGGTCGCAAGCCAAAGGTGAAGCACAAAGCGGCATCGCGTGCCGATGGGGCCAGTCCGCTCGGCCGTCTGCGGAATGGGGGTGCGGTCGCACCTCCGCGTGGTGATTTGCAGCGAGTGGTAATAAATGTGTCCGGAGAACGGTTTGAGACGCGGTTGAAGACGCTGGACCAGTTCCCAGACTCGCTCCTGGGCCACCCGGACAAGCGAGCGCGATATTTTGACCCACTCCAAAACGAGTACTTTTTTGACAGAAGCCACGTCAATTTTGATGCCATCCTCTTCTACTACCAGTCTGGGGGAAGGCTTTGCAAGCCTGTTGACGTGCCTTCGGATGTCTTCAGAGAGGAGGTAGAATTCTACGAACTCGGAGAAGAAGCCGTTGCAAGGTATGGAGATAATACACTTGACACCCCTGAAGAGGAAAACTTGCACGGAACAGACTTTCAGCAGCACTTATGGCGCTTGTTTGAATCGCGAGACGGTTCCATCGCTGCAAAGATGTTATCCCTCGTGTCCTTTGTGGCGACTATACTGTCGATTACAGTCATGTGTTTGGAGACACTGCCACAATTTCGCAAAGATAATCAAGTTCATGCCAATCGTACCGAGTTCAGCATTCGGACAAGCATCGACTATCTCGATCCTTTCTTCATGTTGGAAACGGCGTGTGTTGTTTGGTTCATATTTGAGCTTGCCGTTCGCTTTTACGCCTGTCCAAGCAAGACGTCCTTTATGAAGGATTTCATGAATGCGATCGACATCCTGGCAATAATGCCATATTTCATCACGGTTGTCTTGGAGATTATGCAACAGCAAGATCAGACGCGGAAACCTTTGCTGAAGATCATACGCCTCGTAAGGGTCTTGCGAATATTCAAACTGTCTCGTCACTGCCAAGATCTGCAAATCCTTGGGCTGACGCTGAAGGCCAGCCTGCGGGAGCTGGTCATGCTGAGCTTTTTCCTCTTCGTCGCTGTGGTCATATTCTCCGGTGCGATTTACTACGTGGAAGCTGACGACCCGCAGAAACACTTCACCAGCATCCCAGACGCCTTCTGGTGGGCGGTGGTCACAATGACGTTGGTTGGCTACGGAGACATGTGGCCCATGACGGTGGGAGGCAAGATTGTGGGTGCGCTGTGTGCTATCACTGGAGTGCTCACCATCTCTCTACCAGTACCCGTCATTGTTTCAAACTTCAAATACTTCTATAATCTAAAAAACAAGAAGGGCATTAAGAGATGTCATCGTTGCTAAAGCCACCTTACCCGCTACGCTTGACCTCCAACATCTATTCTGACAGTCTCCCACATCTGATCTCATGAGGTCTTCCTCTTAGTCACCAGTCTCGTGGAGACCGGGCCTCCTCCATCTCGCACACGTGCAAGTTATGCAATCTACTGGTGCTTTTGTGTTCATGGCTTGAGATATATTTAAAAATCAGCTTTTCCTGGATCCTCTGCTCTCTCTCTTTTACCTTCACTTCTCGAGTTTGTGCACATTCCAAAATATCTTACATTTTACATAATAGACGGACTCTCTAACATCTAAATGATTCCGTCATAGTCCTTTGATGCTGTACTAATCACGTCACACCTCCCCCTGTAGTGCTTTCTACTTCCCTCCATTCTTGTTCCTGCACAGATTAAAATCAGCACACTTTTCTTGATATTGCAGCGACAGTCAATACTTTATAGCAAACATATTGGGCTACACGGAATGTAACCGTCCCCCCCCCCCCCCCCCAGTAATTTTTTTAATGTTTTACTTGTTTGTATTGTCTCATACGTTATTTTTCTCTCCAATAATCTAAAGTTGCTTCAGCATATAATCCATATACAATTTGTATTTAATGTGCATTGATTAAAAAGTGCATTAAACACGTATGTGCTACTAAGAAGGCCTATTGCGTGAAACGTCGCCTTTTATATATATTTTTTCGTTTTAGGGCGATAGTGTTGAGTTTTATTCATGAATCAAAGAATTGTCACATGCCTAATCATGTACATATACTCTTATATATGATGCTGCTGCCATTGCAGTAAGTAAAGTATGGGTATTTTTTAGACTACCCTGGCCATAGTGGACTGCACTCATCTGCACTCAGGGCCTGGCGTGAACGAATTAAAAAACGTGACTCCAGAGTTGGCTGTGCTCGGAAACAGGACACTCCGACCTCCCCCGGTGGCAGCATGGTCCCGAGCGGTCTTTCAAATGCTCCCATCTGGACGTATCAGACCAATTTATAACGTCACGGATCTACTTTTAATAAGGGAAGGGAGAGTAGCAATGCAAGAATGGACCAAAAGCAGCGTGGGCCAACACATGCAGTGAACATGGCCTATAAACAAGGTCATTAGATCATAAAAAAACATTCATACCAATATATAACAGGTGACATTTCGGGCAATTATATAAGTTGCCCATTTAGTATTTTTCTTTCAAGGCACTGTTATTCACGAATGTGTTGAGTTTTACGTTAATTGCGTTTGTGTGCCACGACCAACGCAGCCTTACCAAATATTTGAAATAGAATAATCGCATTAGATTAATACATTGGTTGTTGCATGCTGCCTGATTTCCATTGCATAATCATTTCCTTTCGTGCTATAGGCACTGTTGCATGAAAATAATAAGAAATAACACTTGAAATTTGGTCAACGTGTTAAAATCGTGGGTTGTACATTAAAACATGTAAAGTGTGCAGAGTTTTACCAGCATGGCAATGAGCAATAGATATTCAAAATTACTCACTAGACATAATATATTGGCACTCGAAATGTATTGCTACAGGATACTGCATCTAAACTGGCCCCAAAGAGTGACCAACGAGCCCCCTGCCCATGATTAGACTTTGATAGACTTCGCAAGCTCTAGATTGGCATCTGGGTTAACTGGAATCAGGATTAGGATTTTACTCGTGCCTTTGCCTTGATTTGATCTCGCCTTCAGATAACTTTGATATTTGGCTTGGTACCCTGCATTTCCTCTTACATTTGAGTTAAAGCCTTGTAGTGTTGCTTTTTTATAACCTAACCAAGTACTTTTGACTGCAGTTAACTTTAATCTTACTCTTGGATTGGTTTCAATTTCCTCCTAACCCTAAAAAACATTGTATACGCCATTGTGTTGTTCTTTGCGACTCCGTTTACTCGATTTCTCCTTGCTCCGGCCCTTGCCCTGGAATCTGGTTTTCGTCACATCCACTGTCCAAGATAAATTCAGCCCAGACTATTGTACAACTCGTTTTGTGTTTTATTTAAAGCCATTGTAAATTGTTACATGGGTGAGGATGAAAACACTTTTCTGACGAGACAAGTTGTGACCGTGCCGGTGCACGTGGACCTCCTAAACGAAATCTGGTCTTGGCATTTTGTAAGTTCTCGAATGTTGCCTTCCTGGAGGCGAAAGCCAAGACTGACCCACCTCACATGTATTTACACTGTAAATATATTTCATCATCTCGCCGAGCTACTCTGGTGCGATTTAACATTTTGCGTGCGTGTGAAAACTTCAGAGCGTTTTTGCGTACAACTTTTCGTTGTAAAACTTAAGTAAACTTACTTCCGCTTCATAACTGGAACGTTGTCCTGCCAAGATATTTTCCATGGGGGTGCTGTGCAAAGAAAAGGCTGTTGTAGATAGTCCATTGATGTTATTTTATTTCTAAATATATTTTGTCTTTGAAAGGAATGTGAAAAAGTGTATTAATTTAAAGGAGAAAACCAGAAAGTCAATGTGCCCTGCACATTTTGTTCAACGCAGTGGTCAGCGATGAGATGTAGACATTTTAAAAAACACACGTGTATGCAAGGCATAACTTTGCCATTGACCATATTACACAGGTCAGAAAATGTTGTGTATGTCACAGGCAAAAGTTTAATGCAAGGACCTTTGATCGTGTGTTGGTGTTACACTTTCAGGGGGAAAAAATACATGTGCACTCGTATCACGTGGTATGTTTTACATTTGCCACTATGTAGTCAGACCTTAAGTGCTGCTTCAGAAGGATAAATTCGCCAAAATGTCGGAATCTACCCTTGTGTGACGAAACATATTTCTTTACTTAATCAGTTACTACGTATGCCAAATGTATACTACTGTTTTTGAAAGATGTGACAGGAACATATGATACGGTACCTTTGAAACACTCATAGGTAATAAAATAGTCATCCGTGTCAAGCTTGAGCATTTCATTTTCTAAAAAGTTATAAAATATCCAGTAACAAGTGCAAAATTCGTTGCAAACATTTCCAATAACACGAAAATTGACACGACCTCTATACGTGTGTTCATTTACCTATAAAATATAATGCTGATAAAAGAGTATGGTGATTGAAAACATTAACAATCAAAAACAACATTTTGTTAGGTCTATTAATATCTCAAACCTCAATACATGCACTTTCCTCTTACCAAACACAGCGATAATATGATATATGACATACACAAACATATTCCTCAAAAGCAAGATTGATAAATTTTATCCAAAGCATGGACTTGTCAGGTAACTGCATCAAACAAACAAAATGGGGGCCCATTTAGCACAACCTTATTTCAAACAAGATTACGATATAAAACACCAATCAAGAACTCGGACGTACTGTGTTGCTGTGTTAGAATTTGAAACTCAACCCATTCCTTATCAATAAAAATGTTGTCTCGCCCATCTGCATTAATGCACTGGAATTCTATTTTTCATAACTGGGCGCCACGGTGGGGAGATGTGAACTCCCTCGCCTGGTATACGGGAGTTTGTGGGTTAGATCCCGAATCCGACCTTTACGCCTACTGTATATTTGGAGTTTGCTTGTCCCTCTCACCCCGTGGTCGTGTGGCCTTTTCTCCGTTTTTTCCGGTGTTTCCCGAAACATTTAGAAACTTGTGCTTAAGAGTATTTGGCTGCTATAAATTTCCACATAATAAGCCACTTTAAGCAATCATTTTTGGCCATGTCGCATCTGAAAAAGAGCCATATAGCTCAGTGGGCCTTACCTGGTAAAATAAAAACATGTTTTAGTTTGATAGTTTTTTTTTACTGTTGGGTGCCAATACATGAATTATTTTGTTTTATATAAACTATTGTATAAGGATAATTAAAGTAATTACTGATTTATAATAGATTTTTGGGTTCGGTCATGCAAGTTTCAGTCTTAAGACCCTTGAGCACCCGGGATAGCTCAAAACATTTAATTGAAAAGTGTGTGTACAAGCTTTTAAAGTGAAATTATTATCTAGTTCACCGGTATGTGGAAGAACAATTCACACAACCAATTATAGCAATTACGAGATGAAACTTTTCGCTTGAAACTAAATTAAGCATCTTCAGGAAATCCAGGAAGTTAGAATCAAATCCAGGAAGTCAGAAAAAGGGGCACCACAGTGGCGAAATGTTGCGTACCTCACGGCTGAGGTTTCGATCCAGACCCTGACACCTGCATATTTGGAGTTTGCATGTCTGCCTCCCCGTGGTCACGTGGATGTGTTTCAGATTCTCCGGTTTTTCCCTCCACATTTAGAAACATGCATTTAGAGGATTTGGCTGTTATAGATTTGCACGTGATATGCCATCTCGTAAAGCTTTTAATTGTGGCCTGATCGCTTCTGAAAAAGAGCTATATAGCTCAGTGGGCCTTACCTGGTGGTGGAGGGTCTTACGACTGAAAAGGGTCTTGCAACGCAGATCGTGACATAGCCTCACCCAAAATTCAACTACGAATTCTAAAATTGTCTGTGAAAACCTCTGGGGTTATGTTCAAATTATTCCATTAAGCGTGCCCTCAAATGCTTATAATTTAACTGAGGTCCAGGGATATAATTTTACAATTTGCAAAACACCACGTGTGTGTGTTTGTGTGTTGTGCTCATTCTTTGGAGATCTTTTTGGACAGCTGAAAGCCATGGAGAGACTTGTGAGAGTTGCTGCGCTCCTTTTGCTGGACCTCCTGCAGTTGTCTCACGCTGCTTCGAGTGCTGCTACTGCTCTTGCAGTTGTCCTTGTTCTTGCCTATCAGAGACTCGAGCAGTTGCATCTTATCCTGTTCTTCCTTCAGGAAGACATTGACCAAATACAGCTTCTCCTTCTTCATGCAGTCCTCGATGTCTGAAGGGATGTCCTCAATCATCCAGTCCAGCATGTTACTCAGGAACATTACAAGATTCTGTAAAACAACAACTTCATAACGTTTCTTAGGGAAGGGCTTCTCATGGACATTTCGTGGCTTTCAAGTGTGCTGAAAAAAACATCACGAGGTCTATAGCAAGAATAATTTTGGGTCCTAGTTTTGTCTTGCTAGGTCAATACGATGCTACGATGGCAAATGTATATGGACAACCACATGAACAAAACACTTCGCTGTGGGGCCACAGCTTAGCTCCAGCCACCTCAGGCTGTGATTTTTAAACATTATCAACTGTCATGAAAATCTCTAAACCACAGATTGTTATGCAAATATTCATTCAGATGTGGAAGACTCAGGTAAAACCCTGTTAATCTGCTCTTAAAGGAAAACGAACATACCTTTATTCTAATCCGACCACACCTTTATTCTAATCCGACCACATGGTTCCAGGAACAAAAACGATATTTTCAATGCAATGCCATAAACTCCCTTCTGAATTCCCAATGCCCTGCTTCCTACACTGCTCCATCAATGACCGCATGCAAAGGATTTCCTACTTATACAAGTTTAAGAATAGCACACCCAGTTTTCTATTGAGATATTTGTGCTGCTGAAGATCGCACTCAAGCTTTCTGGGGTTTCATTATATACTTTATCTTTCACATAACCCCAACATTCAACCATGCAGTGTAAACTACTCTATGATTCACATTTTTTTTACAATGTATGATATATTTTTGGACATCTAGGAAATCCAAATTCTATCATACTTGCTTGCATAAACAGTTGTTAAGCCCGCTACTTTATATGAAAATAAATTAGCCATCAAGGCCACAACCAAGATGGGTGCCACTCAAAACTTAAGTGTTTTCTTTTCAAGGGCACGCCGCCTGATTTTATTCAGTTGCCTGTTCAACTGAAGCACTGCAAGTTTGAAGACAACCCTTCCACATTTACTGGTTGCTCAACGGAGTTGAAAATATTTCATGACGGTCAATAGGATAGGTATCCATGAAGAGAGTAGAACGAGATTCTCTGCTGTTGACTTTTACACAAAAAACCAACAAATTGATAATAGGGTGCAATCACGGAAAAGTGAAACTTAACTCTTCCATATGCACGTTGAATGTGTACTCACCTGAAAAATAATAACAAACGCCAACCGACCAGCCAGAATTATCCAATATGTCTTGGTGTACTGGTAGGGGTGATCAGACCAGGGTGGCTCTAGATAGTCCCTGAACCTGCAAAATATACCAATATTTATTTTAACAAAAAAACATTCCAATTCAATCACATTTCAACCGAGCATTCGTGGAAAACTAAGCAAATCACTCTACTTTAATATTCACAGCAGAACTTAATAATACACTTTGGCGAAGTTAAAATTGTATATATATTATAGCCTTTCCATTAAATAGTATATGCAACAGCATTGGGATTCATTTCGTTTCCCTTGAAGCTGGAATTGCTCATACTAACCATCTGAAATAAGTAGGAATATATTGTGAGTTGATAAAATAGGGTTTGAAGTATTTTATTGATGCAGCTTCTGTTGTTTATATAATTTCCTCAACACTACGACAAGGAACGTGTACTTCAAACTCAAGATTATGTTCACGATGGGTATTCAACATTCCTGTGGTGGATGCCAGTATCTCCGAAAGACAATAATTTTCTTCCCACAAAGTGGTACTCTCTGTAGGCCACCGTCCGAGGGATGATAGGCTAAGCTGCACTTAGACCAGGATTTACATTAAGGGACCTCCGATTGTGATACGAGCATTATTTTGGAGTGCCACCAAACGGGTAAATACATTTGCATGAGCGTTTTAACACACTATAATTTCGGCGGCCTAAGTTTTGTGGAGGGCTTCTCGGTGCTTCACGCCTCACTTGTCGCCCCCACTTATGTCCTCTTCTCCCCCCCCCCCATATGTGCAGATAATACTAACTATTGTATATAGGGTGTGTAGGCATATTTGCCTACAAAATACATTTCTTTTTTTGGGTGGACAAGTTTTGTAAACCTGTCGGATCAACTTTTTACCCCCACATCTGGAGGTGGGGTGGGGGGAGGTCCACATTCTTTCACTTTTTGAATAAGGCCTTCTGAAAGGCTTTTATTATTTAGTTGACAGACAAATGGAACACCGGGATTTTATAACAAAAAGATGCTTTGCAATTGTGCAACACTGCTGTATTTGGAAAACCGTATTTGCAATCTGGCATATACAATCTGCTCTCTTATAACACGGTAGTTGCCTTCTTGAAGAACACCGCGTTATGGTAAAATCGCGTTGAAATAAATAATATATAACATACTGGCAGGAAGTACCCGGCGTTGCCCGGGGGAAAATGTATATATTTCAAAACTTATCTCAAAAACATAACATGTACATACGCAAATGCGAAACTATTGTGAAAGTGCAGCGTTCTGTTTGTCTGTCCATTTGTCCATCAACAAAATTATAAGAGGCTTGCAAAAGTCCTGAATCGAAAAGTAATAGAAAGTGGCAGGTAAATAGTTGATCTAAAAGGTTTCCGAAAATTGTCGACCCCCCCCTGAAAAAATATGTTTACCCCCCCATAGGCATATATATATATATCTATACACGCTACATACAAAAGAGTGAGTCGTTTCTTGTGACTCTATAGTAGTATCTGGCTCTACAGTAGTATCTACTGACTCTGTAGTTGTATCTGTAATATCTCAATTACGGCAGGAGACGAGTTGACGGGGCAGCACTTATTTATTAACACTGATGCAACAGTTACAGGTACAGCCGAGATACAGCCTACGCTACACGTGCCTAACTCGGCCACGCTCTCAGGCCCTCCGGCTACGCTCTCCCTACGGGGAGCTATCGGACCCGCCTTGCCAGGCACGGGTCTCGACCTCTGGGTTACACAGCCCGGCCCTTACAAGGACATCGGGCCGTGAATCCCAAGGTCTCGCCTCTGAGCCGCACAGAGTCCCGGCCCTTACAAGGGCAGCGGGGCTAGGGGTCTCAGGGCCCTATCTCTTCCTCCGTCTTCTGTCTTCACTAGTTGACTTCTCCCCGAGCGCTGCTGCGCATCGCCTTACATAGCCCTCCGCGCCAGGGGGCGGGGCCTATGCGGACCGCGAAGTGGACACCTGCCTGCGGACCGTGATGTAGCCACCCACTACGCGCTGTCTCACGATCCTCCCCGCCTGCGCATACCACCTCTATATCACCCCCCTCCACATAGCTCACAGCCGGCTCGGCTGCAAAAAAACTCTCCGCTTGTGCGCCCCGTAACACCAACAACAACAACCAACCACAACACAACATAACAGAACACAATACAACACAACACCGTGAACCCCGCAATAAATCCGAACACTCAACCGTAATAACAATGAACATATGTACACACCGACGAGTAAAACCAATAAATGATATACAAGAATGACCTGTACAGCGTCCCCTCGACCCCCCGCTCGCCCCTTAAACGGAACATTAGAACGGACGGACGGGGAACGCTGTGACGAGGTGACCCGGCGGAACCGCCTCCCCCTCCCAGTCAGGAAAAGTGGCGTGACCTAGCGCGGGTCCGCCTGGCCGGTCCGTCGTACGGCACAGGACGTGTTTGACCGTCCGGCGGCTCCGGCAGTCCAGGAAGGCACGGAGCAGGCTTCGAAGATCCGCGATTGCCTCTGGGAACCGGTCGCCGACGGTCAGCAGCCGTCAGTTCCGAGACATCTGGGAGTGGATCAGGCGGAGACATGTGAGGATCAGGCGGTGACATTCCCCTCCCCGAGTCGACGGCCACATCACATGATCGGTCATCACGACATGAAGGAAGGCCATATGGTGCCGCAAAAGGTTTCAGCCGGGAGGGGTGAACGTACCAACGGCGTTTTCCCCACTTTATCTGAATGCACTGGGGTCATGCAACACGCACGACTTCCACGGGTCCCCGCCATGGCCTCAGCAGTTTCGGAGATGTAGCCAACGGCGCATGCGGGCAGTGCAGCCAGGCCCTATCGCCCGGTTTCCATTCGTGCATGTACACCTTCCGTGCCCGCAACCGCTCATTAGCAATCTGGCGAGACCTTGAATTCAGCCTCGCAGCTTCCCGCGCCTCGGTCAGTTTAGCAATGTTAAATTTATTATGGTCGGCCAATTTAGATTTAGCACGTGGATCGGGAATCCTCAGCTGGGCCTCCATGGGCGGATCGGCCTCCCGACCGTACATGAGATAAAATGGGGAAAATCCTGTCGCCGCATGGGGGGTCATCCTGTACGCGGCGAGGACACCAGGGACCTGCAAGTCCCAGTCAACCTGAGCCTCGCATACCTGTTGGCATAACATGGAAGTAATCGTTCTGTGGAGTCGCTCCACCATCCCATCAGTCTGTGGGTGGTACGGGGAGGTACGCACTTTTTTTGTACCCAAAAGGTCGCACACCTCATGCAACAAAACGCTCGAAAAAATGTTTCCCTGGTCGGTCAGCAAGCGTTCGGGGGCACCCTTGTCCAAGACATAGCCCTGGACAAAGGCGTCCGCCACGGCCGCCGCCGACTGGTTGGCAAGCGGCCACGCCATGGGCCATCGAGTGAAGTATTCCACGCCAACCAGCAGGTACTTGTTACCCCTAGGCGTTACCGGAAAGGGCCCCAAGATATCCAGCGCAACAAGTTCGTTCGTGCGCGAGACTTGAATAGACTGTAGCGGTGGATTAGCCGCAATGGGCGGCGGTTTTCGTTGAGCGCACCCCACACACCCCTTGAGTATGTTCACCACATCACTCCCCATACCCGGCCAATAATAGTCCCGCAAGAGCCGTTCGTGAGCGGCCAGAACGACTCTACCCCGCATAGCAGACGGCACGACAAGCGCATGTCGCCGGGACATACTGTCCCACCTCATAAGGAGGCCCTGTTTGACCACCTAGGAGCCGACTCCCTTTTCCCCTCCCTCGGGACCCTTCGCCTTATGACGCAATGTGAGTAGGGAGCTGTCGGCCATTTGGAGTCGGCCCCACTCAATAAGAGGCAACGCGAGTAACGAGTCCCCGCCCATGGGAGTAGCGGGAACGTCGACCCGTGGCGCATCGGCGGCAGCGACCAACTCTCCCCTGGGGATGGCGACATGCGGCTTACAACGCGCCGAACCCAGAAGACATGCACATTCCGAGCGAGGCGACAACCGCGACAGGGCATCCGCGTTGGTGTGGCGCAATCCCTTACGGTAAGTGGTCGTGAATTGGTAGTCCTAGAGGACCTCCAACCATCGTGATAATTGACCCGAGGGTTGGGCGACACGCAACGCGTATTGAAGCGCCGCGTGGTCCGTATGGACAGTAAAATGACGGCCGTAGAGATACGGTCTAATTGCTGTATAAAAAAAACGATAGCCAGCAACTCGCGACGGGTCACACAGTAGCGCTGTTCCGCTGGCGACAAAACCCTGCTACCATAGGCGACCACCCGTTCGACTCCCCCGATCACCTGTGAGAGCACCCCCCCGATCACCTGTGAGAGCACCCCCCTAATACCCGTGTTACTGGCATCCGTGTCAAGCAGGAATGGTTTTGTAAAATCAGGGTAACACAAGGGCGGAGCACTCACCATGGCGTTCCGAAGGGAGCAAAACGCGGCCTCCTCCTCCGGCCCCCAACGAAACCTCACCCCTTTCGCTGTCAAAGCATGCAGGGGTTTGGCAATGGTGGAAAAGTGCTCAACGAAGCGGCGGTAGTAGGAGGCAAACCCAATGAAACTGCGGACCTCAGTAACTGACGTGGGCGTTGGCCATGAACTGACACAGTGTGTCTTCGCGGGATCGGTGGAGATCCCCGAACGGCCCACAATGTGCCCCAAGTACCGTACCGATTCCCGAAGTAGGTGGAATTTACCCGGTTTAAACTTCAATTTAGCAGATCGCATTCAGAGGAACACCCCCCTCAAGCGTTGGAGGTGCTCCTCGAAAGTTCGACTGAAAACGATGACGTCATCAAGGTAAATCAAGCAGGTATCCCATTGGAGGCCTGACAAAACCAATTCCATTAGCCTCTGGAACGTCGCGGGAGCAGAATGAAGTCCCATGGGCAACCGATTAAACTGAAATAGGCCTACCGGCGTCCGGAAGGCGGTCTTTGGTTTGGACTCCTCATCGAGCGGCAATTGCCAGAATCCCGATAGCAGGTCTAGCGTCGAAAAATAACGTGCCCCCGCTAAGGCATCCAGAGATTCATCCATTCTGGGGAGCGGATACGCGTCAGCCACCGAGATCTTATTAAGGCGGCGGAAATCAACACAAAATCGCAAGGACCCATCGTGCTTGTTTTTTAACAAGCACGATGGGAGCTCCCCATGCACTGGATGAGGGCGAAATGATGTCGGCGGTCAGCATGTCATTAACGGCCGATTGCACATGTTCCTTCTCGGCTGGGCTTAACCGGAAAGGATTCTGCCGAATCGGGGCCGCATCACCCGTCTCAATGTGGTGGCGTAACAGGTCAGTGCACCCAATATCATATTTATGTTTGCTGAACACGTCCGAAAATTCGAGTAGCAGGGCACGCAGCGCCCCCAATTGCACACTGGACAGGTTACTGGAGCCCGCACACAACGAGTCCAACCACTGTTGATCTTCCCCCGATTGAAGATGCGGACCCGGAGTGGGATCAACGTGCGCAATGAGCTGCTCATCCACGGGCACCGGCGCCGCGTGAGCAATTACGGTGCCCTGTGGAATGACGGCTGGCCGCGACCCCGCGTTCAAAACCATGACGAATGGATCCCTGTCCGCTCGTACCATCGTCTGAGCCACCGCCAAGTCCAGACCCCCAACAGCTCTGTTCGACGGACCCAACAGCACGCCCTGCCCCGCCGTATCCCCCCCCAAAGGCTTCCGTTACCGGAGGGGTACCAGCATCTGCGATCCCGGGGGTACGTGCACCGTTTGGGTTGCCAGCGCTTGGACCGTCGCACAAACCGTGCGCAGTTTTGTAGGGCTCGACAAAAATGAAATACGGCGACCCGATGGGAGCTCGATACAACCCTGATCGACGAGAATTTTAATCGGCGTTTAGCCAAAAAGTCCGTGCCCAATAAACATGGAACCGCCAGGGAAGAAGAGACCAAAACAGGTCCCGCCAATTTAATATCCCCGATACAAATGCTCGCCCGAATCTGGCCGACAATACCCAAAGAGCCCCCGTTCGCCGTATAACAAGGCATGTCTACCGGGAGCAGGGGTCGACATTGGACGGGGAGAATGTTATAAATAAGGTCAGAAATGATAGTTGCCGACGCACCCGTGTCAACCAGCACCCGGACCTCAACTCCGTCTATAAATCCCGTAACTACGGACGACCCGGCCGACGCAGCCACCATTCTGTGGGCCAACTCGGACCATTTGACCGCTCCCAGCCCCTGTACAAACCCCCCTCGCCGAACTGAATCCCCGGCCCCCATACGCGTTCCTTCCACCACGAAGTGGCGACCCACGTGCGACGTGTATGTGGACCGAGCATGTGTGGTGCCGCGACTTGCCGGGGGTAGTTGGGATGACTTTGGGCCTTGGTCGTCGTCCAGCCGAGGTCCCGTGGCGCGCTGACGCGGAGCGCGGCACCCGGACGCAACGTGGCCGCGAAGGCTGCAGTTGTAGCACATGACGAGAGACGTCGCAGGTTTCGGTTGCTCCAGCTTGCAGGCCGATCGCAGTGGCGAACGACCTCCAGACCTCCAATCCCCCAGTCTCGCTGTAGCGAATGCCTCTTCCCGAGGTAGAACGACTTGGGGGTCGGCGTCCGCCGAGGTAGGAGTTGAAACCGCGGCTGATGCACAGACGACCGTCCGCTTCCGTTTCAGGACCTCGTGTGCATGGATACTCGTAGCAACCCGCAGGAACAAATGTCCACCTCGTCCACCGTGTTGATAGGGACCCCCAGGTCCTGAGCCAACGCCAGCAGCTGTTCCATCACCATGGCGTCCTTCCCCTCCTCGTCCATGCAGGGAAAGGCGGCGTCCGCGAGAGCAAGCAGCGCTGTGCGGTAGGCGAGTGGAGTTTCCCTGTCACCCTTCCGTCGCCCGTAGAATTTGTGGCGGCAGGCCGAGGGTGGTCCATACACCCTGGCCATGAGGCCCAGCGCGGCTTTGAGTGTGGAGCGGCCCGATCTCGGGGTGGACCTGAAGGCCGCGAGCGCGTCGTCGTCCAGCGTCGTTGGTAGCGCACGTAGCGCCGTAGCGTCGGACCACCCCGACATTTCCTGATGGGCGAGGAATCTCCGCTGGAAGACTCCCCAGTCACCCCCCTCAGCTTTGAAGGCCGTCAACGCAGGTAGTCGCTGTTGAAACACCTGGTCGTCTTCCGATAGATTATTTTCCCGCGCTGCGCCGTCGTTATGAGAAATGGCGGCCCCGTCCATGGGTGGTTCATGGCGACTTTTGGCGCGCGCCGATGACGCGAGCGGCGAAGAGTGGAGGTCCCCGGTCACATGGTGGTCGCGATTCCCGCCAACCGACGGACGATCTGTAAAAACGGCGCCATTTTCAATGTCCGAGGCGCGAAGCGCATTTTGGCGGGAATCTCCTGCGCGTTCCTTCGCCACGCTCGCCGTCGTCCTTCCTCCTCCAGATGCGGTGATTTCCGCCAAAATTGAAGCCGCGGCAAGTAGCAGCTCCACCAGGCGAGAGTGCTGATCCTGGAGTCCGGTGTCGGACCCGAGCGGAGCGTCGGGCATCCCCGAAAGGTGCTGCGGTGTCGGCATCTCCTCTTCCTCTCCTCCCGAAGCTCGCTGGCCCGATTCGTCGTGGTCGTCTTCCCGGTCTCGCTCGTGGGTACGATTAGTCTTCCTGGTATCCATGTTTCGAAGACAGTTTCACTTTTGACGCCAGTTGTAATATCTCAATTACGGCGGGAGACGAGTTGACGGGGCAGCACTTATTTATTAACACTGATGCAACAGTAACAGGTACAGCCGAGATACAGCCTACGCTACGCGTGCCTAACTCGGCCACGCTCTCAGGCCCTCCGGCTACGCTCTCCCTATGGGGAGCTATCGGACCCGCCTTGCCAGGCATGGGTCTCGACCTCTGGGTTACACAGCCCAGCCCTTACAAGGACATCGGGCCGTGAATCCCAAGGTCTCGCCTCTGAGCCGCACAGAGTCCCGGCCCTTACAAGGGCAGCGGGGCTAGGGGTCTCAGGGCCCTATCTCTTCCTCCGTCTTCTGTCTTCACTGGTTGACTTCTCAGCGAGCGCTGCTGCGCATCGCCTTACATAGCCCTCCGCGCCAGGGGGCGGGGCCTATGCGGACCGCGATGTGGACACCTGCCTGCGGACCGTGATGTAGCCACCCACTACACGCTGTCTCACGATCCTCCCCGCCTGCGCGTACCACCTCTACATATCTACTGACTGTACATTAGTTATCTACTGAGCATAGTAGTAGCTACTGACTGTATAGTAGTTACTGCTGACTGTAGTAGTATCTGCTGACTCTATGGCAGTATCTGCTGACTCTATAGCAGTCTCTGCTGACTGTAGTATTATATACCGACTCTATAGTAGTATTTACCAACTAAAGTAGTAACACTGACTCTACAGTAGTATCTAGTGAATATATAGTAGTATCGATTTACTCTATAGTAGTATCTACTGACTATAGTAGTAACCACTAACTCTATAGTAGTATCTGCTGACTCTATAGCAGTACGTACTGACTCTATGGTAGCATCTACCGACTCTGCAGTACAATCTCCCGACTTTACAGTAGTTTTTACTGACTACAGTAGTATCTACCGACTCTTTAATAGTATATATCGACTCTATAACAGTAGCTACTAACTTTACAGTAGTATATACTGACTATAGCAGTAGCTACTAACTCTACAGTAGTGTAATGAGAGAGCGCCATCTAAGGGATGACGATGGGTACTTGCATAGTCACCACTGGGTAACTAATACTCAATCAGATGGTAGGGTTCCATTGGGCCAAAGGTAATGGGCAGAGCTAATGGGTATGTACGGGAACCTACGGGAAGGTTCCACGAGGGGGCGTGGCTAGAGGCGGACCTTGCTCCGCCGACCGGAATATAAGGAGAGGCAGTGGGAGGACTCGAGGTCGGTGTGGAAGCCTGGAGACTGGACTGCATCATCACCTCTATTCACCACCGGCCATGTGGCGGGCTCTGTCAGTGAAGCCTACTCTCCTCCCAGCACGCTGCCAGCCAGCGGCAAGCGTGGAGAGAGAGAGACACGCCGCGACGGTGGAAGAGGGAGAGCGCACGTCACGGCAGTAGAGAGAGAGAAGGAAGCCATCCGGAAAGAGAGAGCGGAGCTGTGCAGTAGTTGTTAATAAAAAGGACGCCAGTCAACAGTTGTCGTGGAAGTGCTTTATTACAACTGGAGTCAGAAGTGGTCCTTCTAGAGACAAGAGAGTACAACTGAAAGCGAAATATCCAAGCATCTAAAAAAGGAGAACCCACCTGTGGCATTTTCTGATGACGACGAGGCTGGTGAAGTCACCACGCCAGAGACGGACGGTGCAGCTGCGGCATCTTCGTCACAATGGGCAGAGAACGGCTGGAAACAGGTGGAGGAGCAGCTGGACTCACTCCGGACGGTGCTTCTCCAGCTGGTGTCACTTGTCGCATTGTCTACGGTGACGGGGCACCCACAGGAGGGTTTGCCGAGTGGTGACGAGCAGAGGCTTCGGGATAGAGCCTCGGAGGGTCCCCCTGCGGAGTTGACGGTCGCCATTGCAGGCGCGGGAGAGCTGTCCGCCATTACACACGCTATGGAGACCATCTGGCGGCCCATCAAGATGTTTGCGGGACGCCGCCATCTTGGGCAGTGCTGTTGAGGCACGGTTGGAGTCCGCGATTTCTGTGGAGCCTCGTGGTGCGCAGCCGGTGGAGGCTGCTGCTGTTAGATGGAACGGAGCCGGGCTCAGCCGCCATCTTCCTCAAGTCAAGAAATTTGTCGCTGCAGGCTGCGATTGGAGCGCTTTCACTTGGTGCTTCGAGGCGGCGTTCCAGTCAGTGCACTGGTTGGAGGAAGAGGCGTTGGTCGCTTTACCGACCGTTTTGGATGACGATGCGCTGGCGGTATTTTGATCGATTCTTCCTGAGAAGAAGAAAACATTGAAAGATGTGTACGCGCAAATGGCAGAGGTCTAAGAACCGCCCTCCGATACTCAACGAAAGTTCATGCAGTATAGGCGGGGGAGTTCCAAATCCCTCCTTGCCTACCGTAGCATTGATGGCGTTGGCTGTGTCAAGCAAGAAGTCCTCAACTCACTGATTATGGGAAGAATGCTGGCTTTGGCAAGGGACATGGGGGTGGTTCTGCCTGCTTGCGGTCATTAGCCGCAAACATCTCGATGGGCCGCCAGATGCCTGAACGTGCACGGGAACCTACAACATTGGACGCAGATGGCTGCATGGACGGGGGATACTGTTCGCGACAGTGAGCCGAAGGGTTGGTCGCCAGTTAAAGTCATCCACAATCCAGACGATGTGCCTGCGGGGGGTGATCTTGCGGTGGCTGTTCCTCGTTGGGATCGACATTGGGGCGAAGTTCAACATTGCTGGGGGTTCTACGGCCCACGGGTGACGATGGGGCAGCTCGCTGGCCGGCTGTCACATGCTTCAGGTGTGGCCGGTTGGGCCACTTTGCGCGGGATTGCCAGAGTCGCCCTCGTTCTCCGACTCCGCCTGCTGCTCCGGCTCTGACTCCTTCGTCGAAGGCCCAACATCTTCCCATGCAGCTGCCGAGCCCTTGACTGCTGCTGCTGATGCCGACCCCGTATGATCCAGCCCAGCAGCGACGGACTTCACCACCCTTCCGCTGACTGCCCTGCCTCCTGCCGAGTTGACCCATGCAGGGCTGGACACGGATGCAGGGGATGTTCCGGCGTCGCGGACCCGTTCAAAGATGCCCCGATTTCGTTAACGTTCATATGTGCCTTTGCCTGTGTTGGGTATTGGCCTTACTTTCTTGTTCTTTTTCGATTTAAAGCTTTCGTGACTGCAGGGATTCATCTGCTTGGTTCAATTGTATTTTATTGTTTTATTTTTATTATTTTATCATTTCCCTTCTACGTGACTTTACCGAAAGAACCAAGAAGATGAATTCCTTGTTCTTGCGTTCTAGAGGCGGAGCTTGTTCCGCCGACCGGAATATAAGGAGAGGCAGTGGGAGGACTCGAGGTCGGTGTGGGAAGCCTGGAGTCCGGACTGCATCATCGCCTACCTCTACTCACCACCGGCCATGTGGCAGGCTCTGTCAGCGAAGCCTTCTCTCCTCCCAGCGCGCCGCCAGCCAGCGGCGAGTGTGGAGAGAGAGAGAGAGAGAGACGCGCTGCGACGGTGGAAGAGGGAGGGCTCGCATCACGGCAGTAGAGAGAGGGAAGCCATCCGGAGAAAGAGAGCGGAGCTGTGCAGTAGTGGTTAATAAAACGGACGCCAGTCAACAGTTGTCGTGGAAGTGCATTATAACAGTAGTATATTCTGGCTATAGCAGTAGCTACTAACTCTATAGTAGTATATACTGACTGTAGTAGTATCTACTATAACTACAGTAGTATATACTGACTATAGTAGTAGCTACTATCACTACAGTATTATATACTGACTATATAGTAGTATCTACTATAACTACAGTAATATATATTGACTATATAGTATCTACTATCACTACAGTAGTATATACTGACTGTAGTAGTATCTACTATCACTACAGTAGTATATACTGACTATATTGTAGTATCTACTATAACTACAGTAGTATATATCGACTGTAGCAGTATCTACTACTATCACTACAGTAGTATATACTGACTGTAGTAGTAGATACTATCACTACAGTAGTATATATTGACTATATAGTATCTACTATAACTACAGTAGTAAATATTGACTGTAGTAGTATCTACTAACTCTACAGTAGTATATACTGACTATAGTAGTATCTGCTATCACTACAGTAGTATATACTGACTCTATAGCAGTATATACTAACTCTACAGTAGTATTTACCTACTCTACAGCAGTATCTACCGACTCTATAGTCGTGTATACCGACTACATAATAGTATATATCGACTCTACAGTACTAGCTTAATAGTGCCGTGGTGAGGCCTAGTCCCGTGCAGAGCCCCCGGCCTTGCCTAGATTGCCCAGCCGGCCGAGGTGGCACCATCCCCCCACCTGCTCTACAGTAGTATGTACTGACTATTGTAGTATCTATAATAATATCTGCACACATTGGGGTGGGGGGGGAGAGAAGAGGACATCACACTGTGAATAATTTACCTTAGCGTTGTGTATTATTTTTGCATTTATTACGCGAATGATGAATTTTCCCCGCACCCACCGTTCGCGTGTGCTTTGCATGCGCAGATGCGTGCTTTGGTGCGCGCTCAGCGTAGTAATATAATAATAAATAGGAACAAATGGTTAACTTCACTTCTTTACATTTGACAGATGGGAAAAAGAAATTGCGATTTGTCGGTTGGTGGGCTTATTGCGTCGTACGTGTGTAGTTTGTTGAAACGTAAAGCCAGCAGTTTGTGAGTTAAATGCGTCACAAGGTGTGTCCACACACATACAGACAGACGGACAGACAAAACATGACCTTTATAGGGAAGAAGGGTAGAGATAACGCGTGAGATGCATATGAAGGTTGACCAAAGATTGAGGTGCGTAGGTAGCATCTAGAAGCACCCAGCAATTCCCCCTGCCGAGGCAGCTGTACAACCGCTTATTCCGTCTCGCGCGACGTAGTTCTGTTCTCTCAATCGCATTATATCCAATTCGCATCCACTTGATAAAAAATATGTTCCCTCATATATTTATCGCGTTATGAAAACATACGTTATAGGAGAATGGACTGATTATACAAATTTTAAGCAAAAATAAAGCAATTTTTTTTTTTCTTTCAGGTTATATTGTGATCCAGAATTTTTGCTGTTAAATTTTCTATTCAGGTAAAATTCTCACCCTAACACAGCCACCTTACTCACCAAGCTCGAGGTTTTTGCTTTGCGATCTCCCATTAACATGCTAATCTTTCACATTAACATAGCCACCTCAGGGCGCCCGCCGTGGAGGCTGCTCAATGATCTTACATTATCATGCAAATTTTTACTGGGCAGCCCTTTTATTGGTGGGAAAACCCACCACCATCGCGGTCGCTGCCCACCATTTACATTAACATTGGCTGCTGATGTTTGGGCTACGCCCATTTCAAACATTTATACAAATTTACCTTTAGAAGCTAACTCCCTCTTCCTGATGATGAACGCTTGTGTTGCGATCTAAACGTCATAGTTTTTGGTTATTTTCTTTGAACCTATCTACGTGACTTTACCGAAAGACCCAAAGAATATGAATTTCTGCAGTCACGAAAGCATTAAGTCAAGAGTAACATTTTCTCTCGAGAAAAACTCAATACAAAACGCAATGAAGTACAGGACCTATACGTTATATTTAATATCCTCCACAATTACCACGATTATTTGTACCTGCACAGTGTATAGTTGCTCTCGATTATAATGCCTGGTGCGTAGTCTGACACATTGAAGTAAGACAGTGTGTAGTTGACGTAGCCTCTCAGCGATCCATCAGGACTGTAGAAGTACATGTAGATCAGCCGTGGCACAAAATCTGAAGTCAGGGCAATTACTAGGGCCTGCAAAATGAACACAAGAGTAGATTACATGTGAATCGAGAGAGAACAGGTATGCAAAAATGCTCACTATACACACAAATCCACAGTACAGGAGATCCTTGTATATGGCTGCTTTATATTTCGTTGTTTTGACCAATCGTAGGCAATATCTTTTGTATATCAGTTTAGCTATCACGGGGGTTAGTTTTGGCCTTTCGTGGGTATACTGTACCCGGAATGACGGTATCATTAGCTGATACTGTGAGGTGGGGCGGTGCGGGGTGGGCGAGACAGTCAATGGCACCTCAACCTTTGCAGTGCAAGCATTTCGCCGACAGAAATAAAGACCCCCATATAGCCTATTAACAGACTGTTGGGGAAAATGCTGTTAGCAAGCACCTATGATGGCCGGCACAGAACACAAACGGGTGGGTGGCCAGCACTACGCCCGGGTACCGCTTTTGTCTCCCATGTGGCGACATTTACACATCGCAGTGGGTACTCATTTAAGGCTGAACCGAGCTAGGGGAGGCCCAAGACCGGTTCAAATCATCGTCACTGGTCTTTGGGCGAGAGCAGGATTCAAACTCGGATCTCCGGGTTCGTAGCGCAGCACGCTAACTACTGTAGCACTTCCGCTCCCCACTCACGCACAGACACACACACACCTCCTTTGGGTCATCATCATGGGTAAGAACAGTATTCAGTATTTATACTACTATTTATTGTTTAAAATGTTTTTGTAAAGGGTTTTTACGTGTTTATTCCAATTGTTTGATGTTTTGTTTATTTATAATACAGTGCAGTACTTATTTCAATTGTGATGACTATTGCTGGTTGCCGTTTACCGAACCCCATTATTGACAGTCCCTCCAGAAAAACGCGATTATGCGATCGCAAGATTCCACGCAAAATCAGCCAAAGTCCGCATATTTATGCGGGGGGCGCGTTTTTTCAAAAACGCCGCACTTTCGCCGCATAAATTGCAGATTTCCGCGCGCAAAATATGCGGGCTTGCATGATTTCATAATCCCCGCATTTTCGTTGCAAAAAGTCACATATATCTTAGCAGAAAGTTGAAAAATATTGCGTTTACTTCACACAAGCGCAGCCATTTCCCCTGTTGCCATGGGAACGTTATGAAGTGACGTCACTCATTACGCGACATCATTGAAAAGCTGCAAACCCCGCGATGCCAATGAAACCATGATGAAGAGTTTATGCAACTTTACAGTTGTAAGATTGCACTTTTTTGTTAGTAGTATGTAAATTTACATTACTGTAAGACTGTACTGTTACTGTATTGCTTACGTTACTGTGCACTGAAAACACTTATTTTAACAGAAGATGTCTGTTTTGTATAGCTACCTCTGTAAAACAGGAAGCACACATTTTATTTTTTAATATTTTATTTATTCATTTTTACAGAAGTTGTAGCATATTCATTTTGTAAAGCTACAGAACTTGTTCGACTCAATGTTTTGTAAGTTTGAGCCATCTGTTTGTTAAGGTCTGAAATAAAACAAGATGAGAACTTAAATATTCCCAGCACTTTCTGTGATGTAGTATGCTTGCTTATCATCGGAAGTAATAAGAAATGACTCTTTACATTAAAGTGAATAGGGTGTTGGGGGAATCACTTATTTTTCTCTTTTTCATCAAACCGCAGTTTTTGCAAGTTCCCGCAATTTTTGCAAGTTCCCGCAATTTTTGCAAGTTCCCGCAATTTAATCGCATAAAATTGCATAAATATCCCGCATATTCCATCGCATTTTTTAAGAAAACGTGCCGCATAATCAACGATTTTTGCCCGCAACAATCACCAAAAAACTCCGCGTTTTTCTGGAGGGACTGTATTGAGGTAAGGCTATCGCGGTTTTGGATTTCCCGGAACCTTCGACGAATGTAACCCCTGCGATATTCAAGGGTCTCCTGTAATGTAGCCCGTATTTTTTATTGCGTACTCTCCTATTTATATTCCAATTGTGCCATCGGTCTCATATTTAGAATTGTATTTTTTGGGACTCCCATAGTAAACAGGAGATTACCCTCATATCCCAGAACTGTTGCCTGATAAAATAATATATCAGACACTCTTTTAAACAAAACGGCCTATTTGGAGGGATTAACCCTAGTGAAATACAGTCTGTTCTATAACGCTGCGTGTTGTTTTCATAATGCGAATTGGACGTAACGCAATGAATGTATTAGGGAACACATTTTTTTATAACGCGGATTAAAATGTACTACTATATTTACCCAAGAATGTCAGTGTGTAATGCGCGTGACGTCACTCCACGTCGACCAGCCCCCCTCATTAATAATCATGAACAGGTTATGTCCTCCAAACGGACACCCCTCCGTTAATAATAATTAGCAGGTGACGTCAATCCACATGGGGGGTGCGAGGCGCCTCCTCCCCACTCCTCAGCGTCAACTTATAACCCTCATGAAATAAGTCTGTGTCACCGCGGCCTTACAAATTGCACACGAAAGGATGCAATGAATATCACGTCGCGGTCTGCTTTTCGCTTGCAAGTTTCAGATTTACTGCAATATACCCGTCATTGGACAGGCAAAAGGCTAGTTGGATGTAATACCTTTGAGAGAACGGAACTACGTCACGCGAGTAGGAATAAGCGGTTGTAGCGGCTGCCTCGATGTGGCATCGCACAAGGCAGCGGAATGCTGCTGGATGCTTCTAGATGCTACCCACGTGCCTCAGTCTTTGTCCAGCCTGAATACACATCTCACGTGTTATCACAGACTGTACTTAACCCTATGTTAAATATTATTTACCTTAATGCGATATTTCCATAACGCAATGTTCTTCAGGAACACAACTACCGCTTTATAGAACAGACTGCACCTTAATCTATATATAAAAATGAAGTACTGCTTCTTAGGCATACGAGGCAGTGCTAGTGATCTACGGCATGAAAAGCAGTGGAGGCTGCCTTGTATGCACAGTTGCGAGTGGCGTGCCACTTAAATTTGAGCTCTAAAACATTTACTTATACAATTTATTTTCCTTTAAACAAGGAGCTCATAAATACAAAGTTGGCATTTCAAATTTAACTCAGATAGACTAAAACTTAATTAACCCAAAAAATGCCCACGCAAATTAATTGTACATATCGGCATCTCAGTGGCTGAATCAAACCACTCCCATGTAGTTTCACAAAGGGCGCTCTGATTTCCGCCTTGGCTATTAACAGGTACAGACATCCTTCCTCTTACACATCCGTCAATCAATGCATCTTTATTTTACGTGCCAATGTGGCCCTCAGTAAAGTAGGCATCAGTGTACATTACACCTCATAATTTTAACTATAAAAGTAAACCAGATATACAAAGCACGGGCATTTCATCTAGATTTGTTCATCGTACATATATTGTCAATGGAAATGTAAAAATGCATTTTCGGATCATATATTTGCTCATTATATTTATATAACATGAGCAGAATTATCATGGAAAATTATAGTTTTTTTACATGGTTGTGGTGAGTACTCACATTAATGATCACTGCCAGCTTGGCTACTCCATTCAAGATGACGTACCATGTACCTGCAATACACAACATGTAAACCCACTCAATAAGCATGTGTAAACCACATGCACTTAAAACAAGGTGAAAAAGTTCGATACGCATACCACATAAAAGCAACATTCATCACAAGCCTTTGCAGGATATTAAACCCAGACTTAACAACTGAGGTATCAAACTTGATTTGGAGCTTTCGTGACTGCAGGAGTTACTCTTTGGTTCTTTCGGTAAAGTCAGGTAGAAAGAGAAAATAATAAATAAAATAATAGCATACGACGTTTCGATTGCAACATAAGCAATCATCATCAGGTACAAATGAAAGAGAAAACAAGCCTAGTAAACTTAGAAATATAATCCAGAGAGGGGGGGGATAGAGAAATTAGCATGTCAATGAGAGATTTAGTAAAATTTGGAAATGCAATGCAACAAAGACTCTCTGTGTTGCATTGCATTTCCAAATTTGCGTGTTTTCTCTCTCTTTGTCTCCCCTCGTGTTGTTGCTCTATTATTTCCTGCAGTCACGAAAGCTCCAAATCTCTCATTGACATGTTAATTTCTCTACCCCCCCCCCTCTCTGCCCCCCTCTATTTAAGGCCTCAACACGGAGGAGTTGTTTCTCTGTGTGCCTATGTGTGTGTCTCTCTCTGTGTGTCTCTGTGTTATCTCTCTCTCTCTGCTTTTGTGTCTGTCTACAGTGAGGGAAAAAACGTATTTGATCCCCTGCTGATTTTGTACGTTTGCCCACTGACAAAGAAATGATCAGTCTATAATTTTAATGGTAGGTTTATTTGAACAGTGAGAGACAGAATAACAACAAAAAAATCCAGAAAAACGCATGTCAAAAATTGTATTGATTGATTTGCATTTTAATGAGGGAAATAAGTATTTGACTCCTCTGCAAAACATGACTTAGTACTTTGTGGCAGAACCCTTGTTGGCAATCACAGAGGTCAGACGTTTCTTGTAGTTGGCCACCAGGTTTGCACACATCTCAGGAGGGATTTTGTCCCACTCCTCTTTGCAGATCTTCTCCAAGTCATTAAGGTTTCGAGGCTGACGTTTGGCAACTCGAACCTTCAGCTCCCTCCACAGATTTTCTATGGGATTAAGGTCTGGAGACTGGCTAGGCCAATCCACGACCTTAATGTGCTTCTTCTTGAGCCACTCCTTTGTTGCCTTGGCCGTGTGTTTTGGGTCATTGTCATGCTGGAATACCCATCCACGACCCATTTTCAATGCCCTGGCTGAGAGAAGGAGGTTCTCACCCAAGATTTGATGGTACATGGCCCCGTCCATTGGTTGCGGTGAAGTTGTCCTGTCCCCTTAGCAGAAAAACACCCCCAAAGCATAATGTTTCCACCTCCATGTTTGACGGTGGGGATGCTGTTCTTGGAGTCATAGGCAGCATTCCTCCTCCGAACACAGCGAGTTGAGTTGATGCCAAAGAGCTCCATTTTGGTCTCATCTGACAACAACACTTTCACCCAGTTGTCCTCTGAATCATTCAGATGTTAATTGGCAAACTTCAGACGGGCATGTATATGTGCTTTCTTGAGCAAGGGGACCTTGCGGGCGCTGCAGGATTTCAGTCCTTCACGGCGTAGTGTGTTACCAACTGTTTTCTTGGTGACTATGGTCCCAGCTGCCTTGAGATCATTGACAAGATCCTCCCGTGTAGTTCTGGGCTGATTCCTCACCGTTGTCATGATCATTGCAACTCCACGAGGTGAGATCTTGAATGGAGCCCCAGGCCGAGGGAGATTGACAGTTCTTTTGTGTTTCTTCCATTTGCGAATACTCGCACCAACAGTTGTCACCTTCTCACCAAGCTGCTTGGCGATGGTCTTGTAGCCCATTCCAGCCTTGTGTAGGTCTACAATCTTGTCCCTGACATCCTTGGAGAGCTCTTTGGTCTTGTCCATAGTGGAGAGTTTGGAATTTGATTGATTGATTGCTTCTGTGAGCAGGTGTCTTTTATACAGGTAATAAGCTGAGATTAGGAGCACTCCCTTTAAGAGTGTCCTCCTAATCTAATCTCAGCTCGTTACCTGTGTAATGCGAGCATAAATGGGGTTTGCTGCTGGGCTCTGGCCCGATCACACGGGCCGGGGTATTGGGGGGCGGAGCCAGTATGGGAAGGCCGGATCTGACGATCCGGAAGCGGAGGAGTCAGGATCACGTGGGAAACAGGATATAAGGGGGAGCCTGGAAGGGATCGGGGTCAGTTGCGGGAGTAAGAAGGCTGAGCCACGTTGGGTGGCGAGAGGGGATCCGCGCCATCGGCCACGAGGCCGAAGGACCTTCAGCACGCCGTCAGCCAGCGGTGTGCGGAGTGAGGAAGTGGAGGAGCTATTGGAGGAGCGCGCGTGAGCGCGCGCGAGGTGACGCTGGTCCGCTTTCAGGACCAGCGGGGTGTGAGGAAGAGCGGAGGAGTTGACGAGGGAGCGCGTGCGGGGCGCGGGCGAGGAGAGGAGCTGACGAAGGAGCGCGTGCGGGGCACGCGCGAGGAGTGTGTGGGGCGCGTGCGGGCTGGAGAGGCTAATCCTGAAGCTGGACATACTGCTCTAGTACGCTGGGTGGGGGGGAGAGGGTTGGGGGGACAACTCTGCATGATCAAAACACTGCACGTCAAATTTCCTAGTGATGGTAGTGTGCAAGGCTGGGAGTAAAAGGCTGGGGATGTGGATATGAATATAAACTATAAGGCAGCTAAGGTTTAACTTGGTTAATAACATCCTTCCAATGATTGCTCAATTTGAATCCATCTTCTCAGTTGAAGTTATGTCTATGTTTGTATATCTGGATAGCTTCATGGACAAATATTTGGTGGTATCCAGACGGCTTGCAGAGCACTTTGGTATCGGAGAAAACAATATCATGAGAGCCCACCACGTTGTAGCAGTGGTCAGCCATGGCTGAAGAGTTTGTCCTGTCGTGTTTGAAATCTGCCTTGTGCTCTATGTTGTTATAATAATGTATCCTATTAAAATGTGTACATTAGTTTGTGGGTTATTGTGTACATAATAAGGAATGCTAAAAATAATAATCTTCAAAAAAGTAAACTTTGAAGCATTTTTTTATTCAAGCATTTTTAAAAGAACGACTTAAACATGAAATAAACTTTCAGGAGTGCTAACTCAGTAATTCTCCTTTTGCATGGTTCCAATAGTTACAATGGCAGCTTCCACTGAGTTATGTCCAGTAGCATGCTGAGACCAAGGGAAGAGTGTGGCAATGAGCCAGATTAAATGCTCAGGCCGTGTGTTTGTTTCTGTGGGTATGAAGCCTGCACCGCTGCGGTTGGCGCGTCCCATACGCAATATCGCAGCATGCACTTCCCACATACCAAAGCCCCTTTGGCGGTTGCTGATGATGGTCTGGCAGCATAAACGTTACGATTTTAACTTCTTTTCATGTACACGACGCATCATCATATCCTCTTACTTTTTTCTACATTGTTTTTCAATATTGTCTGCCGTATTTTTTTCATCTGGGTTATTTTTTGTTCCTAACCTTGTTTCAAATACCTTATCAAATTGGTAATTTTTTTACAATACGTTACCACTTTTTCAACTGTTTACTTCACGTTCTACTCCAGTAACTTTGGTTATTAAATACCTTTCTGTTCATTCTCATGCACACTCGAGCGGCTAAAATTGGCAGGTGATAAAGAGGAAAATAAACTTCGCCCTTCATTTAACGATTTATGGAGCATTTATTTACGTACCCATTCAGCGGCACATCGTTTAGTCATTTGCCAAGCCTACTATTCACAGAGGTACTTGGAAGTCTTAAAATTATTTTCGGTAAAATAAATGACTTACCAATGTCCTTGGCTCTCACGGCTGTGGGTCGCCGCAGTTCCGTCACAAACTTTTTCCCATCCAGACGAATCTCAATTACATTGTTCAACAACGCAAAGAAGGGTGCCAGTGGAAAGGAGGCCACAAACAGTGTGACGAAGCCAAACTGGATCACTGGAAACACAGCACAAGGCAAACATGAGGGATGCAAAAAGCCCGAAATTTTAATTGTACGGAAACATGTTTATGCATTACTCAACAATAATATCAGCAGTTCCTGAAGAAGTGCATTGTGGTCCTCTTGGGTCACCCTAAACGTTAATTGTGAGCAAATATGACCGATTTACAGGTGCGGTATTTTGGTGGTGACCTAAGACTGGACCATAATACACATATTCAGGAACTTCTGATGGATTTTTTTTTTGTAATGCACATAGGCTGAGTGCTTTTTACATGTGTTTGTGTGGTTTGAAAGTTACGATTTCCATGCCTGCACTATTGTTGCTTTAAATAAGGGGCGAATTAAAAAAATGAATCACTTCTTTTTTAGGCATTTCGAATTGAACTCGGATCGACTGAAAATGAAAAAACATAGTTTTGATCGTTTTTTCTCATCCTTTACACATTTGATGAATACATTTTACTAACTTTGTGAGATTGTGAGATTTCTAGGCCCAGGCATACTCTGGTCAAGAAAACACGAGGTTTGCCGTATTATTAATTGTATAAAACATCACTTAAATTAAAATCACCAAACAAGGAACTGAAGATGTATCCACTGGCATACAGTGGGGGGGGGGGGTACGTGCCCCCCCAATGATCCGATCGAAATCCCTAATTTTGATTTGATCATTTTTTTCGAATCATTCGGGTTTATTAGTAATAAATCGGCATTTTGCGACCCCCACTGCTACTGTGTAGCATATTATTACGTGCCAGGGACTCGGATGAGATGATAGGACAATAGTCTGAGTCCATAATTGGCAATAAGTAACGGCAAATCAGTTATAAGTGACTCACAGAATTGTGCACAGTTGCATATATAATACACGACTTCCCTGAAGGCATACCTTCAGCGAGCGCGATGCCGATCACACACGGTTCGAATTCGACCCTCGATCGATGGCTGCACCATCGCCGCACACGCGTCGATACATCCAATGGCTCTGCCATTGGATGTATCCACACAAATAATATACTTTTCTTGGTTCTTTCGGTAAAGTCACGTAGAATGTAAATAATAAAATAATAAAAATACAACATAATAAAATAATTGTCACGACGTTATTATGTTTTATTTTTTATTATTTTATTATTTCCATTCTACGTGACTTTACCAAAAGAACCAAGAAGATGAATCCCTGCAGTCACGAAAGTTTAAATCGAAAAATAATATACTGTCAAAAAAGTAGAGGTCACGTGAGAACTGTGAGCAATTGCAATGTATTTGGGTCAAAGGTAGAGTTGAACATCTTGAAGTAGTTTTTGTATACAATATACCGTACATATGTGTAGAAGCATTATGACATTGTTTGTTGGTTTTGTGTGATGGGAGATTTTGGCTTTCACCTGCCTTTGTGGAAAGGGTCCCCATATCACAATTGGTATTGTGGCACCAATGTTTCTTTAAGTATTTATTTTTGTTCATATTATTGTAATAAAGCTCTTTGAGATGACTTCTGGAATCCGTCTTTTATTCACTTTAGGTTACAGCTACTTCACGTTGATAATAGGCAACGTGAAGGGACAGATAGACCGAGAGAGACGCACTGCCACGTGGCAACTCGGAGCCCCGCTCCCGCGTGGCCCTCTCCTTCGTTGTTTCCCATTCTGACCACGTGTCGTTCCTCTCTACCCCAAATGGGTCATGTTCAGCAAGGGAGAGGAGGCCTTGGGCTAACTAGCCGTGCTGCTTGGAGTAAGGCCACTGCACCAGAGCGGCGGAAGATGGTAGTGCAGGAAGTACGCCATCAGGAGGAGGCTGCAAGGTGGGCCAAGGCAGTCTCTCTTGCCAAACAGGGACAGTGGACTCGATGGGACAGTGTGGAGAAGAGGAAGATCAGCTGGAAGGATCTGTGGGCCATGGAAGTGAGGCGGTTGAGCTTTTCCATCAGAGCAACATATGACGTCCTTCCAACACCAGTTAATTTTCACCAATGGTATGGTGAAGATCCGGACTGTGCCCTCTGTTCCATGCCAGCCAACCTCAGGCACATTCTCACAGGGTGTAAAACAAGCCTCACCCAAGGACGCTACACTTGGTGTCACAACCAAGTCCTTAAAAACCTTGCTTCCGCCCTGGAGGACAAGCGAGCTGCCACCAACTCCCTACCACCACCCCCAGCAGCATCACACCCCTTACGGACGACCTTTGTCCGCGAAGGGGCTAAACCACCGAAGAGCGGCTCTACACCATTAGAGCGAGACCAGCTGCGCTTGGCCCGCGACTGAAAAATGCTAGCTGACATTGGCCGGCAACTTGAGTTTCCTCCGGAGATCGCAACCACCACCCTAAGACCTGACATGGTGCTCTGGTCCCGTTCGCTCAAGAAGGTCTTCATCATTGAGCTCACAGTACCCTGGGAGGACTCAGTAGATGAGGCTTATGAGCGAAAACATCTGCGCTATGCCAATCTAGCTGCCGAAGCACGGCATCATGGTTGGAACACAGAAGTCCGACCAGTGGAGGTGGGCTGCAGAGGTTTTGTGGCAACATCTACAACCAGACTGCTTAGAGACCTGGGAATTAAGGGCCAGAGCCAGCGTTCGGCAATCAGAGCTGTATCGGAGGCGGCAGAAGGCAGCAGTCAGTGGCTCTAGATGAAGAGGAAAGACCCCAGCTGGGCCCCAAAGTGAGAGGGCCAGGAGGTATGCAGTCAACAATGCTTGACTCAGGGAGGAGGACGCCCCTGCCATGCATAGTCCCATGGGATGTTGGCTATCAACAACAAGGCAACTCCTATGACTAATTGGGAATGGGACGCAAGCGTAGGATTGATCACCCTGTCACTGGCCGCCTTTGGGGAGGGTGTATAGTATGAAAGGCCGAAACACCCTAGGAACCAAAGGTTCACTACTGACGATGCGCTCCCCAAATTTCACCAGGCTCACTGTTCATGAACTCTTGGAAGTGCTTGCACAAAGGATAGTAACATCTCATCCTGTGTTCTTAGGAATCTGAAATTTGTTCATATTATTGTAATAAAGCTCTTTGAGACGACTTCTGGAATCCGTCTTTTATTCACTTTAGGTTACAGCTACTTCACGCTGATAATAGGCAACGTGAAGGGACAGATAGACCGAGAGAGACGCACTGCCACGTGGCAACTCGGAGCCCCGCTCCCGCGTGGCCCCCTCCTCCGTTGTTTCCCGTTTTGACCACGTGTCATTCCTCTCTACCCCTATTTAATACCCGGATCACGTGGTACGCTTCAGCCAATCCTCGTTAGCCTGCATCGAATCTTCCAGGCTCCCTCGTCAGCTCCCGGGACCACGCCCCTGACTCATCTCCCCATTGGCTGAGGCCAAAGCCAGCAGAACCATTCTCCATAGCTGTCACCCTTCCATCACGTCAGGGCCATGCCCCTAGGCTTCCCCCCCATTGGCTGTAAACCAGGACCGGCAGAGCCAATCACCATGACAAGTTGTGATACGTCAGTGAGCCGGATATATTCTCATATTACAATATTACTACATTGACATAGCTGTCAACCCATACGGTTTATCCGTATTCTTGTACAGGGAAATACGGCGATCAGCCATTTCAATAAGGGGAAATTGTTTTGTTTTGTCTATGTGTTTGTGTTTCTCCCTTGTGATGGGACTTTGTAGGATGAACTTTGACATGTATAAGGGCACGGAGTGACCAATAGATCTGAATTGGTATGTAATAAGATAGGCACTGATAAGGGGTTAACAGGTATGCATTGAATACATCAGAGTCACAGAATTAGAAATGTAGATTTCTAGTTTTGCTTAAAAATACAGATTAAAGTTTTCTGGGTGTGAATTTGTTCTTCTTAGCTGATTAAAGCAGTTGTATATTACTTTACTTGTCTTAGCAACTACCTTGGGCACCAGTTTAATGCATATGAGAATGCATTGATTCATTGATGATGTTAACCTCATGCACGATACATGCATTGAATAATTGATTCAAATCATTAGAGTGTGAGGGTGGCTAATCAGTTCTTGAAAAACAAGGCTGTTCGGTAATGAATGTATTTTGATGTTTCCTTTATTGATAATGATGATGACTTTCTAAATACTATTTCATAATAATATGTATGAACCATTTTAACACCAACCAGTTTGTGCGCAAGATAAACTTCCAGGTGACTGCCTGAACAGAAAAAACGTTACTCACCTGGTATTATCTGCTCCTAATTTGCCTTAAGTTCACATTTGTTTTTTTACAAAATATGGCAGCAACGTTCGTGAGAATACTGCGGGTGACATTGCAGCTATTGCTGTAAATCAATAACTGATAACGTGAAGGCGTATTGGATACCACCTGTTGTATGTAAGTCATTTTGATTACCCATTTCCATGTACTCTGGATTGAGCCCAGTGAATGGCTCCAGCTCATAGTCCTTGCATCCCAATTCCATCCCATCCTCTTCCGTTAGGTGGCTCGCCTTTTTGTGCTGATCCTTCTTGTGCAGATAACGGCAGAGCTTCTTAATTTTTCTGTTCAGAAGAGCGGGGACAGCCAAACCTACACTGAAGCTAAGCTTAGTGGGTGCAACTTTACAACATGCAACGTTTTGTAACTCAAATGTTGCACAATATAGCGTTATTTGTTTTACTTTGTTGATATTTTTGTACCAGTAACACATTCCAATGTTACCATTCTGACCCTGATTACAGTTACAAAGCATCGTTTTGGGGATTAAATTATGCACTCTGGTTCAGAACGGTAGTAAAATTATGCTAAAATGTGCAACCCGCATTTGAAAAACACATTTTGAATACACATTCACGCAACGACCTTTTATTTGAATAAAGAACAAATAATACATGAAGTTGGTGGAATTTTTTTGAGATTCCTGGAAAGTCAAATATTTTTTTATTGCAAAAGTACACACGCAGAGTTCATACTCACGGGATGCCAACCTCAAACAGGTTGTTTTGGAGGAGCTGTTTGCCCAGCATGATGATACAGAGCTGCAGGGCAAGCTCCTGAAGACATCCACCTGGGGCACACTGTGGACAGCATACACCACTCAGTGGGTGTTCATCAGAAATAATATCTTCAAGGAGGCATTTTCGTCTGTATGTTGCCAGTGCTATAAGTGATAGTCACATATGTAGTGACATAGAACGGTCACTACTGTGTTGGCCCGTACGAGGGCTGGGGGCCCCAAGGGGGTGCCTGGGGGGCACGTGCTGGAGGGATCTGGACCTTCCCAGAGGTGGGGGAAGTGAGGCGTGTCCTGGGAAGGGAGGCGTGGCCTGGAGAGAGCCAGCCACGCCTGGGCGGAGCCGGCCACGCCAAAGGAGATATAAGCGTGGTGTGAACGGAGAGCAAGGCTGTTGTACTGTACTCCAAGTCCCGAGTCGTCGTACTGGGCCAGGCAGGCCGTTGCCTGCCTGGTCAAGTCTGTGTCACGTTCCAGAGTGTTAGTGAGTTGAGGAAGGTGGTCACCACCTCATGTACAGTGTTATATTACTTACCGTTAATAAATAGTGTTGCCTCCAAGTTGTGTGTGCACCTAATTCGAACCCACTACATTTGGCGTCAGAAGTTGTGGAAATATAAATATTGCTAGGTGTTATCCTAGGGAAGTAAAATGGGCACACGAAAAACAAAGACAAAACTCATCTGGACGCCTTCGTACGACGGGGATGGTGTGACGACCATCCTTCGGACAGCCCCGGGGATGGCAGCCCCGGTGACAGAGAGAGAGAGATGGCGCTGCACGCGGAGCGGTGGGACTTGCATCGCACTGCTGCTTCGCCGCCATCGGGAACGGAGCGATGGAGCCGCGGGGAGAGGACACCGTCGTCTCTGCGGGGGCTGGCGGGGGGAGGCCCAGGCATGCGGGCCACGCGGTGGGGCCGCCAACTCGGCGGCTGATCGTGGCGCGGTTCCCGCCAAAACGCCGCTCCCGCCAACTTGAGGGCTGGTCGGGGCACGGTTCCCGCCAAAACGCTGCTCCCGCCAACTCGAGGGCTGGTCGGGGCGCGGTTCCCGCCAACTCGAGGGCTAGTCGGGGCGCGGTTCCCGCCAAAACGCCGCTCCCGCCAACTCGAGGGCTGGTCGGGGCGCGGTTCCCGCCAACTCGAGGGCTGGTTGGGGCGCGGTTCCCGCCAAAACGCCGCTCCTGCTGCCGAAATGCCGCTCCCGCCGACATCAACGCCTGCAGAGGGGGAGTTCCAGCCTTCTGCTCGAGCGCGAGAGGTGGATGGGTTCGCAAGAGCAGGCCGTGTTCACCATGAAAGATTCTTCGGGCCGTTCCAGTGCTCCACCTTGCCGCCCTCCGATATTCACAGTTTGCCAGGCGAGTCGTGACATGACACGAGAAAAATAATAATAACTTCACCCATCTTGCGTGTGCCGGGTTGCGATCGCGGGTGTTTTTTTTTAACTCGCTGGTTTGCGGAGCGTGTTCGTCTGGTTGTGTGCGTGATAAAGTGACGCGGCGACCATGCGGGTTTCTGCTTGTAACAGTGTTGTTGTTAATTACGGCGTCGAGATCGGTATCTTCTGGGTGTAGTTAATGATTAATTCGTTGTTGGTGTCCCGAGCTCCGTTGATATGCTGTAGGTTGCCGTGTTAACGACTCGTGTTGTTACATCGTTTTGTTGCGAAATCGCCATTGTTATTGTGTATACTGTATGGAGTTTCGCTCGTGATTGTCACGTGTAACTGTAAGAAACTTTGATCGTCATTGTTGCCAAGGTACAGACCGTATGGAGCTTTGCTTGGAATTGTTAACAGGGTATGGAATGTTGGGTACTTGCTTGTGATTATTTACTATGTACGGATTGTCTGGAGTATTGATTGTGTGTGTTGCCATGTGGGGACTGGATGGAGCATTGCGCCAAATGATTGACCGTACGAATTTCATATACTGCATATACTGTATTAATCAATTCGGCGATTCTTGGGGTTTGTGTATAGTTTTTTTGCTCTCAAAATTCGAATGCCCTGAGTCCCTTGGTTAATGTTGAAGGGGTTTTTAAAATGACAGGTTCGGTGTGTTTCAACCTCACTGGTTGGCTCCTGTCCGTTGTTGCACAGATGATGTCTTTTGTGCGGGAATGCCCCTTGTGTTCTACATCGATCGGGGGTGCGTTTCCGTTAATTGCTGTCAAATTGTGTTGCTCTCTCCACTCGGTTGGTACAGCTGCATGCTGCAATGCGAGTCTCGGAGATGATGTGTACGGATACGGGATGTGAGGTGTATTGTTGTGACCATTGAATATTCGGGATCGTCACAAATTGTGCGTACCTGTTCGGCATTGGATCAGTTCTGTGGGGGATCATAATTCAAATTGTATGTGTTGTGATGGTGTTAAATTGCGATGGTGACATGCTGCCAGGGATTTGGAATTGTGCTGCTGGCTGTCACCTATCTTGGGGCGCAGGTCCTGACCAGGATGGCCCAGTGAGTGTTGCGTGTCTAACATGAACGTTGTGGTCCCGTCATGCTATGGCTGACGGCTTGACCTGACAGCCCGGAGATTGAAACACTCCGTGGTATGTCTAGCCTAGTGGGCTGTGCGCTCACAGGGCTCGGAGAGTGTGGTCCCGTCATGCAATGGCTGATGGCTTGACCTGACAGCCCGGAGATTGAAACACTCCGTGGCATGTCTAGCCTAGTGGGCTGTGCGCTCAGATGGCTCGGAGAGTGTGGTCCCGTCATGCAATGGCTGACGGCTTGACCTGACAGCCCGGAGATCGAGACACTCCGTGGCTTGTCTAGCCTAGTGGGCTGTGCGCTCACATGGCTCGGGGAGTGTGGTCCCGTCATGCTATGGCTGACAGCTTGACCTGACGGCTCGAAGGTTGAGACCCTCCGAGGCGCGTTGAAACAGTGGGCTGGAGATTCGTAAGGTTCAGGTGGAGTTGTCCTGTTACGTTGAGACTGTATCCCTCAGTTGTTAGGGTGCATGTTGTGCAGTGAGTGAACGATGGGTCGTCTCAGCTTGGTCGGTACCGCTATATGCTGCGATGCGAGTCTTGGAGAGAGACTGGGTCGTCTCAGCTCGGTCGGTACAGCTATATGCTGCGATGCGAGTCTTGGAGAGAGACTGGGTCGTCTCAGCTCGGTCGGTACAGCTATATGCTGCGATGCGAGTCTTTGAGAGAAACTGGGTTAAAATCCCACCGATATGGCCGACGCGTGCTGCTGGTTGTGACGCCGCGTCGGAAAGGCGGTGGGGTGGTAACATGGAAATTCCCCCCCCGATATGGCCGACGTGTGCTACTGGTTGTGACGCCGCGTCGGAAAGGCGGTGGGGTGGTAACATGGAAATTCCCCCCCCGATATGGCCGATGCGTGCTACTGGTTGTGACGCCGCGTCGGAAAGGCGGTGGGGTGGTAACATGGAAATTCCCCCCCCGATATGGCCGACGCGTGCTACTGATTGTGACGCCACGTCGGAAAGGCGGGGGGGTGCTAACGGGTGACTGTCATTGCATGCGTGATTCTAACGGGGGGGGGGGGGGGCTGTGCTGGAGCGTAAGTGGGTTAGCCAGTTTTCATGTATATTTGTTGTTAATTCCCCGTTTTCTATGCGGTTCCCGTTTACCCTCGTCGATTCTGTATATATTACGTGATTTTATTTCTTATCGGTCGCCGGTCATTTATTGATGTTGCTGGTTCGGAGGCACACCTTTTCGATGTTTCACAGTTGTGTTACAGCCGGGGACGGCTGTGTGTTTATACAGGGGGGGGTTGATGTAGTGACATAGAACGGTCACTACTGTGTTGGCCCGTACGAGGGCTGGGGGCCCCAAGGGGGTGCCTGGGGGGTCACGTGCTGGAGGGATCCGGACCTTCCCAGAGGTGGGGGAAGTGAGGCGTGTCCTGGGAAGGGAGGCGTGGCCTGGAGAGAGCCAGCCACGCCTGGGCGGAGCCGGCCACGCCAAAGGAGATATAAGCGTGGTGTGAACGGAGAGCAAGGCTGTTGTACTGTACTCCAAAGAGAAGACATCATCGGTCGTCAAGTCCCGAGTCGTCGTCCTGGGCCAGGCAGGCCGTTGCCTGCCTGGTCCAGTCTGTGTCGCGTTCCAGAGTGTTAGTGAGTTGAGGAAGGTGGTCACCACCTCATGTACAGTGTTATATTACTTACCATTAATAAATAGTGTTGCCTCCAAGCTGCGTGTGTGTGCACCTAATTCGAACCCACTACACATATATAAATATAACCAGAACCCACTCCATCCGCAGCGTTTTTTATAGGTTCACAGTTTGGTTTTGGGAGCCTGCCCTGGTTAATACTGTGGTGTATATTAACAATAAAAAGTTATTGCATCTGATTCACAGTCGATGTTAAAGATCCATGGGCATTCGAAGAAGAGTAGGCCCATTTGTGTGCCGGCATCATGGTCCACGTTTTAAAGTGATTTACTCAACTGGCACCACGTACAGTGTGCGGTGCGGGCTCCCGGTGAGGGAGCGAGAGGGAGTGTGAGCCAGCCAGGGTTATGTTGAGGCGTGATACACGTGACCAGATGATATTGGAGGGGGGCCACCGGTGGATGGGGGCCATTGGACGGTCTCATGGGAAAAAGGAGCTCTCGGGAGCCTTCGGGAAAGAGCTCGAGAGATCTAGGTGGGCGGGGCGAGGGGCGGAGCCAGCCCCAGCCCAGGCCGATATAATGGGGGCCTCATGAGGGGCTCGGGGTTCTTCGGGTGGTTGGTGAAGAAGATCCACGTCGGGTTGAAGAAGTCTCTAGCCACGTGGTCCGGGACCCAGCTCGTGGTCCGGACCAGGATAGCGAACCGTGTCTAGTTCTGCCATAGCGTGGTTAGATGGGCGTTCAACGCCCATCTAACCACGCGTGTGTTGAGTTGGTGTAATAAATAGTGTTACTCCCAAGACAACGTCTGCGACTCAGTTGGACTCACTACACTTTTATGCTGTGTACAATCTTAGTTATGACCGTAGAACACTGTGGCCGATGCATTTTATGTTCTAGTTACTGAATGTGCACACTGCAGTGAAGGGAATCCTGTACAGTAGTGGGATTTCCAGCTTGGGATGTTTTTCCTGCTACTCTTAGGATCTTTGATAAGTTCCTTTGGTTGCGACTGAAGAAACTGTCTTGAGGCAACGCACAGTTCTTAAACGCAACAGTTGTGAAGGTGTTGCTTTTCTTTGGTCTCTTAAACTGACCATTATAAATTGAGTGCCCACTGCCTTTCGTGCCAATCACTTCCTGAGCAGAGCTAGTCTTTCATGCAAAATAAATCGCCACCTTTTTTTATAAGGGACATTTTTTTTAAAACCAGGATTTGTTTCACCCTCACCAGAAACGTCCCTGCTGGGGTTGAAAACCTCAAGGCCTTTCCAGGGAAGAAAATACATTATTCCTAATTTTTTATGTCATGATGAAACCCACCATTATAACCAACTGGAAAGAGCATGATCCACGAACACTACAGGAATGGGCCAATACATTTTCAGAAATTGCCGCTTTAGAGGATCTAAAACTAAGGGTCAGGGAGGAGGCTTACCACCAAACATGGAACCCATTCACTACCTCTCCTCCAGAGGGCATTGATTTTAAGAGCATTCATGAGGGCATTTAGGCACTTCCTCCCTCCCCCCCCCCTTTTTCAACTCCTACAGGGGTACCAGGGCAGACACCAGCGGGTTGGAGAGTTTACTGAAACATTTGATTGAAACATGCGGTGTAGACAGGTTTCCATTGCACTGTAATCCGTAATGTGTTTGTGCAAGAGCTGCCATTTCATATTCATATATTTGTAGGTAATGTGTTGAACAAATAAGATGATGATACAGATCCTAACCAAATATATAAAGACTCTCTGCCTCAGTGTTAAATATTAAACTGCGTGCATTTTCATAATATGTTATTGATAGTTACTCTTAAAAATATTAGATGACATGTCATACCTCTTCCATGCGATAATTAGGTAAAATGTAGTAGTATTTCTTGGGATAACCAGTTATTCTGTAACAGAGGCAAGTATGACACGCGAATAAAGTACTGTACAATCTTAAAAACGAATTCAAACGCAAAAAAATATATCATACACTGGAAGATGTCCTGTAAATGTATGATGTACTGCTATCAATATCACAAAAGCATGAACAAATTATTCAATGATCAGTACAACATTTATTTATTTTGTTGAAATCTTCAAATTCTTGCCATAACTATATTCGCAAACCTAAAATATTATCAAAAATGTAAAACTACTACAAACGATTTGTTTAGAAATTTCCCTCTTCAATTACCTACATTCAAGTACTGTATAGGGAAGATTGTGAACTACGAATGAATGTTGATCATTTTTGTTTAAAATAAAACCTGTGACAAAATAACGCAATATTGATTTGACTTTTTGCAACTTACCTGCCCTTGAGGAAGGCCACGTATATGATGCTGGTATAGGAGTTGACAAACTTCAACATGAAGGACTTGAAAATTAGCCGGGTTTCAAATTCTTCCTCCGTTTTTGGAACCTCTGGAAAGAGATGAAAGTCGCAGGACGCTGGGGTTGTGGACATGGTGTGGAGAGTCCACAGGGCTCCTCTGGCCAGCGGGGACAGGGGTGGCCCTAGACGAGCTGCCAGCAACTGGCGCCCCCGAGGGAAAACATATTGCCCCTATTTTCCATTTAATGTTTTTTGTAAACGTATTTTTTAAACAGAGGCATAGTTATACGTTTGTCCGTCCATCCGTCCATCTGTCCATCTGTCCAATAAAATCTCATAAAAGTTTAGAAATGGATGATAATGCATATTCCCTCTGTACGCGCACGGGAATTGAAATAATCACATCTTCGTTATTTTATTTGTATATTTTGTATTTGTATTTGTCCCTTGAATTTGACGCCCCGCTTAACTTGGCGCCCTAGGCGACCACCTAATTAGCCTATAAGGACGGCCGGCCCCGAGCGGAGATTATCTATAGCACATGCGAGCGAAATTAAGGGGGCAGTCTTCTACAAATGCTGAAGACTACTCACATCCATCAGTGTGAACACAGTTCCACCACCATCGTCGTCGTCGTACAGTTGTAATTACTTGCAATGTGGGTTTCCGTAGACAATACAATGATCCATATGTTGAAATAATGACATCCAAATGTGTTCGTGGGTTAGACCACGTAGTGGTGTTATGCCAAAATTTATTGTCATTAACCCTCCACCACCCTACAAGATTGTTACATTTCAATAGATAAATTATACGTGCCTATTTAAAATGATCAAATGCTGACCAACACCCAGCAGTGTCTGAAACATTTTCTCGACCGAATCTAACATCAAACGTACGACATTTAATAGAACCACTTTGAGCAAATTTCTGGGTAGTGCACCCAGAAATCACTGAAAGTGCCAGCAAGCTGGGACATGGCTATAACCCCCCACGACCTACACAGGGTAAGGAGACCCTCATCCAGCAGTGGCTTGATAAAGGAGCTGTACACGCACGAGCGCATAATTATGCATTGTGAATAATAATGAATGATGCGATCATGCGTGTACAAACAAACAGGACAGTGGCACAGCGTGTTTGAGGTTCGCGTGCAAGTTAAACTTTTTTTTTACCAGGTAAGGCCCACTGAGCTACATAGCTCTTTTTTCAGAAGCGACCTGGCCACAAACAATAGCTCAACGACGTGGCTTATCATGTTGAAATTTGTAGCACCCAAATACTCCAAACGCTTGTTTCTAAATGTGGAGCAAAAAACCGGAGGACCCGGAGAAAAATCCACGCGACCACGGGGAGAACATGCAAATATGCAGGTACCAGGGTTGGGATCGAACCTACGACCTCCTGTATTCCAGGTGAGGTAGTTCAAGTTACCTCCTGTATACCAGGTGAGGTAGTATAAAGTTACCTTCTTGAAGATGAACTAGTTAAAGCTTATTCTCAAGAAGGTAACTTCATACAGTAATGTGTGATATGCCTAAACTGAAGGTTTAAAATGGAAATTGTTACATTGTAGTATAACAATTATTGTAGCTAGTGTGCTTTTTTGATAATTTGTTTAAGTAATAAAATAAAACGTTTCATAGCCAATGATGCCATGTAATGTCTAACAAGACAACAGGGAATATACTGAAATACAGAAGAGCATGACATTTTGTCTCATGTGTAAAACCACTTAAAAATAGGCGTCCAGGTGTAACTATAACTCTAATCACATGTGCGGCGAATATCTCTTCTTATTTTGGTGCAAGCATGCTGGTGTCATCACTGCCAAAAATATAAGATATGTTGCCAAGGCGACATGTTCGCCGGTTATGTAAAGACTAGCCTTTTGCCCGTCCAAGGACGGGTGCATTTCACTAAATCTGAAACTTGCAAGTGAAAAGCAGACCGCGACGTGATATGAATTGCATCAATTTGTGTGCAATTTGTAAGGCTGCGGTGACACATAATTATTTCATTAAAGGTTAAATTATCTTGTTCATCATGACGTCCTTTTTACTTCTATGTCTCAATAGCGTTATGGAGATCATGTGACGTGAGGGTTCTGCCTTTATAGTGAAGGTTGTAAGTTGACGCTGAGGAGGGGGGAGGAGGCACCTCGGCCCCCCATGTGGAGTGACGCCACCCGCTAATTATTATTAATGGGGGGGGGGGGTGTCCATTTGGAAGACGTCACCTCTTCATGATGATTAATGAGGGGGGATGTTCGATGTGGAGTGACGTCACCTTTTCATGATTATTAGTGAGGGGGGGATCCATGTGGAGGACGTCACCTATTCATGGGTCTTTCGGTAAAGTCACGTAGATAGGGTCAAAGAAAATAAGAAAAATAAGAAAAAACTACGACGTTTCCATCACAACACAAGCAATCGTCACCAAGAGAAAAAAGAGCGGGAAAGCTGCTGAGGCAGGCTGTTTTAAAGGTTTGAAATGGGTGTCGCCCAAGGGTCATAAACGAAGTAGGTGGAGCTAGTGATGTTAAAGTGAGAAATTTGCATTGTAATGTAAGGTCGGAGAGCTACCTCCACGACGACAAGGCACGGAGGTGGCCATTGTATTGTGAGAGATTAGCATGTCAATGTGAGATCACAGAGCCACCGCCACATCGAGGACACGAGCGACGGCGGCTGTGTTAGTGTGTGACATTTAACCTGTTAATGTAAAACCAGAGAGTCGAAAATAACTACTAACATTGGAAGGTAGGATGGAAACATCACAGCCAGTTATGACTTAAACTGGTTAATAAAGTCCCTCCTATGATTGCTCAGTTTGTACCCATCTTCTCGGTTGAAATTGTGTCTGTGTCTATATATATGTGTAATAAATCTTCTTGAGACGGTTTCCAGAATCAGTCCTTTTTATTTTCAACTTCCACAGTTACACTTCACACACACTCCCTATTGCTGACAGACAACGGAGAGAGGGCAGACTTCCCGCCAGTTCCCCACCGCGCACGTGGCACCCAGAGCCCCCGTACGCACGTGGCTCCTGCTCTTCTCGTTCCCAAGTCTGCTCACGACTGCTCTCTCTTTCTCTCTCTTAATCCCTTCGTCACGTGGTACCCCCCAGCCAATCCTCCATAGACAGCGTTGACCGTTCCCGATGGTTCCCTGTCAATCCCGGGACCACGCCTCTGATCCGGCTCCCCATTAGCTGAGGCCCCAATTGGCCAGGCCAATCACCCCTGCTAACATGCCGTGATCACGCCGAGGCCATGCTCCCAGACTCATCTCTTATTCGCTACAAAGCAGGACTGGCAAGCCAATCCCCACGTGAACCCTCTATGGCTGTTATTACATATGGATGGCTTCATGAACGAATCTTTGTTGATAGCCAGTGGGCTTGCAAAGTACCTTCGTCTTAGAGAAATACATTTCCTGTGAGCCCACCGCATTTAAACAATGATCAGCCACGGCCGAGGTATTGGTCCTATCGTGTTTCAGATCTGCCTTATGTTCAAGAACACGGTCCGAGACATGTTGCTTAGTTTCCCCAATATAACTACTGCGGCAGACAGCTTAGTTTGCAGACGCCGGGGTATTGCATGTCAGGGATCACATCCTTCACAGATGGGATCAGATCACGAATTTTAAGTACTGTTTAAATCAAACCTGGATCTTGTGTTTGCTCATGATTTTGGAAATCTTTTTAATATTTTTAATCACCCCTGCTATGTATGATGGTTTTGATTTAGATTGGGTCCTAAGATGGTTCTTTTCCAACGGTTGGGGTGATAGCTTTATGGATTGTGTGGTCTGAATATCCATTCATCTTGAGAGCTTGGTGTACGTGTGCAGGGGTGTTACGGAGGGGCTGTTATACAATGGGATCACACGGGAAAGAAACACAGTGGGCGTGGCTATGTCGGTGCACGGGAAGGTGCTCCCAGCGACGTCCACATCGGGCAGCCTGGGGGGCTGACTCGGAGCTGGGATCCCCCGGGGCCCCACCCCTCAGCGGGGGTTTTGGTATAAAAGGGGATGAGCCGGAGGGCTCGGGGAGAGATGTTGAAGCTAACCAGTGAAGACAGAAGGTCGTCTAGATAGAGCCCTGGACTCCCCTGGATCGCCGCCCTTATCAGGGCCGAACAGGATCGAGCCAGCGGCGTGGTCCCGAGAGCCAGAGCCGGTGCTCTTGTAAGAGCTGGTCTGGGACTCCGGGTACCGTGAGCCCGACTTACCAGTGTCGGCTAGCTAGCCTCCCCTAGCCGTTAGTGGAGGACCAAGAGGTAGGCTAGGTGTAGCTAGAGGGTGTATTCCCAGTTAGACGGGTGAGGGGGCCGATACCCCCTCCAGTGTTGTATGTCCAGTGTTGTGCTGTACCCGACACGGAATAAATACGTGTGCCTCCAACCCCGGCGTCCAAGTCTCCTGGAACATTATTACATCTGGTGTTAGAAGTGATCTGCTACGAACATGGACACGCGACGGACGGCTCGTGCCAGGGAACCGGGGGCGGAGGACACCGCTGCCGAAGTTGAGCCCGAGATGGCTGAAGGCGACGCCGAGCAACCGGGGCCGGGTCCATCCACACCGCAACGTCTGGATGGAGGGGAGCCGTCAGCAGATGGACTGCGGCAGGCTCACGCGAGACTGGCGGAGCTACTTTACGCTGCTGCCGCCACGCTTGACCAAATTACGCGGCTGGGGGCTGGTGGACCGCCACGGAGCGACGACAGCCAACGGGCAGCACGGGTTCCCGCCACTTTCACGGAGCCGGATTCTGAATTTCCCGCCATCGCTGCAGCGACTGCAGAGGGCGTGGCCGGGCTGAGCCTCGCGTCCGACGTCGGGCGTACAGTGGCTGCTACGTCATCAGGAGCGGCCAGCGCGTCACCAGTGGTGCGACCGGCGATGCCACTCGTCGTTCACGCCGAAGCCGAGCCAAGTGACGGGAGCAACGGGGGGCGACCTTCGACTGCGGCCGCTGCGTTGCACCAACGTTTACCTCCCCTCAAGGAGTTTGTGGGCGAGGATGGTGACTGGGGCGGCTTTCAGCGGCGCTTCCTCGCACACCAGGAGATGGCGCAGTGGACAGATGCCGAGGCTCTCCGCGCGCTGCCGGCGATGCTAGACAGCGATGCCCTCGCCACTCTCACCTCGGCGCCGAAAGCCAAGCGCGCCACGCTGCAGATGGCGCTTCAGCTGCTGGCTGCAGTCTACGGACCACCTTCTGACTGCAGACAGCTATTCTACGATCGTCAGCGGGGTGCCAAGGAGTCGCCCCTGGCGTATCGCACAGCTCTCCTGGCACTGGCAAGAACGGCTTTCCCGCGAATGGATGACGAAGGAGTGGATGCCATGGTGACGGAGAAGATCCTCTTGCTGGCTGACGAATTGGATATTGTCGTCGTGGCGCAGGACGACGCTGAGATGTCTTCCCTCCGGGCCGCACGACACCTCCACGCCAACTTACTCTCGCAGCGACGAAAGGCCAGCAAGGCGGCGACCGGCCGTGCCGTAGCTGCAGCCACCCTCCCGGCGGAGGAAATTTGCGCCGTCGACCATCAGCTGGAGTGGAGAGCGGGAGTACGGCCGGCTCGGGACAGACCGAGCCGCCTTGACCAGCCAAAGTCATCGGGAGTGCTCCCGCGCTGCTACAATTGCGGCCTCCGGGGTCATGTGGCCTCGGGATGCCGGTCTCCTCGGCAGCGCGGGGCGACGCCTCGACAGGACGCCGCGCCTCTTCCCAAGCTCCAACAACATAACCCGGCGAGTCGCGGCACCCCACATGGTTGGCCTACACACACACCCATCACACACTCACGCACCGCAACGAACGGGGGTCTGAAATTGCACACCGTTGCGCCAACACGTACCACTGTGGGGACTAATTTCCAACCCAGCCAGTGGTCCGTATTGGCCCATCGCGTTGTGGCCGCGTCGTCGGGGTCGTCAGTCGTTGTGGGGCACATTGATGGGGTTGAGGTGCTCATCCTGGTCGATACGGGAGCATCGGCGACCATTATTTCGGAATTAATTTACAACATTCTTCCTGTTCAGAGCCGTCCTTTGCAGCCCGTTGATGTTCGGTTCTATGCTGCTAACGGGGGCTCACTTGGCATCATTGGACAAATTCGAGCGCAAATTTGTATCGGGGATATCAAATTTTCTGGCCCAATTTTTGTCTCCTCCTCGCTGGCGGTTCCGTGCCTGCTGGGGACGGACTTCCTGGCCAAAATGCCGATTTGTATCTTAGTCGACCAGGGCTGTATTGAGCTCCCGTCGGGCCGACGTATGTCATTTCTGCCGTCTCCCTCTGCGGGTCGGATGGCGTTCGCGACGGTACCGACGCTCGTCGATAGAACGGTACGCGTACCGCCGGGGGCCCAGATGCTGGTGCCTCTTAAACTACGTCGGCCTTTCGCTAAGGGGATTGGGGACCAGGGGGTTCTGCTGGGACCGTCTAGGGTTGGGGTTAGCGGACCTCACTTAATTCCGGCCCAGACCATCGTTAAAGGGGACGGGGACCCTTTCATCGCGGTTCTCAATGTGGGGTCGCGGACGGTGGTGGTTCCACAGGGGACCGTGCTTGCGCATGCAACGCCGGTGCCCTGTAAGGAGCCCGTCGTAAATCACGTAAGCGCTGCCCCTCTGCCGCGACCACATACGGACAGTGATGAGGGGTGGCTCGAGGCGCTTTGTGCGGGATCGACGGACCTGCCAGACTTACAGCGTCAAAAGCTTAAAACACTGCTGCGTGAATTTTCCGACGTTTTCAGTCGGAACAAATACGATCTGGGCTGTACTCATCTGCTGCGTCACCATATTGATATGGGTGACAGCGCGCCAATACGCCAGAATCCTTTTCGGTTAAGTCCCGCCGAAAAGGACCATGTCAAATCGGCCGTTGATGACATGTTAGCCGCCGACATCATTTCTTCTTCTACCAGCCCTTGGGGAGCGCCGATTGTCTTAGTTAAAAAACATGACGGCTCGTTGCGGTTTTGCGTCGATTTTCGTCGCCTCAACAAAATTTCTGTTGCCGACGTATACCCGCTCCCACGGATGGACGAATCGCTTGACGCCTTGGCGGGGGCGCGATTCTTCTCCACATTGGATTTGCTTTCGGGATTCTGGCAGCTTCCTCTGGACGATGATTCGAAACCCAAAACTGCATTCCGTACACCGCACGGCCTGTTCCAATTCAGCCGGTTGCCGATGGGACTCCACTCAGCGCCGGCAACTTTCCAGCGATTGATGGAATTGGTCTTGGCTGGGTTACAATGGGACTCGTGCTTGATTTATTTGGATGACGTTATCGTCTTTAGCAAAACATTCGACGAACATCTCCAGAGGTTGCGGGCGGTTTTCCTCAAAATGCGGGCTGCTAATTTGAAATTTAAACCCCAGAAGTGTCATTTGTTACGCGAATCTGTGCGTTATTTGGGACATATTGTCGGACGCTCAGGTATTGCTACCGATCCCGCCAAAACGCAGTGTGTCAGCTCCTGGCCGACTCCCACCTCTGTGGGAGAGGTCAGGAGTTTCGTTGGATTTGCGTCGTATTACCGACGGTTTGTCGCGGATTTTGTAATGATTGCAATGCCCTTACATGCTTTGACATCTAAGGGGGTCCGGTTTCACTGGTGACAGGAGGAGGAGGCTGCTTTCCGATCCCTCCGGGACGCTCTGGTAAAGGCTCCTCCTTTGGTTTACCCTGATTTTTCCAAACCCTTTTTGCTCGACACGGACGCGAGCAACACGGGAATTGGGGGCGTGCTTTCGCAGGTGGTTGACGGCGTGGAACGGGTAGTAGCGTACGGTAGTCGGGTGTTGTCTCCAGCGGAGCAAAGATATTGTGTCACCCGTCGGGAACTGTTGGCAATTGTTAACTTTATCCAACAGTATCGCCGATATCTGTACGGTCGGCATTTCACCGTCCGCACAGATCATGCGGCACTACAGTACGCCCTGCGAGTCCAACAACCATCGGGACAATTGTCTCGATGGTTGGAGATTCTCCAGGACTTCGATTTCGAAACTACGTACCGTAAGGGCGTTCGCCACACCAATGCGGACGCTCTGTCACGGCTGCCAACCACCTCCGGATGCGCATGCCTCCTGGGGTCGGGGCGTTGCAGGCCTCCGAGTGACATGTCCGTTCCGGTCCTGGCGGCCGCCGCTGACGCAATGTGGTTGACGGGTTCGATTGCCCAACAGTGAAAAGATTCCTTGCTGGGGTTGCCTGTTGCTGAATGGGGGCGCCGCCAGATGGAGGACACCTCCCTCCTCGCGTTGCGTCGTCGCGTCGGAAGTGCTGGGCGGGAGAGGGGTGATGTCGACTCATGGGAGATGGTCCAGGGTCTGTTAATGCATTGGGACGGGAGATCCCATCGACACCGGCTGGTGGTCCCTTCTGGTTTGCGGGGGAAGGTGGTGTGGGCCACGCATGAGCGTCTCCTCCACCTGGGGACTCAAAAGACCCTCGCCATGCTCCAGCTGGATTTTTTTTGGCCGGGCATGACAAGGGATGTCGGGGATCTGTTGGGGTCATGTCCTCGGTGTGCGCAACGTAAACCACCAGCACGGGAGTCTAACCCGCCTTTGCAATCCATCAGAGTTTCCAGGGTCAACGAGCTTGTCGCGCTTGATATTCTGGGCCCATTCCCCGCTACCCCCAGGGGCAACAGATACCTGTTGACCGGGGTGGAATATTTTACGCGCTGGCCTATGGCCTAGCCCCTTGCCAACCAGTCGGCAGCAGCCATCGCGGAGGCCTTTGTCCAGGGATACGTCCTGGACAAAGGTGCTCCGGAGCGGCTGCTGACCGACCAGGGCAAAAATTTTTCTGGTAAACTTCTCCAAGAGGTCTGTGAGCTCCTGGGCACGAAAAAAATTTGTACCTCCCCATATCATCCGCAAACTGACGAGATGGTGGAGCGTCTGCATAGAACCATCACGTCAATGCTGTCCCAACAGGTCTCGGACTCACAGACCGATTGGGACCTTCAAATTCAAGGGGTGTTGGCAGCATATAGAATGGCTCCCCATGCGGCGACGGGATTTTCCCCCTTCTTCCTGATGTACGGCCGCGAACCTGACCCACCTGTTCAGACCCAGCTGCAGATCTCCACGCCGCGGGGTAAATCTAAATTGGGCGACCATGTGAAATTCAATATTGATAAATTAACAGAGGCACGGGAGGCTGCTATGCAAAATTCCGACCTCCGCCAGAAGGCTAACGAGAGGCTCAGGTTGGGTCGGGCGCACGTGCTGCAGTGGAAACCAGGTGACAGGGCATGGTTACACTGTCCCCAAGTACCACTTGCAACCTCCTCTAAACTGGTGCGGCCGTGGTGGGGTCCTGTGGAGGTGGTTCAGGTTTTTCGGCCTCAGTGTGTACGTATCAAATGGGGGAAGCGGTGGTGGTTTGTGCACCCCTCCAGATTGAAACCGTTCGTTGCGGTCCGAGTTCCCACTTCACACACGCATGGCCAAACATGTGGGGGGTCCGCCGACTCCCAGGGTCCGCCTCCGCTGCTCTCACCTAACGTGCTGCCGGCTGTCCCGCCCCCAGGTGCACCGGGAGTGACGGGCTCATGCCCGCCAACCCCTCCTGGGGATGCCGAGGGTCACGCGGCAACAGAAAGTGACTCACTCGGACACGGACGGTTGCCACCCAACAGTCCGCCATCCGGGGTTGCCCCGTGTGACGGGCCTGCTGCAAGAACGCGCGCGAAAATGCGCAGACTTTTGTGATGCCCGGAGGATTGTGTATATGTTGTGTTCACTGTGTGTTGTGTCTGTGGTGTGGTTTCCTGCTAATTGTATATATGGTGCTCTTACGGAATTCGTATTTATTCGGGGGGTGCGTCGGGTTATTTTCTCTTCTTGCTGTTGTTCTTCTTGTTGTTGTTCTTGTTGTTGTTCTTGTTGTCGTTATTGTTGAAAAAAATTGTGAGGCACACGCGGGTTCAAGGGGTAAATACACTTTTATTGTCGTTTTGTTGCAGCCGGGACGGCTGCGAGCTGTACAGGGGGGGGGGGGGGGGGGGTGATGTAGGAGTGTTACGGAGGGGCTGTTATACAATGGGATCACACGGGAAAGAAACACAGTGGGCGTGGCTATGTCGGTGCACGGGAAGGTGCTCCCAGCGACGTCCGCATCGGGCAGCCTGGGGGGCTGACTCGGAGCTGGGATCCCCCGGTGCCCCACCCCTCAGCGGGGGTTTTGGTATAAAAGGGGATGAGCCGGAGGGCTCGGGGAGAGATGTTGAAGCTAACCAGTGAAGACAGAAGGTCGTCTAGATAGAGCCCTGGACTCCCCTGGATCGCCGCCCTTATCAGGGCCGAACAGGATCGAGCCAGCGGCGTGGTCCCGAGAGCCAGAGCCGGTGCTCTTGTAAGAGCTGGTCTGGGACTCCGGGTACCGTGAGCCCGACTTACCAGTGTCGGCTAGCTAGCCTCCCCTAGCCGTTAGTGGAGGACCAAGAGGTAGGCTAGGTGTAGCTAGAGGGTGTATTCCCAGTTAGACGGGTGAGGGGGCCGATACCCCCTCCAGTGTTGTATGTCTAGTGTTGTGCTGTACCCGACACGGAATAAAGACGTGTGCCTCCAATCCCGGCGTCCAAGTCTCCTGGAACATTATTACACGTGTTCCAGTTCACTGGCTAGGTGATGACGGTCAGAAATACATCGAACTCCATGGTGTGCAGTTTTTACGACAGAATTCTTCTGGGATGGATGGTGGTGGGAGTCAGGTTTTAGGTAGGCTTTCCTGTAGACAGTGTTCCATTGAGCCATCTGGTCTCTTTCCAATTAAAACATCCAATAATGGTAACTTGCCATCCTTTTACAACTCATACTCTTAGGTTTTTTCGGTAAAGTCACGTAGGGAAGTACATAAATAAATAATAAAATATAAATAATAAAAATAGACGAAATAATAGAAATAAAAAATCACGACGTTTCGGAGGCAACACAAGCTTCCGTCTTCAGGTGGAACCGTCACAGCACGATTGCTGTATCAAGTAAAGAGAAATCCCAAGAGACCCGACCTGGTTGAGGGGGGAGGAGCCAGGGTAGGCCCCTGGAGAGGAGTTTTTTTTTATGATAAGGTTGGTACGGCTGCGGCTGCTGCTGGGACTGAGCCTTTGTTATGTAGACTGGTTGAGCAGGGAGAAGCAATCTAGAACTTTTACACCTCCATGGTGAATTTGATGGTTGGGTGTATGGAATTTATGTGGTTGAAGAATTGGTTCAGAACTGGTCGGCTATGTGGCCAGATGACGAACGTGTCATCTACGTCCCTCTTCCACAAGGACGGACGTAGAGTGGATGCCTGGATGGCATCTGTTTCAAAATTTTCCATGAAAACATTGGCTACAACTGGAGATAAGGGAGAACCCATTGGGGTACCTTCAACTTGTTTGTAAAATGTTCCATTCCAGGTGAAGTAAGTGTTGGTGAGGCAGTGTCTCACCAGGGCCGGTACATCAGCATTCAGTCCTTGTTTGATCAAATCTTCAATGATTGCAATGGTCATCAATTCCATACACCCAGCCATCATATTCACCATGGAGGTGAAAAAGGATGGGAAGTTACCATTCTTGGATGTTTTAATTGAAAAGACACCAGATGGCTCAATGGGACACTGTCTACAGGAAAGCCACCCATATGGATACCTACCTAAAACCTGACTCCCACCACCATCCATCCATCCAAGAAGAATTCCTTCATCAAAACTCTACACCATAGAGCTCGATGTATTTCCGACCGCCATTACCTTGCCAGTGAACTGGAACACGTACACCAAGCTCTCAATATGAATGGATATTCAGACCACACAATCCGTAAAGCTATCACCCCAACCGTTGGGAAATAACCATTTGAAGATCCAATCAAAAATATCATCACCTTGCCATACATGGTCACTAAAAAGATTTCCAAAATCATGAGCAAACACAAGATCCAGGTTCGATTTAACACAGTACATAAAATTCGTGATCTGATCCCACCTGTGAAGGATGTGATCCCTGACATGCAATACCCCGGCGTCTGAAAACTAAGCTGTGGCTGCAGCAGAAGTTACATTGGGGAAACTAAGTGACATGTCCTGGACCGTGTTCGTGAACACAAGGCAGATCTGAAACACGGTAGGACCAATACCTTGGCCGTGGCTGATAATTGTTTTAATTCGGTGGGCTCACACGAAATTTATTTCTCTAAGACGAAGGTACTTTCCAAGCCCACTGGCTATCAACAAAGATTCGTTCATGAAGCCATCCATATATATAGACACGGACACAATTTCAACCGAGAAGATGGATACAAACTGAGCAATCATTAGAAGGACGTTATTAACCAGTTTAAGTCATAACTGGCTGTGATGTTTCCATCCTATCTTCCAATGTTAGTATTGATTTTAGACTCTCTGGTTTTACATTAACAGGTTAAATGTCTCACACTAACACAGCCACCGTCGCTCTTGTCCTCGATGTGGCGGTGGCTCTGCGATCTCACATTGAAATGCTAATCTCTCACAATACAATGGCCACCTCCACACCTTTGTCGTCGTGGAGGTAGGTCTCCGACCTTACATTACAATGCAAATTTCTCACTTTAAAATCACTAGCCCTGCCCACTTCGTTTATGACCCTTGGGCTACACCCATTTCAAACCTTTAAATCAGTCTCAGCAGCTTTCCTGATCTTTTTTCCCTGATGACGATTGCTTCTGTTGCGATTGAAACGTAGTTTTTTTGTTATTTTTGTTATTTTATTTGAACCTATCTACGTGACTTTACCAAAAGACCCAAGAATATGCATTTCTGCAGTCACGAAAGCTTTAAGTTAGGACGTCACCTCTTCATGATTATTAATGAGGCGGGCTGGCCGACATGGAGTGACATCACGCATGGGACACACGGATATTCTTGGCTCATTATAGTAGAAAATGTGAATCTGTCCCTAAGTGTCAACCTGTGCTCGCGTGTGGGGTACGTACCGATGACAGTGAGCCAGCGTGCAACAGAGCCATAAATCTCATCCAGAATTAGGATAATGACGAGATTGATGAGGAAAGCTGTAGCCATGATGATAGCTGAACGGTTGGATTTTAAGTAAGGGTCGGTACTGTTGGCCAGAAGCACGTTCATGGTAATGCGGTAAAATATCATTCCAACCACGATTGCAAATGAAAGTAAAACCTGCAAAACAAAATGTAAACAGGAATACAACGTACATCAAAGCAAATTATGCATATCTGTGTTGTGTCTTGTAACTAACCACACGGAGACGTCTGCTAGGAGGCAACGCGTTTATTACAACACTCTTCACAACCTTATTTAACACTACTGTAACACGAAGGGGTATGATCCCTTCCACCCTATATCCTAAGGGAGAGACAGCCTCCCTTCTAGCGTGTCCTACGCACTCCGGGCTACCCTACACGCCGGTCCCTCGCCACGGCTCTAAGGGAAGACTGGACTGACCGACCTACTCGGGGTACGGGACTCGCCCCTGGTCCACTGCAACCCCCGGCTCTACCCAGAGCCCCGGGGAGGGTCCAGGGGGGTCAGGCTCACCTCTGGTCTGCTACACCCCGGCTCTAGCGAGAGCCTCGGGGAGGGTTCCAGGGTGTCCTAGCTACCTCGGATCCACAACAACCGACTCTAACATGAGCCTTGGTTGAGGATTCCCGGGTCCTGGTCCAGTCTTCAGGTCTTCGGATGTCTTTAAGCTTGAGTTGGCAAACACTGCCCGGCCCATCCAGAGTGCCGGCCTTTTATCCCCAGATCCCCAGGTCGGGGTCACCCCTCCCCTCATGACCCCCTCTCCAGAACCTTCTAGAAGGTCTTAGAGGATCTTAAATCTTAAGTGGTCTTAGGAAGTGGTGGGGAGCCCCCATCCCCCTCAGTCCCCAGCCCCTGGGGGGTCTGGGGTGTCAACCTCCGGTCATGGGGGGGGGGGGCGGGGGTTTGACCTTCGGTCAACCCATATGCACCTCGCTCTCTCTCAACTGCCCCCTGTCGGCCCGTGAGCACGGTGGCAGGTCAGCTGCCTCCAGCGCCTTATTATGGCGCAACATCTGTAAGAGAGCCCCTGTCGTTTTACTGTACGGAATATGAAATGAACTAAAGGAATAGTTTGGTGATTTTTAAACATCTGAATGGTGAGTGTACTGGCAGTCTATAATGTAGACTGTAGCCTGGTTCTTAACCTCGGTGAGCGTACTGGCAGTCTATAATGTAGTTTACAAATTAAGCTGTATTTGCAGCAGCAGTTACATTGGGGAAACTAAGCGACATGTCTCGGACCATGTCCGTGAGCACAAGGCAGATTTGAAACACGGTTGGACCAATACTTCTGCCGTGTCTAATCATTATTTTAATGCGGCTGGCCCATTGTAGTGACGTGGAGAAGTAACCGCTTCAGACAAAGGCGCTCGATGACCCTTGAAATCGTACTCAAATTTGAGATCAGGCGATAGTTTGCGGCTCACAACAACTTTTTTCAGGAGCGGTGTTCCCTCATCCATTTTTAACCAGTCTGGGAAACAGCCCTCGCTGAACGAAAGATTTGCCAGGTGGACAATCCGCAGCACAAGGACGTCTGAGGCTCTGAGCATGATTTGAGAATCGACGTGTGGATGTAGTCCAGCAGCCATGTCTCATTTGGCAACCGTGCGATGAACATCGACACCTTTACCACCAATGTTGATGCCGGGGTCTCGAGTTTTGCATTGGTTTCAGGTTGATAAAACTCAGATGTCATATTGGGACAATGCGTTGCCTTCAATTTTGAAACTGCCGTTTTGACCATCACTATTTTATTGGCAAATAACTTCGCAAGTACTGTGCACAGACCGGATTGACTAGTTTATGGGAGGTCGGAGTGCAGCAGGCCCTTCACGACGTGCCACAGAGCACGGGGTTGAAAGTCGACTCATTGACATGAAGAACATAGAACGATCTGAGACTCAACCATGAATCAGTTGGCAGATCTGCAGGCCACTCTGTAAGCGAGTTGGACAGTCTCACAACCAGTTTTCTTCCAAAGACACTCCAGCCTCATCCACGTCTACTTCGCTGCGATTGCCTTCGGTGAGAGCCAGTTACTCTGCACGTTCCCTGCTCTCTTTGTGCTTATTTGGATGGGCACGAGTTCATCAAGAACAGCAGTGATGTAATTATTTTATTGAGCTGCAAATGAATTGACCGTCGATCCAAGATTTAAACACCGATCATGACCGGATATTCTGACGGAAAGCATTGTGTTACAGTCATTTCCTGTCTCTGTATGATATCATTGTGACAGGTTGGCGTATAATCGGCAATGCCACTTTGCAAGTCACGAGACTGTGATCTGAAATACTCACATCTTTGAAAACATCGGTCACAGTTATGGCATTGGCGGATGTGAAGATGTGATTCAGTATATTTCCCAAGCGACATGTCATGCCACTGAGGTGCTGGGTTAAACTGTGACTGTCGATAATCTCCGTGAGATCACTCTTGATTTTACCATAAGAACCGGTTGGTCCGGGACAGTTGAGGTCACCACAGATTGTGTAGCGAGAGCCAAGTGACCCACAGTCTAGCTGATTGGAAAGCTCAGAAAATAATTCTGACAGCTGTGAGGACGGCAGTTGATAGATGACAACGATCATAAGCCCCCGCATGCTAGTGGTTATTTTCACAAGGAGCAGCTCCAGTAACGTGATTGTTAATGAGACGCTCAGGACTTCATGGTGAATCGGTGCGATCCCTCCACGGTGTGGGCTGCCGGTGCCAGGCTTCCCATGACGGTGCTGATGTACAATAGCGTATCCGTTAGGTGTAGCCTCATGTTTAATTACGTCCGGTGAGTCATCATATACCCGGGTTTCGGTAATGGCCAATATGTCGAGTCCACAATTGTTGATGAGATCGTGCATCAGCGCCGTCTTGTTGACGATGGAACATTCATTGACCAATTCAAAAGTTAAGAGGAGCCGTGGTCCAGGGTTTGGCAATGAAGGCGCTCTTCTACAATCGTGTGGATGTAGGGCGGAACAAGAACTGACTAGATCTGCAGCGCAAACATGGTGCGAGGGATTGCAACAAGTGACGAATACGGGCTGGTCGGGGTCGCTATTTCCACAGCAGATCGTAGCACAGTGGGTACCGGGACTCGAGTCGTTTGAATTGGAAAGTTGGCCAATCAGCAAGCCAAGAGAAGTTCCCGATATGGCCTCAAGTTCTCCAAGGAAGAGGAGCAGTCATTGCTTAACCAGACCGCTCGGCTCTCTCAGCCGGAGACCCACGAGACCAGGACCCTGGCCGCAAGCAGTCGGGCAGCAGCAGATGTCACAGCGTCGCCATCGCAAAGGTGTTGTTGTTGCTATTGTTGTTGTTTCTGTTGTTGCTATTTTTGTTGTTGTTTCTACTGCTGTTGTTTTTTGTTGCTGTTGTTGCTATTGCTGCTGCTTGCTGCTGTTGTTGTTGCTGCTGTTGTTGATGATGTTGTTGTTGCTCTTGTTTGTGCTGCTGTTGATTTGTTGTTGGTGTCGTTGAATGCACATACTATGCATAGAATGTCAGTGCTTATGAGCTTTAATGCACCAACTATAATGTAGAGCGATTCCACCACGGATGATCAAGTGTTATAGTTTGATTACTATAATGCCTATCTTATGATTTGTATAATATTTTATGTAATACATTATATAGTAACTGGATTAGTATATGGACACAAGAGACATTAATGTAAAATTAAAATAGTAAGGCAGTGCACGTGCGTAAAGCATTAATTGGCCGAACATAAACGTATATAACAAGGAAACACGTGTGCATAATAAAAAGTAACGTCACTGACCATGAATAAAATGCAGGAACAGTTGATGAGGAAACTCGGGAGCAGGTCTCTCCAACTGAGCCCGTACTCCTCTGTCTGTCGATCGGCACCACACACAGAATGCTTTAGTGTGATTCACGTGGGAGTGGCGAGGCTTTTGTGAGGAGGCTCATGGGTAAATCTCAGATGTATAAAGTCCTGGCTTGTGCGGTACCTCATTTGAAGGGGATCCTAGCACTGTCCGTATATAAATTGTGCAGTGGGCCCTACTCAGGGCCGTCTATAGGGGGGTGTGGAGCCTGGGGCAAATCACACTGCTTGCCCCCCCCCCCCCCCCCGATGCCTTCAAACTAAACCGAAAATATTACATCTGACACCATGACATCGTCGCTGGGGCCCCCCCTAAAGTGTGGGGCCTGGGGCGGTATCCGCGAACCGCCATACCCTAGGGATGGCTCTGACCCTCATGTGATATTGTGCTCAAGAGTTTGATTTGCAAGTAATGTTGCTAAGGAAGTTATGATATTATTTCATTCAGGATTCATTTGGACGAGCACAGGATTTTGTATAATCCGGCTATGTCAAACTGCAGATGTGCACTTTTAAAAACTGTCATTAATACACTGTTTTGCTGTCCTATGTCATAAATATAAAAAGTGTTTTTACAAAAGCATAGACGTGTATCTGCATATAAAGTTTCACAGGGCGCAATTCATAGACAATTTACACCAGCTAATGTGTCTGGTTGTGGCATAATCCTGGCCTGTATTGGCCCAATTCCACCATTTATCATTCATGAGCAGCTACTCTCACTACTGGGGGTTCGCATTCCACTCCACCTCAACCGTTGCTGTGAAGTGGCACTGTAAACTCGGGTGCAGATGAGGGTATGGCCCTGAATAGGGTCACCACTTTTCCACTCTAGACCAAACCCAGACATATTAGTATTTCTCAGGCTAGGTCTATTATCAAAAGTGTTCAGCATCCTCTAATACAGTTCAACTCAATACCACCAGATCTCATTATAAATCCATCTCTGCAACCCAAACACAAATACCAATTGCCAGACTGCCCAGGTCAAACCCGAGGGTGGCAACCCTAGCCCCAACAGTGGTGGAGGAGAGGGGGCTGCCTAACATTCTCGTGCGGCTGAGTAAGGAAGTCCTGGCAAGGAAGGGCCTATCCCATTCCCAATGGATCTGATCCATACAGCCTATACACATGCATGCCCAAACACATATATACACATATACATAACTGCTCTTGTTCGTTTTGATATGGGGGACCAATACCGTGGATCTAATAATCCGCAAAAAGATCACAAGTAATAGGAGTTGCACTGCAATGGGTCTTTGAAGCACAGTGTGTACACAACATGCTGTTTTTACTAAGATTGTCTTTCTGTATATCCGAGTCTCTCTGTCACAAGGAGAGACAACGATGGGGACATAAATACACACAGAACTAGAGACAAGACACAGAGACACACAAAAAGGGAGACAGACAAAGACATAGAGACACGCAAAGATACACGAACATATCATAACCATATTTGTGGATCATGGGAATAGGGTTGCGGGTAATATGGGTTTTCATGAACCCTACAATGCTCACGGATAATAGGGTAATGGATAAATGGAGATCTCCTTTATATAATACATGCACTCGCACAACACTAATACAAACGCCCACTTAACTGATGCATAGAGTTAGCATTTAGATTATTTAGATTCTTTGGATGCTAAAAATATCCACATGATAACCCACTTTGTTGAACTATCATTTGTGTCCAGGTAGCTTCAAAAAAATAAACTAATAGCTCAGTGATCTTTACCTGGTCAAATAAAAATAGTTTCGTTTTATTTGTATCTTTTGTGATTTGTTTACCTTCCCTACACTTTGAACGTCTGTCGTGTTTTTTTGTTTGTTGTTGTAACATTCTGATCCGCCTCTACTGGACATCTGTGAAAAAGAGCTGCATAGCTAATCGGATTCCTCCAATATAAATATTCTGATTCTTAGTCTCAGACAATACAGTCTCTGCCAGGGCTGGCATCTGTCCTTAACCTGGCATATTAACTCCATATGGCCCATACACCCTCTGACATGCACACATCATTACACACGCAAACATTTCAAGTCAATGATAATGAAATGTGGTTTTATACTGCATCACTTTCATCCCACGTGTCGGATCATACTCCTCACCATCCTGCTGCCCGTCATGATGGTCTCAGCCTTGTTCTTCCAGCGGTTATTGTGCGAGTCTTTTGACGGTTTCTGCAGCTTCTAAAAATATAAATGACTATGCATTACTTTTGGTTTGTGTTGAAATTTCTTAATAGGTGAGATTTATGTAACATTTACTCCAGGAAAATGGGATACAAATATGCATAGATACGTGCTGTGATTTACACGGATAAAAAGAGATGTAAATAGGCTTTGGGCAGGACATGTCGTGCGTAGCCAGCCGCACCTCCGATTCGCACGTTTGGCTATGTACGGCGCGAAAGAAGTTCAACACATATATACATGCATACTGCCCATAGACTAACGCTATCCACAGATTCAACAATTCCTATCGACTCAACACTGCAGCTTCGCTTCGCACGGTTTGCTATGTATGGCGGTGCGAAAGAAGTTCGACATACACGCATCGCGTACGTAATGAAGGAAGATGGCCAATGGACGAGACTGGTGATGGAATGGCAGCCAAAAGAGTGAACACGCATGAGGAGAGGATGACCATTGAGGAACAAGGAGCGATGGGAGCTCGTCTGGAAGAGAAAGGCATAATTGTGGCATCGGCTGGACGATGAAGGCTGATGAGGACATGGCGTGGTCATCACCCAGGAGTGAACTGATGGCAGCTGCTGAGGAGGATGATGATGACGTTTAATCATTCTCATCTCAAAGTATTTCAATTAGATGAGTACAAATAGGCTTTGACCGACCTGTGTTTTTGCAAGCTTGATGTCAACTTTCCTTTTCTTTTCCAGCAGCTTGGCTTCATACTCTGGCCGAAGTTGTTGCTGATAGAAAAATAACGCAAGCAGCCTGTGGTTATAATATAACTTACGGATGATAACACAGTAAATTCTCGGCGAGCCAGACTGGTCCGGCTAGTTAGACTGGGTGCAAAAACGAATTCAAATCAATGTAAATAAGTATAACCCGTAAAAACAAAGTTTTTCACTATAAATCCTTTATATGCGTGGCAGCGAACTTAATATAAAGGATTTAAAATATATTCGCCTGTGGAGGACGCGGGGATCGATCCCGCGACCTTTGGCATGGGAAGCGAGGGCGCTACCAACTGCACTACTCCGCCACGGCCTGTGGAGGGGTTACGCTCTGGGCTCTTATACTGTGACGTTCAGCCAAAGCGATGAATGAGTTCTATTTGAATATATATAAAATATTTTTTTTTTGCCTAAAAAGTGTAAAATTTTGGGAATTTTTTTTCACGAACATTAATTGTCTGGCACAACGAGTCTGTGTGGAAAATGTCAGCTCGATTGGATCACGGGAAGTGGGTTAAAAAACGAGCGAAAGATTTGCACGGTCCTAAGCAAGCAAGCACGCAAGCAAGCACGCAAGCAAGCACGCAAGCAAGCACGCAAGCAAGCACGCAAGCAAGCACGCAAGCAAGCACGCAAGCAAGCACGCAAGCAAGCACGCAAGCAAGCACGCAAGCAAGCACGCAAGCAAGCACGCAAGCAAGCACGCAAGCAAGCACGCAAGCAAGCACGCAAGCAAGCACGCAAGCAAGCACGCAAGCAAGCACGCAAGCAAGCACGCACGCAAGCAAGCACGGAAGCAAGCACGCAAGCAAGCACGCAAGCAAGCACGCAAGCAAGCACGCAAGCAAGCACGCAAGCAAGCACGCAAGCAAGCACGCAAGCAAGCACGCACGCAAGCACGCACGCAAGCACGCACGCAAGCAAGCACGCAAGCAAGCACGCACGCACGCAAGCAAGCACGCAAGCAAGCAAGCACGCACGCAAGCAAGCGAACTTAATATAAAGGATTTAAAAATATATTCGCCTGTGGAGGACGCGGGGATCGATCCCGCAACCTTTGGCATGGGAAGCGAGGGCACTACCAACTGCGCTACTCCGCCACGGCCTGTGGATGGGTTACGCTCTGGGCTCTTACACTCTGACGTTCAGCCAAAGCCATGAATGCGTTCTATTTGAATATATGTAAAATAATTTTTTTTTGCCGCAAGCAAGCAAGCAAGCACGCGAACTTAATATAAAGGATTTAAAAAAACCCACCATCAACCCTGTGTAAGAGTGTACGTGTACGTATATGTATTACTGTAAATATATTGGAAACATTATTTGATGATATTGCTATGGAATATTTGCACAAGCATAAAAAACCAAAAAACTCGTGAATGAAAACTTCACATCAGAACATTTTTAAACGTTATTATTACGAGGCTCCATGGTGTAAAATGCACTCTCTTATCCTCTCTATGATGTGCTACGAAGAAGGGCCTTTGCCCAAAGCGTTGCATATTATCTACGTGGGTTCATAAGACATGTTAACGGTTCATTTATACAGGAAATCCGAAGACCTGCATATTCCAATGGAAAGAATGAGCCACTATTGAAATTTACATATTCCCTTAAGAGATAACCACTTACCCAGAAAATGGTACTTATTTTAACAACCCCCAAAAAGAATAATAACCTGATTGCACATAAAATAGCATGTAATCAAGTCTAGGAATTATAACCTATTATTATAAAACAATGCCAACGTTTATCAAATTGATGGTTTATTCTTGTTTTCAATTTAGCATGCTGGTTAGTGCTGGGCGATTCCCACCATTCCTCACCATTCAGTTCTTGGCACGGGATCTAATGCTAATGGAACCGTGGGATTGTTAGAAATGTGGAACATCCAGCGTTATAGGGGGGTCTCCCAAATCCTGCCATAAAAGATGGTGATCGTGTGTTTCAGTGAGGACTCAGTGGTTACATGGCAGAAACACAAATTGTTTCTATTTAATTTTACCAGGTAAGGCCCCACTGAGCTATATAGCTCTTTTTCAGAAGCGACCTGGCTATCAAAAATGATAGCTCAAATAAGTGTGGCTTATCGTGTGGAAATTTATATTAGCCAAATACTGTAAATGCAGGGAAAACCCGGAAAAAAATCTACACAACCACGGGAAGAACACGCAAACTTCAAATATACAGCAGACGTCAGGGTCGGGATCGAACCCACTAACTCCTATATACCAGGCAAGGTAGTTAACATCTCGCCACCAAGTCGATCTCACCTCACTCTCCTCCATGCCATTGAGATCCCACGTGTAATTGAGGCGGGTCTCTATTCGTTTCCAGTGTTCCAAAAAAGTGGTTGCTACAGACCAGACAAAACGTGATGCGTCTCAAGGTACAGCTCACAACATATCACACACTGCACAGACATCCCCCTAAACAATGATGAATAAACATAACATACTTTTAGGGTTAGACAACGTACTTACAAAATAAATGTAAACATATGACATATGACAGTCTGCTTTTGTCTTTGTTAATCATCAATAGCTCTTTTTCCGTGCTTCTGATTGAAATGTGTACACGAGTCTTACTGTTGCCAATGCACTCAGCCTACGAGTGCAACGCGGTAACTCGATCCTCGACGACAACCAAGTCACATTCTCAATTTGGCGACGTGATGGACGTCGTGGGCGCAAAGACGTGGGGATGTTAAGTGAGTTGTGTTTTCATTGTTGCGTTATCTAACCATGGAGACAAGGGTTGATGTGACCTGCATCTTTAACATTTAAACAGGCGGGGTGGGAGCTCAATTAATTGTTCTCAGGCCATTGTGACAATTCATGATCGTAGCGTATTTGAAACGATGACAGTGCTGCGTTGTGCAGTTTCCACCACTGGCGCAGGACTGCCAAGGGAGATGAGCACCATCACGTGTTCATTAAAGGGACTCCTCTACTTACGAACGCGTTAGGTCTCAATATTCTGTTCATAAGACGATTTGTTCATAAGTCCAACTTTACTCCTGTCGATTCCAAACATGTTGTACGATGTTTACACTAAACACGGGGAATGGCTTTAAAAGTTGTATAATCTCCTGTTCTTCATGTTATGCAGATGTAGATGCCACTGGTTCTTTGTGTTCTATAGATGTAGATACTAATTCCCTTTGGTGCTCATGTTTCCTCTCTCCTCTCTTCGAACCGGAAACTGGACATACGGACAGGTGTGTTCATATCTCTGAAATTTCGTAAGTTGAATGTTCGTAAGTAGAGGCGTCCCTGTAATTTCAAAGCAAAGGTACACTCTCACTTTGTGTGTTTTCCAGCCACGGCTGTGTAACCTTTAGCATCAGCCTCTTTTTTTCAGACAAGAATGTCTGCACAACCAAATGTTTGAAATAAAATATATAACTTGGAAAAAGATAGGAAAAGGTCCTGCCCACTTACAACCCTTTTCACCAACCTGCAGTTCATTCCTGCTGGACGTTATAATGACTGCAACGTCAGCAAATCTAAGATTGTGAATTGTCATCTCCATTAATATGTATGCCTTTGTTTCTCAAATCCAATGTTCTGAAAATATATTCTGTGTCCCTTTTTAATATGCATTTTGAGACTTTCATCATGAAATCTTAGTGTGGCTGTTCCATTGTTAAAAATGGGTTTTATGTTTTTCTTGGGAGTTGAATGTGTTTGTATAGTCTACAATGGCCAGGTACAATGGAAATTTAAATTCATTGTTGGTCTTTTCCAGAGATATAGAGCTTCATGCTGCAATAGCTATTTTTTAGCTAGAGGGCCTCTTTACAAAAGTTGCAGATATCGATAGGCAGGCAGAAAGCTGATACAGGACCACTTTAGTGTGACCGCTCTGGCATGAAGGCTAAGCCCATATCTCATGTCCACACTGTGTACGCTGTGTGCTATGTAAGTTATCCACTATGAGCAACGGGTGGTGAGATGAGAACAGAAGGTAAAATGATGCGTGTATGCTCTGTATTGCATGACCAGTGTGCTACAACACCAGTGACCACCTGCACCACTCACATTTGATCACTTGGTACAATTGGCGATTGGGTTTACTAATTATTTGCACACATATCACTGTACATTAATTATTTGAAATTTTTTTGTTGCATTTTATCACGTAAATTAGGTCAATGCAATTGGGAAATGTAAATCAGCTTCTCTTTTTGTGTGATCAAAATCGTAACATGTGTGGTATTTTAATGTCTCGAGTTAAAATGATTAATAGGCCCTCACACTCGGGCGAAGTCTTCACCAGTGCATGTTACTCTCAACGATCTGTCTTAGAAAGTGTTCTTTGTATCTTTACCAATGTATAAATACTGTGATGATAATACAGCATAACAATTATGATTACATTAAAACATGACTATACATGTGGCCAGAACATAATTCATCAGCTGATGTGAGAAATATACTACTAAATATTCAGCGCTGCATGGATGTAAGTTGAATGTTTAAAAGTCCGAGATGATACCCTCATTCTCAGGCTGCTCGAGCCCAACCCCAGTTTTATGCCTGGGCATTAAATTGAAGAGCAATGAGATTAAATACTTGGGAGCTACCATCCCTGACATTTTCAAATGACCCTACTTGGTGAGTTTTCAAAAACTGCGACAAGACACAAAAATCCAACTCTGATCACTGGAATTCATTGACGATTTCTACCGCGAGTATCGTGCAATTGCTTCTGATGATTGTTCTCCGCAAATGTTTGTAATCTCTTTCATGTCCTATCTCTGGCACCCATATACTAAGTATAGATCTTAAATAGTCAACACTACTGAAAATTGCAGGAGGTTTCATCCTCCCGGATTTGCTTCAAAAATGCCATCACAGTGGGCAGCAGATTAATTCATATTTGGTAAACCAAATTGGAGTGTCAGCCACCGTCTTTTGTAGGGGGACATTTGGAAGCATATCAGTGCAATTTCCCTTCTGCGTGTACTCAGGGGTACTATTCCTATTGTGACCGGATGCAGTTAGACAGTTTAGTAATGTTGGTATATGTGTAGTGGTGATACGCGCTGGTAGTAAGGATCGTGGGGTAGCGCGTGGTGATTGGCTGTGTGTTGGTGACGCGCGCTGACGGTGAGGGATCGTAGGTCAGCGCGGGGTCATGGGTTATGTGATGGTGATTGGCTGTGTGTTGGTGACGCGCGCTGACAGTGATGGATCGTGTGGCAGCGCGTGGGGATTGGTTAGGTGCGCTGGCACAAGAAGGGATCGTGTGGCAGCGCGTGATGATTGGTCGGTTAGGGTGGGTGCTCGCATCGCGGTCCGCATAGGCTCCGTCTCCTTGGAGCGGAGGGTTATATAAGGCGGTGCGCGCGGGCGCTCGAGGAGAAAGTTGGTGACCAGTGAAGACGGAAGACGGAGGAGGAAGAGATAGGGCCCTGAGACACCTAGTCCCGCTGTCCTTGTAGGGACCGGGGCCCTGTGTGGCTCAGAGGCGGGACCTTGGGACCCGGGGGCCGGACGTCCGTGTGAGGACCGGGCCACGGGACCCAGTGGTCGTGATCCGTACCCAAGCTGGGGTGGGTCTAGAGGTTTCCCCGGATGCTACGGGGCTGGAATGCCCGTGTGTGTGTAGCCGGGTGGAACGTGTAGCGTGAGCAGTAGTTACCACCCGTGTCAGGTGGAACGTGTAGTGTGAGCAGTAGTTACCACCCGTGTCAGGTGGAACGTGTAGCGTGAGCTGTAGTGTCAACACGTGTTATTGTGACAACCTAAGTGTGAATAAAGTGTGCTACCCGTCAAGTGGTTTCCCGCCGTAGTTTACTATACTTCATATGTACAAAGAGTTGGCATATATAATAATGAATCATTCACAAAGTAATGTCATATGCATCCTGATTCATATGTTAGGGGAATTAACTGGTCTGTCTATATGTTGGCACAGGAATGGCCACGTAATTGCAAAATACTAAAACAAATCATTTTTTGTACAAAATATCAAGATTAATGACCTTTCCTTAAACACATGAAACAGGGCCTACATAAAACAAATCAGCATGCTTTGATGTAATCGAGTATGAATACCAGTGCAAACTAACAACACATTTTAACGTAAAAATTCTGAAATATGCTCACCCCAGAGGGCCATGAAGATGGAGAACAAGACGGTGGTGATGTTGTCAAACAGGTGGCTGCTCCTCACTCGGTCGCAGTTCTCACTGAGGCTCTTGTACTTGCACAGCTTGTCACACGTGGGACACATTGTGATGTTCTGGCCAAGCATGCAGGTCTCGAATCTGTCACATGACATCGCATTACCAGAGGGTAAACAGAGCATTACTGAGTACAACGAAACCATAACACTTTAAGCTACATAAATTTACTTTCGTTTTTTTTTATTGAATAGTCGACTCAAGATGTACAATTACAACAGTAACATTTCACTACCCAAAACACATCTGCCCAGTAGAAAATGTATCAGAAATGGATAAGAAAGTACTGTGATGGTGATGCTGTTGCAAGCTCATGGGTGATAAATATTAAGTGCACAACGAACCTTGTTTTGGAGTTTACCTGATGGCATTAGAAAGACCCCTTTGCAAGATTGTGAAAATATAAAATGTAATTACCCTGGAATGTCTTTGTCAGCAGCAAGCCAGCCATACAAGAACACCGCGATTCCCACCACGGAAGGAGGGATAAGCATTTGCGTGTACACTCCGAGCCAGGCAAAGTAGAGGCCAATCTTCTCTCCAAAATATTTCCTGAAATATAATAAGCCACAATATTACGTTCAAAAATGTTGCAACTCATGCATTTGAATACTTATTCTATTAATGTAGTGGACGTTATAAATTTGTATTAATATAATTTAGTTTCATCTTCTTGGTTCTTTCGGTAAAGTCACGTAGAAGAGAAGTAATAAAATAATAAAAATAAAACATAATAAAATAATTCTCACGACGTTTCGGCCACAACGCAAGCAGCCGTCCTCAGGTGAAAACCAGGTCTGTCGGGGAGACAGCGTCTGAATGAAACAGCACACGAGCTTGGAGCATATATATATAAGCTGGGGGAGGGGGGGAAAGGGCGCTTCGACAAAATAATTTGCATATCAAGAGGAATTTAGCATATTTATGGGAAATGCAGGAATGTGATTAGTACTACATATGCCCGTGCATTATGCAGGATTAGCAGCATCCAAGGGAGGGGATATGGGAAATGCAGGTATGTGAATAGTACTAATTATGCCCGTGCATTATGCAGGATTAGCAGCATCAAAGGGAGGGGTAGCATTAATAAAGGGAAGGGATGTTAATAGTATGTAGCTGCAGTAACTAAAACCAAAACGTAAACAACTAAAGTATAAACTACATAGTATCATCAGTATACTAACTATACTCTACAATAAGCTGAGATACTAACAGTAAGTAATACATTACAATTCTACGTCGTAAAAATTATATAATATGCTTCCATCTAAACTTTATTCTCTTATATTAGACGAGTCTACACCGTTCTATATACTGCCATAGACAAAACCAACATTACATCATATACTGTATTGCTATAAACCACCCTATATCTTATACATTGTAATATAACACTGTATTATTCTACCCACCCTAATGTATATCACACTGCTATATATTCACTATACAATTACGATACTATATATTACTTTGAACATTGTATTAAGCATATAAATGTTATACTATTTGTTATTATACACTGTACCATTGACCGTCGTGTCAATGGGTGAGTAGTGTGGGAAACTTGCAGCGGAGCAAAGAATCCATTCCCTGCGGAGAATACAATGCCAGTGAGTGGAACGCGGTCTGAAAGTCACCGTAAACGTGAACACAATCAGTTAAGATCCGAAATGGTTTATTACGTCCTTCCAATGATTGCTAAGCCAGAATCCATCTTCTCGGTTGGAATTGTCTCTGTGTTTGTATATGTGGATCGCCTCATGAACGAATCTCTCATGGTAGCCAGATGGCTTGCAGAGAACCTCTGTCTTGGAGAAGTCAATATCATGTGAGCCCACTGAATTGTAACAGTGATCTGCCACGGCTGAGGTGTTTGTCCTACCATGTTTCAAGTCTGCTTTATGTTCACGGATGCGGTCCGAGACATGTCGTTTGGTTTCTCCAATGTAACTGCTACCACAGAGGCAACTTAGTTTGTAGACGCCAGGGTACTGTATGTCTGGAACCACATCTTTTACTGACGGGACCAGATCACGGATTTTATGTACTGTGTTGAATCGGACCTGGATCTTGTGTTTAATCAGGATTTTGGAGATATTTATTGTGACCCCTGCAATGTAGGGTAAGGTGATGGTCTTGAAAGGCTCCTCAACTGGATCCTTCTTGATGGTTGGAGTGATGGCCTTGCGGATTGTGTAGTCGGAGTAACCATTAGCCTTAAGAGCTTGGCGTACGTGTTTGAGTTCACTGGCAATGTGTTCCTGGTCGGAAATGCATTGGGCTCTATGGTATAGAGTTTTGATGAGGGAATTCTTCTGGGATGGATGGTAGTGGGAATCCGGGTTCAGGTAAGCATCCGTATGGGTGGCTTTCCTGTAGACAGAGTGGCTCATTGAACCATCAGGTCTCCTTTTAATTAGGACATCCAAAAAGGGTAGCTTGCCATCTTTTTCGACTTCCATGGTGAATCTGATGGCTGGATGTATGGAATTGATGTGGTCGAGAAATTGGTCTAGAGCAGGCCGGCCATGTGGCCAGATGACAAAAGTGTCATCTACGTACACTTTTATTATCGGGCCACATGGCGGGCCTTCTCTAGACCAATTTCTCGACCACATCAATTCCATACATCCAGCCATCAGATTCACCATGGAAGTCGAAAAAGATGGCAAGCTACCCTTTTTGGATGTCCTAATTAAAAGGAGACCTGATGGTTCAATGAGCCACTCTGTCTACAGGAAAGCCACCCATACGGATGCTTACCTGAAACCGGATTCCCACCACCATCCATCCTAGAAGAATTCCCTCATCAAGACTCTATACCATAGAGCCCAATGCATTTCCGACCAGGAACACATTGCCAGTGAACTCAAACACGTACGCCAAGCTCTTAAGGCTAATGGTTACTCCGACTACACAATCCGCAAGGCCATCACTCCAACCATCAAGAAGGATCCTGTTGAGGAACCTTTCAAGACCATCACCTTACCCTACATTGCAGGGGTCACAAAAAATATCTCCAAAATCCTGATTAAACACAAGATCCAGGTCCGATTCAACACAGTACATAAAATCCGTAATCTGGTCCCATCTGTAAAAGATGTGGTTCCAGACATACAGTACCCTGGCGTCTACAAACTAAGTTGCCTCGGACCGCATCCGTGAACATAAAGCACACTTGAAACACGGTAGGACAAACACCTCAGCCGTGGCAGATCACTGTTACAATTCAGTGGGCTCACATGATATTGACTTCTCCAAGACAGAGGTTCTCTGCAAGCCATCTGGCTACCATGAGAGATTCGTTCATGAGGCGATCCACATATACAAACACAGAAACAATTCCAACCGAGAAGATGGATTCTGGCTTAGCAATCATTGGATGGACGTAATAAACCATTTCAGATCTTAACTGATTGTGTTCACGTTTACGGTGACTTTCAGACCGCGTTCCACTCACTGGCATTGTATTCTCCACAGGGAATGGATTCTTTGCTCCGCTGCAAGTTTCCCACACTACTCACCCATTGACACGACGGTCAATGGTACAGTGTATAATAACAAATAGTATAACATTTATATGCTTAATACAATGTTCAAAGTAATATATAGTATCGTAATTGTATAGTGAATATATAGCAGTGTGATATACATTAGGGTGGGTAGAATAATACAGTGTCATGTTACAATGTATAAGGTATAGGGTGTAACATCCCAATTTCTGACAATCTAAAAACGGTACTGGCCAAAGGACTAAATTTTGCCGTCACCCCTAAATATATACCAGTAGAGGATGTGATTTCTCAGATTGATGTAGCCCTCAGAGGCATAGGACACATACATGCGGATGTAGCAAGAGCTGAAATAGCAACTATTCTTAAGAATGCTAAGAAACCCACTAGTAACATCAGCAAAAACGAACGCTCTGAACTCGTGGACCTAAAAAAGAGAGATGATATAGTCATCCTCTCGGCAGACAAGGGCAATGCCACGGTCATCATGGATAAAGATTCATACAACAACAAAATCCTGGACCTACTTAATGATGGGAGTTACTCCAAAATTAAAAACGATCCCACTAAAAGCCTAACGACAAAAACCAACAGCATCATCACGAGTTCGACTTCCCTAATCGAACCAAGCAAACGTCCCTCTCTAAAACCATCGGTGGCAAGACCTCCCAGACTCTATGGTCTTCCCAAGATCCATAAAGAAGGCACCCCGCTACGACCCATCGTGTCGACAATAAACTCCCCTACTTACAAACTAGCCCGGTTTCTATCAGATACTGTACTTCCCTTCACAGGCAAGACCTCTTCGGCAGTACTCAACTCAATCCAATTAGTCTCTATGGTTAAGGACATGGTACTATATCCTGATGACATCCTCGTCAGTTTTGATGTAGTATCTCTGTTTACCAAAGTCCCAGTACCGGACACCCTAACAATAATTGAGGACTTAGTCCAACATGGATTGAATTCTGATGTACCTGCGCTGGTTAGGCATTGCCTCACCAACACCTATTTTACCTGGAATGGCACCTTCTACAAACAGAATGAGGGTACCCCTATGGGCTCCCCCTTGTCACCAGTGATAGCCAACATGTTCATGGAAAAGTTTGAATCAGACGCCATCCAGACATCCACCCTGCGTCCTTCCCTGTGGAAGAGGTATGTGGATGACACTTTCGTCATCTGGCCACATGGCCTCCCAGCATTGAACCACTTCTTGGACCACATTAATTCCAGACACCCATCCATCAGATTCACCATGGAAGTGGAGAAAGATGGTAAACTACCATTCTTGGATATTCTGTTTGAGAGGAGACCTGACGGATCCTTGGGACATTCTGTGTACAGGAAAGCCACCCACACAGATTCCTACTTGAAACCGGATTCCCACCACCACCCATCTCAAAAGAATTATCTCATCAAAACGCTATACCACAGAGCCCATGGCATTTCTGACCAACACCACCTGGCCGGTGAATTAAGACATGTACATCGGGCCCTCAGGATGAACGGATACTCTGACCGCACCATACGCCAAGCTGTTTCTCCCACCATACAGAAACAGCCACATGAAACTCCGACCAAAACTATCACATTACCATACATAGCAGGAGTGCCCAAAAAGATCTCCAAAATTCTAAACAAACATAAGATCCAAGTCCGATTCAGTACAGTGCATAAAATCCGTGATCTGATTCCATCTGTGAAGGATGTCGTTTCTGACTTACAGTATCCTGGAGTCTACAAACTGAGTTGCAGTTGTGGTGATTGCTACATTGGAGAAACGAAACGTCATGTTTCTGATCGTGTCCGCGAGCAGAAGTCAGATCTGAAACACGGCAGAACTGATTCTTCGGCTGTTGCCGATCATTGGTACAACTCTGTGGGCTCTCATGAAATTGTCTTTTCCGAGACCAAGGTGCTCTGCAAACCTCCTGGCTACCATCAAAGATTTGTACACGAAGCCATACAAATATACAAACACAGACATAATTTCAACCGTGATGAGGGTTACAAACTGAGTAATCATTGGAAAAATGTGATTAACCATGAAAAAAAGATGTAACTATACTTATTTGCACCATCTTATTTGACAGACAACTATTACAGGTTATTGATAGACAGCCAGTTTGTTGTTTTACCAGTTTTAGTTTTTACTTGCTTTCTTTTTTCACACTTTTGTTTTGTATGCTAGGTGTTAGTTACAAACCGCATCTCTCCATAACAAAGGCTCAGTCCTTTGTTATGCAGTCTATTCTTAGTCTTAAGCCTCACCTCACCATATTAATAAAAAGTGTGCCGTTCCTGGCCCTTCCCCCCTCAACCATTATATATACGGGGTGGTATTTCTTGTGATCTCTCATTTACTTGATACAGCTGTCGTGGCTGTGACGGTTCCACCTGAAGACGGAGGCTTGTGTTGCTTCCGAAACGTCGTGATTTTTATTTTGTTTTATTTACTTTTATTAATTAAATTTTTTACCTACGTAACTTTACCGAAAAAAACCTAAGAATAGGTATAGGGTGGTTTATAGCAATACAGTATATCATTTAATGTTGGGTTTGTCTATGGCAGTATATAGTACGGTGTAGACTCGTGTAATATAAGAGAATAAAGTTTAGATGGAAGCATATTATATAATTTTTACGACGTAGAATTGTAATGTATTACTTACTGTTAGTAACTCAGCTTATTGTAGAGTATAGTTAGTATACTGATGATACTATGTAGTTTATACTTTAGTTGTTTACGTGTTGGTTTTAGTTATTGCAGCTACATACTATTAACACTCCTTCCCTTTATTAATGCTACCCCTCCCTTTGATGCTGCTAATCCTGCATAATGCACGGGCATAATTAGTACTATTCACATACCTGCATTTCCCATAAACATGCTAAATTCCTCTTGATATGCAAATTATTTTGTCGAAGCGCCCTTTCCCCCCCTCCCAACCCAGCTTATATATATGCTCCAAGCTCGTGTGCTGTTTCATTCAGACGCTGTCTCCCCGACAGACCTGGTTTTCACCTGAGGACGGCTGTTTGCGTTGTGGCCGAAACGTCGTGAGAATTATTTTATTATGTTTAATTATTATTATTTTATTACTTCTCTTCTACGTGACTTTACCGAAAGAACCAAGAAGATGAATCCCTGCAGTCACGAAAGCTTTAAATCGAAATATAATTTAGTTTGTTTACCCAGGAAAGCCTCACCTAGTCTCAAGACTATTTCAGGAGAGTCCTGACAAGTTTTTCGGAGTCGGAGTTGCTGAGTAAACCCAACTGAGGAATGTGCAGGCAAAGTTTTCAGCATTGGGACGTTTGGACAGTACCAGTTAGAATGTATGATTTTTTTTTATCTGGGCGGAAACCGATAGAGACAAAGGGATAACAAGGGTGGGATGTACAGACTCCACACAGAAAGGCACCCTAGTAGAGGATCAAACCCAGGCACTTCTTGATATGTATATTATTTGTGTCATACATATACACTCATAGAATTCGAATTTAATAAAAACATGCCCTTTCCCATTATCCATGTTTTATCAGAATGATTCACGTGTACTCTTCACCGTTAAGCATTAGTGATTAGTGACTGAAAATGTGAAAATATTTTAACCATCTGGAAGAAAATCAGGCATAATACAAAGTAAAACTTGGAGAATGAATATCAATCCCAACATCATTCTAAAATTAAATATCTTATTTCCGCAATTGAATTTAACTTCAAACTGAAAAGCCATGAACTCAAATAGGAAATTAAAACATGGGTAACATTGCTCACCTAAATTTAAACACGTGCAAATCCCTTCCTGATTGCAGGTGATATCACTCTTTGCCATATCATGCGTGTTCGTCATGTGATAGGTGAGGTCTCAACTGACCGAGAAAAGATGATTCTTAATCATGAGTAACACGGTACCCCTTTACTAAAACATGACTCTTAAGACTTATTTTTAGCACATTGAATGTTTGCCCAATAATATAAGTCATTTTGCATCGGGGAGGAAACTGGAATATTAGGACAAACAAAATAAACACATGAATGGAGATAACATTCAATATTTATCCAGATCGGCGAGCAGCTTGCTTGTTCTCCTGCTATCTCCTTGGCACCGCACTGGGGTTGATGTCTGGGTCATGCAGCAATTTCTGTTGATTCAGCCCCCCCACCCCCCGCTTCCAAAACTGTTTGAATTAATTCAGATTGTCTACAGCGGCAGTTCTCAACCTTTTTTTAATCCTTTATATTAAGTTCACTTGCTTGCCCGCTTACGACCGTGCAAATCTTTCGGTCGTTTTTTAACCCACTTCCCGTGATCCAATCGAGCTGACATTTTGCACACAGACTCGTTGTGCGTGACAATTAATGTTCGTAAACATTTTTTCCCCAAAATTTGACACTTTTTAGGCAAAAAAAATATATTTTACATTTATTCAAATAGAACTCATTCATGGCTTTGGCTGAACGTCACAGTGTAGGAGCCCAGAGCGTGATACCTCCGCAGGCCCTGGCGGAGTAGCGCAGTTGGTAGCGCCCTCGCTTCCCATGCCAAAGGTCGCGGGATCGATCCCCGCGTCCTCCACAGGTGAATATATTTTTAAATCCTTTATTAAATCCTTTATATTAAGTTCACTTGCTTGCCCGCTTACGACCGTGCAAATCTTTCGGTCGTTTTTTAACCCACTTCCCGTGATCCAATCGAGCTGACGTTTTGCACACAGACTCGTTGTGCGTGACAATTAATGTTCGTGAAAATTTTTTTCCAAAATTTTACACTTTTTAGGACAAAAATATTATATTTAATTACCAATTGCTTAATGGTGGCATGCAATCATCTGACCCATAGGTGGCAGCCATCTCAAGCCAGAGGACGAGATGACTCTAGCCGCCACGCATATAAAGGATTTATAGTGAAAAACTTTGTTTTTACGGGTTATACTTGTTGGCTACTGCTGACTGCTGTACCCCCCTTCTTAAATTTAGTTTCAACTGAGTAACTCCCCTTGCCTTACCCAACACGGTTCAGAGAAATAAATGTATGAATAATGAACATCAATATTTTAACTAATTGTCAATTTTGTGAGGTATCCTAACTAGCTGGTAACTCTAAGCGAATAAAAAAAAATCAACGGACGCTCTGCATGCGTGACGTGATTTGTTCGCGCTCGCTGGTTACTCTTGTAAACCGCATTGTTTATAATCAATGAGTTTAGAAAGGTATTTTATATCGTTCGAGGTTACCATGTCGATTTACATTTTATCGTAGTTATTTTATATTGGCATATTCATACATAATTATTCACCAATGACTATCATGTATGATATAATTTCACACATTTATAAATCACCTCACGTACCCCCTGGTTGAGAACCACTGGTCTACAATTATAGGGAAACTAATATATTCGTAAAAGCCTTTTCCCACATGTAAGAGTTCTATTACATAATAATTTTTTGTGAAGGAATTCAAATGCCTTTTTTAAAATCATACTTTTTGCTAGGTATGAAAGCCAAGACATGCAAAGATTCAAAACTATAGTGGGAGGGCTAACATACAGTAGGGTGCACAATATAGATACCATTTGGATCTGTAACATTTTCTCAGTGTAATTATGGTTGTCCACATGAAAACTCAAATCACTGATCTTTTTCCCTGATGGAGTGTGGGTCAACAAATTACTCCTATAGAGTAATCATTGGTCTGCTCATCACAGAAATGAAAGAGGGACGAATGCCACCCTCTCTCTCTCCCTGAGTATCTTGCACGTGTGATTTGTCGGATTGCAAACAAAGGCACAAAAAAAAACACAGCCGCTATGGCACAAACAAAACCCTTACTTGATGAGTTCAAGTGGCTGGTACTTGTAGAACTTGTTATAGCTGGCCCATTCATCGTGCAGCAGCTGCACAGGAGCACATTGATCGTATTCGAGTTTGGTCACGTCTCAAAACATGATTTCCTGCACAATTACATATATACATACTACGGCACTGGTTTATTACAAGTTCCATTACAATTAAAGCAATTACAGTAGACTCTCGATTATCCGCGTGTGGTTTATTTGATTTGCAGATTCACCGCACACCTGAGATTTTGACATAAATTAATAACTCACGGATTTTTCCTTCAGCCCAAATTAATAATCTTAAAACGTTATACATTCTTATTCTTGGAAATGTGTATTACAAGTCACACAGTGCTTAAACTAACCAAATATGTGCTCCGGTTAATCCAAAATCCACATGATCGCCTCTAAAGTACAGTAGTTGCAATATATTTACAAAAGTGGGCAGAGTTTGATGTTGATTGGCGTGGCTCTGCTGCTGTTCACTTAGTGGGCACTCTCATGGGCAGGAGCAGGAAAGTGTTACCACTGAGCACGTGCATCGGTCGGCCGATCGTTAGTATTTGTTCTTAATGTAAACCTATACATAGAGATCTGCAGAAAATGGATATCTTTTGAATGATCTGCGGCCGTCCTCCCCGTCATTAGCGTGGATAATCGAGGGTCTTCTGTACATCAATGCAAATTGTCTTACAAACGCTCTGAAGTCATCGTTGTACTGAAAAAGTAAAGCGACTGTAGTACCGTCAATGAATACACTACAGTAGTATCCGTGCTCACAACTGTTCACACATTGAGCGGACACGGACATCGCTACTGACTCATGTAGTGTACCTCAACATTAGTCGATATTCATGGCTTAAAAAAGTTTAAATTTGTGAAAGATATCACTTCTTTAAAAAAATTATGAGTAGTTTTTTTTCTATAAGATGTCGGTGTTACGGTGCGGCCATAAGACCTTGGACCTTTCACACAAAATCTCAGATACAGTCTGTTCGCCTATACAGTATCGTGTTTTCATAACGTTAATCTATTAGTGTATTAGGGGACACATTTTTTATAACGCGGACGCTAATTGGATACAACGCGATCGAGTGAATGTAAAGTACGTCGCACAAGTAGAGATAAGTGGTTGTAGCAGCTGCCTCGGTGTAGAATCACACGAGGCTGCGGGATGCTGCTGGATGCTTCTGGATGCTACCTACGTGCCTCAGTCTTTGTTCAGCCTGCGTACGCATCTCACGTGTTATCGCGGACTATTGCTTTACCCTATATAGTATATTATTTATTATAACGCGATATTCTTCAGGAACGCAACTACGGCGTTATAGAACAGACTGTAAAGCTGCAATGGGGATCTCGGCTAGAGGTGCAGAGAACTCGCCAGAAATGTACGGCACCCAAAAACGCAACAATACCTTTCTGTCGTTCACTTCACTGCCATGGAGCTCTCCCTGCAATCATCACCAACAAATATTTCAACAACATCACTCCAGTGCAATAGAGGACTCGACATAAGCCAGGAACAAGACAAGAAGACAATGACCTACTTGCCGCACTTCAATTGTGATAACTTTGTATGCTATAGCACAGGTTATTGCAGTACCGTGTAGTCACAGTATCATTCAAAGAATTTCACAGGGCAGCAGATACAATTGTGCAAAAACAGCATGTGTGTTAAACTCTACATATTTATTGGTTTGCCAGACATCCACGTAGAGCATTCCAGAAGTAACATCAATATTAATGTAACAGTCTCGACGGTATCTGGATACAAAGGCATCTTTAATTGCTGTACATAATATCCCACATAACACCCCGGTGCAAAGACGGGGTGGATTATAAACATTAATCAAAGTAAATTTAGGTCATTAGGGAAGGCATTCTATAATCACGAACTATCCCTGAAGATCAGCAAACATACTCTCTTTCCAGAGTAGTTTAAATCAAGCTCATCTAGAAAAAAAATATTGGAAAAAAAAGCGAACCTCCCAGTTCATGAAGAGAAACATTGAGCATCATGTCGACCGCACGCAGAACGACGGTGGGCTATGACAACTGGTAATCAAATCCCAGATGTCTCCATGCCTCGAACAGAAACGACAGTACTGTAGCACAGCTTTGTAGTAAATTGCCGAATAATGAGATCCTCCACAGGAGATGATAGTAGGGTTGTCCCCTTTCTGGCAATAAAACAGGTGTTAAGATATTAAAACACCAAACTGAAACCTTTGCAAGGAATCATTTCTGCATTAAACACATGCACTGTTTGAGACTCGGCTCTAAAGAAAGCTGTCTTTGGTGTAGACCAATCAGTTTCAAAGACAATGCCACATACTGTCAGAGCATGTTTTTTTGTTTGAATGTCCACTACAAGTACTGTGTGGTTAAGGCAGACATTATTCCTTGCAAAGGTTTCAGTTTGGTGTTTAAACATCTTAACACCTGTTTTATTACCAGAAAGGGGAAAACCCTAGTATCATAATTTAATACTGGCAAAGTAGGTCCCATGATGTAGCTCCACAGGAGATGTGTCCAGTTTTACTTACGTCATGCAGCGGGAATGCAGAAGTATACACTCCGTTGGCGATAAGACTCGTGATGCCTGCAAAAATATGAAAAAAAGACAGATTCACCATCACCGGCCATTGTCTATTCACTGCTGGATCATGACCTCCCCAAGCTGTTTGTCATCCCTCACAGTCCAGCGGTGCTGCCATACATCGCACTCCTGCACACGAACGGATCTCATCACTGCATCTGCCTCGGCAGTCGTCCTCCTAGAAGCATTCTCACCTTTGGCTGTCAATCCATCGGCTCTATCAGCCAATGACCATCATCCCATCTAGCGATGCGTTCTGCCCAAGTCAATTGACTTTCCTTAATATGACGTCTCTGCTTTGGGTGTGTTCACCGATCCACGTGTTCCCCTTTTTAAATCCTTTATATTAAGTTCGCTTGCTTGCTTGCTTACGACCGTGTAAATCTTGCGGTCGTTTTTTAACCCACTTCCCGTGATCCAATCGAGCTGACATTTTCCACACAGACTCGTTGTGCGTGACAATTAATGTTCGTGAAAATTTTTTCTCCAAAATTTTACACTTTTTAGGCAAAAAAAAAATATTTTACATTTATTCAAATAGAACTCATTCATGGCTTTGGCTGAACGTCAGTGTAGGAGCCCAGAGCGTGACACCTCCACAGGCCCTGGTGGAGTAGCGCAGTTGGTAGTGCCCTCGCTTCCCATGCCAAAAGTCATGGGATCGATCCCTGCGTCCTCCGCAGGCGAATATTTTTTTTTACATTTATTCAAATAGAACTCATTCATGGCTTTGGCTGAACGTCACAGTGTAGGAGCCCAGAGCGTGACACCTCCACAGGCCCTGGCAGAGTAGCGCAGTTGGTAGCGCCCTCGCTTCCCATGCCAAAGGTCGCGGGATCGATCCCCGCGTCCTCCACAGGCGAATATATATTTTTAAAATCCTTCATATTGTAATAAACGACTGGACCACGATGTCTGGCTCAGTGTCCTTTATTCGGTTCGTGCTGTACACCCACACGGCTGTCTTTACTCTGTAGCTTCTCCACGGTGCTGACTCCAATGTCGGCCCGATCCACAACAGCAGCCCCGCTGCTGTTCTCTCACACAGCCCCCCTTGGCTGTACTCGCTGCAACTCCTCTCTCTCTCCGCAGCTCTGACAGCCTCGTGCTGTCTCCCACTCTCCCTCCGCAGCTCTGACAGCCTCGTGCTGTCTCTCTCTCTCTCTCCGCAGCTCTGACAGCCTCGTGCTGTCTCTCTCTCTCTCTCCGCAGCTCCACCTGGCAGCCACCCCGCTGCCTCTAACACGCAGCCCTTCTGGCTGTCTCCTCTGCAGCTGCACACCACTCCGCAGCTTCCTCTTGTCTTCGGGGTTGGCTCCCGATGGCCGTCGGTGCCCCCCCTCTTCCCTCTCGCCCGCGTGGCCTCACTCTTTTCCGCTCACACCCCGACTGACTTCCCCTTCCGGTTTACCCGCTTAAGGACCCGAACCTTCCACCCACGTCACATGACTCCACCCCCCGTGACGTCACATCCGGAAGGTCGCTTACGCCCGCATTACACCACCCTCCCCCGTAGAAAAATCCCAGCCGACCTCGGCTGACCAATAGCAAATCGTAATGCGGCGAACCGAGCTTCCCCCCCTAAAGGACACTAAGCATACAATGTAACAGCAAGAACAACAACAACAACGCAATTAACATCAACGAACGTACAAAAAGCATGCAATAAATACAACTGTAAGAAAAAAATAACAAGACAGCAACAATCAACGAAACGTAAGCGATTTGGAACGTGTGCGGGTCGCCGGCCCGTCCCGGACGGTCGGCGGCCCACTCGCAGAACGGGAACGCGATGAAAGTCGAGGAATGACAGGGGGTAATCCCCCTGTCGCAGCTGGAAGTCCACCGACGTCCCGTGTCCCTAAAGAGTTAGTCTTGGGCTTGTCCTGTGACCGTGCCCGCAGCTGGGTCGGAAGGGCTGCAGGGCTCGAAGGTCCCGCAGACCTGGCAGGCGTCCTCCGAGCAGGGCCCCTCGTCCCCCGCAATGTCACGGCCGGCCTGTCTGGAACAGGTACGACAGGCGCTCTAGCAAGATCAATGGACGCAGGCAGGGGAGAGTCAGCAGCAACAGACCCCGGTACAGTGGACGAGCCCGTAGCGGCCGCGACGACTCTCCGTGCCAACTTGCGCCACTGCGTGACCGAGCGACAAGGCCCCGTCGAAGGGCATGCTTTAACCACAACATTAGGATGGCGCAACGACGGTGATGGGTGAGGTGTAAAGCCTTGCCGAGTGTCTGGTGTGTGCCGACATGCCTGTTTCGGAGGATCTTTAGCCGACTTGTCCGGTGCCGAGGCCTCCTGCTGCGGCGGAGCCGGGAAGCGGGCCCAGCAGTCTCTGGCGTAGTGGCCCCTACGCCCGCAGCGGAAACATTCGGCCTCGTTGCGCCGAAGCGCAGGCCTCGCCTCCTGACGGCCCCGTTCTGGTAGCGCCGCGCGCGGTCTCGGCCCGCCGCGTCCCGTCCATGGAGCGGAGGCGGCCGTCAGCTGTTGAGGGCCCCGGTCATCCGGAACATAGACAGCCTGCGCAGGGTTCCACCCCAGCGCATCCCCTTCTTTGACGGGCCCCCCCGTCCACGCCGTCACTTGTTTCCAGCGACGGAGGTTGAATTGCGCATCGAGACACTTAGCAGCCGTCCGGGAAGTTAGCTTCTCATGCCCACACACAGGCATGGGGATCCCTAGATCCCGAGACAGCTCCAACATTTTCCCTAATATGAGAGGCTCGAGCAGGTCCTGTGGCGTCTCAGGATAAGCTGCCATGGCCAGCTCCAGCACCGCACCCCTGAACGCCACGGGCGACTCCTCTGGTGCTCGTTGTCGTTGAGCGAATCGCCGATGCGCATCATCTGGTGGCTCGTAAGCATCGGCCATTTCTTGAAAAACACCACATAAAGTTGCCTTCTTATCGGTCGTTATGGAACGGAAGAATCGGACAGATTCGTCGTCCAGGAGAGTCGGCAACACCTCCAAAGCCTCCGCATCGGTCCATCTTGCTGTGCGTACCGCCGCCAAGAAGCGGCAGGCGAACGCGCTCCAGTCCCCACCGACGGAAAATTCTTTAACCGTTGTAAGGTGGCGACTCCGACTCCTCTTCCCGCCGTCTTCCAATGGTGGTGGTTGTGGTGGCAAATTCAAAATGGCGTCGGCCCGCGGCGTGGCCAAGATGGCGGTTTGGCGCCGCGGAGCACGCAAAATGGCGGCCTCTTGCCGCGTGGGCAATGGCGGCGGCAGGACAGGCAACGTGGCGGCCCGCGGAGCACCAACTGCATCATCCATCGTCCCTGGCGCGACGAGATGGCATAGATGCGCCAGGACGTCCTTAAGTGCCTCCAGTTGTACCGCCATCGCTTGCCATCGTTGATCCGCGTCTGATGATGTCGACGGACCCGCCACCGCGCCAACATCCTCCACTCCCGTTCCCGTGGTCGCCTCAGCCGGGCTCTCCTCCACCACCCCAACAGGATTCGTGGTTGGAGGGAGTTCGTCGTCGTCGGACGAAGAAGCCGATGCAGGCGCCGGATTAACTTTCTTCCTCACTTGTTTCGACATGCCGTTGCACTTCCGACACCAGTGTAATAAACGACTGGACCACGATGTCTGGCTCAGTGTCCTTTATTCGGTTCGTGCTGTACACCCACACGGCTGTCTTTACTCTGTAGCTTCTCCACGGTGCTGACTCCAATGTCGGCCCGATCCACAACAGCAGCCCCGCTGCTGTTCTCTCACACAGCCCCCCTTGGCTGTACTCGCTGCAACTCCTCTCTCTCTCCGCAGCTCTGACAGCCTCGTGCTGTCTCCCACTCTCCCTCCGCAGCTCTGACAGCCTCGTGCTGTCTCTCTCTCTCTCTCTCCGCAGCTCTGACAGCCTCGTGCTGTCTCTCTCTCTCTCTCCGCAGCTCCACCTGGCAGCCACCCCGCTGCCTCCAACACGCAGCCCTTCTGGCTGTCTCCTCTGCAGCTGCACACCACTCCGCAGCTTCCTCTTGTCTTCGGGGTTGGCTCCCGATGGCCGTCGGTGCCCCCCCTCTTCCCTCTCGCCCGCGTGGCCTCACTCTTTTCCGCTCACACCCCGACTGACTTCCCCTTCCGGTTTACCCGCTTAAGGACCCGAACCTTCCACCCACGTCACATGACTCCACCCCCCGTGACGTCACATCCGGAAGGTCGCTTACGCCCGCATTACAATATTAAGTTCGCTTGCTTGCTTACGACCGTGCAAATCTTTCGGTCGTTTTTTAACCCACTTCCCGTGATCCAATCGAGCTGACATTTTCCACACAGACTCGTTGTGCGTGACAATTAATGTTCGTGAAAATTTTTTTCCAAAATTTTACACTTTTTAGGCAAAAACACATTTATTTTACATGTATTCAAATAGAACTCATTCATGGCTTTGGCTGAACGTCACAGAATTGGAGCCCAGAGCGTGACACCTCCACAGGCCCTGGCGGAGTAGCGCAGTTGATAGCGCCCTCGCTTCTCATGCCAAAGGTCGCGGAATCGATCCCCGCGTCCTCCACAGGCGAATATATTTTTAAATCCTTTATTAAATTCTTTATATTAAGTTCACTTGCTTGCTTGCTTGCGCGCTTACGACCGTGCAAATCTTTCGGTCGTTTTTTAACCCACTTCCAATCGAGCTGACATTTTGCACACAGACTCGTTGTGCGTGACAATTAATGTTCGTAAACATTTTTTCCCCAAAATTTGACACTTTTTAGGCAAAAAAAATATATTTTACATTTATTCAAATATAACTCATTCATGGCTTTGGCTGAACGTCACAGTGTAGGAGCCCAGAGCGTGATACCTCCGCAGGCCCTGGCGGAGTAGCGCAGTTGGTGGCAGACATCTCAAGCCAGAGGACGAGAGGACTCTAGCCGCCACGCATATAAAGTATTTATAGTGAAAAACTTTGTTTTTACGGGTTATACTTGTTACACGCTTTCTATTAACTCTGTTGTTGTTGTCGTATCCTCAAATCTTGTAACTCAATTTTAATCCACTTCCCAATGTGCTATCGACTGCAAACTTGGTATACTTATGTCATACTGATGACAATACTATATTCTATCACTAAAAAATAAAAATATTTTTAAACCATCTTTTGTATATGTCATGTTTCGGCTTGGGTCTAATTGTCCACGCTCAACTGACGTTGGCTGTAGATCACCATGGCCCCTTACTTTATGGCAAGCTTCGGGGCCACTTCCTGGAGTCGTGGAGTTCTGCCATTTTTTAAAAACTATTTTAAAATATTACTTATTTGTCTCTCAGTGGTAATATCTAGCGTGTGTCTCTGCATGCATTCTTTGCACTTTTCAGTTTTGTTTCGTTTTCTCCGTCAGTGTCCGCATGTCATGTCCTGCAGTGTGCACTGCTTGAAAACACGTTCCATCGGAGTGGGCAGGTAGGAACTTGGTTGGACAGCGCGGCGTTTGGGGGGGGGCAGTTGGATGAGTGGGCATGTTGACCCTTCCCCCCCACCCTCCCCGACATCGTCAACCAATCGCGGCATAGCTTGGTGTTCGGTGGGGAGGTGCATGGGTGGGCGGAATTCCGGATATGCACGACAGACAGACAGACACATAATCCTTGAAGAGCAGTGTGGAACCTGTTGTTGCTACCTGTATTACACTCTAGGTAACTAAGACTCACACACACATACACTCACTCTCACACTCTGAGACTCACACACACACACTCTCACACTCTCAGACTCACACACACACACACACTCTCATACTCACACTCACACACACTTTCACACTCTCAGACTCACACACACACTCACATTCTGAGACTCACACAAACACACTCACTCTTACACTCTCAGACACACACACTCACGCTCACACTATCAGACTCACACACACACTCACTCTCAGACTCACACACACACTCACATCTCACACTCTCAGACTCACACACACACACTCACATCTCACACTCTCAGACTCACACGCACATACACTCACTCTCACACTCTCAGACTCACACACACACACTCACTCTCACACTCTCAGACTCACACACACACGCTCACACTCTCAGACTCACACACACACACTCACCCTCACACTCTCAGACTCACACACACACATACACTCACTCTCACACTCTCAGACTCACACACACACACACTCTCAGACTCTCAGACTCACACACTCACTCTCACATTCTCAGACTCGCACACACTCACGCTCACACACACATTCTCACAATTTTAGACACACAACAACAACAACCGCCATTCGCCACTAAGTGGCGGTGACGTCACCACGACGCTTGTGCCAGGCCAAGTGCACCTTGAGGCCACCTGAAGTGTCGAACGCCCGCTGACAGGAGGTCACGGGGCAGACCCAGGTGCCACGGGTCGACTGACTGAGATGTCCGAGATGACTGGCTGATGCACCACCTGTGCCCCCTACTGTACCAACTTGCTGTGCTTTAGCCACCCGGCGCTCCGCTCGTTGTTGTGAGCTTCGCTCCTCCGCCCTCCGTTGTTGTTGGAGGGCGACTGCCTCCAACTGCCCAGTAGCGTCCTTCACGAGCTTCCTCCACTGAGGCCGATCTTGACACCGCTGGTACCAGTCATCGGCAAGTCCACTCAGCTCCACGTCCTCCTGTACCAAATCACTCCATCTCTTCCCTAGCCCGTGCCGCGCCCGTTTAGCCCCCTCGATCCGGCCGAACAAAAGCTGTTTAGGCATGTGGTGGCTCGGCATGCGGGCTACATGACCCAGCCAACGCAGCCTTGCCTGCCGGAGAAGCTCACTGATGGGACTTTGCCCAGATTTTTCAAGGAGCTCCTCACACAATCCAGCCTGGTTAAACCCAGGATGGATCGTAGGCAGGCCAGCCTAAATGTTTCCAACCGGCGAAGATGCTCCATTAGGGGGGTCCACGTTTCGCAAGCGTAGAGAAGGGAGGGAAGACCTGAAGCGTCGTGCGGAGCGACAGACCAGGTAGCTTCCACACAGCGTTACGCAACCGATGAAAAGATATTGCAGCTCGACTGATTCGGAGTGAGACCTCTGCTGTTAAACTGGAGCCGGTCATAAGCAAACTGCCCAGGTATGGGAAACTCTCCACTCTCTCCACTACTGCCCCATCACTGATTGGGAGTTGTGGGGGTGGAGTGTCCGATGGTACAAAATACCCAGGCAGGTGCTTAGTTTTGGTGGAGCTGATGGTAAGGCCCCACCTCTTAGTGGCACGCTCCAGTCTCAGCAGCAGCGTCTCCAACTCCTCTTCTGAATGAGCAGCTATTACTAAATCATCGGCATACATGACGTGGTTGACCAATAGGGAGCCATCCCTTGATCACACCCGGGCGTCGATCAGCCTCCCAATATATCTGTACCAGATGGAAATTCCCCCGGTACAGCTATTGAAGGCTTCACGAACTACGCGGTCAAAATAGATGTTAAATAATGTGGGAGCCAGAAGACATCCCTGTCGCACCCCACGGTGTACAGGGAAAGGCTCTGACTTCCGGCCACGTAGTTTTACCTGGGCCCGCTCACCATCATGAAGGTCCTTAATGATCGTGAGCAGAGGGTCAGGGACTCTGAACGCACGAAGAACAACCCAGAGCCCAGGCCTACTGATGGTATCATAGGCCTTGACCAGGTCAATAAAGCAAAGATGTAGGTCTTGTTGGAATTCCCTACACCTTTGCTGTAGCAGACGGACAGAAAATATGGCATCTGTGTAAGACCGCCCTTTCCTGAAACCGCATTGGGGCTCCGCAAGCCCCTCCTCAGCGTGCCTAGCAAGGCCATGTTGAATAATCCTTGCCAGGACCTTTCCCGGTACACTGAGGAGTGAGATGCCCCTGTAGTTGTTACAGTCTGTGCGGTCCCCCTTCTTAAAGAGGGAGACCACCAGGGCATCCTTCCAATCCTGCAGAACCCGTCCAGCGGTCCAGACTGTTGTTATGATGTCATATAGGGCAGTCTGTGCACAAACGCCACCCTCCCTGAGCATTTCGCTTGGGAGATCATATCTGCCCGGTGCCTTTCCTAGTCTCAGACTCTGGATCGCCTTCAGTACTTCCTCAACAGATGGCACCTCAGCCAGTCACTCACAGGGGGTGACCTCTTCCAATATTTGAGGCACCGCAGCCTCAGCAGGGTTATCCCCACTTTTTGCCATGATGTTTTCCTGGCTGAGGGATTTCCCCTCCCCCAGGACCTCACAGAAATGCACAGCAAATCTGCAAACCTGTTCCTGGGGGTCGGAGATTGGATCACCGTTTTTTCCCCTAATGATGGTAATAGGTGTGGCGCTGCAGGTTACTTTTTTGATGGAATTAAATAGTGATTTGTGATCGCGGGCCACTGAGGCAGATTCCATCTCCTCAGCAACCTGCGACCACCACCCATCCTTGCAGCGCCTTACGGCTCTCTGAACCTCCGAGCGAAGGCTGCGGTAAACCTCCTCATTCTCTGACGTGGGATGCTGTAGCTGATGAGAGTGGGCCTGTCGCTTTTTCTCAACTAACCTGAACACCTCCTCTGTCAGCCAGGGTTTCTGGGGAGGTCTTGACCGCGTACCCAAAGCAGCCATTGCCGCTGCATGAGTCACAGTCCTAAACCTCGTCCATTTACCCTCGACATCAGGAGGAGTGGGGGACGATGCCAACCCCAGCTGCAATCGATGATGACATTCTTGCTTGCAACTTTCATCAGCTAACTGAGACCAGGCCACTTTAGGTTGGAATGGGGTCCTGGGTGTACACCCACCACCGGAGTGGAAGAATGGCAGGCGCATCTTACAGATGACTAGTCGATGGTCAGAGGGCAGATCAGCTCCACGGTAGGTCCTGGTGTCAAGGACATGGGCTCGCATCCGCTGGTCCGTCACTATGTAGTCCAGCAGATGTTCTTGCTTGGAGCCGGCATGCATCCATGATGTTGTGTCGATGCGCCGATGCCGGAAGAGCGTGTTGGTAATTACAAGCCCATGGGCTGCACAAAAATCTAGCAGCCTCCTACCATTGTTATTGAGCTGATCTGGCCCATGCCTTCCAATCACTCCAGACCAGGTGCCAGCATCATGACCAACTCGGGCATTGAAGTCACCCAACAAGATGGCTCTGTCCCGAGTGGCCACTTTAGCCAGCACCTGTGACAGGAGGTTATACAAGGCATCTGACTCATCGGCTTTTCCTGCATCCCTCCACGGATGTTCGTCTTCGGTGGGGGCATAAGTAACCACGACCACCACTCCTCGCCTCCGGTTGATGGGAAGGCGAGCCCAAATTATCCTGGGGCTTACACACACACACACTCACTCTCACATACACATACACTCAATCTCACACTCTCAGACTCACACACACACTCACCCTCACACTCTCAGACTCACACACACACACACTCTCACTCTCACACTTTTAGACTCACACTCACTCACTCACCCTCACACTCTCAGATTCACACACACTCACTCTCACACTCTCAGACTCACACACACACATACACTCACTCTCACACTCTCAGACTCACACACTCACTCTCACACACACATACACTCAATCTCACAGACTCACACTGTCAGACTCACACACACACTTAGCGCGGCGTTCAGGGGGGGAGGCAGTTGGATGAGTGGGCGTGTTTACCTTCCCCCCACCCTCCCCGACATCCTCAACCCACTTAACTATCGGCCCCTCCCCCTTCCCTTAGCCCCCTCCCCTCTCCGTACCCGGTAGTAGGTCTCCACCAATCAAAGAGCTGTTTGTATTATATATTTATTTATGCACGACAGACAGTCAGACAGACAGACAAAAAAATCCCTGGTGGCCAGTGTGGAACATTGTTCCTACCTGTAAAATTATTGTACACTCCTTTTCATTAAGATGTTAAACTTTCCAAAGGGCACTACTTCCTGCTTTTATTCTACTCATTTTGTTTTCAACCAGAATTGCCTGAAAGTAGTGCCCTCGCTCTAGATCATGTTTATGAAGTTATTCAATCGTATGTAGGTCATTAATGTTTGATACTTTTTACAATGACTGTGTCATGGGCAAATCTTAGCAGAACATTTCTTCAATCGTGTTTGTTAAACCTTTATTTCTAAATTTTAGAGAAATATCCGCGGTTTAAAATTACCTTTGTAAGGTTTATTTTTTCTCACCTGAAGATGGACGCTTGTGTTGCGACCGAAACGTAATGTTTTATTTTATAAAAAAAAATTATATCTACGCGACTTTACCGAAAGAACCAGAGAGTATGGATTCCTGCAGTCACTGAACCTTTGTAAGAGCACATCTCCTTGCCTGCCTTCACTTTCTGTTTGTATTTTTTCACTCCCTTCATGCGACCTCAACGTAGCCGTGCCGTTTTGTAAACTGTTTTGGCATTGAGCGAGGCTTACTTTTCCACTTAACCAAATGGCTTTTCACAATGTATAAGCTGGGCATAAAAGTATTTGGTATGCATTTGTCTTGTGCAGGATTTGATTGATGGGATGTGGTAATTGGTGGAAAGACCTTTACCCAACTCCAGCTTGCTCATTGGTTGGATGGCCTCAACATTTATCTGTCATTCGGTTCCGTGAGACGTGAATGATGTGCGTGACAGGAGGCTGGTGGGTGTGTAATCCTTCAAATCGGGGTTTTCTCCTCCTTATTTCGAATAAAGTGATTGCCGAAGAATGATTCCGGGAACAGGTTTTGACTAATTTTGACCATTAGCTAAAATGAATCAGCATTTGAATTTTTTGGGAAATTTAGATATGGCCAATATTGACACGAACTCACCCATTTTGTAAGGCCCTTTGGTGCATTTGACCCTTTTCAGAATTTCAAAGACCTGTAAGATAGACAGGAGCAGAATCGATACATTTGTGAGTTTACATTTTGCAACACTTGACTGCAGATGTACATTTGCAATGTTGTCGCTGTTTTCACAATAAACGTTGCCAAATATTTTACACGGGGTCTAGGAAAAGTTCTCGGTGAGATTTCACTTAACTTCTAATAGTTGCACGTGTGAGATAAAAGTTTTAAACACTAATGCAGTTTTATCACAGTGTCACATTCAATTGCTTTCCCACTAATGCTACAATCACCCAATAGTACTAAACACTGCGCGTGCACTCGTCCTCCAATCTATTCCACCACACGTCTCTCCCTTGGTTATCCCCGTGCTCACGACACACCCCCATACATCTCCTCTCCTTCCCGAACTTTCTAAAATTACTCCTAACCTTCATCCCAGCTCCCTCGATCACCAAACCTCTCTTCACCTCTTTCTCTTTCTTCGCCTCCAGATCCCGTTCTTCCTTTCCCACTTTTTTTCCCCTTTTGAATTATCTGGCCAATTTCCTTGCCCCTTACTCATCTTTGCACTTCCCGCAGTCACTGTCGCAGCGACCAATGAGGCCTCCTGGTTGATTGGAAAAAAACATGGATCCCTATCCCCCATGGTGAAAATATATTTTTGTTAAATGCCAGATAAGAATTAACTGCAAATTAATGAGAATAATATGCAAACCTAACTGTTTGATTTTCATTGCTTGAGATGCATTATATTATAGCACTAGACAAAAATATATCAATTTGAGTCATAACTGCTTTGATAAATGTTAGTTTGATATTTTGCCGTGCAACGCTTTTGCTCATTAAAACCAGCAATACTGCTAAACATTCGGTATAATCTTTCGGCTCAAGTAAGAACATTTCACAAACAGAAGTCAAAGTATTTTGTGAAGGAAAATAAAGCATCTGAGAAAGGTTAGACTTACGTCATGTTTTTGCTGACATGTTCAATAAGACATTAAGACATGTTTGTTGGAACTTTCTGACCCGCCCCCTACTGGACAGCTGTTAAAAAGAGCTTCAACGGTCATCGGATTTCTCCGGGATAAAGAAATATTCTGATCAAAAACATGTAAGCTTAAAATTACTTTAATATTCATACAAGGTGGATGTTTAATTGTTTAAAATTTTGTTTGATTCACACCATTGAAAACTTACAATGCGGCTTCGCGTGGCACTGTCAAAGAATGAATCTTCACTTTTGATATCAAATCTGCAACAACAAAAACCCCATGTTAAATACATTGCATAAAGACAAGCAAGTTAATATGATACAGTATATAGCATAATTAGATATAATTGAGAGTGGACATATCTCAAAACCGGAAGTTCCCGACCTGATAAACTTATAGTATACATTTCATCCAGACCAATTCACATAACAGCCTAAAACCACCACATTACGCCTATTGTGAACCTTCTGAATGTAATTAAAATGTATCCAATGTTGAAACATGCCGACCAGTATTGCCAAATTCAGGTTTCATTTGCTGCTAAATGCACAAACAGGAAAGCCAAACCTTGGATTTGTTTTTACAAAAATTGCAGCTTGTATTTTCTTTGCTTGGATTCCGTTTAGTATTTACAATTTTCCAATAATTTAATAACCGTGCAAGTGGCTATTGAAACAAGGCTATACATCCCGTGCAGAGATATTGGGATCACTTAACGTATAATTAATCCGGAGCTTAGAATATTTTTTCTTCAACAAATATAGCAATGTTGGGTCGTGCGAATTATGAATGATGTCACACGCACAGCTTCTGCTTGTCTCTGGAGAAAGGGAACGAGAGCTTTTTCTGGGACATAGCCTCCTGCGAATGAGGCACGTTGGGCTGCAGCGCATGGTTGATTCTTGCACCGAGCCCGTGCAGCACTCCCGACGATTGCTTCATCTCAAACACCTGGATGCACAATTTCACAACACAGCAATTGCATCATCGTGTTATGTTTACCATAAGAAGTATTCTCGTAATTTGTTTCCGATGTCGGAAGAGGCTTTTCCTGGATTTAACACTCCTGCCACAACTTTCTGGCCCGAAGGGTGCTGATGAATTGGCGGAAATTTATTATTTTCCCGAGGCTCTTGAGTTGCAAACTTTCGGAGAAAAATATTAAATTATCGATTCATGAATTTTGCCGCAGAAGCGTGTGGCGGGAGGTTGGATGTTCACAGAAAAAATGACGATCTAATTGAGCTGATTTAAAAATATATTTTGGTGGGGTTTTATATCGATTATTTTGGAGTCGACATTCAAAATGCATTATATAAAATACACATGACACAGACGGTTTAACACGTAGGCTTTTGCGACCAATATCAAACATAATACAGGTTTTTTGGTTAGATCGCGTAAATATGAACGTGTCGTTAAACCCACCACCACCCGACACAGCCAAGTTTTGTCACGTAAACAGAACATGCCAATAAACAAATCGGTTTGTCACGTAAACAAAACATGCCAGACGCATAGATATGGACATATAGATGTTGTATTTACGTTCTAAGAACCATATGAACTCTGGATCTCTTTTTATAGCTGTCTATGAACAGGCTGGTTAACGCACCTTCTTAGTAGGCATCTTGATTTTGAGGAATTCGGCCTCCCTGATGAGGACCAACCAGGGTGCATGAATCCGCACGTATCCATGTCCCTCCGCCTGGTCCTAATAACAGCGACATCCACACACACGCCCAGTTGCATGCCCGTGCTTACATGTAGCGCAGCGGTTAGTGCGCTGCTCTACAAACCTGGCGACGATTATCTGAACCGGTCATGGGCCTCCCCTAGGTCGACTCAGCCTCAAATTAATATTTGGTATTTGTGTGCCGTTACGGCCTTCATAGATGCTCGCTACCAGTCCTTGTCCCAACAGTCTGTTACAGGCTATACGGGGGGTCTTTGTCTATGCATAAAAATGCACACCTGTGATACAGAGGATAACAGGACCCTGTGGGGTGGGCTGATAGGACCGAACAATTGAATGGCTATAATAAAATGAAATGGCAAAAAATGGCCGCCAATAAGTGGATGCCCCGTGGCCCCGCCCTCCACCCGCGTAACCCCACCCCGGCCACCCGTGGCCCCGCCCCATCTTGGTGTCCCCGCCCCCAGCTCGTTGCCCCGCCCCTTACCGCCGTAACCCCGCCCCAACCCCGCGTAGCCCCGCCCTCCACCTCGTGCCCACGCCCCCTGCCGCCGTTGCCCCGCCCAGCCCCAAGTAGCCTCGCCCCCTGCCGCTGTAGCCCCGCCCAATACACCCTGAGCGGGGGAGAGATTCCCAGGCCTGGCTCGGCTGAAGAGCCGCCGACGAGGGGGGGTGGTAGGGAGTTGTTTTTAATGTAAAAGCTTTAAATTTAAATGTTTCTATTAAAAAACATCAGGGAATGTAACATTGTTAAACATTAACTCCCTTTCACACACACGGGGGAACTATACGAAGGGAGAGCTTGAGGCCTAGGTCTAGGCTTTAGGCCTAGCTGTAGGCCTTAGGCCGCCGTGAGTTAATTGTTAATATAAATGTTTTAATTATTTATGTAAAAGCTTTAAATGTAAATGTTGCTATTAAAAAACATCAGGGAATGTAACATTGTTAAACATTAACTCCCTTTCACACACACGGGGGAACTATACGAAGGGAGAGCTTGAGGCCTAGGTCTAGGCTTTAGGCCTAGCTGTAGGCCTTAGGCCGTCGTGAGTTAATTGTTAATATAAATGTTTTAATTATTTATGTAAAAGCTTTAAATGTAAATGTTGCTATTAAAAAAACATCAGGGAATGTAACATTGTTAAACATTAACTCCCTTTCACACACATGGGGGAACTATACGAAGGGAGAGTTTGAGGCCTAGGTCTAGGCTTTAGGCCTAGCTGTAGGCCTTAGGCCGTCGTGAGTTAATTGTTAATATAAATGTTTTAATTATTTATGTAAAAGCTTTAAATGTAAATGTTTCTATTTAAAAACATCAGGGAATGTAACAGGTCTCGGTTTTTGTAGGGTCATGCCAAGTGTTTGCAGTAGGGGGCGATGTTGCTACACGGACGGACGGACAAACGGACGGACGATATAATCTATTGGTGGCTGGTCCACTTCGTTCCTACCAGTATAACTTGGTAGCCTCACAACTGGCAGGAGCAACGATAATTATGGTTCAGTAAGTTTGGCACACATCATCAACCATCGTCAATGCTTCAATAGATTCGTGTAAACGAAAACACTTACTTCCTCATCCCATTCCAGTTCTAGTCTGGCATCCATTAAGTTTTGCTCAAATTCCTCCCGGCACATCATCTGCTCTTTCTCCAAAAGGTGGTGGCTGTTGGGTCCCGTCTCACTGCCCTCCTCCAACACGGACGTTTTTCTGGAACGTGCGCGTTTGGTCAACTCGTCTTCAGTTTCCGACTTCTCAGCTGGAGCAGTGATGACTTCCAAAGTTGTTGCAGTGTTTTCCTCACTTGTTGGGCTCCCAGGAAATGATCTGTGCCCCTTGAAGTGGTATGCCAACACGAAGTCAACCCGCCTCTTTCCATCACGCATGTAAGGGCCTCCCTTTGGGATGTCCATTACGTCACTCACAAAGTTATTTAAAACCTGCAAAGTGAAAAAAAGCCTCCGCATGAACAATTATGAGATTAGAGACGATACTCCGCTCAAATAATACGCCGACGAGGTTGCTCAGCAATAGAGGGGAAGGTTGCAACACATTTAAAATCCTGGTTAGGGGGACGAATGACTCAGCCCATCTTCCCTCCAATGTTGATATAAAATAAGTGTCACTTTGTGGAGAAGTCAATGGCGGTTTTCTTCAGGACAGACTCACCCTGCCATAGAAATGTGGATTTCCCAACACTGGCTCAGGACTGTAAACAGGAGATGAGCACTGCCTCAATGTTTGTTTGAGCATCAGGAAATCACTTTGACTTTAGAACAATGAAGACAATAATTAACACATCGAATAGGACGGTATTCATTTCTGTTTTCAATAATTTAGTATTTACATTTGTTATGCATGTCAAGTGCGACATTCCAATTCACGAGGTGAGAGCGTGATCACTTTTACAATACTCGTCAGCATCATGTTCAGCACGAGCCTATATGTTAGTCCACACCCTGTCTTGGTCTTTTCCACAGATCCTTTGAGATCTTCAAAAGTTAAGTTGTCTCCCCACTGAAACGCTAATGTTTTTGAGCCAGTGATGAATTTAAGGACTCCCAATGATTACATGCAGTTCATAGCACGCATAACTAACTATCCCAGCTCTGCATGTGCTCGTCGCTCTCATATCTTTCCAAGCGTTTAATTTTGCACTCAGGTCCTCAATGCGAGCGTGCGGTATTTACCTGCAAGCCTGTGTAGAAGGTGCGGTGGATATCCTTGTCCTTATCGCTTTCCTGGATAGAGTCTGCAACAGTTTCCAACGCAATCATCGGGGGCACCATCAGCAAGCTGTTATCCTGATTTTGCATGCCCTGCAAGGTAGCGTACACACAGACCACTGAATTCCAACATGACCGTATCTGCTTTTCCCCACACCCACTGCACGTGATACGTGCTGCATGTGCTGTGTAGACTGTCCAACATTATGCGACTATGCAACCTGATGCAAAGACTTATACAATGACAAAAAGCAATAAGAGCTAATTGGGAAAAGTTGGTGACAAATGTCAGCAATAACGTTCATTACAATTTTCATATAATCTGTATTGTGTAGTTGAACAAGTCCTTCAACAAACGGGGAAAAAAAGAGTTCGTGATGATCAAATATAAACGTAAGTATTTGGGTGCCGCTCAAACTTCAAGTTTGTTGGTTTCAAGGTCACGGGCTCGTCGTTTCATTTATTTGCCCGAGTTTAAAGACAATCCCTCAGTATGTACTGGCCGCACAGCGGCGGCGAAACATATACTACAGCCAATAAACATACTCTTTGGTTCTTTCGGTAAAGTCACTTAGGTAGAAAAACAAATAATAAATTACGACGTTTCGATCGCAGTTTTACAGCTGTATCTTTCTACCTGATAACGATTGCTTCTGTTGTGATCGAAACGTCGTAACTTATTGATTTTTTATACTACGTGACTTTACCGAAATAACTAAAGAGTATGGATTTCTGCAGTCACAAAAGCTTCAAATCAAGATTGAGCCAATAAACAGTCACGGTGCAGTGAATAAGAAGCGGAGACCCTGAGCAACCTGTGACTGAACAGGGTAGAACGAGATTCTCCGTTGATGACTTTTACACCAAAAGTAACAAATTGAGAGGAGGGGTGTCACCCAATAACACTGACACTTCACTTTTTCCATATGGACGTATTGGCGGTCCACCGGTGCCAGTCAAACGATGTCGCTGTTGCTCCTTGAGTGAGCTGCAGACTCTCCATCAGAAGTTGCCTTAGATTCAGCAGCTTGCTTTCCCATTCGAACGTGTGACATTAAGTCATAATCTTTTCATGCCACCGTCCACCAACATTCTTTCCGGAAATTAATTGAGGAACCGTCCAACCAAGTCTCGGGCACAAGGAGTCAAACCTGCCTTTGGAACACGGAGCAGCCAATCGTCATCGCGCTGGGTGCTGCTATTTGGCAACATACTGTGTGGCTTCGTGTTCAGCTGCTCATAAACGTTAGTCTTTCAACTGCTTCAACATCACGATAACTAATTTTGACGCACCATCACCACCCCACAATATTTTCTGACCAGGGTTTGCGAATTGCGGGAAATAAAAACATATTCATATATTTTTATACTGCTCACCACCGGTGTACCGCCAATACGTTCACTTCATATTGCGTGGCACCCTAAAGTGTATTTATAAATTGGCAGCCATTTATAAATGGAAGTTGCCAGGCATCCCGGTCTACAACTCGCGGGAAACTCACTGCAGTTCATGCCCAGCGTGCTGCGGTGACGACAATATCCAAAGGCAGCTACAGAAGCTCTTTTGAATCCAAAGATCCACGTCTGACATTGGGGGACCATATTGAGGATTCTGCAATCTGTGGCGCACTGCGGACGTGAGAATTATAATCGGGGATAAATGTTCCGTGCCGACGCAGTGTGAATTAGCCATGCGGCTCCATACAAAAAGTGAAAACAATTACAGATAACGGGGAAAGTGTGGCAAGTGGTGAGTGGTTATTTTTGTCTCAGATCCAAATGGGCATAAATCTGCCTATGGGTTTATGTTAAACCATATTTTGCATTATAAAGACTTGATATTCAAGGTAAAAAAAAACCTTTTCTAATCAATACATCGTGTCAGCACGGCTCGTTTGTGCAACGTAAACCAAGAAAAGTAGCAAACCCCATTTTCCCTGCAACTTCGCTTCTGCAGCTCTCCGTTAGGCCCTACACACTGTGGCAGTTTTCAGTCTGCCAGGCGTTTTCAATCCACCTCGGTGTGCCACGGATTATAGCGAACCACCGATAATTAATCCTTGATTTACGGGGATTCGTATAATATTATATGGCAAAATAAGGGGGTTTACCAACGTCTAATGCTACTCTGGGTGGTTGGTGAATAAGTTGTATCTCATTTTGTTACACAATGTAAGGGAAGTGACCTCGTGAAGAAGTAAGGGCACATCCCAACAGAGCAGCGGCCACGTCACGGGCTGACATGTGTTTGAGCCCGATGGTGGATGCGTAAAGTAGCAGCTTGCTGCTCTGCCAACACAACTGCTTCTCTTTGTGCTTCTTCCCTCGCTCTGCTCCACTTTCGAAGTCCTTCCCATCGTCCCTTTCCAAATTCAGTAACAAATTTCAGTAACATATTATAGTAACATATTTCACCTGGAAAATGTCTTGAGATGGGACATTATCATTCGCAAGGATGTAATGCAATGTATGCAAACATGTTCAATCTTATCTAATACCATTTTAATAGTGCTGTTTGTTGCTGACCGCTTAGTGTTTTGGCCCTTTGAGTCAGTGCTCAGCAACCATGACAAAAAACCCTCTGTAAGGCATCTTGCAGAAACAGATTTTTATTAAGCGGTCTCATCAGCCACATTTGGCTTCCTTAATAACCATCATCGTCATCATCGCTGCCATCATCGCCACCGTTATTTGAGCTTCAATGTGAATGGTCTCATCACGGATGACGTGGATGCTGACATCAAATGCAGGAATTTTAATATTTTTCTGAATTTATATCAGTACCAACATCAAACTCACTCATCATCCACGCAATTACACATATAGGGGATCTGCGAGCCATCCTCATGCACTCGCACCACGCAGACATGAAATCTCCGCACTCAGCATTGCACACACCAATCACACGCACGGGAATACACTAGACGGGGGTCAATGGTTAAAGGGCACTGACGTCACATGGACTCAGTGTGCGAGACGGAGATGTGTGTTGGGAACGAGGGCGGAGATGGAGGGTTTAAAAGTGGCTGCGAGGCGCGTGTTCGTGGACTCAGCCAAAATACGCTCTAGGTGCCTGGGACGAGAATTGCTCGGAAATGGAACCGACGAGTCGGGATTCGTCCCCCAGCTCATCGGCGGAATCCATGGCAGCTGCTCGCCCCGTGTGGGCACCTTCCTCCACTAACCCGGTGGTGCAGACCCAGCGCCGCCGCCGCAGATCATCCTCTAGGGATCGGAGGATGGATCAGCTGCTGGAGGCAGTAACTGCGCTGCTTCGCCGGCTGAGTCCTAAGGTCGAACGAGCAGGGGGAACTTCAGCCGCATCACCTCCCCAGCGAGGGGACGGGTGCCACGGTCAGCCTTCCCGACCAGGCACTCCACAGCAGCTATCAGGGGATGGAGCAGCACCAGCGACGCTGCCGACCGTGTGTCCTGCGCGGGACCCATACTTCCCCCTGGCCTCTCCTACCGATATCCGCCGACAGCAGGGGCAACCGGGGGACATGAACGACTGGAGCGCAACAGTGAGCAGCTGACCGGGCAAGGGCATGGAGGACCAGGATGGAGCCGCCAGCTGGGTTCGATACAGAGGTTCGCGTCCAGATCGGGAGAATGGCGTGCTTTCGTCCACCGGTTCGAGACGGCCGCCCGGGCAATGAAGTGGACGGAGTAACAAGCCCTGACAATGCTGCCCACTGTGTTGGACGACCCCGCACTGGCAGTGTTCGACCGGATCCCGCCTGCAAAAAGAGGATCCCTGCAGGGTGTCTACAAGGAGATGGCGGAGGTGTTCGACCATCCGTCCGGGGCGCACCAGAAGTAAAAAAACAATCGCTCCTGGTCTTCAGGATGGAATTGTTGACGCTGGCAGAAGCCGCATTCCCACGGCTCAACAAGCCGGGCCTGGACTCGCTGGTGGCAGAGGGGCTCCTTGCCATGGAGTAATGCTGCCGGTGGTGGAGGAGGAAGCCTGCTCCTCGCTATGGGTTGCACGACATATCTGTGCTTACGAAGAGATGGTGGGACCCGTGCGAAGTGTGGCACACGTTGCATAGCATCGCGGTGACGTCGAGGGGCTGCCACGGCCCCCAGCCAGACACGCGCCGCCAGCGGAGGAGGACGAGGGAGAAATGGTGGTGGCCCTGCAGCAGTATCCGAGGATCCCGCGGGAAGTGGAGCGCCAACCCTGGGGCTGGCCACCTCACGAGGCAGGAGAGCATCCTCGGGTCATGGAAGAAGTAATCTGCCATTGCTGCGGTTGTGAGAGACACATCGCCCGCAGATCCCGCAGCAAGACGAGCGCACCGGGGATGACCAGCCGGGATCGTCAGCCTCGGTCCGCGGCCGTTCCGACTCAGGCGAGTGCTGACACCTCGGACACCCGGCCAAAACCATCCACCCCAGGTTTAACCCATTACGCATCTCATTCCTCGGGGCGGCAGCTATAATTTCTGCTGATGGTCCGGGCCCATGGCCGGAGACGGTTAATAAGTGGCATCGTTTGACCAGAAGGGTGGTGGCGGCCACGGCTGGGACGTCCATGTTGATAGGCTCGGTGGCAGGGGTTAGCGTCTGTGTGTTGGTTGACACGGGTGCGTTAGCCAGCATCATATCCCTGCGTGTCTTTGACTTGTTACCGGAGGGACAGCGTCATCCCGTGCTAGTTCAGGCAAGGTACATAGCTGCAAATGGGGGAAGTATGGGGATAATAGGCCAAGTGGTAGTGCCGATCCGCATCGGGGAGCTGGAGGTACGGGCTCCGGTACTGGTCTCCAATGTGTTCATGGTTCCCTGCTTGCTGGGCATGGACCTGTTGAGTCACATGCCCCTTCGCATTCTGACGGACGAAGGCTGCGTCGAAACCCCGTCGGGGGGTCACTTGTATTTCTTGAGTCCAGACGGGGAACGGAAGCAGCTTCCGCGAGTTCAGGCACTGGTTGGGACTATGGTCTCGATCCCGCCTGGTGCGCAAGCCTTGGTGCCGCTTCGATATCGCACACTGCTCGTCACTTCCCGGTCGGATGCGCCACTCATCGTGTACGCGGTACCGTCTGTGGTTGGTCGAATCATCCACTGTTCCTGCAGGTCCTTAACACGGCTGACACACCCATTACAGTTAAGGAAGGAACCTTGTTTGCAAATATCAGTCCCATGCATTCGGACCCTGAGGCGCAGACCGTCAACAATGTGCATTTGGATGGTCCGTCAGTTGGCGCGGAGGATATGTCATGGATAGACACACTCCTGGCACAGAACACCGATCTGTCGGCAAAGGAATCGGGGGAGCTCAGGACTTTGTTGTGTGACTTCGCAGGGTCCCTACGATGTTGGTCACACGACGCTGATGGAGGAACACATTGATACGGGCGATGCGCCACCCATTCGGCAAAATGCCTATAGGATGGCTCCTAGCAAGAAGGAGCATGTGCAGAATGCAAGAGATGATGATCGCCATCTACGAGTCCGTAGGGGGCACCGGTTGTATTGGTTAAGAAATCGGATGGATCTTTGCAGTTTTGCATAGACTTCAGGCGGCTCAACAAAGTCTACCTGCTCCCGCGCATAGATGACTCATTGGATGCACTCGCAGGAGCAAACATTTTCTCGACACTAGACCGTTTGGCAGGATTCTAGCAGCTACCACGAGATGCTGAACCCAGACCGAAAACTGCTTTCAGAACGCCTCAAGGTCTCTTTCATTTCAACTGTTTGCCGATGGGTTTACAGATGGCTCCCGCCGCTTTCCAGCGATTGAGGAGTTTGTACTTGCGGGGTTGCAGTGGGAGTCATGTCTCATCTATATGGACGATGTAATCGTATTCGCTCGCACATTCGAGGACCATAAGACCGAGGCTACACTACGCGTTCGCTATTTTTGGCCAGGCATGTCCGCCGATATCCGCCGTGGGGTGTCGGCGTGCACGTACTGTGCGTGCAGGAAGCCCCCGCCGGTCGTGCGAAGCGCTCCCCTGCAGTCCATTAAAGTTTCACAGGTAAACGAACTCGTGGCCCTCGATATATTGGGCCCCTTCCCCGCCACTCCTCGAGGAAGTAGATACCTACTGGTGGGGATGGAGTACTTTATACGCTGGCCCTTTGCCTGCCCGTTGGCCGACCAGACTACGGCGTCCATAGCAGACACCTTTATAAATGGGTATATCGCTGACAAGGGGGCTCCTTAGCGGCTGCTGACAGACCAGGGCAGAAACTTTTCCTCCAAGCTTTTGCAGGAGGTGTGTGACATACTGTGTGTCAAGGTGCGGACGTCCCCTTACCACTCATAAACGGACGGGATGGTAGAACGCTTTAACCGCACCATCTTGGGGATTGTTCTGTCTCACGGCAGGAGTTTTGCCGCACGGCAGATGGGGGGGGCGGTGTATGTACACAGGAATTTCCTGTTTTTGATGCTAATTTTGGTCACGTGACCAGGAAGTTACGATTTTAGATTTCCACTGAACCACGCGGGCGTCGGCCATTACACAGATGAGTCAAGATGGCGGCACACATCGCGTCTCAGTGAAGCTAGACGCAGTTGTCCATTGTGGGACTTTGAGAAGCATTGTCTGTAAGTTTGTTTATATTCTTATAATATTGGCAATGCTGTTGTAATGTTGGAATGACCATTATAGTGATGTAAATGCCTTTGTAGGGGTGTCAGGGGAAGAATTCCCACCAATAGATGGGTTAGTGGGAGGGGTGATCGAGGAGATATAAGGAGAGAACGGGCGGGAAGAAGGGGTCTTTGGCGGGAACGAGATTGGGACGGCTGGGGACAGGTGTGAATGGAAAAAAAGGAATAAAGGACGAGACCCCTGCAATCTCGTGTCGGCTCCCCTTTACATTTTGTGGCAGCGGTGGGATCTTAATGGCTACAAAGAAAAATCCCCGCGGGAAAGAGCCAAGGGAAGAGGAAGCAGGGGCCGGGGATCCTTCCCATCCCGGGCAACAAGGGGGCCTGCTATCAGAAGCAGCAGCAGGGGGCCCGGATCGCCTGGAGGACCCCATGGAGGACCGCATGGCCCGCGTGGAGAGGGCACTCCAGGAGCTACTGCAGAGGCTCCCTATGGGGGGCCCGCCAGCACCGGGACTCCCACCCCCACGCATACTACGGGAGGAGAGGCCACGGGACCCGGAGGCCGACCAGCCGGCCGGGCGGGAGCCGCAACCAACCTCGTCACGCCAGCCGCCGCCGCTCCCGCCAAAACCCCCAGGGCTAAACACCCAACACGGAGAGCAGGTGGCCGGACGGCCGCGTCGGCTGGGGCCCGTCGACAAGTTCGTGGCTGAGGAAGAAGATTGGGAGGGGTTTGTCCGCCGATTCGAGGCTGCCTTCCACGCTCTCGAGTGGACAGACGAAGAAGCACTACGAGCGCTGCCATCCGTTCTGGGCAAAGAAGCACTCTCCTCTTACACCTCCCTTCCCTCGCACAGCAAGTCCACGCTACAGGTGGCCTACGAGGCTTTGGGGGAGATCTATTGCCCGGCGGAAGGAGCCTTTGAACGGTTCCAGGATCGCCAGCGAGGGGCTAAAGAATCCCCTTTAGCCTACAGGGGTGCGCTGCTCGTGTTGGCGAGGAGAGCTTTCCCTCGCCTGGCTGAAGAAGCGCTCGAGGACCTCGTGGTCGAGCACCTCATCGCCTACGCTTGCCGCGCCGGCGTTGTAATGCCCGTGGTGACGCCGGAGGAACGCACCTCGCTGTGGGCTGCCCGGACCATCCAAGCCCACGAGCAGGTCATGGGCCGGGCGCCACCCGTGGGCCCGGTGGCTGGCGCGGCGGGGGGGAACAGCCGAGCCGTTGCCGCGGCGCTACTGGGTCCAGCGACACCAACCGCCGAACCTGCACCGTCGCCACAGGCTGCCTGTGGGGCAGCTGGGAACGGAACGCCGACGTCTGAGACGGAGCCATCGCTGCGCGAGGTGTACGCGGCGATCCGGGGACTGGCGGAGCAGAGGGACCAGGGGCGCGACCAGCCGCCGCGTCGCTGGCAGCTGCCTCTACAACATCGCGCCAGCCCCCCCGACGGAATGCCCGTGGGTCTGCCACCGTTGTGGTCGAGAGGGGCATGTGGCGAGGGGGTGCCGCACGGAGCCGGAGGCCGCCAACGTCACCTGGAATCCGCCGGGGCCGAACGCCGACAGGATCCAGGCGAGTGACGCCGTCCCGCCCGGCCTCTCGGTCGGGCCGAGTAATTACAATTCCGACGCCACGAACTCACCTGGAGTCTCCTCGGGGTGGGCGCCGGTGGTGTCGTTCCCCGGTCCCCACTGTCCTGGTCTGGGGAAGGGGATAGCGCCGGGGCCTGTGATTGCGTCGCAACCCGGAGTGGCGTCGCGAACGGACGTGACGTTGCATCCGGAAGTGACGTCGCGGCCGAAAGTGGTGTCGCGGATCGCGCCGGGAATTGCGCCGGGGCCGTGGACCGCGCCGGGGCCGGGGACCACGTCGGGGATTGCGCCGAGGCCGGGGACCGCGCCGGGAGTCGCGCCGAGGCCGGGAGGGACGTCGCGGGCAGAGGTGACGTCGCGGGCGGAGGTGACGTCGCGGGCGGACGTGACGTCGCGGGCGGAGGTGACGTCGCGGGCGGAAGTGACGTCGCGGCCGGCAGTGACGTCGATGCCGGGCGTGGCGTCGCGGGCGGGCGGGGTTTCGCGGGCAGGCGTGACGTCGCGGGCGGGCGGGGTTTCGCGGGCGAGCGTGACGTCGCGGGCGGGCGGGGTTTCACGGGCGGGCGTGACGTCGCTGGCGGGCGTGGTTTCGCGGGCGGGCGTGACGTCGCCGGCGGGCGTGACGTCGCCGGCGGGCGTGACGTCACCAGTTACCTGCGACGCCGGCGAGTTGCCAGGGGCAACGGCCCGGGGGCGGAGGCAGCCCACACGATTGACATTGCACCCTGGAGCAGTTCCATGGCCCGCCTCACCACCGCTTTGCGGCAGAGCGAGACGGAACCAGGGGGACCACGCCCCCGTGACAAAGGAAAGGGAGGGGCTCATGGGAAGGCCCACCCCCCAGTCCCCACCACCCCCTACAATGGGGGGGCCCCCCCACACCACAAGGGGGGCCCATCCTACGTCACCAAGGGGGGGCAATTTGCACCACATAGAGAGCCCAGCCCGCAACCCAGGGGTAAGCCCACACTATGTAACAAGGGCGCGTTCACCCTGCTGCGACGCACTCCAAAGGGAGGAACCCCATCTTTGGTCCATTCACATCCATCCCCCATCATTTCACCATGCACCACAGGATAACGAGATGCCGCCTGGTCAGTGGCCGGACTCAGCCACACAATGGAGGAAGCTGGCAAGGCGGGTGGTAGCGGCTACGTCAGGAACCTCGGTCCTGGTCGGTGAAATCGCGGGAGTGTCGGCACGTATCTTGGTGGATACGGGGGTATCAGCCACGATCATCTCGAGCACCATGCACGAGATGCTGCCGGATAAAATCTGACCTTTAGTCCCCGTCAAGACAACGTTCATTGCAGCAAATGGAGGCAGCATTGGCTTCCTGGGCCAGGTTGAAGCCCCGATACAGATTGGGCAGCTTTCGGTAGCAGGACCCATCCTTGTCTCCGCAACGTTGCCCGTACCCTGCCTGTTGGGGACGGACTTTCTGAGGCGGATGCCAATAAAAATCGATCTGGCCAATGGGCGGGTGGAAGTCCAAGGAACGCATCTCCATTTCCTAAAGGCGGAGGGGGCCAGCCGGGGTGTACCCTACGTGCAGGCTCTGGTCAGTAAGGCTGTCTCCATTCCCCCGGCAGCCCAGATGCTGGTTCCGCTGCAATATCGGTCCCCCCTCGTGACAGCCCGACCAGACTCACCCATCATGGTGTCTCCGGCGTCAGCTGCCATGGATTGCCATGCGCTGGTGGGAGCCGAAACTATTGTACAGAGGAACCAGCATCTGTTCATTCAGGTGCTGAACACCTCCGATAGAACAGCGACGGTGCAGGAGGGAACAGTTCTGGCCCACGTTAGTCCCTTGTCACTAGGAGCCCCAGGGACAGAGCCCGAGCTTGTAGGCAGCATCAGCCAGTCCGAGGACAGAGGGGCCGAATCGTGGATGGACCAGCTGGCGGGGCCTGAGCCGGGATTGCCGCCCGACCAGAAACAGCAGCTGCACTCGTTATTGCAGGAGTTCTCGGACGTGTTCAGCCGGGGACCGTTCGACCTAGGGCGCACAAATCTGTCACAGCACCACACCAACACGGGAGATGCCGCACCCCTGCGCCACAACACATATAGAATGAGCCCAATGGAAAAAGGGCACATTCAACAAGCGGTGCAGGAGATGCTGCGGGCCGACATAATTTCTCCATCCTCGAGTCCCTGGGGGGCACTGGTGGTCCTAGTCAAGAAGTCAGATGGGTCACTGAGATTCTGTGTGGACTTCCGACGCCTAAATGCCGTCACGCTGGCCGACGCATATCCCCGACTCATTGGATGCACTGGCGGGAGCAAAATTTTTCAGTACGCTGGATTTATTGTCCGGGTTCTGGCAGGTCCCACTAGACGCGGACTCCCGGCCTAAAACAGCGTTGCGGACACCACAGGGCCTGTTCGAGTTCAACTGCCTGCCTATGGGCCTCCAGACTGCACCGGCAACGTTCCAACGCATAATGGAGTTGGCCTTAGCAGGCCTCCAATGGGAAACGTGCCTCATCTACCTGGATGACGTCATTGTTTTCAGCCGATCATTCGAGGAACACATTGACCGATTACGTCAGGTATTCCTGCGGTTCCGAAACGCGAACTTGAAGCTCAAGCCGTCGAAGTGCCACCTTATGCAGTCGTCGGTACGCTACTTGGGCCACGTCGTCAGTGAGTCTGGAGTGGCTACAGACCCGGAAAAGACGACCTGTGTGAGGGCCTGGGCTGTTCCCACAACGGTTCCGGAGGTACGCCGGTTTGTGGGTTTCGTTTCTTACTACCGCCGGTTTGTGCCCAACTTCGCAACCATTGCCAAGCCCTTGCACGTGTTGACGGCGAAGAACCAGAGGTTTTATTGGGGCCCTCTGGAGGAAGATGCATTCCAGCAGCTGCGCTCGCGTCTGACAGATGCACCACCATTGGCCTTTCCGGATTTTGGCCTCCCCTTTATCCTGGACACGGACGCCAGCGATGTGGGCATCGGCAGTGTTTTGTCGCAAGTCCAGCAGGGTCGGGAGGTGGTGATCGCCTATGGTAGTCGCGTGCTTTCATCAGCGGAGCAGCGCTACTGCATCACACGTAGGGAACTCCTGGCAGTCGTTCACTTCGTGCAGCAATTCCGACCCTACCTGTATGGTCGCAAATTTACGGTCCGCACTGACCACGCGGCCTTGCAGTATTCGCTCCGCATCGACCAGCCTTCGGGCCAGCTGGCCAGACGGATAGAGCGCCTGCAGGAGTACAGGTACCAAGTAGTGCATCGCAAAGGGACCAGACATGCCAACGCAGACGCATTGTCCTGACTGGCGCCCCAGGGCCCTTGTGCATGCACCACAGGCGGGGCACGCTGCAAGGAGGCGAGGCCGGAGGGGACGGTCATCGCTCCCGTACGCACGGCGGAGAGCGCACAGGGTGAGGTCCAGCTGACCGACCACGACCTGGGGCTGACCTTGGACGATTGGAGACGGCTACAGCTGGAGGAAGCCCCACTGCGAACACTACGCGCCTCAGCAGAGGCAGGGGGGGAGGAGTACATCGTATGGGATGATCTCCTTATGCGATGGGACCCGACAGGGCGCCGGCGATGCCTGGTAGTTCCGGAGTCGCTGCGTCAACAATTGGTTATGGACGTACACGGCCGCCAGCTGCTGCACCTGGCGGGGCGGAAGACACTGTGCACATTACAGGGTCGGTACTTTTGGCCAGGTATGACCGCTGACGTGCATCGATGGGTCGCTACCTGTGTCGAATGTGCGCGGCGAAAGCCGCCACCCTGGGTAAGCCGGGCGCCCCTACAGCCCATCACGGTGACCAGGGTCAACGAATTGGTTGCGTTGGACATCCTGGGACCACTGCCGGTCACGCCACGGGGAAATAAATACCTGTTGGTCGGAGTCGAGTACTGCACGAGGTGGCCGATGGCGTGGGCCCTCCCGGACCAAACGGCACAGACCATCGCCGATGCCTTCGTGGGAGGCTATGTCCTTGATAAGGGGGCACCGGAGCGGTTGCTTACGGATCAGGGCAGGAATTTCTCCTCACAGCTTTTGAAGGACGTCTGCTTTATCCTGGGCACTAAAAGGTCCGAACATCTCCGTATCATCCCCAGACCGATGGGATGGTAGAGCGGCTTAACCGCACCATAGCGGCCATGCTGTCCCAAGTGGTGGACGAAAACCATTCCGACTGGGACCTCCACATTCCATCGGTCTTAGCGGCGTGTAGGGTGGCCCCGCACACGGCGACGGGGTTCTCGCCGTTTTTCCTGATGTACGGACGGAATCCCGTTCCGCCTATTGAGGTGCAGCTGACGGACATTCCCGCAAGAGCTGACGCATGGCCGAAGGCACTAAAGAACTCCCTCATTTATTTGAGAGAGGCCCGCCAAGCAGCCGAGGCCGCATCGGCCACGAGCCAAGAGAGTAATGTACGGATATGGGAGAGGACAGTGACAGCCAAGCCCTTTAAAGTCGGGGACCAGGCATGGCTACACTGTCCTCAGGTGCCGGTTGGACTCTCACCAAAGCTGCACCGACCCTGGAAAGGGCCGGTCAAGGTCATTAAAGCACTCCGACCGCAGTGCGTCCAGGTCCAACTGGGTAAGCGACGATGGTTTGTACACCCCACCTGCCTTAAGCCATACATCTCTCCACCGTCATCTTCACCAACATCACCACCAACATCACTGCCAACATCATCATCATCCCTACCCAGGCCAAGGTCGCCGACCACCACGCGCCGACCGGCAGGGGGTTCGGTGCCCTGTGTTCCCTTGTCACCTACAGCACCCCATGTGAGGCCTGACGGAGTGGCGGCACAAGCGGGGGCCGGAGAGACAGCGGCACCAGGCAAGGCGACACCGGCACCACCGAGCCAGGGACCGCGACGAGAGGGCCTTCGAAGGAGGGGGCCGCCACGGTCATCTGCTGCCTGTGGATGTCCGGGCTGTTACGGGATGCTGGCTGGAGACCTGGGCAGGCCGCGCAATTGATTTTGTTGTGTTATATTGCATTGTATGGTTGTGGGGGGGTTAAGGGCTGTCGTCACTGTCAGTGGTGGGAGGCATGGGGAGACTTAAATGGTCCATGGGGGAGGCAGAACCGAGGACGGTTATTTTTTCTCCGGGGGGGGGGGGGGTGATGTAGGGGTGTCAGGGGAAGGATTCCCACCAATAGATGGGTTAGTGGGAGGGGTGATCGAGGAGATATAAGGAGAGAACGGGCGGGAAGAAGGGGCCTTTGGCGGGGAACGAGATTGGGACGGCTGGGGACAGGTGTGAATGGAAGAAAAGGAATAAAGGACGAGACCCCTGCAATCTCGTGTCGGCTCCCCTTTACACCTTTATGGTGCCGTTAAGTTGTTGTGGTAAATACGAGGCCTAGTTAGCAACGAAGCCTGCAACTTTCCTTATTGTGTATGTTACTTGTGATTTAGTAGGTCGAGTCAGACTTGTGCCCAGGTGGCTATGTTGCGATCCTGAGAGCAAAGATGACGAAGTATCTCATCCACAGTTTAGTGTTATGTGTAATGCTCTACATTTGGGATGCAGTGGGATGAATACATGATGTGCCTTTATGCAACGCACCGGTTTGTGCTCTTGTGTAGTTGTTCAGTGGTAATGTAGGGGCCTGGTCCGTCCAGGATCTATTGTTATCTAAGACAATGTTCTGATGCTGTGGTGTTCATTGTGTTGGTGTTTTCGGGTTATAACAGATGCTGTATCTGTGTTCTCTCACCAGTTTTTACCTTGTTAAAATCAATAAATGACGATTGGAGTCGGACGTTCATCCTGGCTCCGAGGGTTTATTGAACGCAAGGTTATCTACTCGACTAGCGGTGCAACGCAGCGCACAGCCAGGTCAAGATAGGGATGCTGCGTCACTTGCTCAATGACCAGCAGACAGACTGGGATTTGCACATCCCTGGGGTTTTGGCGGCCTATCGCTCGGCGCCGCAAGCTTCAATGGGATACTCACCCTTTTTATTGATGTATGGACGCGAGCCGAGCCGTTTGATTGAGGCACAGTTGCGCCCTGTCCCGTCATGTTCGGGAGATTGGCCAGCTGCGTTCCACCACTTGCTCAAGTATTTGCGCAGTGGCCTCAGCAGCATCCGCGTCTGCGCAAGCTATGAACCAGCGCTTGCGGGCTAAGCCGCCGGTCACGGATCTTTTTGCAGTGGGTGACCTGGCTTGGCTGCACTGCCCGCAGGTACCATTATGTACGTCAGCGAAACTGCACCGGTCCTGGCAGGGCCCGGTCACAGTGGTGCAGGTATTGCGCACTCAATGTGTTTGCATTCAGTTGGGAAAATGTAGGTGGTACGTTCACCCCTCTAGGCTAAAACGTTACGTCGCGGCGGAGCTGCCCCTACGAGCATTGTCACCTTCACCACCTTCATCATCACTTCAGCTGGGTGGGAGGAGGTTGTCACACTCGTGGCCTTCTACGCATCTGACTGACAATGCAGCCACTGTCCATCCTGCAGGACTACAGGTGACCGGGACGCCAGCACCGGATCCATCAGCATCCGTGGCTGAAGACGCAGCCGCAGCATCGGCCGAGGACTTGGCCACAGGACGGGGACCCTTAACTCGCTCACGCTGCCTCGTTGCAGCTGTGGACACAGACATCCCTGCAACCCTGTTGTGTTCAGTCTAGGGGTCGGATCATGGGGGAAGTCTGCGACAGAGGCGGCACACTTGTTAACAAGGGGACGGAGGGGGAATTGTGTTGTGTTACTTTTGCCTTTATTCCAAATTTTCGTTGTGTTACTTTTGCCTTCATTGCACTTTTTTGTTGTTGTTTGTGGAAATTACATGCGCCCGGCCACGGTTGGCTTTGACCGGCCGAGGCGTACAGTTGTTGAGCCGAGGACGGCTCTGTCTCAAGGAAGGGGGGGGGTGTAAAGGATCTGCGAGCCATCCTCACGCTCTCGCACCACACAGACATGAAATCTCCACAATCAGCATAGCACACACCAATCACACGCACGGGAATACACTAGACGGGGGTCAAGGGATAACGTTTGAGAAGTAACTAGTGCTCAGTTTCACCCTGTTTGTTTAAATTTGTTAAATGTTGGGAAAATCCATCACAACAGAAAAAAATGCAGGCCTGAAAACAAATCAATTTCTAGCGACTGCTAAGAAATGGTGGACAGCTGGGCTGGCGAGCAGGTTAGCGGCAGCGAGAGAGCAGGACAATGGGAAGGTGTAAGAGCCGGGAGGGAAATGTTGTGGTGAGAATAGCCGAGTTACCATACGACACATTTTGCAAAAGACTGAGTGGCGGGAGTTACCATGAGAAATACGATGACCAGGTCAGGCCGGTACACAGAACGCTTTAAGACAATATCGGGAAAGGAGGAGGTCGATACAAAATCAAGTGGGGGCGAGGACACGGGGTGGTTGGTTGCAGTTGGGACAGCTCGTGAAGATGGCCCGTCCAAGGGAGAGCGAGACGGGCAGCGCAGTGCGAGAGTGGAGAGGCATGGAGGAATGTGGCTACTCTAGGTTGAGTAGCGTCTTACTCAGCGATGATTTATTTTGTAAGAAGCCGAATAAAACATTTTATAATATATACGTTTAGACTACGATTTTATTTATATTGGATCATCTTTACGATAATTATTACGACCCCCTGTTCAAGTAGTTAGGACCATAGTTGAAAAGCATTAAAATGTGGAATAAATCTCAGATTGTTTTTTTGGTTAGACCACGTGATAGTTTAAGGTCAGCATTTCTTGTCATTAACCCTCCACCACCCGACAAGATTGTCATGTCTACAAAGATATAATGTAAGCGTGCCAATGTATCGATCACAATCTGACCAATGAAGCTGCTTCTTACTGGTGGATTAAGACTTTCCACGGCTGAATTCAACATCAACAACATATGACGACGTTTCGCTTAAATTGCTTTGAGCTTCATCAGGCAAGCGAGCTCGGCAATCGAGTGCTCGTATGTTGCGAAATGTCGTGTGTTGGTCTTAAGCCACCGACGAGGAGTTGCATTGGTCAGAATGTGATTAATACGTGTGCAAGTGAAATTATTATTTGTAAACGTGACAATCTTGTCTGGTGGTTTGTAGATTACTGCTTGGCATAAAACTACCACGTGGTCTAACCATGAACGCCTACATTTTATATTCATGTTCATTACTTCAAGTCAATAAATTCAGCACTCCATGTCAGCCGTTTGACATAACAACATTTTTCAATGTCATCCATGTGCCTTGGTATAAAACATCTCCTTCTATTGTTGTGCATGCTTACTAAATTAACATCTGCGTAAACAAACAATGGCTGTGCAAACTTTAACTCTTTTTCCGTATAAACATTCCTTTCAGTTGTTTTACACCACTACATTGCTTTTTTTAAATCAGATATACGTATGAATATATACATTCTGAACTCTTGTAACATGGGATTTTTATTTCTACGTAATACTTAAAAAAGGTTGTATCCTACTTATCTATACATTTCTGTGATAGCTTCCAGTCAGAACATAAAGTTTAGTACAATTTTTTAATCTACAATATGCAGACTCAATAAGTATATATGAAAAATAAGAATAAGTTTTACCTTTTCTGACAACAAAACAGGAGGTGTTATCTTAATTTTAGAACTTTCGTGACTGCAGGAATTATTATTTGTTTCTTTCGGTTAAGTCACGTCTAAAGATAAAATAATAAATTAAATTAAATAATAGAATACGACGTTTCGATTGCAACACAAGCAATCATCATCAGGTATAATGAAATAGCGACATAAAATCTAACCAGAAAACTATAGACAGACATATTAGCAGACAGATATCACCAAGATACATAGAGAGAGCAACACAGGTAACAGAGAGAGGTGGTCGTCTCTGTGGGGTGGCCTTAAATAGACAGAGGAGGGCGGACGCAGAGAGAGGGAGGGGGGTTAGAGAAAAAATTTGCATATCAATGAGTGGACAACAAAACGTGGTGCTGCAAGTGCGATGACACGGCAAGCAAGCCTGAAAATCAGGAGAAGGACACACTAAAATTAAATAACCTAGTAAAATATCGAAATGTAATGTAATACAACACAGAGGGTCGGTCAACACACAATTAACGCATAGCCTGGTTGATTACGTATTTCAAAGATTGCTAAGTTAGAATTTAAGTGTGAACATTCCAAAGAGAGGACACAGGCAGAGAGAACAAGTAGTCAGAGAGAGAGAAAAAAGAAGATAAGTTTAAAACTTCCCCGTAGAAGTGGTTCAATCTTAATTTTAGAACTTTCGTGACTGCAGGAATTATTATTTGTTTCTTTCGGTTAAGTCACGTCTAAAGATAAAATAATAAATTAAATTAAATAATAGAATACGACGTTTCGATTGCAACACAAGCAATCATCATCAGGTATAATGAAATAGCGACATAAAATCTAACCAGAAAACTATAGACAGACATATTAGCAGACAGATATCACCAAGATACATAGAGAGAGCAACACAGGTAACAGAGAGAGGTGGTCGTCTCTGTGGGGTGGCATATCAATGAGTGGACACCAAATAAATACCTTTGGCAAGGAATAAATGAGTATATCTTTTTTGATTGCTGTGCATATTTTGCATTAAAAACGTGACATTGCACGAGTCGCACGTGTCTCACCATGCCGGCACTGTTGTCTTTCAGGCCCGGCGTCTCTTCCTCCTTCCCATCGTTGGAGGCCTCCTCTGGCTTTGGCACTGCTGAAGCCGAGGGCATTGGATTCCTATTTGAACACACGATATTATCCTTTCACATACATGCCCCAAGCCACATTATTTGCATAACTTCAACAAACATCAGCATGTATGTACAACAACGCATTTCATGGTACGGTATTAATTTGTTGCAAATTGGTCATTATGGGGAATTGTTCTTCTGGGCGTTTGTGCCACGAGGTGGGGTCCCCTTTCTGAGTCCCCCCCCCCCCTCGATTCTACGCCATCTCCACGGAAACGCCTCGTGTCTTCCATGACAACTTCTCACCGTGTCTCGTACTGGCTCCCACTCTTTCTCCTTTTCTCAACTTTGATGGTCTGAATGTCCTTTTCAAAGTCATATTCTGACATGGCCACATGTCAAAAACATAAAAAAAAACTAAAACTATATATAACAAATATTTGACCAGGTAAGACCCACCGAGCTAAAAAGCTATTTTTCAGAAGTAACCTGGCCACAATTTATAGCTCAACAAAGTGGCTTATCATGTGGAAATGTATAGCAGCCAAATACTCTATGTTTCTAAATTTGGAGGGAAAAACAAGATGACCGGAGAAAAATCCATGCGACTGCAGGGAGAGAGACATGCAAACTATAAACATACAGGCATCAGGGTCAAGATCGAACCGACGACCTGTATACCAGGTGATGCAGTTAACATCTCGCCACCATGGCACCCCGTCTTCGTGAATAGATATTGCATTTATACATCGTAAAACCCCAGATCAGTTTTGATGTCACTTAGTTTCATCAACAGCCAAGCATTTGGAGACTCTAAAATTATTTTACTCAGTAGAAGTTGATGCAGCCATCCATGCTTCACAAACCAAGGCTGAAATATATTTTTAAATATCATAACACATTTACTTAGATAACATGGAACAGCTACACTTATATTACCTCAAGAAATTACCAGACATGAAGACAAACATTCGGAAAAATGTATTCATAGCAATATTAGACAATGTTTTCTAATAACTGGATTGCAGAAATAAAGCCATGAATCTAAATGGGGAAACTATTAAACCATCTAATTTTCTCATGCCAATGATTATGATATAGGAATTAACTACAGGTAATGGTATCATCATTTAATAAAGACGGTCACCTGTGTGGGTTCAGGTTGAATATGAGCAAACAAAAGTAATGTACAAGTACAAACACATCATTAGACCTCCTTTGCCAGTACCAAAATATAATAATAGGGGTTTTCTCCTTTTTTCTGGCAACAAAACAGATTTTTTTACAAGGATTCATGTCTGCATTAACCACAATACTTGCAGGCAAAATGCCTCGGCCCAATTGGTGCTCGACCAGAGGACGCCAAAAGGCTCAAAAGAAAGCCGTCTCTTGGTGTGGACCAATCAGTTTCAAGGACAATGCATATATTATCAGTGTGTTTTTGTTTGCATTTTGACTGCAAGTATTGTGGTTAATGCAGACATGAATCCTCGTAAAAAGGGTTCAGTTTTGTTGCCAGAAAAAAGGGGAAAACCCCTATTATTAAGTCCAAAAACAATTGAATATGTTTGTAATTGAAACACAACTCAGGGGCCTCCTTCGGCTGCAGCGTAGTCGGGTCTCGCCTCGACTCCTGCAACTCAGTCCTTGTTCGATCCTCATCGAGTAAACTCAAACTGTTGTAAATACATCTCACACCCTGGTGTCGTCCTCGGCGTCCGTCATTCCTGGCTAGGTTCCCTCACCTCCCTCTGCTCTCTCCACTGGCTATCCACCATCACCACCAGGGCCAGCTACCAGACTATTTCCCTGTGCCACCGTGCCTCTACTTTCGGTCGTCCACCGTATCTCTCGTCGCTGCTGTCACCCTCCACTATAGCTCACAGCGGAACTCTCTGCAGCAGCATGAATCACGAATCTCTTCCTCTCCTGCCATATAAAACACCATTCCCCTGCAAATTTTTCAGCAGCATTCAATCGATACCACCGACTTTGAAGTGACATTTAAATGCCCCAACTATTTCGCCCCGGCTTCCAAGTGACACTGAACTTTGCTCCACGCCTCAGAGTCACGGTCATTTATGTCTGTGAAATATTGTGCCGCACTCTAAATTGCGTTAAAATTAAGTGAAAAACACAGCAGAATACGTATATCTAGGACAATTGTTGAAGGTGGATGGAGATCCAACCTTTAACATTTAGGGGTAACGAGAACAAGGAAAGTTAACAATGGGCCAGTGTTAAGTGAATAGCCGATACCAATGCTGTTATGAATTCACAACCATGGAAACCAATTGTGTGTGACAGCAAGGATCTTTTTTCACGTGTGTGTACAAGTCATTCTTGAATAGTAAACATGACGCCCGCTTAATTAACTTTCTTCCAGTTACATCCCACCTGCAGTCATAGCTGTAAAGCCTCTTCTGGTCTTCGCATGGTCAAATGTGACCTGAGTCATCCGGTGGTCTCTATGCAACGACATCACTAAGCACCGGCTTCATACAATAAGGGACACTGAAAGCTATGTTGTTTATTTTTGCATTGCCAGCGGTGTTAAACTATTTGCTAACAGTTTAGGTTATAATTAGAATTATTTTCTGGAGTGTCATTTTTTTATGTTTGGCCAAATCCGCGAGTGTATTTGGATATAAAGGCCATCCAATTGTACAAACACAGACATAATTTCAACCGTGATGATGGGTACAAACTTAGTAATCATTGGAAATATGTTATTAACCATGCAAAAAAGATTTAACTACACATATTTGGAGCATTCCTGGCAGCGATTTCAGCCGCACCAACTCTACATAACAATAGGCTCAGTCAACCATTCTACACAACAAAGACTCATTTCCTGGCAGCGATTTAAGCCGCACCACCTCTACATAATAATAGGCTCAGTCAACCATTCTACACAACAAATACTAATTTCCTGGCAGCGATTTCAACCGCATCATCTCTACATAATAAAAAGGCTCAGTCCCTTTTACACGCACCTTTACATCATCCGCACCTAGTTTACACAACAAAGGCTCATTCCTAACAGCGTGCTTCAGCCGCACCGAACCTCACAAAAATAATATTCAGGGCCTACCTTGGCTCCTCCCACCCTCAACCAATATATATATACAAATACTGTTTTCTTGGTATTTCTCTCACTTGATACAGCTATCGTGCTGTGACGGTTCCACCTGAAGACGGAAGCTTGTGTTGCCTCCGAAACGTCGTGATTTTTATTTTAATTTTATTTTAATTTAACTTTTATTATTATTTTTTTACCTACGTGACTTTTCCGAAAAAAAACCTAAGAATATGAATCCTTGCAGTCACGAAAGCTTCAAATCTAGAAGTAAAGTGGAGTTCATGTAAAAAACAAATCCGCGCTCATCAGGAGATATCGTTCATTATTCAAGGGAAAGCAACTCTCATGCTGTACTGCCTCCTTCAGGCACCGCATTGCTGTGGGTGGATATCTCACATGATGTCGTCTGCATGACCTACACACCACCCTGCCTTAAACACTGCATTACTAATACTCGACATTGCTGCTTTCCATAGCGCCTAATATAATTAAAACACGTCTTTTGAACAGTAGACAGTTTTTTTTATAGCATATATGAAGTTCAATGTCCACAAATCTAACTCTTGTTCATCTGCTGTTTTCTTCTTCTTTCGTGTGGCTGATGTACATGCAGAGCAACAGCAACAATTTCACATTTAGGTGGTCAGGTCAGACAACCGCGTCAGGAGCAGCGGGGCATATCATCGCTGTGATGTCTCCTTCATATTTGTGGCATTGCGTTGTTATAAGTTGCATGGTCTGTTCTGGATGACCTCACTCGCACACTGGAAAGTTTTACATTTTAATTTATAGCTATACCATGGTACAACAGCATCCGCCGTGGTGTAATGGTGAACCCACTGGACTGGCAAATCTCTGGACTGCCAGTTCGATCTATCTTAAATTGCAGCAGTTGAAATATTGGGGCAAGTTTTTTTATTTTATCCCCCACCTCTGTCCACCAAGCAGTATAAATTGGTACCCCACTGTTAGTCAATCTGCAGGTCACGTGTGGTAAAGTGTGGATACTCCCAGCTCTTCCAATACGTCTGGTCAATTTGGAATAGTAGACCAAATTCTCTCCAGAGCTCACTCTCGTGCTGGCTTGTCTGCCAGCAATGGTCGGAACAGTAATTTCAGGGCCGCACCCTTACCTGTTCAATACAGCACTATTATGTATTCCCTGTACAATCTGTGAGGCAATGTTAATGATCACTGTAGCACAGGTTTTATCAGCATACACTAATATGGAGTCAAATGTATAGATTTAAAACAAAACACAGGTCATAAAAAAGAAGAATTAATTTCACAGTTCCGTTGACCGCTGTACACTGTCGCCATAATTTAAATTATAGAACAAAATATATCGGATTGCAAATACACTAAAAGGCTTCTGTCCGAGTCTCTTGTTTCCGGTTGGAGATCACGTTTCATTGCCCCCCAACATCTAGCCACTAAACGAACCATTATATTCTCAAACCTATATTTTATGCGGCTATGTAAGGATTTACCTAATTACGGTGTTGGAAACGACCAACATTTGTTACTCCTGAACTGTGCTTAAAAGTGATAACATTTGTGAGTGTAACATTTTATCTTAAAAAAACTATTTCAGACAAGTGCTCATGTAAAATACGGTGCAGCAGCATGCCATTAGCTTTCATTTCTGCAGTTTTTCAAGAGGATAAAGTTTGTATACGACGTTTGCCTTTCCGATGAGGAGTGGTTGATGTATGTTGCTTCAATATGAAAACTTGTTGTTGAAGGCAAGGTCTTCGGTGACAAAGTCACTGGTACGAGGACACCTCACCTCATTACTGCTTCCTTTCATGATATTTTTTGCAAAGTTAAACCAAGTCTAAAATAAACTCTCTCGTGAGCTTTACCCCTGGTTGTCTGCCTGCGGGTGTCCACTATACTGTCTTTTTTCCATCTTGCATGCATGCCATCCACCACAGCCTCCTGTTGTTAATCACTTCCACAACATTTTTTACACGTTCAATTCCAAACTTACAAGAATCTTACCCTCCGCATCCTTAAATATCCTCTAATTATGCACATGCCCCTTTTTTCCAAAAACCTAGATTTTTAAAATAGCTTATTCAAATCAACTGATGCAACTCATATGCATTTCAAAAAGCCTTTCTGTGCCCCCAGTGGTTGATTCACAGCCCATTATGGCCTAATTCCATAATTTATAGTTCATGAATGAAGGCCATCTGAGGGGTGGGATTATGGTAGCATATCTGGTGAGTTCCATCGGTCCTTTATGCCATGAACTCCCTGCTACTGTGTGGTGGGACAATGCCACAAAATACTGCCATTCTCATCTTGGCAAGAGTTGGGTGGCTCAGAAGTTAACAAGCTATCCCTGCCAGAGACAGGCTCCACCCAGTCCTTGGCCTTATTACCCCATACAAGCACACATGATCCATGATCAGTTTTGCGTGAGGCCACATGGTCGTTTTATTTCAAAAATTTCCAACACCTGACAAGATTGTCGCGTTTACAAATGTGTTATTTATACCGACTTGTTCTGATGGGAATAACAACTGAACGGGATTTATTTTCTCCAATATTATAAAATGACGGTCATCAGCAGCATCACCATTAATGCTCAAGGCTTATAGCTCTTGATTATCTGTGGGCGGATGATTCGATTTGCAGAGTAACTGTGCTCATTCACACTTTGTACCGTGCATGCTAGGTTAATTATTAGACCGATTGCCATCACAACGTTCAGGGGAGGTTCATTTGTCCTTGTCATGTATTTTAATTTGAATGCCGAACGCGAATGAAAATACCACAACTGTGTGAAGATATATATTCTTGGTTCTTTCGGTAAAGTCACGTAGAAGGGAAATAATAAAAGAATAAAAATATAAAACGATACAATTATCGCGAAGTTTCGACTTCAACACAAGCAATCATCATCAGGTGTGAAATCCACAGCAAGACATTTTTTAAAAAGTGGCGTTTTTTTCTTAACGTCAGCACCACAGACAGCGATTTGGTAGTTGGTCAGATTGACGAGTCCATCTATGTTCGGAAAAGAGGAGTGGGGAGAAAAAAATGGAATGCGGTCTGAAAGTCACCGTAAGCGTGAACACAATCAATTAAAACCCGAAATGGTTTATCAAATCCTTCCAATGATTGCTAAGCCAGAATCCATCTTCTTGGTTGAAATGTCTCTGTGTTTGTATATGTATATGTGGATAGCCTCATGTGTGAAGATAATTTAAAACATATCAAAAAATTTAAACATCTATATTCTTTGGTTCTTTCTCTACAGTCACGTAATAAAAAGTGAATAAAAATAATTAAAATCAAATAAATATATAAATAATAAAAATTGAAAAATAATATAAATTATCTTATTTTTTATTTTTCACTTTTATTATTATTATTTTTATATCTACGTGACTTCACCGAAATAACCAAAGAATATGAATTCCTGCAGTCACGAAAGTTCTAAGAAATTTTTTTAAACATCTTTCATGAATTCGTGTCAGAAAAATAATAATGTAATAGTTTGCAATTGCAAATCAATCCATTTAATGAAAAATTAACAAACTGTAATATACTGTAATAAATTAAATCAAGAGTAAACTGTAATACATTTAGAATGGCTGGTTTTTGCTTGTTGCGGTTGCACCCGATTCAAGAGCCGAATGTATCACAGGACTATACCAAATAAATGAAACTTAAAAACGTTTCTAGAGCACAAAACTGCAGCACATACATATTTTAAAAAAACTCAGGAGTTAAAATAAACTAAATAGATATGATATCGAAATGCAGTTCGGGTTTCTTTATGGGCCAAGGTTCACTGGGTACATGTGGCTACACGAGCTTCACGCGTCCGTGAGGGGCGGGGATGGTTGTGAGGTGGGGGCAACCGTGGGGTGCGAGGTGGAGGGGCGGGGGTGGTGGACGGGTGTTGGTGAGGGGTGGGGGGGACGGTGGGGTGCGAGGTGGAAGGGCGGCGGTGGTGGAGGGGAGGGGGGGAGTACGAGGTGGAGGGGAGTGCGAGGTGAAGGGGAGGGGGTGGGTGATGGTGGAGGGGAGGGGCAGGATGGGATGCAAGCCGAAGTTCCGTGTGTTGCTTTACCGTATCCGTGCTTGCTTTAATCCTGACTTATCTCCCCCCATGAGGCAGGATCATTGAGAGTTGATTGAACAGCAGCACACTTAAAAATTGAGAGTTGACCACAGTATTCCAATATTGAGCCACCATGGGCATAGCCACCATTAGCTTGCTCAATGGGACAATTGGGCCAAGCGCATCAGAATCTGAATCTTTATTTAGAGACTGGAAAAATCCCCCTTGGGGGGCAGCTTTTCCATTATGACCACTGTTGACTTCCCACACACAGTGATGGCCATTCGGCATGTTAACAATTCACTCGGCTCGCGATTTGATTCAATTTCAACGCCCGTTCTCATTATCCACTCGTGCTGCGACTGCAATCGCCGGAGGCTGCAGGGACGCGCGCGTTACCCCGATCACAGACAATGGATTGCATCGTTACCACGCCTCACAGTTGTAGCCAAGGGCTCGTGCGCATTGCGGACTCCCGTATGCCACCTCATAACCATTCAAATATCTCAAGGCCTTAACACTCACAGTACACGTATATGTACAGCCCATTTTCTCAAACCGCTGTTGGATGAGGTAATCCCTAACCACTCTGCTGCGTGGGTCTTGGGGGCGATTTGACCATACTTCCCCGCCACGGTCAGCGCGGGTTAGAACACGTGAGGAGCAAATGGAGTTTGCAGTACGTTACATAAATGGATCGTGCTGCAGACAAATGTCGCCCCGCAGCAGCCTACAGCACCTGTTATACAACTCCACGCTGGGTCGCCGAGCACTATCCAGGCTCAGCTGGCGAGATCCGCGCATTCCTGGCGAGTCATATAGCGCACGCAGCTGCGGCTCTAAACTGCTCAAGTTATCTCTAGAGCTTGTGGCACTTCTTCTTAACCTGGGGTGCACGCTGCACCCCCTGGAGGTGCGAGATGCCCTTTCTGGGGGTGAGAAACATGGCCAGATTTTTGTTTAGAAGGTAAATAATCGAAAAACAAATTGAGCACGGACACGTAAGTACAACGACTTAATTTAATAAAACTTATATGTATTTATTAACATTGTACATTCTTTAACGATTGAGAATCAAAGGGGTGCAAGGCTGCAGTAAAGGTTAAGAACCACTGTTCTAGACGAACAGCTCAGATGTTATGAGACGACAACTCTGAATTAACACGAACTTCGTGTTGACAAGCCTTTTGTATGAATTCTGCGAAGTTGAAAATGCGACACCAGTTTTCCCTTTCGCATTTCACCGACGATGCAAACCTCTAAACACGTACACTGAGCACAGTTTCCCATGATATACGATTCCGCAAGCGACACATATACCACTAGAGCACGCCTATGCGAGCATAGCACAAATGATTTGGCTTCGAATCACCTCAATTGTAAATGCTTCACTCACTGACTTCAGTGGAACTTAACAATCAAAGTTCCCTGCATCGCATCTAACGGTGTACGTACCGTGTACCAGTTACATCTAGAGAGTACAGTCGATTAGTTTGTGACTGTATTTACATCACACTGCGTCGCAGAATAGCAATGTAATATGAAGGTTCACTATAGTATACACAGAATATAAACAAATAGTTCTTAAGTTTATTTCAAAAGTACTCATCGTAAACATTCATTTTATACACACATTATAATGTTATTGGCCCGTGGTTATAATGTATATCGCATCAGTAATCTGCCTTAAACATCAAATTGCAGCATTCTTCACAACCATTTTGTAAATGAGTAGGTCAACACTAAACCATTTACACATACACACACAGGTAGGACGTTTTTGATTAATTGTACTGACGGATTACCTTATTGCAGGGTTCAAAGTGCTGATGTGGAGACGCGTGCGTCAAAGCGGCAGGTGCATGACAGAAAGGAGTGCTGCACGGTGCCCTGCAGATGCTCAATGATCGCCTGACACACGATCCTGCTCTGCTGTTACCTGGTCACGATGAAAAATCAGCCCCGTCACACACACACACCTTTTGTGCGCTGTTTTGGTATGACCGTGTGGATATGAGTGTTTATCTTGGTCTCTACCAAGCACACTTTCAGATTGAAAAATATTCCATTTAGAAAGCAAGGTCCTATTGGAGATTAGAAAACGGGTCTATATATATATTATTTTCCATAATATAGTTTTTTGGGGTTAGATCACGTAAATATAAACGTGTCGTTAAAGCCCGCCACAACCCCAAACAGCCAATTAGTAATGTTTGTCACGTAAACGGCACATCGGAGTGTTGGAGAGCAAATCCACAGCATTTACATTTACAATATTTTATTCTGGTAACTGAGATGAGCGGCATATCGAATTACTGTATATTTTATTTTAAGCCTATTGTATTGGCCAAGTTCACTTGTTCACAACTATATATTGATGCAAAGAATATTCACTTTTCCTTTGCCACGCACTTTTTGGAATTCCCTCACATTGTCTCTTGCTGCGTTATAAAAAAAAAGTGTTCACTCAAACATTACAAGTTTAGAAGTGGTGTTTGTCACTGTCTGCTTGGCATGTTGGTCCTGCGCTCGTCCACATTTAATTTTAAACAACACGCATGTCAATGTCTCCTGTTTCCCGATTAATGTTTTCACATTAACTTGATATAATCATGAGCCATTTGCAGTACATTTACTTTTATCTCACTCTATATTTTACTGGCAAAATCTTTGATAAAATCCCGGCGTTCCATCTGTCCATCTGTCAGTCAACGAAATTATAAGAGCCTCTTAGAAGGCCTGAGTCAGTTATAAAAACTGGACTCCCCCCCCCCCCCCAGATGTGGGGGTAAAACGTTGATTCAACAGGGTTACAAATTTGTCGACCCCATCAAAAAATTATTTAACTCCCCCCATATATGCCTGCACATCCTACAAACAATAGAGGCAGTAGTATCTGCACACATGGGGGGGGGGGGGGGAGCGAGAAGAGGACATCAGTGGGGGCGACGGGCGATGCGCGAAGCACTGAGAAGCCCCCCACATGAGTTTTATGAAATTGTGAAGTTGTATGATTTTATTGTGATTATATTGTAAAGAAGAACATGAATTAAACTACACCTAATGTTCATTATTTTATGTCCTGAATGATTGTATATAGTCACTGGTCTATAAAATATGTGATTCAATCCAAATAAATAATGGTAGATCATTCAGATATTCTAAATATATATTTGAAAATGTTTGGCACTTGTGAATTTGTGATTGTGTGTTCCCACTTCAATTGATTATCCAAAGGCTGGTTAGATCTTCCCAAATACTCTATCGCTATAAAGTGTATATTTTATTTATACCGATTTCCTATGACTCATTGTTTTTGCAGTTTTAACCTTTCTACAAAATTGAATATCACCTATACACTTGTTTTCCGAAATATGTTTTGTATTGCGTATACTGCGAAGCTCACTTTAGAGTTTACACCATTCCTGAAGTTATGGTCCTGACACATACAAATATATTGTGCGCTGTTGTGGAATGACTAAGGAATACATGAGTGTATAGTTTAGTATTTCCATATTACAGGTTTTTTGGGTTATATCGCGTAAATATATATAAATGTGTCGTTTAACCCGCTGACACCCGACACAGCCAATTAGTAAGGGTTGTCACATAAACAGAACATGTCAATTCGTCACTAGTACAGCACACCGGTGTGTTGGAGAACCAAGTGTTGGAGAGCCTAGCCACAACACGTAACGGTAAGATAACAAAACCAACGAGCGCCACACAGTGGAGGTGAATGGAAGAGGCTGGTGACGGTTAGTAAACCGTGTGTGTGTGTAAAGCAGTGGTACTCAACCTTTACTGCAGCATTGCACCCCTTTGGTTCTCAATCGTTAATACATACATAGAGGTTTTATTAAATTAAGTCGTTGTACTTACGTGTCCGTGCTTAATTTGTGTTTCGATTATTTACCTTCTAAAAAATCTGGCATGTCTCGCACCCCCAAAAACGTGCATATCGCACCCCCACGAGGTGTGTGTGAATGCGGTCTCCTGGTGCGGTTTTGCTTTGTGCGCCCTATTAATGGAACACATTTACTATCGCGTAGAGCGAAATAACATGTATAGTCTAGCTACTGCCGTGCTGATATTGACACAAGCTGCTGGTAAAGTATAAATTACAATTATTTGCGTAATTATTACTTTAAAGCAACTAGACATAAACAGCTACTAATTGGTACATCGTACTTAATAACAATTTAATACGTAAAGTAAAGGAGTTATTACACAAGGTACTACCAATAAAGGTAGGGTTGCCATGACTGTCAGCAGGATAGTCTGGAAGTGCTTTGAAAGAAAAAGCTGCTCATTGTGGGGCAGATAAGTGCTTTTTTACAGGAATCGTTCAAATTGTAATGCAAGTGTGACACTTTCTATAGATATTCACAATGGTGTATCTTTTCAGAAAAAAATGTTAGCCACGAGGAAATCCAAGTTAACAGCCATTTATTAAAATGGCCACCAATGAGTTCTATCTTTGCTACAGAGAATAGCTACTTCGTCCAATTTGGATGATTTCAGTGTACATTTCTAAGTTAATGAGCATCCAGTAACCGATTTTACAATTTTTCAAACCCAGATAGTATTTTGTATGCATCACTTCAGGACAGTAGGTGAAAAGAGTGAATTTGAATGCACTACCAGGGCACACTGGATACATCACTGATTTGCACCTCAAAGTGGGGTTTAATGGTCGACAATGTATTTGTACTAAGCATGCAGTTATAATTTAGTGTCTCAGATGCTAACTAAAAAGCCACATAAGAGTTAGATATCCACTCCGGAATTGACAAGATGTTCCAATGCAAATCGCACTGGAATAAAAAGCACTGAATAAACAATCTGGTTAGGTTTAGAGCAAAGGCATGAAACTAACTGTATCCAACATATTAAAGTGCTTAGGTGAAAGTTGGTAAAAGGATACACCATTGGCCTTGAGTTATTAATCTCAACCTCTAAAATTGGCTATTCCTGTTAGCTTTCAATATAAATGGAATATTGACTGGAGCAAAATGTTGCCTTTATAAAAAGCACAAAAACAAAGTGTCACCACCAAACCCATAGTGCAGAAAAAATGGCCACAGCAACATCGCAAAAAAATATTCTTGGTTCTTTCGGTAAAGTCTTGTAGATATAAAATAAAAATAAAAATTTAAATAATATTTTATTACTTTCAATTTTTTTTAAAACAACATTTTCATTTTATATCTACGTGACTTTACCGAAAGAAACAAGAATATGAATTTCTGCAATCACGAAAGTTTTTTTATTTTTTTTAAGTCAAATTTTATGATGGATCCAGCCAGATTATAGGAAGGTGGTGGTATAGAGTGCACATTTGATCATCTAATCTAAACCAGAGCATTTTCACCCAAGGTGCTTGACGTAGCTTAAAAAATGGAGACATAATATAATGATTTAGATGTCAGGGGCATACATGTGTAGTGTTGTAGAACGACACTCCTGTATTGGGCCGGTATGGGGGCTGTAGGCAGGTGTCACGGGGGTCGTGTCAGGCCGTGACACTCTGCGTGAACCCAACAGGACACGTGACCGGATAAAGGGGGGCCAGGGGTCCCAGGGGAGTCACGGGGTTGGGGTTCGGGCCTTCCCAAAGGATCGGGAAGGGGGGCGTGGCCTGGGCGGGACCATCCACGCCGGAGTGGATATAAGCGGTGTGTGGACAGAGAGCGGGGCTGTTCTGCTGTCTGAAGTCTGGGATGAAGCTCTCTGGTCTCTGCTAGTGGACCAGGCAGCGTGTCAGGCTGTCCTGGTCCAGTAATGTAAGGGGCTGTCCATAAATGACGTCATGCGATTTTGGACGATTTTTGACAGCTAAATGCTGCAATGCGAGGCTGGAGAGAGGTGTTGGTGTGTCCTCTCAGCTCGGTTGGTACAGCTGATTGCTGCAATGCGAGTCTTGGAGAGAGACTGGTTTAAATTTCCCCCGATACGGCCGACGCGTGCGACAGGCTGCTTCGACGCGTCGGAAAGGCGGGGGGTGCGAACAGATGACATGATGTCCGTTTGGCTCCCCAAGGGAGGGATGCTGAGATGCGAGCGTGGGAAAACCGCGGAGATGTGGTTCGCGCATGCGGCCACCATTTTGTGAGCTCGGGAAACCGCGGAGATGCAGTTCGCGCATGCGGTCGCCATTTTGTGTGAGCACGGGAAACTGCGGAGATGGGGTTCGTGTATGCGGCCACCATTTTGGGGCGAGCGCGGGAAACCTCGGAGATGTGGTTCGCGCGCGTGGCCGCCATTTCTGGGCAAGAGCAGGCAGATTTTTTAGTTTTGTCACGTCGATTTTATATATATGCTTCTTTAAATGTAGATACTGGGGCATCCCTGAAGTGCGACTTTCTGCCCAGTACATGGGTCGGCCCTGAAGTACGACTTCTCGACCCGGGACATAGATAGACGTCCGGAATATTAATTGGTGTGTGTGGATGGGTGCTTGACATGTCGATCTTCGCCTTCTCACCACCTGACGGATGGGACAGTGGCGGGGTGGTGTGGGACCCTGCCATCCATGGGGTGGTTGTGTGATTTTGGTTCGATTACGGGTGTTGGTTGTGCATCCAACACATTGGAATCTATACATTTTTGTATTTCTTTTCTTCCGTCGGGTGGAATACGATCATCTCCACTTCCCTTGGTCCGGGTGGCTGTCGTGTCCGACGAGCTGAGGCGCGGGCTCGTGGTGCTGTGCCTCGGGAGGTTTGGTGTCTTTTCGTCACAGGATTCCTGCACCTGCCACCCTTGGAGTCGCCAGTTGTGCTGACCGGATGTGAACTTGAAGAGGGGAGTGGAGCGCCCGTCCGTCACTCCTGCTCGTCCTGTTGCCCAACTCCTGGGGAGGGGCCGTGCCCTTATTGGGCCTTTTTCAAGTTCCCCCAGGACCTCCAGGGAGAGCGTGCTCTCCCTGGAGGGCTGTGCTGAGTAAGCGGGTTGACCAGTTCTTCTTGATGTATATGTGGTTATTGTTGCTTCCCCTCGTTACATATTTTCTTCCCTTCTCCCCTTCTCGGTATGTGTACATATGTTTCTCGCGATATTTATAATCGGTTGTCGGTTATTTATTGACGTTGCTTGTTCGGAGGCACACCTTTCAATGTTTTCACGATTGCGTTACAGCTGGGATGGCTCTGTGTTACACAGGATTGAGGAATGAGTGACAGTGATAGAGAGTACTTAGAGATCACAAAAGGGTACGGGAGGAACGGGAAGTAATGGAGGTGTGAGGGGAGGGAAGAGAATGAGCAAGAGAGAAATGGAAAGAGGTTAAAGAGGGAGAATGCTTAATATACAAGGGAAAATTATTTCAGTGGAGGGGTGCAATGAGGGGCACAGGCAGAAGGAGGGACAGAAAGAGACAAAAAAGATTGGGAATGAAGAGGGTGAGATGTGGCTTGGAATGAGATGAGAGAAGCAATATAAGGTGGGACAACGCCCCACCTTATATTGAAGGAGAGGTGAAGTGTGAGAATTAAAGGGGAGATTAAAAATATCTCGTGTGTAAGCATTTGTAATTTGTTGGGGAGTGACGGCAGAGGAAGGGAGACCAAGAAGAACATAATTACTCCATATAACTATGAACTAAACTAATTTTTATTTGACTAGGTAAGACTCACTTAGCTTTATTTTGCAGAAGCAATCTGACCAAAAATGATAGCTCAATGAAATGGCGTATCATGTGGAAATTGACAGCAAACACTCTAAACGCACGTTTGTAAATGTGGAGGGAAATTACCGGAGGACCCGGAGAAAAATGTATGGACTATGGGGAGAACATGCAAACTCCAAATATACAGGCATCAAGGGTCGGGATCGAACTCACAACCTCCTGTATACTAAAAAAGCTAGTTAACATCCCACCAACGTGGCGCCCAACAAACTGCAGGCCCCACACACTGCAGTGATTTGTTAGATAAAAAAACCCAAATGTTAATATTGAGAGGTGGTTCAACCATATACTTCCCGAATAATGAAATGATACAAACGCATATAATACAATACGTACGGCAAGTAAATGTAGTTACAGGCCAACTAGTCCTATGATTAATCCCACAAGGATTCGTATTCAGTTCCAAGAATGGAATCACAATTTCAAGCTAGAAATTGTAGTAATCGCCGCAAGCTCTCATCACCACCACCACCATCCACATCATCCATTGTCATTCACCATTTATTGATGTCGTCGGCATCCATTATTTTCTATCATCATCGTTATTATTCATTATACAGTACTGGTATTTTAAAAATAGTATTCTAGATAGATGTGTAAATAATATCTAAACAAGAAGACTTTCCCATTATCTATTTCAATGACCAATTTTATGCAGGTAAGGAATTGGCGTTATTTTTATGGTTGCATTTTATTGTGATAACATTTTCCCAAAGGAGTGAACATTACAATTCTAGATTTGAAGCTTTCGTGACTGCAAGGATTCATACTCTTAGGTTCTTTCGGTAAAGTCACTTAGGTAAACATTAATAATAATAATAATAAAATAATAAAAAATGAAAATAATTAAATTTAATCACGACGTTTCGGAAGCAACACAAGCCTCCGTCGTCAGGTGTAACTGCTCCAGTAAAATTACTGTAGCGTGTGAAGAAAGCTATTCAAGACACGTGTTTTTTATATCGGGTGCTGGGCAGAGAGGAGCCAATGAGTCGGGGGGGGGGAGATAACCATCTCGGTGCTTATACACTGCATGTACGGTGCTTGTACACTGCATGTACGGTGCTTGTACACTGCGAATGGGAATGAAACACTCTTGTAAATCAAACTTTTTCTTAGTGATGGTGGTGTATCAGGCTGGATATGACTGTAAAATTATGAGAATCAATATGGATATGGTTATGAGAGTAAATATAAACTGGCTGTTGAGCAGAAAAATGCACGGCAGCTAAAGTTTAAACTTGGTTAATTACATCCTTCTTCAGGTGGGGACTGCGAAGCGTATGCACAACGGCTTAAGTGTGTCTAAGAGGTGGCTTTGACGAGGAGTTAAATCTTTTTACATGGTTAATAAAATCTTTCCAATGATTGCTCAATTTGTACCCATCATCACAGTGGAAGTTATGTCTATGTTTGTGTATCTGGATGGCTTTATGCACAAACCTTTGATGGTAGCCAGAAGGTTTGCAGAGCACCTTGGTTTCGGAAAAGACAATATTATGAGAGCCCACAGCGTTGTAACAATGATCGGCAATGGCGGAAGACTCAATTTTGCCGTGTTTCAGATCTGACTTGTGCTCGCGGACATGATCGGAGACATGATGTTTCTTTTCCCCAATGTAACAATCACTACAGATGCAACTCAGTTTATAGACTCCAGGGTATTGCAAGTCAGAAATGACATCATTCACAGATGGGATTAGATCACGGATTTTATGTACTGTACTGAATCGGACCTGGATCTTATGTTTGTTTAGAATTTTGGAGATCTTTTTGGTCACGCCTGCTATGTATGGTAACGTGATGGTTTTTATCGGAGTTTCAGGTGGTTGTTTCTGTATGGTGGGAGAAACAGCTTGGCGGATAGTACGGTCAGAGTATCCGTTCATCTTGAGGGCCAGATGTACATGTTTTAATTCAATGGTCAGGTGGTGTTGGTCCGAGATGCAATGAGCTCTGTGGTATAGTGTTTTGATGAGATAATTATTTTGAGCCGGGTGGTGGTGGGAATGAGGTTTCAAGTAGGAATCTGTGTGGGTGGCCTTCCTGTAAACAGAATGTCCCAAGGAGCCATCAGGTCTCCTCTCAAACAGAGATGATATAGTCATTATCTCGGCCGACAAGGGCAATGCTACGGTTATCATGGATAAAAACTCATACAACAACAAAATCCAGGACCTACTCAATGATGGTAGTTACTCCAAAATTAAAAGTGATCCTACTAACAGCTTAACGACAAAAACCAACAAGATCATCACGAGTTCGACTTCCCTCATCGAACCAACCAAACGACCCTCCCTAAAACCCTCGGCTGCAAGACCTTCCAGATTCTATGATCTTCCCAAGATCCATAAAGAAGGCACCCCACTACGGCCCATAGTGTCCACGATCAACTCTCCTACCTACAAGCTAGCCCGTTTTCTATCAGATGCTCTGCTTCCCTTCACTGGCAATACCACTTCAGCTATACTTAACTCAACCCAATTGGTTTATATGGTTAAAGACATGGTACTGTCTCCTGACGATATCCTCGTCAGTTTTGATGTGGTTTACCAAAGTCCCAGTGCCTGACACCTTAACAATAATTGAAGACTTGGTCCAACATGGATTTAACTCGGATGTACCTGAGTTGGTTAGGCATTTCCTCACCAACACTTACTTTACCTGGAATGGCACCTTCTACAAGCAGAATGAGGGTACCCCTATGGGCTCCCCCTTGTCACCAGTGATAGCCAATGTTTTCATGGAGAAGATTGAATCAGACGCCATCCAGACGTCTACCCTGCATCCTTACCTGTGGAAGAGATATGTGGATGACACTTTCGTCATTTGGCCAAATGGCCTCACAGCATTGAACCATTTCCTGGACCACATCAATTCCAGACACCCATCCATCAGATTCACCATGGAAGTGGAGAAAGATGGCAAAGTACCATTCTTGGATGTTCTGTTTGAGAGGAGACCTGATGGCTCCTTGGGACATTATGTTTACAGGAAGGCAACCCACACAGATTGTTACTTGAAACCTGATTCCCACCACCACCTGGCTCAAAATAATTATTTCATCAAAACACTATACTACAGAGCTCATTGCATCTCGGACCAACACCACCTGACCAGTGAATTAAAACATGTACATCTGGCCCTCAAGATGAACGGATACTCTGACTGTACTATCCGCCAAGCTGTTTCTCCCACCATACAGAAACAACCACCTGAAACTCCGATAAAAACCATCACGTTACCATACATAGCAGGCGTGACCAAAAAGATATCCAACATCCTAAACAAACATAAGATCCAGGTCCGATTCAGTACAGTAAATAAAATCCGTGATCTAATCCCATCTGTGAAAGATGTCATTCCTGACTTGCAATACCATGGAGTCTATAAACTGAGTTGCATCTGTGGTGATTGTTTCATTGGGGAAACGAAACGTCATGTCTCCGATCGTATCCGCGAGCACAAGTCAGATCTGAAACACGGAGTCTTCCGCCGTTGCCGATCATTGTTACAACGCTGTGGGCTCTCATAATATTGTCTTTTCCGAGACCAAGGTGCTTTGCAAACCTTCTGGCTACCATCAAAGGTTTGTGCATGAAGCCATCCAGATATACAAACATAGACATAACTTCAACCGTGATGATGGGTACAAATTGAACAATCATTGGAAAGTTGTTATTAACCATGTAAAACATATTTAACTCCTCGTCAAAGCCACCTCTTAGACACACTTAAGCTGTTGTGCTTACGCTTCGCAGTCCCCACCTGAAGAAGGATGTAATTAACCAAGTTTAAACTTTAGCTGCCGTGCATTTTACTGCTCAACAGACAGTTTATATTTACTCTCATAATCATATCCATATTGATTCTTATAATTTTACAGTCATATCCAGCCTGATACACCACCATCACTAAGAAAAAGTCTGATTTACAACAGTGTTTTATTCCCATCCGCCATTCAGCGTCCAGGCACCGTACATACAGTGTACAAGTGTAATACTCCTTCGGGAGACGGCTTCGGAATCAGTCCTTTTATATCCACTCCACAATACACTTTGCTCACTCACTCTCCGTTGCTGGCAGACAACGGAGAGAGGACAGACTACGCACTAAGTCCCCACCGCGCACGTGGCACCCCGAGCCCCCGTCCTCGCGTGACCCTGCTCTTGTCAGTTTCAGTCTGCTCCCGATCGTTCTCTCTCACTCGCTTATAATACCTTCGTCACGTGGTTCCCCCAGCCAATCGTTCATGGACAGCTTCGACCATTCTGGATGGTTCCCCGTCAATCCCGGGACCACGCCCCTCATCCGGCTCCCAATTAGCTGGGGCCCCGAATGGCTAGGCCAATCACTCCTGATGACCTGTCGTGATCACGCCTGGGCCATGGTCCCTATCTCAACCCTTATTGGCTACAAGCAGGACCGGCAAGCCAATCCCCACGTGAACCCTCTATGGCTGTTATTACATCACCCCCCCACCCCCCGGTGAAAAAATTTAGCCGTCTCGGCTGGGAAAAGGGTGAAGAACCAATTCCGCAACATCTAATTAGGGCACCAAGGTGCGTTTAACAATTTGAGGGTGAACCGGCGTTCCCGCGCCTAACAACATTTAAAACAGTCACCCATAATAAAAAAAAATCACAACATACATTAGGGCGCCCCTGCAGCGCGGTAACGACAGGGAAATCAGCGAACGATCAAACGTTAACGAAACGGAAGAGATTTCGACCGCGTACGCGACGCGGGACCCTCTCCGCTCCCAGCGCAAGGTCGCTTTGCTTCCGGATGGACAGGAGGTGGCAGGCTCGAAGAAGAAGTCGGTTGTTGGTGCTTGGTCACGTCCAGGGCGGGCCCCGTTGGAGGGGGAGCAGCGGGGGCTTCCTCAGCCCTCAGAACCTGTTCATCTGCAGGAGGCACAACACAGTCCCCCCTGGGATCAACGGGCGTGTCAAGCGGCGTAGTCGGCCCAGCAGAACCCGGCAGGTCAGCTATTGGGGATGAAGGACCGACACACGCGTCAACATAGGGTTTAAGTCGCGAGGAATGAACATACCACTGACGTTTTCCGTATTGAACGCGGATACTTTGCGATTTCCGAACATCTACGAGCGTCACAGGCCCCCGCCATGGCCTGTGCAGTTTAGGGGATGTGCCCGCCGGTACCTGGGGGCAGTGGAGCCACGCCAGGTCTCCCACTGACCAAGGCATGCGGGTATGCGATCGACGCGCGTACCGTTCGTTCCTTGCCTGAGCACGGGCCGTCGCACACCGGGCAGCCTCTCGTGCCTCCGTTACTCGTTCAAGCGAGTCACGCACATGGTCAGGCATGGATCGGGACGGTTGTTTACTCGGCGTACCCAGTTGCACATCGATGGGTGCAACATTTTCACGGCCATACATAAAAAAAACGGTGAGTATCCCGTGGACGTGTGCGGAACCATGCGGTATGCCGCCAAGACGCCTGGTATGTGCAGGTCCCAATCGGTTTGCTTTTCACTGACCATGTGACAAAGCATAGCGGAAAGGGTACGGTTGAATCGTTCCACCATACCATCTGTTTGTGGATGGTATGGGGAGGTGCGAACTTTCTTTGTACCTAGCGCGTCACAAACTTCCCTAAGCAATTTAGAGGAGAAATTCCGGCCTTGATCTGTGAGCAGCCTTTCCGGTGCCCCCTTGTCCATGACATACCCGTTCAAGAAAGCGTCGGTGATGGACGCTGCCGTTTGGTCGGGCAGAGGCCAGGCCATCGGCCATTGAGAAAAATATTCCACCCCGACCAGAAGGTATTTATTGCCCCTAGCCGACGGGGGAAACGGCCCCAGAATGTCGAGAGCCACTAATTCGTTGATACGGGACACTTCAATGGAACGCAACGGTGGTACATAGTGGTTCCGAGGCGGCTTCCTCTTCGCACAATCATGGCACGAGCGGACAAAATCATTGATGTCCGCCGTCATGCCGGCCCAGAAAAAATCCTTTTGCATCGCGGCCACAGTCTTTTGGACGCCGAGGTGCATCAACTTATCAGCGTGCAGAGCACGGAGCAGGTCGTAGCAAAGCGAAGTAGGCACCACCAAGCGTGGTCGGTCAGACACCCCGTCGGTACACATTAGCAATCCCGACTTACCCCGGAACATCTGCCACTTCCAGCCCGCCAATTGCGATTTCTGTTTCCCAACCAATTTACGTAGCGGAGACAGCGAGGCATCGGCCTCCTGCTCGCGCAACCAGACCGCGTGCGGCAGCCGTAAGGTATCATCGGTGTCCACCGACACCTGCTGGTCCTCCTTCGCTTTCGCCCCTGCATTGTCCTCATTCGCTATCGCCCTCATAACCGGGCAGGGCGACGTGGGCGGTGCGGCGCAGCGGTGCGTGCCCGTAAGGCAAGTGCACGGAGGAACGGGCGGCAGCCTTGAGAGCGCATCAGCGTTCGCATGACGGGCCCCCTTTCGGTATGTTATATCGAAAGAAAATTCCTGTAACGATTCCAACCACCGGGCCAATTGGCCTGACGGCTGATCCAATTTGAGGGAATATTGCAAAGCCGCATGATCAGTGCGGACCAGGAATTTCCGTCCATACAGGTACGGTCGGTACAATCGAACGAAATGGACAATTGCCAAAAGTTCCCGCCTTGTCACGCAATATCGCGTTTCCGCAGGGGACAGAACCCTGCTGCCATACGCCACCACCCTCTCAACCCCGTCCTTACGTTGCGACAAAACGGCCCCAATGCCGATATCACTAGCATCCATCCGTATCAAGGATGAACGGCTGTGAAAAATCTGGGTAATCTAACGTAGGCGCCGTGGCGAGGTGGTCCCGAAGTGCCATAAAGGAACTTTCTTCCTCCGCCCCCCATTTAAACCTTTGATTTTTGCCAGTCAGAACGTGTAATGGTTTTGCCAACGTCGCAAAGTTCTTAACGAAGCGGCGATAATAGGAAGCGAATCCAATAAACCACCGAACATCACCCACTGAGGTGGGTGTGGGCCACTCACGTACACACTTCGTTTTCAGAGGGTCAGTGGATACACCGTCCGAACTGACAATATGACCCAGGTAACGGACGGAGTGTTGCAGGAGGTGGCATTTCCTCGGTTTAAACTTAAGGTCAGCCGCACGTATTCTTTGAAAAACTGTCTCAAGGCGTTGGAGATGTTTCTCGAACGCGCGGCTAAAGACAATTATATCGTCTAGATATATGAGGCACGTTTCCCACTGCAGTCCCGCCAACACCAATTCCATGAGCCGCTGAAACGTGGCCGGAGCCGCGTTCAGGCCCATCGGCAACCGATTAAATTCAAAGAGGCCTTGCGGCGTGCGGAATGCCATTTTGGCTTTTGACTCGTCATCGAGGGGAAGCTGCCAGAAGCCCGAGGACAGGTCAAGGGTGGAAAAGAATTTAGCACCCGATAAAGCATCCAATGAGTCATCCATCCTCGGTAAGGGGTACGCGTCCGCTACCGAGATTTTGTTCAACCGGCGGAAATCAACGCAACACCTCGTACCACCATCTTTTTTCTTAACCAAAACGACGGGCGTGCCCCAAGGGCTGTTGGATGGCGAGATAATATCCGCTGCCAGCAATTCATCGACCGCTCCACGCACGTGTTCCCTTTCCGCCGGGCTCATGCGGTGAGGGTGCATACAGACAGGAGGCGCCGCACCGGTTTCAATATGGTGCGACAAAAGCGATGTGCGGCCGAGGTACAAATCATTTCTGCTGAACACATCAGCGTACTGCAGCAACAGCGAACGCAAGGCGTTCCTATGTTCATTTGACAAGGAAGAATTCTCTCCGCATAAATCCGCGATCCAGCGTTCTTGTGAACGATCATGCGGAGGCCCATCCGCGGGCATCCGAGCGCGCGGCGGTTTTTCACAAGAGGCGAAATCGGAAGTGGCGTGAGCCAGCACCGATCCCTCCGGAACAACAACGCGATCAGGTCCCCCATTCAAGACCTGTATGAAAGGTGCCTGACCTGGGCGCACGATCGTTTGTGCCGCCGCCAAAGAAAAAGATTTCGATACGGAATTCGATGGGGATAATAGCACGCCTTTCGCACCCCTTCCCATTTGAAGTGGTTTTCGGTAACGTAGCGGAATAAGCATTTGCGCTCCCGATGGAACCTCCACCGTAGCCGCAACTACAGCAGTAACTGCGTTACCTGTAGGCGCCTTGGCCAGCAGGGAAGGCAGGAACGCCATCCTACGACCCCCCGGCATTTCCAAACAGTCCTGGTCGACCCGTATTCTCAACGGCATCTGGCGCAGGAAATCCGTACCCAACAAGCATGGAACAGCTAGCGAGCGAGAAATTAACACAGGTCCTGCGGCGGTAATATTTCCGATAGCGATGCTCACATCCACCTGTCCACAGATACCCATGCTCCCCCCATTGGCGGCAACACACGCATCATTAACCTTGCGTATTCTCGACGCAGGAATTGACAACAAATGAAAAATTACATCCGAAATGATGGTAGCCGATGCGCCAGTGTCCACCAAGATACGGACGTCAACGCCGTCGATGGTACCACGTACCGTCGACGAGCCCGACGCCGCAGCCACAATCCTGTGAGCCAATTTCTTCCACTGTGTAGCAGAGCGTGTCAATGGAGCAGGAGAAGTAAAATTATGCTTAGGAGTGTAAGAATGAGTGCGAGTGGATGAGTGATGTGACACGACCTGCCGGGGATCCGATTTATGCCGACTCGCCCGAGGTTGTTGCAGCTCCGCAGCAGGTAGAGGAGATGGAGGTCCCCTTGGCGGAGGAGGCGACAGCAGAGGTCGGCAGCGGCAGTCACAGGCGAAGTGGCCCCGTCTGCCGCACTTAAAACACGCGGCCGACATCGGCCGGTGGTCGGACGACCCGGCCCTCGCACGCGGTCGGCCCGTGTAGTCGCCCCGCTGGTCGCGCAGCCGCTGTCTCGGAATCCTATGCGGGACAGCAGCAGCCAGCATGTCGTCGTCGCCCGAGTCGTCGGAGCAGTGGACAACCAGTCGCGGAGACCACCCCAGAGGCGGCCCGTCGATCTCGAGTTTCCCCGTCCACGCTGGTCCCAACGCTTGATATTAAACTTAGCGTCCAGGCAGCGCGCCACCCACCGCGATGAAAGCGGTTCGTGGCCGCACACTGGTAGAGAGATGTTGAGCTCCTGAGACAACTCCAGCATGCGGGAAAGGATGAGTGGATCCAAATGCTCGGCCATTGCGTCGGGGTAGGCGGCCATGGCCATCGCCATCAACGCCCCCCGATAGGCCAACGGCGATTCCTCCGGTGCCTGGCGATGCGACATAAATTTTCTGGTGGCCGATGTCGGCGGGTCGTAAAATTCCGCCATCTCTGTGAACGCATCCCGCAGTGTCTTCTTCTTGGACGCCGGGATGGAGCGGAAGACTCCCAGAGACACATCATCGAGCAGCGTAGGTAGCGCTCCCAGCGCTTCTTCCTCCGTCCAGTTGACAGATCTAAAAGCTGACTCGAAGTGCCACGTAAAAGCACTCCAATCGCCCCCGGCGATAAACTCTTTTATTTGTTGAAGGCGATGTCCGCGGTGGCAGGCGCGTGCCGCGGGCGTCTCCGGCTGCCGTTCCCGCTCTCCGCTCGGTGCCGACAAAATGGCGCCCGGCGGCCGCGTGGTGGTAGGCGCGCCCAAAATGGCGGCCGACGACTCCGGCGTAGCCGCCCCACCCAAGACGACGGCGTCCTCCCGCGTGGCAGGAGCAATGGCGGGTCCCGCTTCCATAGCAGGACCCCTTCCCACGGCGTCCAGCTGATCGGCGATCTGGTGACCCACGGCTGGTGAGGACGCCACCGCGGTCACCAGGCTTAGCAGAATTGCGTTCAATGACTCAATCTGCTCCGCCATCAGCCGCCATTCGTCTCTCGATCCTGCGGTGGTCGCATCCTCCCCCGGTCGACGCTGAGAGGCGTCGAGGCGAGCGTCATCAGCCGGCGGCACCAGGGCTGTAGCTCCCAACAGCTCATCTTCATCCGTCTCGACCTCTTCCTCCGATAGAGGCACGGGCAGGTTCTTTTTTCTGAGGTGCTTAGACATCTTGACGATCGTCCAAACAGTCGCAGAATTACTTCTGAAACCAGTGTAATAATCCTTCGGGAGACGGCTTCGGAATCAGTCCTTTTATTTCCACTCCACAATACACTTTGCTCACTCACTCTCCGTTGCTGGCAGACAACGGAGAGAGGACAGACTACGCACTAAGTCCCCACCGCGCACGTGGCACCCCGAGCCCCCGTCCGCGCGTGACCCTGCTCTTGTCAGTTTCAGTCTGCTCCCGATCGTTCTCTCTCACTCGCTCTTAATACCTTCGTCACGTGGTTCCCCCAGCCAATCGTTCATGGACAGCTTCGACCATTCTCGATGGTTCCCTGTCAATCCCGGGACCACGCCCCTCATCCGGCTCCCCATTAGCTGGGGCCCCGAATGGCTAGGCCAATCACTCCTGATGACCTGTCGTGATCACGCCTGGGCCATGGTCCCTATCTCAACCCTTATTGGCTACAAGCAGGACCGGCAAGCCAATCCCCACGTGAACCCTCTATGGCTGTTATTACACAAGCACCGTACATGCAGTGTACATGCAGTGTACAAGCACCGTACATGCAGTCTACAAGCACTGTACATGCAGTGTACAAGCACCGAGATGGTTATCTCCCCCCTCCCCGACTCATTGGCTCCTCCCTGCCCAGCACCCTATATAAAGACACGTGTCTTGAATAGCTTTCTTCACACGCTACAGTAATTTTACTGGAGCAGTTACACCTGGTGACGGAGGCTTGTGTTGCTTCCGACACGTCGTGATTTAATTTAGTTCTTTTCATGTATTATTTATTTTATTTTATTATTATTATTATTTTTACCTACGTGACTTTACCGAAATAACATAAGAGTATGAACATTACAATGTTCTGGGATGTTGTGTGCGGTGTCCACAATGCTACGATAAGTGCACACTGCACGTTTTGAAAACGTTGATCATTTGACGTTAGGCTGACGTTATGATCAACATAGAATGTAGTTATGCAACATTTTCTAAAGGGCATTGCAACTTGAAATTTGTAAATTTTTCATGTTCTAGCTGATCACAAATAACATGTAAAGGATTTTTTTTGTTCTACATGTTTTTGTACGGGAATAAAGCAGTTACGTGATATGTCATCACCTTTTTAATTTCCCACTCTCCGTGAATGTGCGAATCCTTTACATCACGGAGATTAGATGAGTTATACTCTAAAACAACGATAATTATAAGCGGCATAACATAAATGTTTACATTTCCCCACCATAGTTGCAACACATTTACGAATGTCCGAAAAGGCATGAAAAATACAAAAATACACTCGGAAATTAAGTCGAATAGCTCCAACGTAGGGAACACACCGGCGAATTAGCGTTTACAGTCCCAACTTGTCTCGCATTGACATGCGTTTAAGTGAGTTTTAACTCTCGGTGAAATTTGCCTACAGTTCCTAAACAGCATATTACAGTAGAATAACCATTCATAAACGCAAATGGAGCTGCTGTTTTGGGGTGATAATGCAGTTTTATGCTTTATTTTGCACAGATGGAGTAATAGATAATGGCGAATATGAGTGGTTCACCATAATGATGAGCCTTGAGTATTTTCCCTGTACATCACTGCACCCTCACTTTATAGACAGCAGTACAGCCTGGATACATATTCAGATAATTCCTTTAAGTTAATGTTTTTAGCCATCGTTTGTCATTTTAATACACAAATATTCACGGATGTGTTGCTTATTTTCTACTATTACAAATTCTTAAAAATGTACCGTACGTAAACATGGAAAAGACAGATAATTGATTTGCAACAGATTTGCACCACCTCAGGTATTACTATTCTTCCCCATTGTTTCACGACAATTTGAACTTCATGTTATTCGCAGGCAGTGGCTTGAGGCTTTGTCAATTTTTATGTTATATATTTTTTTAATCTCCAAGTGTTTTAACGTGGACCTGAGCGGTGAGCAGCATGACAGTGCCCTTTGTTTAGGCGAGGTTTGGTAATTCTATATTCGGTTGCCTTTGTGCTGAGAGCCAGAGAGAGATGCCTGAGTGCGCTGTGCTATTATGAGATGTTTGGTAATTTGGTGGCTGTCTTGGCAGTGCTGCAGTGCAGATGTATACAGTACATGCAGGGGAAGGACCCCAGCTAGCAGCTGTTGGGCAGTGCTGGTTATTTTTGGTCATTGTCTAATGTGTTGGTGGTCCACAAATCGACTGGGGGAGACTTTGAAAGAGGAGAGGCATTCCAGACGACATCACAACCAGCAGCAGCAGCTGCCTCTTGTGAATCGACAGCCGCCGTTGCCACACTGCAGAGAAGCAGCCTTCCTCCATGAGACATCAGCCACATCGACCCTCCTCAGCACAATACTGTGAGGACCCACAAACATGCCCTCCAGAATTGATTTGTAGCTTTTGGTTTTAAGGCGCAGGACAAAGGGGTTGTAATTCTATATTCCGATGGTTTTATAATGCATTGGCCGGAAAAGCAACGTAAGAGAGTGGCATTTTTTTTGTCTTGTAATAACTGAGACGCGCGTGTAATGAGGCGAAACGATTGATAGGCAGTGCGATAGACGCCGCCGGTATTCACACCCTGGCTTGAAGAGAAAGCGCGCAATCCTTCAATGAAGAAACCCGCATTTTCTTCAGTATGCTCAAGTTTAAGGTTGTGAAGACAAAAAGGTAAGTGTGAAACGAAGCGTCGCTTTGAGAATGCCATGCTGGTGGGTTGAGGCTCGCATGATTCCGTGGCTCCGTGTACGAGGCGTGTATATTATTATTGTTGCCTTCATGAATTCCCTTTCTCCTTACGTCACCAGAGGCACATGGAAGCTCAGAGGGAGATGATGATGATGCATGCGGCGCTGTAACGCTCTAACCCCAACCAGCTTCACCGCAGATGCAGTATTTTCAACACTGACATTATTCCATTCATATTATTTGAGATGATGTTTATGTTTTATTTTTTGTACTGCATTTGAGACATTTAATCGCCAACAGGCATATTGCACGTTTCTAAATTATTTCGTATGCCTAAAATGGACAGCAACCGTATATTTGTGTATTCATGTGATACCGGATAATCTTACATTTGTAAAGTAGTATTGGGCAATGCACACGGTTATACACCTATATAAACGTCAACGTTTTCCGTGTATGATGTGTACATATAATTCATTGAACGAGACGTGCCTTACATGACAACGCCAGGAATAATTTCGATTGCCTGTTCACGTGAATGTAAATAATGTACTATAAATCCAGCGCTGTGCTGTCATTAGCTGGGTGTGGGTGAGGCTGAATGGGATATTTACATTCCATGGGAAAATCTGCAACTTGTGATGTTCTGAACCGGAGGCCGACTGGCGTCATTATTGCTTGAAAGTAGCACAGATCTGAATGTAATTGATGGCGGGTTGCATCGATTTCACTTCTGTGCACATATATAGTTCAAGTGTGAATTTACACCCGACGTTGCACGATAATGTTGAGATTGTTTGAAATTAAAATAGATCTAAACGCATAGTTACATGTGCAGTATATAATTAAAGCCCCCATTTCTACGCGTCCAAAAGACATTGGCATTTTACACCGCAGTACCGTCATTTGAATAACTGAAACATTCCAACACTGTACTGTGATTTATATATATACACACACAGGTACTGTCATTAATTTTCCACAATGTCCCTTTCAACGCTCGAAAATATCACATTGCGTCTGAAAGAAGAACAAAACACCCATCCCGGGTAGTGCTGTGATGCAAACAATGAATATGCACAGCACAGTTTATAGGAGTGATGACAATGATAGGCAGAGAGGGTGGGGATGGAGGAGGGTGGGGGGGAGATCGATGCTGCAGAGCGGTGGTACAGAAGCTCTATGCTGTCAACACAATCACAGCATTACCTCCAGCAACACTGCCGCTACTACTACCTCGACTGACATTCGATGTTATCTCGTTGGCCTGGTACGCTGCAAGTCATGGGTTCGATCCCTACCCTGACCCCTGCTGCTGTTGTATATATTTGGAGTTTGCGGTGTCTCTCTCTCTCCCCGTGGTCGCGTGGATTTGTCTCCGGGGCCTCCGGGGGTTTCCCCCCCTCCACATTTAGAATCAACATCGCGGGTTTAGAGCATCCGGCTGCTATAAATGCCCACGTGATAATAAAGCCACTTCGTTTGTGATAGCCAGGTCGCCTCTAAAAAAGAGCTGCTGCATATCGCTCAGTGGGCCTTACCTGGTAAAATAAAAAAAACATAGTTTTGTTTAATTCGGAAATCACTGCTGGTGAAAAAACTAAACAGTATTGTTTGTTAAAATCGTCCTCTGTTGTAATTGTGGAATGTATGTAACGGGCAAAACAATACAGTACTGTATCATTTAATATTGAAATAATTAAATGTGCATCGCACATTGTTTAATCGTCGTTTTATGCTTGTTTATTAGCTGGGAAAGCCTCAAGTCTCGCGGCTAACTTTTGAGAAGAGTGATCTAAGTTTTCACAGTCAGGGGCGACGAATCCCACTTACAGCACAGTACTTCACATTCCAATTCAGTCATTTGCAATGTAAATGTTTCAAATTTGTACAAAGATGCCGGAACACAGTGGACTAACTCTTGCGAATGGCGGCCGATGGATTCGAAACGGTGAACCTCTTGAATAAGCAGCAAACTCACTCCTGACTGGGTCACACAGCAAGCAGCACGTTTACACTATACGGTTAGAGTACACGGTACTCTACTCACGAATAAACTACAAGTCTGAAGTAAATTACGGAAAGTCAGAACAGAAGGGCCTCCTGACTCCCACTCCTGCACCATCTCCATAATTCACGTTGTAGAGATATTTCTGGAGTGATGATACATTTCCTTTTCAAAGTTTGGTGTGGTTTTAACATTCAGAATCTCGACTAACAACCCTGAGTTAGTAGAGCCATCCCGGTTGACAAAGCAGTGCCTTTTGGCATGAGGAGGCTGTGAGAAGAGAGGGCGACATTACATGTAAGACTGAGCTTTCTAATGACAGCAAATCGTTATTTGATATTTCACATCACATTTGAAATGGTATTTCCATAAACAAAAGAATTGGACTAGTGCACATAAATTGTTTTGATCCAATTTTTGAGTGAACAATTTTCAGTCCCAATGCATGAAAAACATGTTTTGTTTGATTGGAAATGCTTAATTATGTATTGTAGTGCCTGTCGAATTAAATTCAATACTATTTGTTGATGTGGTTCAGAGTTAATGCACATCACATATGGAGCGGAGTTAAGAAATGGGAGTAAAGTGGAATGGATGCAGCAAACTTCTGGAAATAAGTTTGCAGTTCATATAAAAGTTAATTGAAAACCAGTGAAAGGACATGAAATGACTGTAATGTGATATACAATCTTGATTTTAAGCTTTCGTGACTGCAGGAATTCATACTCTTTGGTTCTTTCGGTAAAGTCGCGTAGGTATAAAATAAAATAAATCACGTTTCGGGCGCAACACAAGCGTCCATCATCAGGTGATGATGGACGCTTGTGTTGTGCCAGAAACGTCGTGATTTATTTTATTTATACCTATGTGACTTTACCGAAAGAACCAAAGAGTATGTGATATACAATGTTGAGTTTTCAAATTGTGTACAGTCTGGAGATGTATTTTGGTAAAAGTATAGAATATTCTGTCCAGTATTTCTATGCTTTAAAACTGTAATGCAATAACAGTATCGTTTCAAACCAAACCAAACACTTTACATTTGAATCATGGTGATGTTCCCAACACAATTTTAGTTGCTTTCTACATTTGGTTAACAAATTGTCTTGCAAACTGAGAAAATAAATATACAGTATAAACCAGAGTACTATAAGATGGCAGTGTATTTTATTTTCTCATGTGCACCAGGGGAATGTGTGCTGTCCACAGAATGCAGGGCTGTTTACTATCATGCACACTGAATTGTGACATTGACTCATCTACTGTAAGCTAATTTTATAACCTTACTAGCGGAAGTACCCGGCTTTGCCCGGGTGAAAAATATATTTCTTAAAAACCTTACATATATATACACAGATACTAAGGTATTGTCAAAGCCCGGTGGGCTGTTTGTACATTTCTCCACCAACAAATATATAAGAGGCTTTCACAAGTCCAAAAAGTTGTAGAAAGTGTGGGGTAAATAGTTGATGTCAAAATGTTTCCGAAAATTGTGGTCTCCCCCCCCCCTCAAAAAATATCTTTACCCCTCGTAGGTATATATACTAACAACACCTTACATACAACAGAGGAAGTGGTATCTATTGACTCTGTAGTAGTATCTGCTGACTGTACCGTAGTATATACTGAGCCAGTAGTAGCTACTGACTGTGTAGTAGTATTTAGTGACTGTAATAACTACTGACCATAGTAGTATTTACTGGGCCTACAGTAGTATCTACCGACTATATACTCGTAACGACTAACTGTATAGTATCTGCTGACTCTATAGTTGTATCCACTGACTATAGTAGTAACTACAAAATCTATAGCAGTATCTACTCACTCTATAATAGTATCTACTGACTCTAGTAGCTACTCACCGTAGCAGTATGTACTGACTGTATAGTAGTATATACTGACTGTAGCAGTATTGACTGACTGTAGTGGTATATACTGACTGTATTAGTATTTATTATAGCGGTATCTACCAACTCGATAGCAGTATCTACTATCACTACAGCAGTGTATACCGACTGAGGTCGTACCTGCTATCACTACAGCAGTGCATACTGCTGTGTTGGTACCTGCTATGATTACAGCAGTGCATACTGCTGTGGTGGTATCTGCTATGATGAGAGGAGTACATATTGTGGTGGTGGTACCTGGTATGATAACAGCAGTGCATATTGACTGTACTCATCATTCACCCTCACCATTCACCACTCACAACTCACCCTTACCACTCATCCTCACCACTCACCACTCCCACTCACTATTCACCATTCACCCTCACAACTCACCACTCACCAACCTCCCTCACCAATCTCCCTCACCACTCACCACTCACCCTCACCAATCACCACTCACCACTCACTCTCACCACTAACCCTCACCACTAACCCTCACCACTCTCACTCACCACTCTCCCTCACCACTCACCACTCACTCTCACCATTCACCCTCACCATTCAGCCGTACCACTCACCCTCACCACTCACCCTCACCACTCACCGTCACAACCACCACTCACCCTCACCACTCAACTTCACCCTCACTACTCACCATTCATCCTCACCAAACACCACTGACAAATCACCACTCACCACTCTCCACTAACCCTCACCACTCAACCTCACCACTCACCCTCAAAACTAACCACTCTCTCACCACTCACCCTCACCACTCACCCTCACCACTCACCCTCACCACTCACCCTCACCACTCACGCTCACCACTCACCCCTCACCGCTCACCACTCACCCATCACCACTCACAACCGCCACTCACCCTCACCACTCATCCTCACCACTCACCCTCACAACAACCACTCACCCTCACCACTCACCCTGACCACTCACCACTCATCCTCACCAATCACACACTCACCAATCACCACTCACCCGCACTGCTCACCCTCACCACTCACGCTCACCCTCACCACTCACCCCTCACTAATCACCACTCATAACCGCCACTCACCCTCACCACTCACCCTCAACACTCACCCTCACCACTCACCGTCACCACTCACCCTCACCACTCATCCTCACCAATCACACCCTCAACAATCACCACTCACACTCACCACTCACCCTCACCACTCACTCTCACCACTCACCCTCACAACAACCACTCACCCTCAACGCTCAGCACTCACCCTCACCACTCACCACTCATCCTCACCAATCACACCCGCACCAATCACCACTCACCCTCACCACTTGCCACTCACCCTCACCACTCACCACTCACCCTCACCATTCACCCTCACCACTCTCCCTCACCACTCTCCCTCACCACTCACCAGTCACGCTCACCACTCACCCTCACTACTCACCACTCACCCTCAACACTCACCCTCACCTCTCACCACTCACCCTCACCACTCACCCTCACCACTCACCCTGACCACTCACCCTGACCACTCACCACTCATCCTCACCAATCACACCCTCACCAATCACCACTCACCCTCACTGCTCACCCTCACCACTCACCCTCACCACTCACCCTCACCATTCACCACTCACGCTCACCCTCACCACACACCGCTCACTAATCACCACTCACAACCGCCACTCACCCTCACCACTCACCCCTCATCCTCACCAATCACACCCTCAACAATCACCACTCACCCTCACCACTCACGCTCAACACTCACCCTCACCACTCATGCTCACCACTAACCCTCACCAGTCACCCTCACCACTCACTAATCACCTCTCACAACCGTCACTCACCCTCACCACTCACTCTTACCACTCACCCTCATCACTCACCCTCACCACTCACCCTCACAACAACCACTCACCCTCACTACTCATCCTCACCAATCGCACCCTCACCAATCACCACTCACCCTCACTGCTCACCCTCACCGCTCACCACTCAATCTCACCCTCACCACTCACGCTCACCCTCACCACTCACCTCTCACTAATCAGTAATCACCACTCACAACTGCCACTCACCCTCCCCACTCACCCTCACCACTCACCCTCACCAATCACCACTCACCCTCACCACTCACCCTCACCATTCACCCTCACCACTCACCCTCACCATTCACCCTCACCACTTTCCCTCACCACTCTCCCTCACCACTCACCCTCACCACTCACCAGTCACGCTCACCACTCACCCTCACTACTCACCACTCACCTTCAACACTCACCCTCACCGCTCACCACTCACCCTCAACACTCACCCTCACCGCTCACCACTCACCCTGACCACTCACCACTCATCCTCACCAATCACATCCTCACCAATCACCACTCACCCTCACTGCTCACCCTCACCGCTCACCCTCACCACTCACCACTCACGCTCACCCTCATCACTCACCCCTCACTAATCACCACTCACAACCGCCACTCACCCTCACCACTCACCCTCACCACTCACCCCTCACTAATCACCACTAACCCTCACCACTCACCCTCACCACTCACTAATCACCTCTCACAACCGTCACTCACCCTCACCACTCACTCTTACCACTCACCCTCACCACTCACCCTCACAACAACCACTCACCCTCACAACAACTACTCACCCTCACTACTCACCCTCACCACTCATCCTCACCAATCACACCCTCACCAATCACCACTCACCCTCACTGCTCACCACTCAACCTCACCACTCACGCTCACCCTCACCACTCACCCCTCACTAATCACCACTAACAACCGCCACTCACCCTCCCCACTCACCCTCACCACTCACCCTCACCAATCACCACTCAACCTCACCACTTACCACTCACCCTCACTACTCACCCTCACCACTCTCCCTCACCACTCTCCCTCACCACTCTCCCTCACCACTCTCCCTCACCACTCTCCCTCACCAATCACCACTCACCCTCACCACTCACCCTCACCACTCACTACTCTCCCTCACCACTCTCCCTCACCACTCTCCCTCACCACTCTCCCTCACCACTCTCCCTCACCACTCTCCCTCACCACTCACCCTCACTACTCACCCTAACCACTCACCACTCACCCTCAACACTCACCCTCACTGCTCACCACTCACCCTCACCACTCACCCTGACCACTCACCACTCATCCTCACCAATCACACCCTCACCAATCACCACTCACCCTCACTGCTCACCCTCACCACTCACCCTAACCACTCACGCTCACCCTCACCACTCACCCCTCACTAATCACCACTCACAACCGCCACTCACCCTCACCACTCACCCTCACCACTCACCCTCACTACTCACCACTCATCCTCACCAATCACACCCTCAACAATCACCACTCACCCTCACCACTCACGCTCAACACTCACCCTCACCACTCATGCTCACCACTAACCCTCACCACTCACCCTCACCACTCACTAATCACCTCTCACAACCGTCACTCACCCTCACCACTCACTCTTACCACTCACCCTCACCACTCACCCTCACAACAACCACTCACCCTCACAACAACCACTCACCCTCACTAGTCACCCTCACCACTCATCCTCACCAATCACACCCTCACCAATCACCACTCGCCCTCACCACTTGCCACTCACACCTTCACCACTCACCACTCACCCTCACCATTCACCCTCACCACTCTCCCTCACCACTCTCCCTCACCACTCACCAGTCATGCTCACCACTCACCCTCACTACTCACCCTCAACACTCACCCTCAACTCTCACCACTCACCCTCACCACTCACCCTCACCACTCACCCTGACCACTCACCACTCATCCTCGCCAATCACACCCTCACCAATCACCACTCACCCTCACTGCTCACCCTCACTGCTCATCCTCACCACTCACCCTCACCACTCACCCTCACCATTCACCACTCACGCTCACCCTCACCACACATCCCTCACTAATCACCACTCACAACCGCCACTCACCCTCACCACTCACCCCTCATCCTCACCAATCACACCCTCAACAATCACCACTCACCCTCACCACTCACGCTCAACACTCACCCTCACCACTCATGCTCACCACTAACCCTCACCACTCACCCTCACCACTCACTAATCACCTCTCACAACCGTCACTCACCCTCACCACTCACTCTTACCACTCACCCTCATCACTCACCCTCACCACTCACCCTCACAACAACCACTCACCCTCACTACTCACCCTCACCAATCACCACTCACCCTCACTGCTCACCCTCACCGCTCACCACTCAACCTCACCCTCACCACTCACGCTCACCCTCACCACTCACCTCTCACTAATCACCACCCACAACTGCCACTCACCCTCCCCACTCACCCTCACCACTCACCCTCACCAATCACCACTCACCCTCACCACTCACCCTCACCATTCACCCTCACCACTCACACTCACCATTCAACCTCACCACTTTCCCTCACCACTCTCCCTCACCACTCACCCTCACCAGTCACGCTCACCACTCACCATCACTACTCACCACTCACCCTCAACACTCACCCTCACCGCTCACCACTCACCCTCACCGCTCACCACTCACCCTGACCACTCACCACTCATCCTCACCAATCACCTCCTCACCAATCACCACTCACCCTCACTGCTCACCCTCACCGCTCACCCTCACCACTCACCCTCATCACTCACGCTCACCCTCACCACTCACCCCTCACTAATCACCACTCACAACTGCCACTCACCCTCACCACTCACCCTCACCACTCACCCCTCACTAATCACCACTAACCCTCACCACTCACCCTCACCACTCACTAATCACCTCTCACAACCGTCACTCACCCTCACCACTCACTCTTACCACTCACCCTCACCACTCACCCTCACAACAACCACTCACCCTCACTGCTCACCCTCACTGCTCATCCTCACCACTCACCCTCACCACTCACCCTCACCATTCACCACTCACGCTCACCCTCACCACACACCCCTCACTAATCACCACTCACAACCGCCACTCACCCTCACCACTCACCCCTCATCCTCACCAATCACACCCTCAACAATCACCACTCACCCTCACCACTCACGCTCAACACTCACCCTCACCACTCATGCTCACCACTAACCCTCACCACTCACCCTCACCACTCACTAATCACCTCTCACAACCGTCACTCACCCTCACCACTCACTCTTACCACTCACCCTCATCACTCACCCTCACCACTCACCCTCACAACAACCACTCACCCTCACTACTCACCCTCACCAATCACCACTCACCCTCACTGCTCACCCTCACCGCTCACCACTCAACCTCACCCTCACCACTCACGCTCACCCTCACCACTCACCTCTCACTAATCACCACCCACAACTGCCACTCACCCTCCCCACTCACCCTCACCACTCACCCTCACCAATCACCACTCACCCTCACCACTCACCCTCACCATTCACCCTCACCACTCACACTCACCATTCAACCTCACCACTTTCCCTCACCACTCTCCCTCACCACTCACCCTCACCAGTCACGCTCACCACTCACCATCACTACTCACCACTCACCCTCAACACTCACCCTCACCGCTCACCACTCACCCTCACCGCTCACCACTCACCCTGACCACTCATCCTCACCAATCACCTCCTCACCAATCACCACTCACCCTCACTGCTCACCCTCACCGCTCACCCTCACCACTCACCCTCATCACTCACGCTCACCCTCACCACTCACCCCTCACTAATCACCACTCACAACTGCCACTCACCCTCACCCTCACCACTCACCCCTCACTAATCACCACTAACCCTCACCACTCACCCTCACCACTCACTAATCACCTCTCACAACCGTCACTCACCCTCACCACTCACTCTTACCACTCACCCTCACCACTCACCCTCACAACAACCACTCACCCTCACAACAACCACTCACCCTCACTTCTCACCCTCACCACTCATCCTCACCAATCACACCCTCACCAATCACCACTCACCCTCACTGCTCACCACTCAACCTCACCACTCACGCTCACCCTCACCACTCACCCCTCACTAATCACCACTAACAACCGCCACTCACCCTCCCCACTCACCCTCACCACTCACCCTCACCAATCACCACTCACTCTCACCACTTACCACTCACCCTCACCACTCACTACTCACCCTCACTACTCTCCCTCACCACGCTCCCTCACCACTCTCCCTCACCACTCACCACTCACCCTCACCACTTACCACTCACCCTCACCACTCACTACTCTCCCTCACCACTCTCCCTCACCACTCTCCCTCACCACTCTCCCTCACCAGTCACGCTCACCACTCACCACTCACGCTCACCACTCACCCTCACTACTCACCCTAACCACTCACCACTCACCCTCAATACTCACCCTCACCGCTCACCACTCACCCTCACCACTCACCCTGACCACTCACCACTCATCCTCACCAATCACACCCTCACCAATCACCACTCACCCTCACTGCTCACCCTCACCACTCACCCTAACCACTCACGCTCACCCTCACCACTCACCCCTCACTAATCACCACTCACAACCGCCACTCACCCTCACCACTCACCCTCACCACTCACCCTCACTACTCACCACTCATCCTCACCAATCACACCCTCAACAATCACCACTCACCCTCACCACTCACGCTCAACACTCACCCTCACCACTCATGCTCACCACTAACCCTCACCACTCACCCTCACCACTCACTAATCACCTCTCACAACCGTCACTCTCCCTCACCACTCTCCCTCACCACTCTCCCTCACCACTCTCCCTCACCACTCTCCCTCACCACTCTCCCTCACCACTCTCCCTCACCACTCATCCTCACCAATCACACCCTCACCAATCACCACTCACCCTCACTGCTCACCACTCAACCTCACCCTCACCACTCACGCTCACCCTCACCACTCACCCCTCACTAATCACCACTAACAACCGCCACTCACCCTCCCCACTCACCCTCACCCTCACCAATCACCACTCACTCACCACTCACCACTCACCCTCACCACTCTCCCTCAAAGGGCGATCCTAAAGGAATCTACAACCTTCGATGATTCCTTTGCGCGATTCAAAGAATCGATTCCTGGCGCATAGGAGGTTTCCATTTTTAATTACAGAGTTTTATTTTCATTGTTATGTTATGTTTTAAAGTTTTCAGGAGTTTTTAATTATATTTTAGCCCCGGTCAACACCGGATATTTCCCATTCGTAGCAGTTTATATCAACTCTATAACCAACTTATATTAAACGGAATTAAGGCGATTCTAAATGAATCTACAACCTTCGATTCCTTTTCGCGATTCATAGAATCGATTCTTGGCGCGGTCGGGTTTAGAGTTTTAATTACACAGTTGTATTTTCATTGGGATGTAATGTTTTAAAGTTTTCAGAAGATTTTAAATGTATTTTCCCCCGGGCAACGCTGGGTATATCGAGTTTATACCACAAAGTCGTCGCCTGACAGAGTTGCGTGTCGAGGCCTAGTACCGTGCAGAGCCTCCGGCCTCGCCTAGATTGCCCAACCGGCTGAGGCTGGGTACTGGGGCCGTTACCCACCCTCCCCCCCCCACAATAATACTGTCTAATCGCTATAATTTTATTATCTACCGACCCTATAATAGTAATTGCACACATTGGGGTGGGGGGGGGGAGTGAAGAGGACGTGAAACTTTGATGAATTTACCTCAGAGTCGCGTGTTAATGCGTGCGCATATTTTTAACGGGAATTAAAAATGGCGTCCACCCCACAGCGAAGTTGTTGCTACCCGTTGCCAGGGGCAACCGCCGTGGTCCGCGCCGGTGGGCGATATTAAATAAATAAATAAAGATTTAAATAACTAAATAAAGAGACATCGCACTAAATCGATAATCGGTCCGATCTAAAGTTTAGAGACGAAAAATCAGAAATGCCTAAGTTTACCGCGGGGCCGGGGGCGTGCCCACCTGCAAAATTTAATCTCGGCGAACCCCACAGTCCGAGAGCTACATCCCCCGCAAGGGAGCGTACGCAGACGGACAGACGGACGGACAGACAGACAGTCAGACAGACAAAAAATGAATTATATAGGTTAGATGCCAACGGTTACACATGCAGCATGGGAACAACACTTTTAACTGACCAGAGAAATGTCCTCGCGGGCTTTAAGTTTGCTACTACACCATACAGAGCTGAATATCTTACTAAACAAAATACCGAGCTCACTCGTATTGCTCCATTAGGATGACACTTCACAAGCAGCGAGCAGTTGCTTGTAATTGCTTCCGGCATCTTGGCATTACTTGTTTAGGGCTTGCTACATCAATAATAATAATACAAGCAGCAGGTCTTAGTAGATTCTGATTTCATTAAATTCAGAGGACTAATAAAAATATTTTTTAATTTACTGTTTATACAGCAAATACGTTAAAATGTACAGTAAATACTGTGGGTTGTCAGCAGTGACCATCTGTTTTAAATATTTTACCAAATATGACCGACTAAGCTATTTAGCCCTTTTTTAGAAGTAATATGGCCACACATCATGTGGCGACTTATAGCAGCCACATATTCTAAACGCGTGTTTCTAAATATGGAGGGGAAAACCAGAGGACCCGGAGAAAAATCCACGCAACCACGGGGGAGAACATTAAAACTCCAAATATACAGATGTCAGGGTCGGGATCGAACCCACGACCTCCTGAATACCAGCCGAGCTAGTTAACGTATCACCATCATGGCGCCCTAAACGGTATTGAGATAACAGTACAGAAATTACCGATGTGCATTACATACAGTACACTGATTTCAATCTAGGGTATCATGAATTACAGAACTTTAAAAGAGTAATGTCAAATAACTTGTTTTGTTCCATGTATAAATTAACATTATTCATTCCTATGGATGAAATGTGCGTGCTGTAGCCATCATAAATCGACGTCTTATGTTTGAAGTCCAGTTGATGGCTCCACGAGATGGAGTCAAGGTACTCCGCGCAGTGCTCGTGAGAGTCAACGGACACACAGGCCACGATTCTTCTGCCAGTAGCCAATCAGTATGCGCCCGAGTCACTCATTGCTCACACCCCAAGTGACCTGCAATTCGACTGCTATATTTAAACGAGTGAAGAGACAACCGTATACTCCGAGTAACATTCACCCACAGTAACCGTGCAGTGCTGCAATTTGATGGCACAGCGGCTTGTCTGCTGACGTGATTATTTAAAGTGAAATAATTTGCACATTATTTTGGTGATGTTGGTGCACAGTTAACAAAAGTCAACAGTGCTGCCTTAAAATAATACAATGTATAATAATAGGCAACATTTTGGGTCATAGTCCTTCTTCATAGCACGAGAAAAGACAATATACAACTCTAATTGTGATGTACGGTGAAGAAGGGCCATAGTCCAAACGATTCTTTATTGTTTTTCGTTTTAAGGCAGGGTTGTTGACAAGTGTCTTGAGTTTTCGTAGTTTAATTTGCATTTGCTGATTATTCCAATTCCATTATTTATTGTCTTGTCTTAATGATGATCAGCCAAAGGAGATACTTTACATCCTTGCCTGGATGCCCCACGTGGTTTGATAACACGTATGAGGCAGGATAATTAATCGAGGCAACAATCGATGTTTGGGTGAAGACTTACTGCTTATGGTCCTTCTCAAAACTGTAGCTAACAAGGAACAAAATACAAGAATTGGTTTTACCCTTTCTGGAAATAAAACAGGTGTTAAGAAGTTAAAACACCAAACAGAAACATTTTGCAAGGAATCATGTCTGCATTAACCACACATACTTGTGGTGAACATGAAAACAAAACATGCTCTGGTAATATATGCATTGTCTTTGAAGCGGATTGGTCCACATCAGAGACAGCCTTCTTTAGATCGGAGTATCAAACAGTGCTAGACCAGAGAATGCAAAAGGTGAACAGCACAAAGGCAATGCACTCAGGGCATTTACAGCTCGGTATGAGCAGCTACATCATAGGACTTTTCGTGCCAGTATCAAAATATAAGAATTGTTTTTAATGCAAACATGATTTCTTGCAAAAGGTTTATGTTTGGTGTTTTAACATCTTAACACCTGTTTTATTTCCAGAAAGGGTAAAACCAATTCTTATATTTTGATACTGTCAAGAAAGGTCCCATCAAGGAACAAAATATGTACGGTCCAGTAGTCTGTATAAAGCAAAGTGAATGCGTATTTCTTGCGATGACTTGGATGAGAAACACTGACATTAATGAAGAAAATGGAAAATGCAAAGAATGTCAAGTGTGTATTATACTGAATGATGATATTGTATTCGTGAAACATTGACACACATAGACTATCACCTCCTTTTTGAGACAATTCTCAATGGGCCACCACTCTTGCAGAGTCGCTAAAGACTGAAGCTCGCAGCCAGGATTATCTTATTGCAACCTGTCAGATCGTAGTTAGGTGCCCACACAAGGAGAGGAGGCAAATATCCCCAAAGGGGACCCAAAAATGGGTTTGTTGCGATCACGGAAAAAACCTGGTGCCATACCTGCATTTGTCCTTGAAATCTTTCTTATGACACCATGCTATTTTCTGGCTAGTGGAGGAATGGCCTGTGAATCACAGAGTGACTGGTGACAGGCAGGAATCGCAGCTGTTGCTGCCAAGAATAACTTATAGCTGCTGAGTATGCATCACATAAAGCCAATCGCATAGTAACCCATAAATACACCACTTAAAAAGCACAAGATAACAGTGTAGACTTTCAAGGAGACGTAATTCGTCTTGCTGAAATACAACACCCCCTTGACTTACAGATGTTTGTTCCACTTCAGCAGAATTTAAAGTTAACATGCTTTTGTTTAACTGGGCGAAGCAAACACAAAGAGCTGTCAATCTTTAAAGAGAAAGTTGTGATAATTTTTTTTACATTCATCACGTGTTGAAAGATGTCTAAAATACACTTTTCTAAGCCCGCAAACGCGTGCGAAGATGTGAAAATATGATGTAATGTACAGTTTTCTAAAACTAGGCTTTGCGATATGTTTTCTCTTTGTAAAAGTAAGCCATTGACAACAATGAGGAATTCAATTCACGCAAGGATTGTATGAGGGAGAAACTGAAAATAGTGCAATTAAAATATATAAGAGTAGCGTCATGGATAAGACATTTCTATAATTTGATGTAAGTGTCCCATCTCTGCAGTGGACATCTTCTAGGTCAGTGGTTCTTAACCTTTACTGCAGCCTTGCACCCCTTTGGTTCTCAGTCGTTAAACATGTATAATGTTATATTCTTTGGTTCATTCAGTCACGTAGAACAAAAAAATTAACAAAAAACTGCGACGTTTCGATCGCAACACAAGCAATCGTCATCAGGAAGAAAATGTTAATAAATACATGTGGTTTGATGAAATAAAGCAATTTATACTTACGTGTCCGTGCTCCGTTTGCGTTTTCGATGAGTTACCTTATAAAATAATCTGGCCATGTCTCGCACCACCAGAAGGGGCATCTCGCACCCCTAGTGGGTGCGTGCACCCCAGGTTAAGAACCATTGCTCTCGGTGTTCCCTTCTTTGGCCGACACAACACAATATTGTTACTGGACCACCATACATCCTTTCTATCAATGTGTCATGCACAATACACCTGTGAATGATCGACGAATTCCGCTTCCTGTCTCTCAGTGTAATTCCAAACAAATGACGGCTCAAAGCGTTTTCCATCACATTTTAGCTTTTGTATTCAATTTGCTTTGTCAATGTCCATACTTGTAATGGATACGTGAGAGCAGGTAATATACACCGATAAAATATGCTCTTCTTTATGCACATTGGTATGTTGTTGCTTTCATTATGAAGTTCAGTTTTCGAAAAAAGTACTCACTCGAACCTTCTCTTTGCAGCTATCAAAGCTGAGTAGCTTGCATCGTGGGCTTGGCGGGGTGGTGTTATGCGTGTGAAGAGAATAAATACTCGGCAGAAGTTATTTTTCACTCGTTTTGCGTACACCCAAACAACCAATAACGCAACATATTAACTCCAAGTAACAGTGTCGAGTATTTCTTCTATTGGAACGAATAAGACAACAATTCACACACACACACACACCGGTAGCGTGACGAGCGTGGGGCAGGCAGGAGGTGCTTTGCCCCCCTCCCCGCGGTGTACCAAAGTTACGAGTTGAAGCCCCCGTGACAACCACCATGAGATATCTTCCCAGGTTTTTTCGGTAAAGTCACGTAGAAAGTAAAATAAAATAAAAACAAAATTCACGACGTTTCGGAGGCAACACAAGTCTCCGTCATCAGGTGGGACCGTCACAGCCAGATTAGCTGTATCAAGTGAGGCAATGATTCAAGATGTAATCCCTTAAAAGCGAGTTGAGGGGGGAGGGAGAGGGAGGGGGGAGCTCATCAGACTATGGTAGCCAATGAAAGGAACGTATCGGGAGGGAGGGGGGGCGAGGCCAAAAGGGTGGGCGATGGACGTGGAAGCGCTTGTGCGCAAGCGGCCAATTACTGCACACGCCAATACAATGGAGCGATTGTGCGTAAGCGGCCAGCCACTGCACCCGCCAACACAATGGGCAGAGAGGAGGAGGGGCGGTCTAATACACATGATAGACAAAAGAACGAAAATGATGATGGGTACAAACTTAGGGGGAGCTCATCAGACTATGGTAGCCAATGAATGGAACGTATCGGGAGGGAGGGGGGGGCGGGGGGGGGCGAGGCCAAAAGGGTGGGCGACGGACGTGGAAGCGCTTGTGCGCAAGCGGCCAATTACTGCACACGCCAACACAATGGAGAGAGAGGGGGAGGGGGGGGTCTGATACACATGATACTTTCTACGTGACTTTACCGAAAAAACCTGGGAAGATGATTCCTTGCAGTCACGAAAGCTTCAAATCTACACCATGAGATATGTTTACAACAACAGTGTAAGAGAACAAAAACTTATTTTAAACGCTGTTAACATGTATTTGTCTGGAAATGCTTTCATTTACGTTGCATGTTTTAGTTTAATTTTATTAGAACAATAAGGTAATAATGCAAAGAGGTACTACTGCAGAGCTGTAGTAGCTGTATTGTGTGCAGACTGAGCGCCCCTACAACGTTAAATGTTTGAGACTGTGAGCGTAACGACGACGGGATTATGGCAAAAGGAGCCGCGGTATCTAATAGCCTAGGTGTGACCGTGCGAGACGAATCAAATATTGGGGACCCATCTGACCGATTGCCACACCCCCTGAGCTGATGACACTACGCCACTGATACACACCGATACAGCACGGCACAGTCTTAACACATTCACTCTGCCACAGAATGCAGGTTACTTTTTTATCCTAATCCCCGGTTAATGTCTCCGCCTTGGTGTGGAAGCACACCTTGTTGCTGGATGGATTGTAGGGCATGATGGTTTTTCGTGTAATTGTCAGAAAACAAAACAAGCCCTTGACTTGGCAGCTGTCATCCTCTTCTTGGTTCTTTCGGTAAAGTCACGTAGAAGGGAAGTAATAAAATAATAAAAATAAAATATAATAAAATAATTCTCACGACGTTTCGGCCACAACGCAAGCAGCCATCCTCAGGTGGAGAACAGGTCCGTCAAGTAGACCACAACGCAAGCAGCCGTCCTCAGGTGGAGAACAGGTCCGTCAAGTAGACAGGTCCGTCAAGTAGACAGATTTAGACTCTGTCTACTTGACGGACCTGTTCTCCACCTGAGGACGGCTGCTTGCGTTGTGGCCGAAACGTCGTGAGAATTATTTTATTATGTTTAATTTTTATTATTTTATTACTTCCCTTCTGCGTGACTTTACCGAAAGAACCAAGAAGATGAATCCCTGCAGTCACGAAAGCTTTAAATCGAAATTTAGCTGTCATCCTGGTCAGAGTTCAGTAGGGGGCGCTCCAGAGTCCACTTGCACTGCATTAGTACACCCAACAATGCACGCACTGACGTGATTTCAGCAATCGGAGGTTGCGTGGTCCCAGCCATTAGCATGCAGATGCAGTCCCTCCCCCAGTCAATTGTGAGTCTGTGACAAGCTCCCGTTTGATCACAACCCTGCTACATCCGATGTATCGGAGAACACTACCTTGTCACGGTCCCTCAGGACAGTTTAACACTCCTGGTTGTACTGGGTCATGAGAAGCATCTGCCTATATTAAGCCCCCCCCCTCCCAAAAGTACCATGTACCTGTTAGCTCCATCCGTTAATCACAGCCATACTATGACACTGTTTGGAGTCATGGCCTTCTGCTGGAGTTGGCCAAAATCATCAGACGCTGATTATGTATTGTACGCCTGATCGATGCGATACTTAGAAAACATACTTTCAGGGTGCACCTCGTTGGTAAACAGCCACAAGATGAACAATGGCCTCCCTCAAGGCTCGCACCTTCACTATTTAACATACGGTATATAGGACAAGCTTGCCCAGCGCGTCTTTATAGAACGCATGCTTCGGCTATACACGGCTTACCTAGTGAGGCTGCTAAGATTCTCATCTCTGTGTCGAAAAGTACTGCCGTGAGAGTGCTCCATCTGTTGGTAGGTGTAAATGAATCGACTGTGAGAACGATTTATCAATATATATAAAATAGAAATGTGTGAATATGTGTGTCTGTTCGAAATGTTTAGCATACTTCCCAACATGCAACAAACTTGAAATTTGGCATGGGGGTAGCTTCCCGACTGTACACAATGCAAAAAGTTTAAAAATAGACTTTTGTATTTTTTGGGTGGGGGGGGGGCGCAATAATCGATATATTTTGCATGGCAAGTGAGCTGTGATGTCACATCTGTGATGTCACCCGCATGCAGAAGCGTTACGCAGTGTGCCAGCTGATGTTACGCATCCCCCCCCAACCCTCCGCGAGTCAAGTGCCATTCAAATGTGTTGCAGGTCTAAGGCGTTCTTCGCGCAGCATTGGTTTATTATTTGAGTCGTTTACTGCCGTACGCACCCTGAAAGTTGTGTGTGTCTGCAGCAAGCGCGTGTATGTGTACCTATGCACATGCGCGCGTGTGTGTGTGTGTGTGTGGGGGGGGAGCGGTAGTGTAGTGGTTAGCGCGCTGCGCTATGAACCCAAGCGACCTGAGTTCGATTCCCGCTCACGGCTACCACCGGTGATGATCATTTGAACCGGTCCTGGGCCTCCCCTAGGTCGACTCAGCCTCAAACGAGTAACTGGTGTGGTGTGTGAACATCGCCACTGGGGAGACAAAGGCGGCCGGGCATCGTGAATCCAAGTCCCGGGCGAAGCCGGGTAGTAAAGCTAGTCTATATACAGGGCGTTTTAAAAAGATGGACACGATTTGAAATCACTATATCTCTGCAACCACGAACCGCCCATGATGAAACTCTTACCACTTGAAAGGGCAGGGCATAGAGTTTCAAATGATTACCACTAGATGCCTCTCCCAGCGCACAAACAGCCTCAGTCATTAGCAAGATGGCAACCCCGCAACATTAGGCGTTTTGCGTTCTGCAATTCAGCAAGACTGAATCCGTCATTGCGGTGCAGTGTGCGTTTCATCACACAAAGCGACTTTTTTTGTGGGGATACGTCAAAGACCGTGTTTCTGTGCCACCATTAGTGACTAATCTGGAAGACCTCAAAAACAGAATCACGGCAGCGGTGACTTCAGTAGAAGAAGACACATTGAGAGGCGTTTGGGACGAATTCAACTATCATCTCGATGTTGTCCGTACAGCAGGTGGAGGGCACATAGAGCAATTATAAAATGCTAAAAACCGTTTGGAATTTTTTTAGTAATTGTTACATGTTGCCATCGTGAAATATACTGCTTTGAAATTGGGTCAATTATCTTCAAACAGGGATTCATCTTCTTGGTTCTTTCGGTAAAGTCACGTAGAAGGGAAGTAATCAAATAATAAAAATAAAACATGATAAAATAATTACGCGCACCGATCTAGATCAGTTAGACAAGACACTCTACAAATCACACTTATCTTTGAGTGCAACAATGTCCACATCGGATTGGGAACATGTAGACAAAATGACTGCCTCTTCAGCTGCCGCTATGTCGACCAAATGTAAGGACAACTTGATTTCCAAATTCAACCGCCTCTCAAACAAGAGACCAGACCCACACATTGAAAAGCTAGACGTTAACAAAGTCGGAATTAATCGCAGTAACAGTTCTATTTCTGAAGGTCTGAAATCCGTTTTAGCTAAAGGACTAAACTTTGCAGTCACACCTAGACACATACCAGTTAATGATATAATTGCCCGAGTAGATGTAGCTCTCAAGGGCACTAGTCACATTGCTGCAGACGTAGCAAGATCTGAAATCTCTGCAACCCTCAAAAACGCTAAGATGCCAGCTAGCAACATCAGCAAAGATGAGCGTTTTTAATTCGCTCAATTAAAAAAGAGGGATGACATTGTCATCCGCTCAGCCGACAAAGGCAATGCCACTGTCATCATGGACAAAATAGAATACAACAACAAAATTCAAGAACTACTCAACGATGGCAGCGATATAAATATAAAAAGAGGCCCCACCAACAGCCTCGTCACTAAAACCAACAAAATAATTTCTGATTCAACCGCATTAATTGATCAAACCAAACAGTTCTCGTTGAAATATTCTGCAGCCAGGCCACCATACGGCTTGCCAAAGATACATAAAGAAGATACACCTCTTCGTCCCATTGTCTCTACTATCAACTCCCCCACCTACAAACTGGCTCGTTTTTTGTCTGAAATCCTACGGCCTTTCACTGGAAAAACCAACCTCTGCGGTACTAAACTCTACTGACCTGGTATCGACAATCAAGGGGATTTCCCTGTCCCCAGACGACCTGCTTGTCAGTTTTGATGTGGTTTCCTTATTCACCAAAGTTCCTGTACCTGACACCATCGCAATCATTGAAGACTTGGTTCATCAAGGACTGAATACTGGGGTACCCCCCTGGTGAGACACTGCTTAACCAATACATACTTCACCTGGAATGGAACTTTTTACAAGCAAACTGAGGGCACCCCAATGGGCTCCCCTCTATCTCCGGTTGTAGCCAACGTTTTCATGGAGAAACTTGAGACTGACGCTATCCAGACTGCCACTCTACGCCCGACCTTATGGAAGAGGTACGTAGATGACACTTTTGTCATCTGGCCACATGGCCGGCCTGCTCTAGACCAATTTCTCGACCACATCAATTCCATACACCCAGCCATCAGATTCACCATGGAAGTCGAAAAAGATGGCAAGCTACCCTTTTTGGATGTCCTAATTAAAAGGAGACCTGATGGTTCAATGAGTCACTCTGTCTACAGGAAAGCCACCCATACGGATGCTTACCTAAAACCGGATTCCCACCACCATCCATCCCAGAAGAATTCCCTCATCAAGACTCTACACCATAGAGCCCAATGCATATCCGACCAGGAACACATTGCCAGTGAACTCAAACACGTACGCCAAGCTCTTAAGGCTAATGGTTACTCCGACTACACAATCCGCAAAGCCATCACTCCAACCATCAAGAAGGATCCTGTTGAGGAGCCTTTCAAGACCATCACCTTACCCTACATTGCTGGGGTCACAAAAAATATCTCCAAATTCCTGATTAAACACAAGATCCAGGTCCGATTCAACACATTACATAAAATCCGTGATCTGGTCCTGTCTGTAAAAGATGTGGTTCCAGACATACAGTACCCTGGCGTCTACAAACTAAGTTGCCTCTGTGGTAGCAGTTACATTCGAGAAACCAAACGACATGTCTCGGACCGCATCCGTAAACATAAAGCTGACTTGAAACACTGTAGGACAAACACCTCAGCCGTGGCAGATCACTGTTACAATTCAGTGGGCTCACATGATATTGACTTCTCCAAGACAGAGGTTCTCTGCAAGCCATCTGGCTACCATGAGAGATTCGTTCATGAGGCGATCCACATATACAAACACAGAGACAATTTCAACCGAGAAGATGGATTCTGGCTTAGCAATCATTGGAAGGACGTAATAAACCATTTCGGATCTTAACTGATTGTGTTCACGTTTACGGTGACTTTCAGACCGCGTTCCACTCACTGGCATTGTATTCTCCGCAGGGAATGGATTCTTTGCTCCGCTGCAAGTCTCCTACAACTACTCTCCCATTGACATATTTCGTTGCTTCCTCTTAGTATCTTTCACACGACGGTCAATGGTACAGTGTATAATAACAAATAGTATAAAATTTATATGCTTAATACAATGTACAAAGTAATATATAGTATCGTAATTGTATAGTAAATATACAGCAGTTTGATATACATTAGGGTGGGTAGAATAATACATAGTGTAATATTACAATGTGTATAGTAATACAGTAATTTAATGTTGGGTTTGTCTATGGCAGTATATAGAACGGTGTAGACTCGTGTAATATAAGAGAATAAAGTTTAGATGGAAGCATATTATATAATTTTTACGACGTAGAATTGTAATGTATTACTTACTGTTAATAACTCAGCTTATTGTAGAGTATATTTAGTATACTGATGATACTATGTAGTTTATACTTTAGTTGTTTACGTGTTGGTTTTAGTTACTGCAGCTACATACTATTAACACTCCTTCCCTTTATTAATGCTACCCCTATCCCCTCCCTTTGATGCTGCTAATCCTGCATAATGCACGGGCATAAGTAGTACTAATCACATACCTGCATTTCCCATATCCCGTCCCTTTGATGCTGCTAATCCTGCATAATGCACGGGCATAAGTAGTACTAATCACATACCTGCATTTCCCATACCCCCTCCCGTTGATGCTGCTATTCCTGCATAATGCACGGGCATAAGTAGTACTAATCGCATACCTGCATTTCCCATAAATATGCTAAATTCCTCTTGATATGCAAATTATTTTGTCAAGGCGCCCTTTCCCCCCCTTCCTACCCAGCTTAAATATATGCTCCTAGCAGGGTGCTGTTTCATTCAGACGATGTCGCCTCGACAGACCTGGTTTTGACCTGAAGACGGCTGCTTGCGCTGTGGCCGAAACGTCGTGAGAATTATTTTGTTATGTTTTATTTTTATTATTTTATTACTTCCCTTCTACGTGACTTTACCGAAAGAACCAAGAACATCTTCAAACACCCTGTATATAAAAGGGAAATTTGTGAATGTGTGTTTGTTCGAAATGCTTAGCATACTTCCTGACATGCAACAAACCTGAAATTTGGCATGTGGGTAGCTTTCAGATTAGACACAATGTAAAAAGTATAAAAATAGACTTTTGTATTTTGGGGGGCGCAATTATGGATATATTTTGCACGGAAAGTGAGCAGTGACGTCACATCTGTGATGTCACCCGCATGCAGCAGCGTTACGCAGTGTGCCTGCTGACGTCACGCATTCGCCCCCAACCCTCCGCGTAGGCCGTGTATCCCGCACAAATGCGCGGCATAGCTGTCTCGATTTTATAAGTCAACGCGACAATTTTCAGCTCGCTCTTAAATATAAAGCAGAACACACATCTGTTTGTGTGAAGCAGAAAAAACTCTCGAACACTGCGCTCTGACGTCATGAAATTTACACAGCTGACACTGTCTGGAATTTGTATGGGAAAACGACAATTTTCAGCTCACACGTCATTTCCTTCCCGAGCTGCCTAAATCGTTTAGCATACTTCCCAACATGCTACAAACTTGACATTTGGCATGTGGGAAGCTTCCAGACTGTACGCAATGCAAAAAGTATAAAAATAGACTTTTGTATTTTTAAGGGGGGGGGGGGGGGCGCAATAATGGATATATTTTGCACGGCAAGTGAGCGGTGGCGTCACATCTGTGATGTCAAGTTTCACGCATCCCCCCCAACCCTCCGCGTAGGCCATGTATTAATCCAAGACAAGAATCCAAGTCTCGGGCGAAGCCGGGTAGTAAAGCTAGTTTACCATATTTGTTTTTGTGTGTGTATGTGTAACGGGTTCCGGAGACACTTGTAGAGGTAACTTCTACATTACGATCCAACACTCCAACACTCCAACAGTCCAACAGTCCACCTACTCTGTTACAGCCTAGGTACACAGCCTAGGTACACAGCCTAGATACACTACTCTGGCTACGCTCTGGAACTCGCCCTCACAAGGACGTAGAGTCCGGAGTTCCAGAGTCCCACCACTGGCTCTCACAGCGTCCCAGGGTCCTCAGATGGCTGGTCTTGGGTCTTGAGCTACGACTGCCCTGATCGTCCAGGGAGCTCCCCTTTTATGCCTAGTCCCCAACGAGGGGTGGGGCCGTGTGCGCCCCCAGATATTCTACAGAGCACACACAGCCCCCCCCCCCCCCTTTGGCGGTGCCAAGCGGCTTAAACGCCTGGGCCACCCGGGAACCCAACGCCTGGCGCCAAGAGGCTTAAGCGTCTGCTCCGCCTGGGAACCCAGCGCCTGGCGCCAAAAGGCTTAAGCGCCTTTCCCGCCCATGGTCCCAGAGCCCCCAGCAGCCCCTCCCTTATTATGTCACTACATATGTTTTTTGTGTTTGATAATATAACACACTCGGGACGCACAACGACAAGTTCACACATTGCCACACGCATTTAGCCGTCCAGTCGTTGAGGACAGTCCTCTGGATGCCTCAATGGGGATCCGTTCACGTTCAAGTGATAGTGTTAGGGGCGAGCATCGAGCTGGGAATTCAGTATTAGGGGCGAAAGGTTGGACGTGAGTGCCATAGTGCGGGAATAATAATGGAGACGGGGTTTTCGTGTTGAATTGAAATTGTAAACTAAAGAGAGTACACACAAGAAATGGAGAGCGACTTGGCATCTTTTAGTACAATAATTAGTATGTGAAATCGTGTAGAATTCAACAGGGGGAGGGGCTGATAATTTCTGACCCAGGAACGGCAACCCTATTTTTCCGATAAGGTTTATGATTTGTTGAATGTGGTTTTGCTCAACACGGCATTTTTCTGGACCATAATCCCTGCGTTCAGCGAGGTCTGCCTTTATATGTTAGTGACCTGCCATGTACACCATCTCACATGTTCATGTATGCAGGTGAAATAGCCCTTGCTGCACAGGGCACACACCTTGAGAACACTGCCAGAACGTAAACAGCTGATCTAACTTTATTGGAGGCATATTTCCGTCATTGGAGACTCTGACCAAATCCCTCCGAAACCACAAGCACGTGCCACCTGAACAAACACGCAGCAGATGCCACCCTTGATGTGTCCTTCTGTGGGCGCCAAGTGTGCTATGACCCTACTCCAAGATATCTATGGGTTATCATGAATAGAAGACTGAACGTCAAGCCCCACATAAAACAGATATGTGAAAAGACCAAACCAAGAATTTCCCTGCCATAGAAACTTTCAGGAATGACCTGGGGTGCCTCAGCTGATGTGCTGCGAACCGACATCCTATTACTGACATATTCAGTGGCTTAGTACTGCGTTCCAGCCTGGTCCGGGAGGTTGTACATACAACTTCCAGATGCACAGTTTAAATAATGCAATGCGCATCACAGCCGCACGACTGAAACCAACACCACTCACCTGGCTCCCTGTTCGTGCGGAGATTCTGCTTCCAATATCCGCAGAAACAACCACCTACCCATCAATCAATACCTCAACAATGTACCGCGCCGCAGACTCAAGTTCCAATCTCCCTTCTGGAATTTTGCTGTCACCATCCTAGAATCTAGCCCAGATTTGTAAGAATGCTGGCAAACAGAATGGAATGTGGACGTCCATAATAAACACCACACTCGAGATCCAAACATCACACCTCCAGCAGCATACGACATTCCATCTCAAAACTGGAATATTAAAGACAAGCCACAGTGCGATTGTGGTCATGCAACCCCAAATGTGGACAACCACTGTAGTCTGCCCTCTTTAAACAGAGAAATAGCAAAGCTACATGAAGTATCTCCTGAAGCCCTCTCGTGGCTAGCAGACCTTGGAGATTGGCATTTAGCTCCTGAACATATTGCCATATACAATAATAGAATATATTATCTGGTTCTTTCGGTAAGTCACGTAGAATATACATTTGAATGAGTGAAAAAAACATTTTCAAATAATTAACTTTCACATGCTACTCTTCCAGGTTTACTCTTGATCCTAAAATGGTGATAAACTGTGGGGTCTGATCCAATGTCATGTTTTAATCACGAATCAATTACACTCCAACGTTTATTATTTCCCCAGAGGTATAATTAGGGAAAGTAACATACAACCTATTATTGTTCAGAGCATTGGCTCTGAAAATGTTGCACTTGATCCTCCCCACAGTTTGTATCTGTATGTTTACAAATATTTTCAATTCAAATGCAAATAAGATAATTATACATAATCCGCATCTGTTGATTCCTGCACATGGGCAGTACAACATAGGGAGGCACTATAATTAGATTTTCTGACAACCCGATTTGTGCGATGTGTTACATAGTCATCATCAATGATCAATCCACCGCTGGATGAAGGCCTCCCCGAACAAGTTGTCCTGTTTTTTTGGTGGGTCCAAGAGGTTTCTCTCGTTCCTTACTGCGAAGGCAGAGCTTCAAATGTGACGCAGCTGGAACTTCCTTTTCTTTTGAGAAATTGGGATGTGATTTTTTTCTTCTTCTTGATTTGCATAAAGTAATGCCATTTACCTTTAAGACTCCCATCTCTGTCATGAATTATGGTTTCATACACTGTATTACCCTCAGGGCGAATTGCCAATGGTCTACCTTTTTACTGCTTTCTTGCTCTCATTTCTTGCTTTGACGTCTACAATCATTTTGCGTTGTGCTCTGTCATTTATTTTCGCATTCTTTCTCTAAGTATACGTTGTTTTACCAATATTGTGTATTGAATCTTTCACATCTCACATTCATATTTGTATCACTCTCTTTTCCTTCATGTCGTTTGTGGTTTCAGACAATTTTTTTGATTTGTAAATATTTTCCCCACTTGCAAATAATTAATGTAACAACATTTTTTTGGTTCCTGGGTAGTGTTATTTCCTAATTGCTTATGCCTCAAAAGTACAGAAAATGGCTATTATTCCCCACAAACTTTATCCATTACAGTACAATGCTAATGAATACATATTTGAAAGTGGAAATATCCATTTCATCATGTTAATCCTCTAGGGTATTTAATTTGTTGCTTAGAGTAAGCTAAAATCAGATACCTGCTGCCCTGTTAATGGTCTTTGATTTTTCTGTATATGCTTTGCTCTCTGTTTGGCTATGTTTTAGTGCAACTCCCATGCATTGCGCAAGCATTTTGATCACTTGCTGTGTTTATATTGTTGAAGACATATAGTAACACCTCTGAAATCTGGACTAGTGTGAGGAGAACCATTCTAGTTTTACGAGGGCATCTGGGATTTTGCAAATAATAAAATGGCGACATTACTTAATTTAATTTTCCACGTACTGTAATTAGCATCGATGGCTTTCCTTAGGACTGAATCACAATTAACTACAGTATATTTCCAATTTTACATTTACGTGTCAAAACTATTAATCAATCACGACTGTAAAGTCTAATCTGAGTCACTCACAACCACATAGCCATCCTGCGTTACTCATTAATACTCTTATGATAATGTAACAATGCTTGGCAAAGTGGTTTTATAAATTGATTTAATCCGTTGATTGGACATAGCGGAGTCTTCTTACAGCACTGCAGAGTATTTACAAAGTTACTTTGAAGGTCTACCTTTTTTACAATGCAATAAATTATGAAGAAGATTAATTAACCGCAGTAGTGTATATGAAAGAAAACAAATAATTGAAACGTATTTATGGTTAGTATGTTTATTTCCCCCCCCAAAATCGATATAATCTACTCAGTGGCAATATGTACTTAAAAATAATTTACAGCTAGCCTTTGTAAAGTTTAAATTTGGAACCACGAGAGCGATATCATGACGAGCCGTCCGAGTCCACCCTCTCTCTGAGTCCATTGAGGAGCATCAGCAGCCTGCCACTCGTCACGACGCTGCACGCCCAGTATGTTTACGTACATATATTTTTAGTTGCAAATCAACTCTATGCTTACTTGACTTTTTGCCAGTTTCTTTGTCTGGTACTTTGTGGTTCTTTATGTGTGGTAAGTGTAACATTTGACGTTTCATTACTTTATTTCAAAATTATACGGTAATTTGTTTATCTCATCTTAAATAAAGTTGTTCAGGAGTGGACCATTTTGGGGCTGAAACGTATCTCCGCTTATAACATGGGGGTGGGAGGGAGTCAATGGGAAAACAACGATAGTTTAACGGGCGTTCGCTTACCGAGCAATTTTCGAAATATTAAACATACCAGGTTTATCAAAATCTGTTAATATTTTGCAGGTTAATCGCTACGTATATTCATTGTCAATCGATCCATAGATCGAGTAATTCAATTTTCACGTGACACACCCCTTTTTTTGATTGGCTAATATCTGCATGATCGGTGATTCCATTGCAGTTCGTGTTTATTGTATCGTAGCGCTGTAATAGGATAAAATCGTACACCCGACAAAATCAACAATCAGAGATTTGCCCATATATGGAAGTGGGCGTGGCTTTGACCGAAGGGGCGTGTATTTGCCTATATATGGCACTGCGGACCGTGTATCGAGATTAAATGTATCGATTCCGCTCAGTCGATTCATATTAAAAAAAAACATAAAAAATACAATACCGGTTAATCGTAATTTGCGAGTTAATCGCTGTGTCGATTCCTTACCAATCGATCTATGGATTGAGTAATGATGTGACTCGCCCCCTTCATTTGATTGGCTAATATCAGCGGTATCGGCGCTTTAGTCGCAGTCCGCTTTTATTGCGCCTCCACGCCTGCCAATGATGACCCCCGGGAGGAAGAGGGGGAGGGTGGGCTCTGAGCCCCTCCTCCTACTAACCACCCCCTTCCTCCATCATCTCATTATCATCATCGTTAATATTAAAGGTATGTAAAGTTAATGTAATGTTAATTTATATTTTATTATGTTATTGTCTAGTGTATTGTATTTTATTTGGTGTTTTGTGACTAAACAGGCAAGTTAGTTAAGCCGTGACGGCTCTGACCATGGCCGTGGTTCCCCTAACCCTCTATTTACCATAGGCGCTGTAGTTCACTAACCGCAGATTTCGCTTACAGGGGCATTTCCAGGAACGAAATCCCCGCGGTTGGCGAGGGATGACCTATTTACATTTAATTTTCTGATTCGTTTTACTCTTTTTCTGCAATCTATTCTGGCATACCCAAGTCCAGTTTTGAGAGGTATAACTGTATATGCTACATAGCATAAAGTGTGTAGTCATATATTTGTCATTGTTACAAGAAAGTGGCACGGATTGCGACATACACATCTCTCACCTTCGTGGTTTCCCCGCAGCTCCGCGACTGCGGTTCCATGTGAGACCAGCCCGCTTCTAGAGGTCGCGTTTTGTGGCGCGGATTACTGAGAGTGCTCACAAACCGCCAGCAAATCCGTGCATTGTAAGGCTTCGCGGATTGTTGGATCGCGATTTGTTGCCATTTACGCCATATACTGTGATTGCTTGACAATTTGTTTAAAGTATCCACGAACGTTTAGGATGGGGATGATACCAGGAGTTTGCTGTAAGAATTCCCAGAAGTATAGTTTTGCTCAGCACAAGTTTTCTTCAAGATACCTTAGTGCTATTGCCGGTAAACTTCAGGTTCATACATAGCATGGTGAAGCAATACAAATAATAACAAATAATAACTGAAAATATTATTTCGATTTAAAGCTTTCGTGACTGCAGGGATTCATCTTCTTGGTTCGTACTGCCATCAGTAGATAACTGAGGCTCAAGGCCAGCATCTCAAGAGTATTGTTTCAGACCAGAAACCAGAATATTTTATTTCAAAAAGTCATATATACTATGAGATCTCTTTTACCAGTGGCAAAATATAATGGTAGGTTTTTACCCTTTTAACTGGTACAAAACTGACACCTTTATTCAAGGCATCATGTTTGCAATGACCACAACACAAGTAGTCAATAAAGCAAACAAAAAGAAGCAACTCTGATAAGGATAATAATATGCACTGTCCTTGAAGTTGATTGGCCCACACCCGAGACGGCTTTCTTTAGAGCCTAGTCCCCATTGGTGTAGGGCCAGATGACACCAGAAGGCGTACAACTCAAAAACAGTGCAATATCAGAGTATTGAGAGTTCGGGGTAAACATTTACACTATGAGATCTCTTTTACCAGTGGCAAAATATAATGGTAGGTTTTTACCCTTTTAACTGGTACAAAACTGACACCTTTATTCAAGGCATCATGTTTGCAATGACCACAACACAAGTAGTCAATAAAGCAAACAAAAAGAAGCAACTCTGATAAGGATAATAATATGCACTGTCCTTGAAGTTGATTGGCCCACACCCGAGACGGCTTTCTTTAGAGCCTAGTCCCCATTGGTGTAGGGCCAGATGACACCAGAAGGCGTACAACTCAAAAACAGTGCAATATCAGAGTATTGAGAGTTCGGGGTAAACATTTACACTATGAGATCTCTTTTACCAGTGGCAAAATATAATGGTAGGTTTTTACCCTTTTAACTGGTACAAAACTGACACCTTTATTCAAGGCATCATGTTTGCAATGACCACAACACAAGTAGTCAATAAAGCAAACAAAAAGAAGCAACTCTGATAAGGATAATAATATGCACTGTCCTTGAAGTTGATTGGCCCACACCCGAGACGGCTTTCTTTAGAGCCTAGTCCCCATTGGTGTAGGGCCAGATGACACCAGAAGGCGTACAACTCAAAAACAGTGCAATATCAGAGTATTGAGAGTTCGGGGTAAACATTTACACTATGAGATCTCTTTTACCAGTGGCAAAATATAATGGTAGGTTTTTACCCTTTTAACTGGTACAAAACTGACACCTTTATTCAAGGCATCATGTTTGCAATGACCACAACACAAGTAGTCAATAAAGCAAACAAAAAGAAGCAACTCTGATAAGGATAATAATATGCACTGTCCTTGAAGTTGATTGGCCCACACCCGAGACGGCTTTCTTTAGAGCCTAGTCCCCATTGGTGTAGGGCCAGATGACACCAGAAGGCGTACAACTCAAAAACAGTGCAATATCAGAGTATTGAGAGTTCGGGGTAAACATTTACACTATGAGATCTCTTTTACCAGTGGCAAAATATAATGGTAGGTTTTTACCCTTTTAACTGGTACAAAACTGACACCTTTATTCAAGGCATCATGTTTGCAATGACCACAACACAAGTAGTCAATAAAGCAAACAAAAAGAAGCAACTCTGATAAGGATAATAATATGCACTGTCCTTGAAGTTGATTGGCCCACACCCGAGACGGCTTTCTTTAGAGCCTAGTCCCCATTGGTGTAGGGCCAGATGACACCAGAAGGCGTACAACTCAAAAACAGTGCAATATCAGAGTATTGAGAGTTCGGGGTAAACATTTACACTATGAGATCTCTTTTACCAGTGGCAAAATATAATGGTAGGTTTTTACCCTTTTAACTGGTACAAAACTGACACCTTTATTCAAGGCATCATGTTTGCAATGACCACAACACAAGTAGTCAATAAAGCAAACAAAAAGAAGCAACTCTGATAAGGATAATAATATGCACTGTCCTTGAAGTTGATTGGCCCACACCCGAGACGGCTTTCTTTAGAGCCTAGTCCCCATTGGTGTAGGGCCAGATGACACCAGAAGGCGTACAACTCAAAAACAGTGCAATATCAGAGTATTGAGAGTTCGGGGTAAACATTTACACTATGAGATCTCTTTTACCAGTGGCAAAATATAATGGTAGGTTTTTACCCTTTTAACTGGTACAAAACTGACACCTTTATTCAAGGCATCATGTTTGCAATGACCACAACACAAGTAGTCAATAAAGCAAACAAAAAAGAAGCAACTCTGATAAGGATAATAATATGCACTGTCCTTGAAGTTGATTGGCCCACACCCGAGACGGCTTTCTTTAGAGCCTAGTCCCCATTGGTGTAGGGCCAGATGACACCAGAAGGCGTACAACTCAAAAACAGTGCAATATCAGAGTATTGAGAGTTCGGGGTAAACATTTACACTATGAGATCTCTTTTACCAGTGGCAAAATATAATGGTAGGTTTTTACCCTTTTAACTGGTACAAAACTGACACCTTTATTCAAGGCATCATGTTTGCAATGACCACAACACAAGTAGTCAATAAAGCAAACAAAAAAGAAGCAACTCTGATAAGGATAATAATATGCACTGTCCTTGAAGTTGATTGGCCCACACCCGAGACGGCTTTCTTTAGAGCCTAGTCCCCATTGGTGTAGGGCCAGATGACACCAGAAGGCGTACAACTCAAAAACAGTGCAATATCAGAGTATTGAGAGTTCGGGGTAAACATTTACACTATGAGATCTCTTTTACCAGTGGCAAAATATAATGGTAGGTTTTTACCCTTTTAACTGGTACAAAACTGACACCTTTATTCAAGGCATCATGTTTGCAATGACCACAACACAAGTAGTCAATAAAGCAAACAAAAAGAAGCAACTCTGATAAGGATAATAATATGCACTGTCCTTGAAGTTGATTGGCCCACACCCGAGACGGCTTTCTTTAGAGCCTAGTCCCCATTGGTGTAGGGCCAGATGACACCAGAAGGCGTACAACTCAAAAACAGTGCAATATCAGAGTATTGAGAGTTCGGGGTAAACATTTACACTATGAGATCTCTTTTACCAGTGGCAAAATATAATGGTAGGTTTTTACCCTTTTAACTGGTACAAAACTGACACCTTTATTCAAGGCATCATGTTTGCAATGACCACAACACAAGTAGTCAATAAAGCAAACAAAAAGAAGCAACTCTGATAAGGATAATAATATGCACTGTCCTTGAAGTTGATTGGCCCACACCCGAGACGGCTTTCTTTAGAGCCTAGTCCCCATTGGTGTAGGGCCAGATGACACCAGAAGGCGTACAACTCAAAAAATGTTTACCCCGAACTCTCAATACTCTGATATTGCACTGTTTTTGAGTTGTACGCCTTCTGGTGTCATCTGGCCCTACACCAATGGGGACTAGGCTCTAAAGAAAGCCGTCTCGGGTGTGGGCCAATCAACTTCAAGGACAGTGCATATTATTATCCTTATCAGAGTTGCTTCTTTTTGTTTGCTTTATTGACTACTTGTGTTGTGGTCATTGCAAACATGATGCCTTGAATAAAGGTGTCAGTTTTGTACCAGTTAAAAGGGTAAAAACCTACCATTATATTTTGCCACTGGTAAAAGAGATCTCATAGTGTAAATGTTTACCCCGAACTCTCAATACTCTGATATTGCACTGTTTTTGAGTTGTACGCCTTCTGGTGTCATCTGGCCCTACACCAATGGGGACTAGGCTCTAAAGAAAGCCGTCTCGGGTGTGGGCCAATCAACTTCAAGGACAGTGCATATTATTATCCTTATCAGAGTTGCTTCTTTTTGTTTGCTTTATTGACTACTTGTGTTGTGGTCATTGCAAACATGATGCCTTGAATAAAGGTGTCAGTTTTGTACCAGTTAAAAGGGTAAAAACCTACCATTATATTTTGCCACTGGTAAAAGAGATCTCATAGTGTAAATGTTTACCCCGAACTCTCAATACTCTGATATTGCACTGTTTTTGAGTTGTACGCCTTCTGGTGTCATCTGGCCCTACACCAATGGGGACTAGGCTCTAAAGAAAGCCGTCTCGGGTGTGGGCCAATCAACTTCAAGGACAGTGCATATTATTATCCTTATCAGAGTTGCTTCTTTTTGTTTGCTTTATTGACTACTTGTGTTGTGGTCATTGCAAACATGATGCCTTGAATAAAGGTGTCAGTTTTGTACCAGTTAAAAGGGTAAAAACCTACCATTATATTTTGCCACTGGTAAAAGAGATCTCATAGTGTAAATGTTTACCCCGAACTCTCAATACTCTGATATTGCACTGTTTTTGAGTTGTACGCCTTCTGGTGTCATCTGGCCCTACACCAATGGGGACTAGGCTCTAAAGAAAGCCGTCTCGGGTGTGGGCCAATCAACTTCAAGGACAGTGCATATTATTATCCTTATCAGAGTTGCTTCTTTTTGTTTGCTTTATTGACTACTTGTGTTGTGGTCATTGCAAACATGATGCCTTGAATAAAGGTGTCAGTTTTGTACCAGTTAAAAGGGTAAAAACCTACCATTATATTTTGCCACTGGTAAAAGAGATCTCATAGTGTAAATGTTTACCCCGAACTCTCAATACTCTGATATTGCACTGTTTTTGAGTTGTACGCCTTCTGGTGTCATCTGGCCCTACACCAATGGGGACTAGGCTCTAAAGAAAGCCGTCTCGGGTGTGGGCCAATCAACTTCAAGGACAGTGCATATTATTATCCTTATCAGAGTTGCTTCTTTTTTGTTTGCTTTATTGACTACTTGTGTTGTGGTCATTGCAAACATGATGCCTTGAATAAAGGTGTCAGTTTTGTACCAGTTAAAAGGGTAAAAACCTACCATTATATTTTGCCACTGGTAAAAGAGATCTCATAGTGTAAATGTTTACCCCGAACTCTCAATACTCTGATATTGCACTGTTTTTGAGTTGTACGCCTTCTGGTGTCATCTGGCCCTACACCAATGGGGACTAGGCTCTAAAGAAAGCCGTCTCGGGTGTGGGCCAATCAACTTCAAGGACAGTGCATATTATTATCCTTATCAGAGTTGCTTCTTTTTGTTTGCTTTATTGACTACTTGTGTTGTGGTCATTGCAAACATGATGCCTTGAATAAAGGTGTCAGTTTTGTACCAGTTAAAAGGGTAAAAACCTACCATTATATTTTGCCACTGGTAAAAGAGATCTCATAGTGTAAATGTTTACCCCGAACTCTCAATACTCTGATATTGCACTGTTTTTGAGTTGTACGCCTTCTGGTGTCATCTGGCCCTACACCAATGGGGACTAGGCTCTAAAGAAAGCCGTCTCGGGTGTGGGCCAATCAACTTCAAGGACAGTGCATATTATTATCCTTATCAGAGTTGCTTCTTTTTGTTTGCTTTATTGACTACTTGTGTTGTGGTCATTGCAAACATGATGCCTTGAATAAAGGTGTCAGTTTTGTACCAGTTAAAAGGGTAAAAACCTACCATTATATTTTGCCACTGGTAAAAGAGATCTCATAGTGTAAATGTTTACCCCGAACTCTCAATACTCTGATATTGCACTGTTTTTGAGTTGTACGCCTTCTGGTGTCATCTGGCCCTACACCAATGGGGACTAGGCTCTAAAGAAAGCCGTCTCGGGTGTGGGCCAATCAACTTCAAGGACAGTGCATATTATTATCCTTATCAGAGTTGCTTCTTTTTGTTTGCTTTATTGACTACTTGTGTTGTGGTCATTGCAAACATGATGCCTTGAATAAAGGTGTCAGTTTTGTACCAGTTAAAAGGGTAAAAACCTACCATTATATTTTGCCACTGGTAAAAGAGATCTCATAGTGTAAATGTTTACCCCGAACTCTCAATACTCTGATATTGCACTGTTTTTGAGTTGTACGCCTTCTGGTGTCATCTGGCCCTACACCAATGGGGACTAGGCTCTAAAGAAAGCCGTCTCGGGTGTGGGCCAATCAACTTCAAGGACAGTGCATATTATTATCCTTATCAGAGTTGCTTCTTTTTGTTTGCTTTATTGACTACTTGTGTTGTGGTCATTGCAAACATGATGCCTTGAATAAAGGTGTCAGTTTTGTACCAGTTAAAAGGGTAAAAACCTACCATTAAAGTCATATATGTTTAAAAAAGTATGCAATCCCAGTAGGTATAAAGTATATGATACTGTTTTGTCATGTTATGTTTAAATTTTTTTTTACTTCTGATCCCTTTCCATGTGTTGCAGCCAGGACGATAGCGTGACAAGTTACCATCACTCTTGCAAGCCTACTGGAGAGTCGGCTGAATCCTTGACATCAGAAACGTAACTATTTTACTAAGCATTTCACGATTACAATGCAAGAAAAAAATGGGCTCAGCAATGTGTATCTAAAGCAGAAGTACAAAAATTGATCATATTCGACAGGCAGACCTCGCTCAGCGCTCAAGATGCATTCTTGGAGAAGTGAGCGCTTATCAAATCAGTGCTCAAAGGGGTCATTATACCATTGTACACATGGGGATGCGTTCCCGACAGCGTTATATCTTTCGTATGAGCAATATATTAAGGGCTTCATTGGGGTATCAGTAATAGCGCTAATAATACAGATGTTAAACTACATTTCATGAATATAAAAAGTATTATTCCATCAGCATTACGTGCTGTACTCACAAGTGCATTCTACTGTACTCTACTGCGCTCCCAATCCGAGTTTTAGTGATGCCCTCAGCCAAAATTTCTGTGGTTAGGTTTATTTTAGGTGGAGCCTGAGACTCTATCCTGGTCTCGTGAGTCCCCACCTGGCTAAATGCACTGTAATAACATTGAAAAAAAAAGACATGGATTAAAAAAAAGAAATCGTGGCCACGAATAATGATTATCAAATCGTGGGGGGTGGGGTCTGGTTGGCTTAGAGCTGTGCGTCGCTCTCATTGGCTGAGCGAATGATGGGGGCGGGGACATTTTCTCGGCCACCGCTGCATGTTCCCACTTGTAAGTGCGATATAGGTGTTTTTATTTGAATTTTTTTTAGTAAAATGTTTCTCCAGGACAAAGAGCGCTATGACGAATCAGCATTATACTGGGTCACGCTAAGCGAGGTCTGCCTGTATTTTTTAAAAACAAGTTTTGCTGGCTGGCTTCCTGCCTGGACATCTGGCTGCCTTGAATGCCACCCCCAATCTGCGTGCTGACGTCATGCCTTCCCCTCACCCACCTTAACCCCGAATAGGCTATGCTACTTTACAGTGTAATGTATTAGCCATACATGTTTTCTGGCTGGGGTGGAGGGAGGGACGGTAACGTTCCAAGGACCTGCAGACTGATACTATTTACAAATATAAACATTTGTGTATATTCATACACTTATTTTGTTTGTAAAATTAATATTTTCTAATTTGATGGAACTTGAATGTTATCTATCATCATAATCACTAGTAGTAATATATATCCACTGCTGAAAGGACTTTGCATGTACAAACTGTTGCTCACAGCCACACTCGTCCACGCAGTTGTCCTGCTATCATCGGAGCTTTCCACTGTTGTTGTCCCTTCTACACTTGCTACTTCGAGGTATTTCAATATAGTTACATTACATCTATTGCGGTTACTTTTTCAGACCAAGTCGGAGTCCAGTTTGTTGGATATAACGTGGTGAATGTGTGGTGTTGTACTCACACGGACACTCTTAACTTTTCACCTGTGTCACTTTATTTACCTTGCATCCAGTGTGGATGCTCCTCACTTACACTAACACACACACCCTTGTTCCGAACTTTCCGACTTCCCCCTACTCACCACCGCGCACAAAGTGCACGGTAACCACCCTGTGTCCCCCACTCTCTCTTTCACTCTATACTCTACTATCCTGTCCTGCTTCCCTCACACCTCCGCCCTCGTCCGTGCCCCCAGCAGGAGATCAGCCAACACTGCTGGGGAGGACGAGGTGAGGAGGGCGAGGTCCCTGGCGTCTTATCCCCGACTCTTGTGTTTTTCACCTCTTGAGCACCAACCCCGTGTTGCTCCGCACACTCCCTTATATATCCCTTCTCATTTGGAGTCCTCACTTACCCCTCATTAAGCTACCGCCTCCACGGCATCTCCCAATTATCCCTCCATCTCCCGCCTCTCTGGCGCCTACACCATGCCCTAACGCTCACACCTGCTCATCCCCAAATGCACCCACTCAATCTATGCTTCGCCCCCTAATTGCTGCCACGCCACTCCAGTGTTACCTCGCGCGTTATTCACGAAAAATGTGTAGTGTGTTTAAATATTACTCGCACCGACACGTAACAAGTCACCTGCTTACACTTTATTCACCTATTATTTCACTAGTTGTAGGCACTCCTATAACTATCTGTATGGTAATTTATGTCCAACTTCTCCCCACTCCTATCTACTTTGCACCTCACTTATCCTGCTCTCAGCGACTCCGTACACAGCGTCTCCGCACACAGCGTGGTCGCACACAGCATCTCCGCACACAGCGTCTTCGCATACAGCATCTCCGTACACAGCATTTCCGCACACAGCAGCTTCGCACACAGCGTCTTCGCACACAGCGTCTCCGCACACAGCAGCTTCGCGCACAGCAGTTTCGCACCCAGCAACTCTACATCTCCACCGTTCCCCTCACCTACACTCCCTCAGACCCGCTCACCCGTCTGTCCCGGGCGGGGGGATCAGCCAATACCTGCCCGGCGACGCGTGAGGGTTGAGGTCCCGTTGATGGTTGGAGCGGCAGTGGAGAGATGTTTTCGCTCTTGTCCCCGGCAACAACAACTCCCTCTTTGCTCACGCACACAGCCTTATATCGCTCTGCTAATTATCTGAGACTTCCCGTGCATCTCTTTAGCTCTCACCTGACTGGCGCCAGCTGTCACAATAATCACCTTATCATCGCCCCCCATCTCCTGTCTCCCTGGCAACACCCTCCGGCCTCAACGTGCACACCCGGTCGAACATGATTGCACCTGCTTTGCCCCTTAACAACTGGCAGTTTGTCTGCGCAAACCTAACATTGCACACGTGCACAAGTTTGCCCTCAGTTGCCCTTGGTTACCTGTGCGCATCGCGTATTTCACTCCTCTACATCATCCCCCTCCCACGAATAAAAACGCAGCTGTCCCAGCTGTCAATATATACAAACATGCGCATATGTGTTGTGACCGACCCATGACTAATGTAATCGTAAGCAGTGACCGTGGAAGAACAACGAACAACAACAATAAACAGTAACAAAGGAAATGTGATGGCGTGAACAAACCATCCTAATTAACAAGAAGTGACGTATCGCGAGCGAGTGTGTGCGGCAGGACCGCACTCGTGGGTAGAGACGGTTCCACTCGGGCATGATGAATGGTCCGCTGCAGGAGTCCTCATTGCTCTGTCCGTGGCCATTAGCCTCTCCGGTCCTGTCGGTGGTACAGAACAATTCTCCTCACGTCCCGATTCCTCAGACGTGGCGGTCGGCGCGCTGGACACATCGGACATTGGCTGCAAGGGACGTGAAGATTAAGCGACAGTACCGGGCGAGACGTATCTTTCTAACCGCGACGGATGCACGAACCAGCGCCGCTGGCCCAACCGAATATGCACGCACTGCGGCCGCCGGACCTCAATGACCTCGATTGGTCCTTGCCAAGGACGGTACAGTTTTGGGGACGTGCCTACGGGCACTTGAGGGAAATGCAACCACGCCATTTCCCCCTCTTTCCAAGACACCCCCGACCCTCCCTGTCCCCACAGCCGCTCGTTCCCGGCCTGCCTGTGGGCTGAGTTGCTCCTAGCGGCCTCGCGGGCCAACCACATCTGCTCAAGCGTTTGCGACATGGGGTTCGGCACTACCGACCCCTTCCGAGAAGGGCACAATCCCTACTGAACCTGCACCGGGGGTTCGGGCTCCCTCCCATATATTAAATAGAACGGTGAGAATCCCATCGAGGCATGAGGAGCTAGTCTGTAAGCAGCAAGGACCCCTGCAATGTGAAGATCCCAGTCCAACTGGCCCATGGTCACTTGCTGGCATAGCATGGCAGTGAGGGTCCTGTATAACTGCTCGACCATCCCATCCGTCTGTGCATGATACAGTGAGGTGCGTATCTTCCGCATGCCCAGAGAATCACACACCTCCTGGAGCAACTTGAAACAGAAATTCCTGCCCTGATCCATGAGGAGTTGCTCAGGGGCCCCCTTATTAAGGTCATAGCCATATAAAAAGGTGTCGGCTATAGACGCAGCCGATTGGTCAACCAGAGGCCAGACCATCGGCCAACGGGTTAGATATTCAACCCCAAACGAGGAGGTACTTGTGTTCTCTCTTGGAGACTGGAAAGGGCCCCAAATTGCAAGGGCCATCAATTCATTCATCCGTGACAAATGATGGACTGTAATGGGATCTGCGGTCGCAGGGCAGGAGATTTCCGACGCACACAATCAGCACAACCTTTAATCAGGAGGAGTACATCGGCTTCAATTTCGGGCCAGTAAAAGTCCTTTTTCAGCATCATCAACGTTTTATGAACACCCAGATGCATCAATTTCTCATGAATGCCTTTAGTAAGTTTACCCCGAAGGACCGCAGGTACGACCAAATAATAACGCTGAAACTCCCCTTCCCAATGCATGAGTCTCTCACGCATCATGGTCAAGATTCAGGACAGAATCGCGTGGCGACTGAGCGCCTACATCGCACGTTGTCCCGGCCGCCGCCAGCACCGCGGGTGCACCCTCTTGCACTGGCTTACATCTTGACGCCCCTGAGGCACACGTGCACGCGACATGTAGCGGCAAGCGGGACAAGGCATCAGCATTGACGTGCCGAGTGTCTTTCCTCTGCACTACTGTGAATGAAAATCCATGGAGGAGTTTGAGCTATCGGGACAACTGCCCGGACGGCTGATCGATGCGCAGGGAGTACTGGAGGGCCGCATGGTCCATATGGACGACAAAGTCCCATCCATACAAATATGGACGATAGAGCTGGATGAAATGGACCATGGCCAGTAACTCCCTGCGCGTGATGCAATAGCGCTGTTCACCAGCAGACAGGACTTGACTGCCGTAAGCCACTACCCTCTTTGTGCCCTCGACAAGCTGGGAAAGGACTGCCCCGACGCCCGTATCGCTGGCGTCTGTGTCCAATATGAAGGGCCTTGTAAAATCGGGATATGCGAGCGGGGGGGGCTTCAGCAAGGGCGGCACGGAGGGCGAGGAAGGAATCCTCCTCAGCCTTATCCCACCGAAATCTCTGTCCCTTGGCCATGAGGGTGTGAAGTGGTTTAACAATGGTGGCAAAATCTCTAACAAAACGCCGGTAGTCAGAAGCGAATCCGATGAAACTGTGGACTTCCGCAACCGATTTTGACGCCTGCCACCTGCGCACGCACGTGGTTTTCTCTGGATCTGTGGCAACACCGGCTGTACTAACTATATGGCCCAAGTATTTAACCGATGTCTGAAGCAAATTACATTTCTGAGGCTTAAATTTCAACTTAGCCGCACGTACTTTCTCAAAGACCGAGCGCAATCGCTGTAAATGTTCATCAAAGGTACTGCAAAAAATGATGACGTCATCCAAATAAATAAGGCAAGAATCCCATTGCAACGCTGCTAGGACCAATTCTATGAATCGCTGAAAGGTGGCTGACGCTGAATTCAATACCATCGGAAGACAATTGAAATGGTAGAGCCTTTGGGGCGTATGAAAGGCGGTTTTTGGTTTGGATTCGTCATCGAGGGGCAATTGCCAAAACCCGGATGGTAAATCGAGCGTTGAAAAAAACTGTGCGCCCGATATTGAGTCGTCCATACGAGGGAGGAGATATGCATCCGCCACCGATATCTTATTTAACTTGCGGCAAAATCTTAAGTTCCCATCACGTTTTTTCACTAGGACTATGGGCGCCCCCCACGGGCTATTGGACGGGGAAATTATATCAGCTGCCAGCATCTCATCAACAGCCAGGCGTACCTGTTCCTTCTCAGCTGGGCTAAGTCTGTGCACATTAATCTGAATTGGGGGTGAATCACCCGTATTGATATGATGGTGGATGAGATGAGTGCACCCAATATCAAATTTGCTAGTGCTAAAGACATCGGAAAAATCGTTTAAGAGTCGGTGCAGCCGAGCTCACTGAACTTCTGTCAGTGCAGGATTCTCAGAGCACAGAGATTCCAGCCACACAGAATCCGACTCATCAGGTTTACCAATGCTTCCCGCGAACCCAGGAGCTGGCTCAGCATTATCAAGACACTGGGCCGCCGAGGCATGCCACAGGACAGTGCCCACCTGAATCACAACCGGCGCATGCCCCGCATTAAGTACTTGTAGGAACGGCATCCGCTTGGCGGATACTATAGTTATAGCCCCCACTAGGGAAGGAGATTGCGACACGGCGTTCAAAGGGGTTAGCAGGATTCCCTCCTCCAGGCCTGGTGAAGGCAACTCTTTGCACAATCGCAGCGGTAGGAGCATTTGAGAACACGGAGGCACTTTAACGGTTTGGCTTGGCATCGCATGAATGACAGCATTCTGCGATGGCTGTCAACCAGCGGAGTTCAGAAACAACAACCGCTGTCCCGATGGTAATTCAATACACCCCTGGTCGATGAGAATTTTCAGGGGCATCCTGCCTAGAAAATCGGTGCCCTGCAAACAGGGCACGGCCAATGTCCGTGAAACTAATATCTGGCCTTCCAAAAAGATTTAGCCAATTTGCACAGAGGCCAACATCTGACCCAATATAACCGGACTCCCCCCATTATCCGCGACACAAGCGCTCTCCACGGAGGCAAGAGGATCGGACGACAAAGGCAATGTACGAAACACAGCCTCAAAGACCATAGTCGCAACGGCCCCTGTGTCTATCAACAGACGAACCTGGATCCCCTGAATCAACCCCACAATTGTTGAAGAACCTGCCGCGGCACCCACTACACGATGAGCCAGTGCGTTCCACTGCTTGACGCCGCGCGGCCAACACGCTAACGACCTCGCACCTCGTGTACGAGTCGCGTCGGGATGATATTTCACAGGATGAGTCCGCACGCATCCTATGCTAGTTGGATGATGGGACAAAAACGTCCGTGTATCTAATGTGTCTGGACTCACCTGTATATTGCGGGAGGAGGAGGCGTTGAAGCCAGAGGATGGATGCAGCAGGAACCCTCCGGTCCCACGGCGGCAGTCGACGGCGATGTGGCCCATGCACCCGCACCTGTAGCAGGTACGGTAAGGACGCCCAGGCGGCTGACTCAGCCTGGGGCTCCATTCCCGTGCTGACGGGCGCCGGCCAACACTCCTTTCTTTGATTCCCCTGGCGGAGGAGGCACATGCCTGCTCATCCACGGCCAGCTCCGTTGCACTGGTCGCCGCCGCCGGCCAGTCTTTAAGGTTGAGGTGCGCTTAGATGCTGTGGGCGACCTGCAGAGAAGTCAGGTCATTGTCCCTAGCCACTGCGAGTGTGACCCCCAACTCTCGAGCCAAGGAGAGAAGCCGTTCCAAGGCGAGGGAATCCAAGGCGACTCTGTCCATGCGAGGGAAAGCCGCGTGTCCCAAGGTGAGGAGAGTAATTCGATATGCCAGCGGTGTCTCGTTCTCGCCCCATCGCTGCAGCCTGAATCTTCTCCGAACATTAGATGGGGGAGCGGCCATCTCGGGGTAGGCGTGCACGAGGGTCGCTATATCCGACTCGGGGATGTCGAAAAAGGCGGTTAAGAAGTCGAGGGCCGTGAGAAGAGTTTGAAACGCCTCTTGGGATGTCCATCCCACCGAGATGTAGGTGGCCTCGAATCGACGACGAAAAGCCGTCCAATCTCCTCCTGCAGCAGTGAACTGACACACCGTAGGCAGCTGTCGGGGCTTGGGAACGACTTCCACCTTAGAATTCGGTGGCTGCTGCTGCGGTGTGGGCCGATTGCCCGAAATGGCGGACGAGTAGAGCATGGCTGCAGGTCCAGCGCTCCAGACGCCTCGGTCGTAACAGCGGCGGGAAGCATGTCTTGGCGTGCAGTGGAAGTCACAGCAGTAATCCGCTCGAAGAGATGAGCGTCTCCGCACACAGCAGCTTCACACACAGCAGCTTTGCACCCAGCAACTCTACATCTCCACCGCTGCCCTCACCTACGCTCCCTCAGACCCGCTCACCCGTCTGTCCCGGGCGGGGGGATCAGCCAATACCCGCCCATGACGCATGAGGGTTGAGGTCCTGTTGATGGCTGGAGCGGCAGCGGCGAGATGTCTTTGCTCTTGTCCCCGGCAACAACAACTCCCTCTCCGCTCATGCACACACCGTCATATCACTCTGCTAATTATCCAAGACCTCCCGTGCGTCTCTTTAGCTCTCGCCAGGCTGGCGCCAGATGTCACATTAATCACCTTATTATCCCCCCCATCTCCCGTCTCCCTGGCAACACCTCAACGTGCACACCGGTCGGACCCGTTTGCACCTGCTTGCCCCTTAACAACTGGCAGTTTGTCCGTGCAAACCTAACGTTGCACACTCGCACCTATTTGCCCTCAGTTGCCCTCGGTTAACTGTGCGCACTGCATATTTCTTTCCTCTCCAAATGTATTAAGGAACACATTTTCTATAACGTGGATGCGAATTGGATATAACGCGATCGAGTGAACAGAACTACGTCGCGCGAGTAGAGATAAGCGGTTGTACGGCTGCATTGGCATAGTGTCACACAAGACTGGATGCTGCTGGATGCTTCTAGACGCTACCCACGTGTGTCATCAGTCTTTGTTCAGCCTGCATGTGCATCTCACGTGTTATCGCGGACTGTGCTTTACCCTATATTATTTGCTTATATAACACAATTTTGCCACAATTCGGCGTTCTTTAGGAACTCAACTACCACGTTATAGAACACTGTATTTTAAACTTAAATATACACACTATTCTGAATGATAGGTCGCAAACAATTGGAGCACATCAATGACCCTTCACCATAGCCCTTCATGTGCTACGAAGAAGGGCCACTTCTCCAAAATGTCACCTTATTTTTTAATATTTAGAGCCACAGTGTTATTGACAAATGTGTTGCGTTTGTACTTGTGCATCATTTGCCAATGCAGTGTCACCAAATAACGAATTGAATGCATCAGCGATTGTGATTTCCAGTGTATTTTTTTTTCAAATTCACTTGTTTCTGTAAATACTTTCTTTTTATTGTGTCATTTTCAGTTTCTCTTACATTTAAGTCACGTGAACATCTTTTCTGATCAACTGGCAATCTGCACGTCCTTTTGACTTGACCGACCTTCCGTCCCTCCTAACCAGCCAGCCAGCAAAACTTTAAATTTGATATCAAGCCTTGTCTCTATCTACCAGTCCCTTGCTTTCTCTTTACTCTATACTGCAATCTTGATTTGAAGCTTTCGTGACTGCAGGAATCCATACTCTTTGTTTCTTTCGGTAAAGTCACGTAGGTAGAAAAATGTATGTCGGTGTTTCACTTTGTCTCAGTTTCAATCTGTACCTCTATTGCTATGACCCATCTACTACCTCTCCTATATTCTTCTCCTTCCACTGCGTTTCTCTCTCTCTTTCCTCCACCTGTCTCCTCTCCATTCCTCCCCATCTCTTCCACCTTCTTCTAGAAGCCGGCTCAAAGCTGTGAGATTCTGGTGACGCCATAACCCAAATGTTTGCAGTCACATTACTACTTTGCACTCCAATTTGCGCGCCAGCCAGATAGGAATCCGGACAGGAAGCCAGCCAGATATATTTTTTCGAATATAGTATGAAACTGAAAATGTTTGTAATGTGAAGTATGCATTGTTCAATGATCCCTCACTTTAGGCAAATTATAATTTGGTTGATTATGACATGTAGTTAACTCTCAATTGACAATGTTAAATGAAGGTGGCTGTCAGGCACATAAGTAATGTTAGAAGTTAAAACTGAAATACAAACGAGTTATATTGGCAGTGGAGAACAGGCAGAGTGGTGAGTAGAAGCACGTAAGATGAGAGTGTGAGGAGAGAGAGAGCAAGAGGTGGCCCATAGAATGAGCGAGACGTGAGTGGTAGAATTTAGTCAGCACAACAGTACTTGTTCCAAGGTCGAGAATCAATAAGAAAGAGAGGCTGTGTGGGAATTGAGAGGGAATGGTTTCACAAATGTGGTCTCGAAAAAAGACTAATGCACTTGTGCAAAGGGGCCTGAAACATTTGTAACTGACAGTGTTTAAGTTTAAATGCTAAAGATTATTTCGTTGAATCAGGTGAGAACTGTAGAGACCAAGAGATGAGTCTCAGTTGCAAGAGGGACCTGGGTCACAAAAACGACAAAACAAAATAAAGCAGAGCAGTAAAGTTAAATTTGGCTCAGGTAGATTATTTTTAGACTGATCAAATGACAAATTCAAAATTAAATAACAGGAATATGAAACAATGAACGGCTACATGGTGCTTTCAGTAAATCTGTAAACATAAAGAATGTATGTGATGTCCAACTTCAAGGGAAGTTATAAAGAATGTACGGCTTTGCATTAAATTGTGATTTATAAAAAAAAAATGGTTTCCTACTTCATGTCATGATTGCTGTGTTCTAGGTTTTTATAACACATTCCTGCGGAGGGAGTTGGTAGGAACGTTGGGTTGCTCGGTCAATGGCCAGAGTCAACAGCGGCGTGGTGTATTCCGCATATATGGCCGACTGTGAGGGCGGGCACAAGCCCGCGTGAGTAGGTTAAACGTTGAGTTTTATAAGGGCACCACGGGGTGACCAGCCCCTCCCCACCCAGCCCCAACCCTCTCACCCCCCACCCTGCCCCACCCTCCCCACCCAGCCCCTCCCCTCTCCACCCTCCCCTCCTCACCCCACTCTGCCAATCCCCACCCAGCCCCTCCCCACCCAGCCCCTCCCCACCCTCCCCTCTCCACCCAGCCCCACCCCTCCCATTTTTGGTTGCACGATAGACGGACACAAAAATCCCGTGGGCTGGTGGAACCAGGTGGTTCCTACCAGTATTAGACTTATATAATATATTGGATGTCTCCTTGCAGTAAACCTCTTTTTTATTAATTGTGTAGCTTCATCCATGCACTGTAGATGTAGTGGCTATTTCTCAGTATTTATTTTTGCTCATATAGCATTGTTCCTTTCCCCCCTCCTTTTTGAGTATTCGTACGATACAAGAATGTACAATCACACGAAGTGCAAGCACACATGAACACACCGAAATATACACAGATACAGATGCAGTGACGCATGCATGACAAGGATAGCAAGGTCATGACTCAATGTCTTTATAGGCAGCAGTATCTATTACAGACAATTGAGCACATAACCTTAGTATCCATTTAACCAACTCCATTCATGCTGAGTAAAACATTCAAGATTCATTAAAAAGTAATGATTTCAAGATGTGGCATTTCTATAATTTGTATGCAAATGCAAGCAGTATGGGAGAGTTTCTGTAAAAAGCAATACATAACATGATGGTTATGATTAAATATGTTTTGCTTGTGTGAAGGTCAGCGTACGGCATGGGCAGAAAACATTTAAATCTCAAAACTCATTTTCAAGAGGGTTCACCTTAGGAGTTTTGGGCAGTTTCGTAATGCATGCGGAAAAAAACAGTCCCATCCAGAGAAAATTATACTCATTGAGGATAACACTCACGAACTAGTTTAGAAAACTTGCTATGCTGCCAACTATAGGTCACCTCGAATATTCCTGCAGGTGGGTGACACACAAAGATGAGGTCCACGCAATTCACCAACCCAGTCTCAACAGCACCAGACAGTAGGCATTCACTGCTGCGCGGTTGCAGATTTGGAGGACACATTGCAGGATTGTGTCCGGCACCTCCGCAGCAACACGCGGCGTGTGTACGGCTGACTGCATTGCAGTACTCAATGGAAAACACAGCGATCGTTGCATTGCAGTGAATGAAAACGTTTTTTTAAACATAGCAAAGTTCGATGGCGTAGCGTGGTTGGCTTGGGGCCCATAGGACCCGATTGGACCCCTATTATTCACTATTAATCAGCTTAACTTCCGCCCCTGACTCCACACACCACCCCCCCTGCATCCTAAAGGATGTTATTATTCAGCTTAACTCAGCTTAACTACTAATCAGCTTAACACCGGCCCCCCCGACTCCACACCGGCCCCCCTACATCCCAAAAGGATGTTACTAATCAGCTTAACTCAGCTTAACTATTAATCGGCTTAACTTCCGCCCCCAAGTCCACACACGCCCCCCCTCCCCTGCATTTCAAAAGGATGTTACTAATCAGCTTAACTCAGCTTATCTATTAATCGGCTTAACTTCCGCCCCCAAGTCCACACACTGTCCTAAAAGGATGTTATTAATCAGCTTAAATCAGCTTAACTCCCTCCCCCGACTCCGGACGCCCCCCCCCCCTGCATCCCTCCTCCCAGGCTCCTTCCCTCCTTTTACCCTATATAATCCCTTGTCACAAATAGCTCTCTCTATTCACTACAGTAATTTTGCTGTGGCTGTTTCACCTGATGACGGAAACTTGTGTTGCCTCCGAAACGTCGTCATTTAATTTAGTCATTTTCATCTTCTTGGTTCTATCGGTAAAGTCACGTAGAAGGGAAATAATAAAATAATAAAAATAAAACATAATAAAATAATTCTCACAACGTTTCGGCCACAACGCAAGCAGCCGTCCTCCGGTGAAGAACAGGTCTGTCGGAAAGACAGCGTCTGAATGAAACACCACCAGGCTTGGAGCGTATATTTAAGCTGGGTTGGAGGGGGAAGAGCGCCTTGACAAAATAATTTGCATATCAAGAGGAATTAAGCATATTTATCTTGATATGGAATTTAGCATATTTCTCTTGATATGCAAATTATTTTGTCAAGGCGCTCTCCACCCTCCAACCCAGCTTAAATATACGCTCCAAGCCTGGTGGTGTTTCATTCAGACGCTGTCTTTCTGACAGACCTGTTCTTTACCTGAGGACGGCTGCTTGCGTTGTGGCCGAAACGTCGTGAGAATTATTTTATGATGTTTTATTTTTATTATTTTATTATTTCCTTTCTACGTGACTTTACCGAAAGAACCAAGAAGATGAATCCCTGCAGTCACGAAAGCTTTAAATCGAAATTTAGTTATTTTAATTTTCATTTTATTTTTCATTATTATTTTTATTTTTTATCTACGTGACTTTACTGAAAGAACCAAAGAGTATGGCTTTGTTTGCATTACTTTTTTCGGTTTTGGCAGTGGAAACAGCGCTTTTGCAGACTAAGTGATTTTTACTTATTTTAAAACTTATAAATTAATTTGATTAACAGCTATTTCGGTTAACACTACTTTTCGTAGAACGGATTAAAAACGTTAACCGAGGCACTACTGTGTTTCCTCCCTCTGCGTAGCCTGGCATCAGGGCCCCCTCTGGCCTATGGGGACTCGGTTGAGTTGCACCTCTTGCGCACTTGATATCTACGCCACTGCTATAGTTCATTATTTTTAAATCCTTTATATTAAGTTCGCTTGCTTGCTTGCTTGCGTGCTTGCTTGCGTACTTGCTTGCTTGCTTACGACCGTGCAAATCTTTTGGTCGTTTTTTAACCCACTTCCCGTGATCCAATCGAGCTGACATTTTCCACACAGACTCGTTCGTGAAAAAAAATTCCCAAAATTTTACACTGTTTAGGGAAAACTAATTAAATATTTAATTACCAATTGCTTAATACTGGCAGACCCATAGGTGGCAGCCATCTCAAGCCAGAGGACGAGAAGACTCTAGCCGCCACGCATATAAAGGATTTATAGTGAAAATCTTTGTTTTTACGGGTTTATTTGTTCATCTTGCTCACTCTGGCTTTGAGCTGGTCAAATCTTCGTTTGCCAGAGAAGAAAATCCTTTTTATACTTGGCTTAAAAACAGTTTACTTCACACAAACGGTGTGCCCTCACCAAGTGGTAAGGAATTTACAAATCCAAGGGATGATGAAGGTGATAATGGATATAGGCGGGGTGGGGGGGGGGGTATTTCTAACTAGCCAAGTGGCTCTGGGAGAGCGAGCGACCCTCTATCGGATGGTTGCGAGTTTTTTGGGGCCGATTAAATGGATACGACTTTGTGAGGAAGTCAACAGCGGCTGTCTTGTGGAGAGTGTTGGCTCCGCCATAGGAATGTGGAACTTCTGCTGCTGGCTTTTTGAGATGAGAAACACCTCAATACGCTGTTAAGCAGGGAATGTTCAATGTTCGCATGAATATGGGCCGTGGGCATATGGATTGTAGCCTAATTGGCCAGCATTGTAGGTGGAATTTACTCACGGGAATTGTGATTGTGAGTGGATTGCCTTTGGACTTGAGCGACGAACGGTCTCTCTTAGACTGATGGTATGCAAGAAATGTCACCTGGAACTTTTTTTGCAGCTGAAAAGCATTAACATTGCAACCTTCTGCAAACAGAAATCGTGTTATTGATGGCTGGGTTGATTCTCACCTGGTTATAAACCCACCCACCTTAATACAGTCGTTTTATTTAATGCCACTTTATGACCAGTATTGTGCCAGGGTTGCCATCTGTTCGGGTTTGGCCCAGTGCAGTCCAGGAATTGGCATCTGTGTTTGGGTGGCAGGAATTGACTCCCACCGAGATCTGGCACCGGTAGTGAACTTTGTTACGACGTACTGTACAGTAGGTTTGATATACCTAGGCTGACTGGGAAATATACGTCCGAGTTTGTTCTGTGTAAAAGATGGCAACCCTCTATTGTACAGAGATCTGTTTTTTTTTACTCTTTGTTGTTACAATATGGCATGTTCAAAAGCATGCTCAAATAAGGTTGAATGGTCGCATTGTATTTTGGTTTCATCTTTCAGCCTTCAGGCCTTAAAATACCAGATATGAAGCAAAAGAGGATGTGGGTACTGCAGATCCTGATCTTGATGGATAGCTGGATTCTCTTTTTCTAGATAGAGCTGTTGAGGGCATCCCTTGGCCATCTCCTGCAATGAGATCACAGCATGACGCAGCTGGACCCAGCCAGGCTGTTGGAGTTGGGGAAGTGGGTCATCCCTTCAGCATTTTCTGCTTCTACTGCAGGTATAGTGGAAGTCATATAAATTACGGGGGAGATTATCTGTCCCTTATTTTCCATGCAAATATAAATCTTTATTCAAATGGCCATACTTCCTCTGTACAGCCTTGCTGTAAAGAAGGTACTCTATCTGATTTCGGGATGGAGTGAAGCATTGTCTATTCCGAAGGAACGATTCATAACTGTTAACTTTCCATATCACATGTGTTGGATGTATGTTTAAAAATTGGTCATATTGGTTTCTATTCACATATTTTTTCCTTTTATTGTTACACATGTATAATAAGTACATCTCTTTCCTGCCCAGTTTATTTTCCATCAGTGAGCCTTTACAAAATTAATGTATGCGGTTACAACTCACATAATTCCATGTATATATAATTTACATTATGGAAAATATTTGTTAGATATTAATATCAGGATGCTTACCACCGAAGTTTCATCTGGAAAATTATTTATGTATTATGATGTAATGACTGCTTATTTCTAAATGTGTTATGACATATAGGGTGCGGGGACAGTGAATGAATAGTATTCTATACAATATAATTCAGTCGGCTGCGGTATATTGTGTCTGTAGTGGCTACCAGGATCATGCAAACATACATGGACGGGAATAGTGTATCCAGGACACTGAGGTTGTTTTATCTCCGAGCTCAGAAATTGCTCACGTACGTATGTATGTTGAGCTTTTTTCGCACCGTACGTAGCCAACCTTTGATTACATCAAGCAGAGCAGTGCCGCTTATAATTTAACATTGATGGGTGTGAGTTGAATGTTGAGGGTTTAAAAAAAAGGTTTTAGTGAGCCTCTTGTTACTTCTCATGACGTCTTGAGTACACTCTTACCCTATAGTCGCCAGTGATGTACACAATGGAACTGTGAATATTTGCGGTTGTTTCGCTGCTATGTTTTTGTACGGTCAAAACATTTCCTAAAAACACGTTGAATGAGGGCAACATTACACAAATTCTTCAGTGTAATTAACATACCTTTTCAAGTAATTTCGAAATTAAATACATCAATTACCATACACTAAATTCTTATTGATTTATCGTGCATTGCTACAATTGATTTGCCATTCCTAATGAATAATTAACAGCGCAAATATTAATCTATGATACATTTTATTAACGTACTGTATTGTTTAAGGGTCGCGAGTTATTTACAGTTTGGATTGGAAGTGAATTGCACGTGGTGACCGCATGACTAGCATGGTGAAGTATGGTCAACCCCCGGTGAGAAGGTCCTTATCCGGCAGTAGATTGACAAAAGGGCTGTACTTATGTAGTGCTGAACTTTACGCAAACAACTTCTTCTTTTCTGTCGTCACTTTTATTACAAACCCTTCACATTCAACACCCGTAACTTCGGCGTTATTATCCACCTCCGTCGTCCGCTCGCTGCACTCCGCTCGCCTCGCTCGCTCCGCTTCCTCCGCCTCGCCGTGTCTCTCCCCGACTGTCCTCTCTCTCTGCTCCGACTGACTGCTCTGACTATCTCTCTCTCGGTGTCTCCATCTCACTCTGCTTTGTTCCACTCTTCTCTGCTTCACTCTGCTCTATCTCACTCTGCTCTGTCTCATATCTTCTCTCGTTCCCTGTTCCACTGTTAGCCTGCTCTATCTCTCATATCTTCTCGTTCCTTGTTTCACTGCTAGCCTGTTTTATCTCTCATATCTTCTTCTCGTTCCCTGTTCCACTGCTAGCCTATTCTATCTCTCGTATCTTCTTCTTGTTCCTGCTCCACTGCTTCTCCCCGACCATCTCTGTCCAGCTCCCAGCAACATCTCCCCGTCCCTCTCTCATGCTCCCGTATATATCCCTGTCCTCATTAATTACCAATTAATTAAGCGGCGTCCCCCCCCTCCCCCGACGCCCCGCGCCCGCGGCCCCGCCGCCACCTGCTCCCATCTCCAGACTTGCTGGCGTCACCCTGCACCTGCTACATCCACCATCCAATCACCGCCACGCACCACTTAATGGACCGTCTCCCTCCGGCCGTTAACCTCCCAGCAACACCTGTTTGCCGTGACGCGACCCCACTGTCCATAAAATAATTAGCCGTCCCGGCTACGCACAAGCAACACAACGCCTCGATCAGTGGACAGGTGAATACGTGCAACAATCAACAACACAACCAACCAAGGGTCCAACCAACAATGGCGTCCCACAATAACAACTTCTGTGTAATGTTGCAGTCGTATCTTCAACGGAGAGTCCTTCCTCCAGAGCGGGTTCCAGCAGCCGTCCATCACCCCTGAATGGGCAGACAGGGGACAAGGGTGGGGAACGCTCCCTCATCGACACAGAGCTGCATCCCGCCCTCGATGCGTGTCCACCCTCGTGACAGGGATCATCAGCTGGTGTGATTGCATCCCGCTTCCGTGTGTCTCGGGGCGGCTCCCGAGGTTGCGTCTGGCCAACTGGCTCACGGCCAGAGAACCTGCCAGAAAGCCTCTTCCGAGTCAATAGTGGCGGTCCTGCAGGCACACAGGGGACAGACTGCTGAGGCGCGTTCACATGCAACCATACCACAGGTTCGTCAGACACATCCAATACAGGCCACTCCGGGATGGGAGATGACGCATCATATGGAGGCACACATTTCTTAAGATGCGACGGGTGAACATGCCATAGGCGCCGGCCGCAGCAAATTCATAAACTCTAGTCCAGACGAGTTTCTACAATATCAACGGGACCTTTCCAGGGTCGATGGAACTTCAGAGATGTGCCCACTGGCACCATAGGGCAGTGCAGCCAAACCCTGTCCCCCACACGCCAGGGCTCTCGCGGAGACTGTGTGCTGTGCAGGCGTTTATTGGCAGCCTGCCGTCTCGCGGTGTTACCCAACGAGGCCTCTCTAGCCTCCTTCAGATGGTCTAATACCACCTGCATGGGGGCAGGTACCGCCGACGACTTCCGCCGCACTTGCACGCCCAACCTGACCAGGGCTGGGGCCTCTGGTTCCCGACCGTACATTAAATAGAATGGCGAATACCCCGTCGAGGCATTGAACAAGTGCCATCACATTCGACGAACCCGGCCCAGCTCCCAAAACACGATGCACTCACGCACCCCATACAACATTTCCGTGCGACTTGTCCAAATGAGTGGTTACAGGGTGATGCGGCACGGATGAGTGATGTGGAGGAAACGGCCGTGTATTGAATGTGTCTCGACTTGCCTGTGAACCTCGGAACGGGGGAAATCCACGGTTGTAGTCGTCCGGCGCTCTTGGAAAAGCGCCCTTGCGTCGCCAGCAGTCACAAGCGAGATGCCCTCACCGTCCGCACTTGTAGCATGCACGAAGAGCGCCACCTCCATACCCCCCGGGGCGGCAGGGCGGGTTCGCAAGCGGCTGACCTCTCGCTGCTGTAACCGGTCGCGGCTCCTCCACCTCCTCTGGGCACCCGGACACGCTGGCGCACATCACCAGAGGCTGCGCCACTGCTGCCGTCGTTGCGGAGATCTAGGTTAGTTTGGATGTTCCTTGCTATCTGCAAATACGACATGCCATCGTCGCTGTTGCTGGGAAGCGAAAGGACAACCCGCAGCTCTTTTGCCATCAGCAGCAGCTTCTCCTGGGCCAGAGAGTTAAGAGTGGCTCGGTCCATCGCCGGGTAAGCCGCCTGGCCGAGGGCCAACAGTGCGCTGTGGTAAGCGAGGGGAGACTTCGTGTCCTCCCACTTCCTTAACTGAAATTTTCGCTTGGCGACTGACCGAGGCTCGTATATGGCCTGCATTGCCACGAATGCCCCTGCCAGCGATGAGCGGTCGTTAGCAGGGAAGCCGTAGAACGCCGCCAGCGCGTCGTCATCCAGGGCCATCGGCAGGGTCCGTAGCGCATCGCTGTCCGCCCAGTCGAGCGATTGATACACCGCTCGGAAGCGCCGTGTAAATGCTGCCCAGATGCCGACCCTGGCCTCGAAGTGCTCCACATGTAGCCGGCCCCGTGAACCCGGGGGTGGCGACCCCGGCACCCCAGCGGCATCCGGCTCCGTTCGCGGCGTGGTGGGAGTCGCGGCCGTGTCGTCAGCCACCACCGGTGGCGCAGGAGCGGGCAGGGGTTGGCCCGACAGCGTCGGCAACGCCATTTCCGTCGCTGTTAAGAGGTCGAACGCCGCCATGAGCGTCGCCAGCCTGGCCTCCCACTGGGCCATGATGGCTCTCCATTCTTGAGCCGGGCTTGGGGTCTCAGCACCGCCTGGTCCGCCCTCCTGCGCCGAAGGCACCCGGTGGTCCAGGTCCGCCAGGGGAGCGGCAACCTCTTGCCCCGATGCGGGCACCACGTCCCCATCGCTGCTGTCGCCTGACGATTTCTTCGACATATCGGCGCGGTTCAGCAGTCACTACCGACACCAAATGTAGTGCTGAACTTTACGCAGACAACTTATTTTTCCGTCGTCACTTTTATTACAAACTCTTCACATTCAAGACATGTAACTTCGCCGCGATTGTCCGCTCGCCGCGATTGTCCGCTCGCCGCGATTGTAGGCCCGCCGCGATTGTCCGCTCGCCGCGATTGTCCGCTCGCCGCGCTCCGTCTCATATCTTCTCTCGTTCCCTGTTCCACTGCTAGCCTGTTCTATCTCTCATATCTTCTTCTCGTTCCCTGTTCCACTGCTAGCCTGTTCTATCTCTCATATCTTCTTCTCGTTCCCTGTTCCACTGCTAGCCTATTCTATCACTCGTATATTCTTCTTGTTCCTGCTCCACTGCTTCTCCCCGACCATCTCCGTCCAGCTCCCAGCAACAACTCCCCGGCCCTCTCTCACGCTCCTCGTTTCCCCCCCCCCCCCGACGCCCCGCGCCCGCGGCCCCCGTCGCCACCTGCTCCCATCTCCAGACTTGCTGGCGCCACCCTGCATCTGCTACATCCACCATCCAATCACCGCCACGCATCTTACAACCACTTAATGGACCATCTCCCTCCGGCCGTTATCCTCCCAGCAACACCTGTTTGCCCTGATGCGACCCCACTGTCCATAACACACACGTGTTTCCAATTCCCCCTCTTGGCGCGAGTTAATCCACTACACTTAAACACACTGCCACCAATGCTGTTGATGGTACCACATCTTTCCATCACATCTGCTAATTCCCATGACCATCAACAACACACAATGCTGGTTCAGTGTGGTTTTCGTCAGTGGTTCAGTCTCTTGGTTTCTAACCTCTGGGTGCAATCTGCATTGCCTTTTTTGGCAGCATGGTCTGCTAACTCAGTTTTACAGCCACAAACAGCACACAGATTCAGATCTTGATAACGGTGTGATGTTGGTGTTTCATGGAAACCTATCAGTGCTGTATACGTTTGTGGTCTCTGTGGTTGCGCTGATAGGATATAGGTGGAAGCCACTCTCCAATCTTGCGGGTGAGAAAGTGGAGTGGTGGCATAGTGATTAGCTAACGAGGGATATCAGGGATGAACGATATTTAAATCCAGTGCTGGATGCCTTCTTCTTCCCCCAATGCACACTGACCACTGTGGTCATATATGGCCAAACAATCCCCAAGACTGACACGGCATAGAAAGGCCACCTTCATACATAGTGGATTGACAAAAGGACCGACATCATTCAGTTTGTGGCAGGAAACAGTTTCCACATAACAGCCAACTTTTACTTTCAAAAACATTTCAGTTTTTCTTGTATGAGTTTAGAGCAGTGCTTCTCAAACTCGTTCATTCCAAGAAACTCACTTGCCAAGAAATTCACTTTCCAAGAAACTCACTTTCCGAGCTAGCTCGATCGTCGCGCGCACGCTTTTTCCCCAACTGCGCATGGAGTGACCAAGGGAGGAGTTGAGAGGGCCTTGGGAGAGCCGGCACAGGGTCGGCACTCATGGCTGTCTACTGCCTAAGTTCACGGCAACAATGGAGCAGGGTGGGTGGTCTGGGGTGGGGGAGGTGTGGGGGTGTTGGGTGTGGGAGGTGTGGGCGGTGTATGATGGGGGGTGCGAAGCACTGGTCTAGAGGACGATGCGGTGAAATATGTTTTAATTGTTTAAGCTGATACATTGAAATTATTTTGATCCATGCCCTCATTCTAATATACTTGTAAATAATGTGACACATGTTTTGCACGACTCATTATACATACAAAAATGTTGATTATTGAATGATTTTAGGAGTCCATGGTAACTATTTTCAGGTGACTCATCTTATCCGTGAAAAAAAACCAGATAATCAGAAGATGTGTATGTAGGTGTAGTATAATAATTTATTGTAGTAGTGTGGGAAAGTGTAGAGGTGTGGTGTATGGTGCTTGACCTTCAGCAGAATACAGATGGTGAAAGCGGCAACAATTGGCATCCTCCTCACAATTGTCGTAATTATAATCTTCATCATCTTGTCACTGTCATCCTTGTATCGTACACTCCTGCTACATAAATCCACGGAGCACTCCGTATGTACCTTCCACCATAGGCTATCATATTTTTTTTAGCAATGCGTTCCGCAAAAGCTCACGTCTCTCAACAGTCAGTGTGGCGTCTAAACGTACGCATGTTCTCCGATCACCGTGTTTCTTGTCTCTTCAGTGTAATTCCAAAATGCACCTTTCTGTCCTTATATCGCACACTTCAGATTTTGTTCAATTGTCATCGTCAATATTAGCTGAAGAAATACAACAATGTAACTGGTATTTGCTGGAAAATCACCTGCAAGTGACGAAATTGGGATTACACAAAAGCAGCATCACCCCCTACCGCAAAAATGTTGCAGGACCCTCCTGATACAGGATCTTGGGAATCAGTGAGGCTTTCTTGGATAATAAACATAACAATAAATAAATGAACATATTTATGATTTGTATTTCATAGCCGGTAGTACGCATTCCTAAAAAATAATACTTCCAAGGACAACCGCATGTTGCTGGGTGTTACAGAATCATTCATATGCATGCCTTTTTTACCTTGTTAACAGCAACAGTAGCAGCACCATCAGTAGCAGCACCAGCGTTGTGTTTAATTATTTCTGTGTCATTATTATCAGACGCAGCAGAAACCGTCATGACTATTATCGTCAACGAAAACCATATAATTATTATCAGCAGCAGCATTTGCTGCAGTCGGGTGCTGTGATTCAGCACTTTTGGGCCCAGCAAGGGCTGGTGGTGGTTCACGCAGATCTATGGAGCCTCCAAACCCTCTCGACTCTGAGATGGTGAGGAGACGATGGCAGCACAGCAAGCGGGTACTTGAACACGTCTCTGCAAAGCACTGAGCGGTATCGTCTATTGCATGTGTGAGCTTTGTCATGGACTCCAGTGTCCACCTACGTAAAAAATACTCAATGAAACACGCTTGGGAGTCGGTGAAGGATTACTGGATAAATCACGTGATCATCATCAGTGGCAATAAAAACAATGACTTGCTCATCATTATTATTGTTCTTTTGGTAAAGTCTATGGGATGGAAGGTGTGGTGGAAGCCAGGCATTCAGGTCGACATTCACACTCTTATTCATCACGGGTAATTGGAAAAATGTAAGTGCCCAACAGAACCACTGATACGAAATGCCTCTTATCTGAGTATAACACGTATAATAGTAAGACTCGAACCACGGATAATGGAAGCTTTTCACATGAATTAGAGAGCAAAAAATAATAAGTTTCAGTTGATGAGGTTGCAGATGAGTTTCAGTACATTAATGCAGTCCGAACTGCATACATATATACAATTACAGGGTTTTCAATTATCTTAAAGTGCATTGCGGTACATCATACATGAGAAAAATGTAGGTCTCAGGGTATAACTGGTGACATGGTTGGAGCAGTAGAGGACTCAAGGATGACGAGAGACTGTCAACAAGGGTGGACTTGAAATGGGTAGCAGGAATTTCTACGGGCAATTCCTACACAAGCCAAGTGTAATATTTTGGACACGTGGGATTATTATTACGTATAAATTAAGTATAAGCATCACCTTCAAGTTATTATCCAAATCATATGATGAAAGCAACACAAGGAATGTACATGTGTGCAGCATTGTTATGGGTGGAGGCAGGATTGTGCGGTGCTGAGAAGCCTGATTCATCTGCCACACGGAGGGAGGTGCAGCAGCAGCAGCAGAGAGCCTTGTTGAGCGACCTGAGCTGAGAGTGAGTGTCCGCAAGCCTCCACAGCACCGCACGCTGAGAACCACTGGTTGGGGCACGACATCCACTGGCACCACCAGGTGATAAGAGGCGGTTAACACGGGGGGCTCGATGTCTGCAGTGGCCCAGGGAGGCTCTTGAGATCACGGCCACCACTGTGACACACGTGCTTGAGTGGCATGTTGTGAAAGGTGACATGCAGAGAAAAACAAGCAGTGTAGAAAGTGTAAGCAAGGTCACCCCACAAACCTCGTAGGCCACATATAAGCTGTGAGTTCATGTTTTTTTTCCCTCTTAAAACTATAGGTAATTCATTTATCTTTAAATTATAAAAACAATTATCTGATTAGACTATTAATAATAATTTTAAAAACGAATATAGTATGATGCTTTTACTGTTGAGGGCTCTGGATGTGGAGCCAGGTAAAAGTAGCTGGAGCTGGAGCGGCCGAGTGGAGCGGCTCTTGAGCTGGAGCCAGCAAAGCCGGGTGGGGCACTGCCAACTCGAGTACCCAACAAGCACACGTTTTGGAACCACTGCAATAGATACAAAAAAAATCAGACAATATGTCTCCTTCATATATCTGTTCATCAACATACAACATACAATATAGTATTTGTTTACTCTTCCCGTCAACCACAATACTTTCTGGGAATGCATATTGTCGGTAGCATTGGCTTAATGCAGAGGTCCTCAAACTTTTTAAACAGGGGGCCAGTTCACTGTCCCTCAGACCGTTGGAGGGCCGGACTATAGTTAAAAAACTATGAACAAATTCCTATGCACACTGCATATATCTTATTTTGAAGTGAAGAAACAAAACGGGATCAAATACAATATTTAAAATGAAGAACAAGTAAAGTTAAATCAACAAACTTGCCCGTATTTCAATGGGAACTATGGGCCTACTTTTGGCTAATGAGATGGTCAATGTCCGGTTCCATATTTGTCACTGCTAGTCGTAACAAGTGATGCAAGTGTGCATCCGTTAGTCTAGATCTGGTTGGAGATTTCAAATGTTTCATTCTGGAAAAAGTCTGTTCACAGACATAAGTGCTGCCAAAGATGGTTGCCATTTTGAGTGCATGGTTCCTGAGATGAGGATATGTCTCAGAGGGGAGAGATGCAGATAAATTATGAAGGCTGCTTGACTTGAATGCGTCTTTCAGAGAGTCACAATTCTGCAGTTCAGCCAGTTCCATTTGGTAAATTGTATCCACATTTTCAATGTCAATAGAAAATGGGTTACGAAAAAGCTGTATGTCCTGTTCATGGAGATGAAGCTCTTTAAATCTAAATTGGAACTCCTTTTGCAATTTTTCCAGTGAATCCACACATGTTTTGTTTGGGAATTGCAACCAATGGTTTTTCTGCTAACAGATTTTGAGTTGTGGGGAGATGGCAGAAGTTTTCCTCCTTAACTTGTTTGATGAGGAGGCCTAATTTTACTTCAAATGCTTTGACATGTGATTACATATCACAAAGGAGCTTCCCCTTTCCTTGAAGTTGCACATTGAAACTGTTGAGTAGCTCTGTTACATCTGTCAGAAAGGCAAGGTGCCATTTCCATTCTGCATCATTGAGCTCTGGTACTTCTTTGTTTTTTGAAAGCAGAAAAGCTGTAATCTGTGGAAGTAAGTCATAGAAACGTTTCAAAACTCTCCCTCGACTCAGCCAACGGACTTCTGTGTGGTACAGAACATCTTCATCGTCAACATTTAGTTCAGACAGAAATTCCTGAAATTGTCTGTGGTTTAGTGCATGAGCTCTAATGAAGTTAACACAAGATACCACAATTTTCATAACAGAGTTCCACTTCAGTGATTTACTACACAGCGCTTGTTGGTGGATGAGGCAGTGTATGGCTATTGGATGAGAATGGTTATGTTTGTCCATCTCTTGGTTAATGCGAGCAATTACTCCTTTCTTAGACCCCACTATGCTAGGAGCACCATCAGTTGTCACACTGGCTAGTTTAGCCCAATTCAGCTCCAAACCATTCACAGTTTGGAAAACCTTTTCATATATATCCTCTCCTGTAGTTGTTCCTTTGATGCTTTGCAGTGCAGCAAGCTCTTCTGTGACTTCGAAATAGTCATTCATCCCACGAATAAAAATTAGAAGTTGTGCAGAATCACGAACATCATTGCTTTCGTCGAGTGCCAAGGAAAAATAGGAAAGTTTTTTTGTGGAGTTTTGCAAATTCTGATGCAAATTGTCTCCCATTTCTTCAATCCTCCGTGTAATTGTAGGTCCTGAAAGAATCACTGTACTAAATAAATCGGCCTTCTCTGGACACATCTCTTTGGCAACAGAAAGAAGGCATTCTTTAACAAATTTTCCCTCCACGAATGGTCTGCCAGTGCACGCTATTAGCTTGGCAACTTGCAAACTTGCTCGCAGTGATGAAATATTTAGCTGCTTCTGCTTCACAAAAGTATTTTGCTGAGTTGTTAATGTATTTTTCAGTTTTAATATTTTATCTTTTCTCACTTCTCCGACCAAACAATCATATTTATCTTTATGTTGAGTTTCATAGTGTCGACGTAAATTGTATTCTTTGAACACAGACACTATATTCTGGCATATCAGACACACAGCTCTTTCCTTGTACTGCATGAAAAAGTAATCATAAGTCCACTGTTCTTTGAATATCCTACACTCCGAGTCAATTTTTCTCTTTCTTGACATCAGTTTCCTAGGGAGTCAAAATTGATATTAGTAAAATACCAATATATATATACAGCGCTACAAAAACAATATACCAGCAATAACTTTGCCCACACAGAGACATACAGACTGCACTGCCCATCAATGCAGTCTGATTGGGGGAACTCCGCTTTTACCCCAGTCTCACACTGGTGCGGGTGCCATTAAAAAGTTAATTACACCTGCAGTTTTGTTCACAGATCGCAGTACATCCCCAGCACACAGGAATATCACTGGGAGTGGAGCCGAGGGGCAAGTGAGGGAGCTGAGGGAGGGACAGCCAGTCAAGCGCAGCCAGGGGAGGGCTGGCAGCCTTAGGCCTGGGGGGCAAGTCCAGTCAATTGGCCCATTGAACCATTCACCAGCACAGCCCAATGAGTGCCCACCGCCGCAGCTCAATCAGTGCCCACCGCCGCAGCTCAATCAGTGCTCACCAGCGCAGCCAAATCAGTGCTCGCTACCGCAGCCCAATCAGTGCCCACCACCGCAGCCCAATGAGTGCTCACCAGCGCAGCCCAATTAGTGCTCACCAGCGCAGCCCAATTAGTGCTCACAAGCGCAGCCCAATTAGTGACCATGAGCCGGATAAATGTCCTCGGCGGGCCGCATGTGGCCCGCGGGCCGTAGTTTGAGGACCCCTGGCTTAATGCAAGCAAATTCTGGACTGCTTTTGACATACATAATCAGTCAGGCTGACTTTGACCAATTGTGGGCTTCCATAAAGATATCGTCTATTATTAAAGGGTTTTAATAAGGCAGAAGTTTCAACTGCATGGTGGGAATTTTCACTCTTTACTGTATTCCTTACGTTTCATACTTTAGTATTTTTATTGCTAGGTGGTCAGGTAGCCTGCAGAAAAATGGAGTACTTACAAGAGAAACAAAACATGTCATGTTGTATGCAACGTTTTAAAGTATTTTCCCTGTGAAATGGGAATTTCAAAGATTGTTTTTCCCAACGCCACCAGAATCTCGGAGCATTTTGCGCCAGCACTATCATTTTCAGAACCCGGGGTGTGTTGATATGGAACAGGGCAGCAGGGGTTGGCAACCAAATTAACAAAAAGAGACATTTTTTTAGGATTCGGTAAAAACAAAAGCATACTCTATATTTGAAGAGCCGCAATGTACGTGGTGAAAACGAGACGGTGGTGGTCCTTAATAAATAAGGCACAAAGCAATCCTTAAATTGTTGCATTGTGGCTCCGGAGAAGTGGGTTGCAGACACCTGAACTAGGGTCACCATCCTTTCCAAAGACTAAACCCGGACAATTTCTTAGACGAGGTCTATCAACAACCGTGCGGTAAACAGTAATCAAGTTCAGCACAGTGCCGGTACCAGATCTCGACAAAAATCGCTTCCTGCCACCCAAACACAGACACTGATTTCTCTCCAGGTGAAACCCGCACAAGTGGCGACCCTAATATGAAATCACATGTTGCCTCTCAAGCAGCGATCAGATCTGTTGAAGCAGCTGTGAAGCATGTTCTACAAAGGTGATGAAAAATAAGAATACGTTTGACCCTTTCTGGCAATAAAACAGGTGTTAAGATGTTCAAGCACAAAATATATATCCTTTGCAAGGCATGACGTCTGAATTAACCACACATACTTGTGGCAAAACATGAAAACAAACATGCTCTGATAATATATGCATTGTCTTTGAAACTGATTGGCCTACACCACAGACAGCCATCTTTATGGCCTTTGTCTCACCCACCAGTGTTTCATAGCCACAAAGGTGGCTTGGCACATTTCACAATAAACTTATGTAAGAATCTCAAAATGCATCCTTATTGTAAGCAGTCGATTATGAACACCCCAGGGAATGTTGCATTCTGTGTAACAAAACAGCAACACAGTACAATGTTTATCATGTTTTTAAAAAATGTCTTATTGACAGTTTACAAACAAGTTATATCATGTCTAAATGCTGTTTCCTCAAGTAAGGCATGTAACAAAACAAGTATTTGTCTTCTCAAGGGACAAATGGTGACAAAATAGGCAGTCTCAGTTAACAAAACGAACGTAGCGTTTGTATGTTCCATGCAGCGAAATTTGATGAATTCAAGAAGGAACATATCACTTTAATTAGATTTACAGAAAATCTACTTGAATCTCTCAGATTCTCCATTCCCACTGTTCACAACAAATACTTTTTCTACTCCAAAAAGGTCGGGGGGGGGGATGTATGAATTAATTGTTTAAATGTAAACCGTCTTGCGAGTATCATATTGTATGTAAAACATTTTCGTGGGATTCCATTCGTGCGTCTATTTCATCTTGGGGAGCGCTTCATATTCACCACACTTTGTCTATGAGAGGGAAGCTGTTGTCACCCTGCTTTTTGAACCAAGAGGCAGTGGGGCTGCTCGAGCACACGGCTCCGTGGCACCGACAGCCATTGCCTGTCGGTGCTGTTCACGTTCAGCGTGGTAACGCGTTCACGTTCAGTGTGGCAAGGTGTTCACGTGCTTCTCGAGTGGCAACGCGTTCACGCGCTTCTCTCGTCAAGCCGCGTGTCTTGCTGCCGTCACGTTTCATGCTTCCATGGGAGGAGTATAAAAATGTCTTTCCATTGGAATATATGTAAAAAAAAATAGTATCACGCGCTGATTCTTGCAATCATCAATATGGCGTGCAAGAGATTTAGATCGTGCACGTAAATCCAATGAATTGAATAGCAAACGTTGAAAAAGAGATGTGTGATATTCCTATGGTGAGGCAAATTTGTAATTGGTGGAGAGAGGAAAAGCATTCCTACACAGTCATTGGTGATCATGAATACCCATGAGTGATCTCTCACCGCAACGAGAACCAGGGTTGTGGAATTGCTGGGTGCTGCTCTCTTGTTCTGTTACAGTCAAAATGTAACCTTTATTTTATATATTTAGTAATAAACTATTCGCCCGCTTAACATATCGCCCTCGGGGAGTGCATAATTTCAGTAACAATACAGGCAACTCTGCACCTGTTTCAACAAACAGTGTCTCATCAGCAGTCAGGCTTACTTCAACCAACGACGGTGAACAAAATATGTTTTTGGCAAGGCCTAGTTCTAAGCAAAACTATATAGTACTTTGCACAAATAATACTTCACGTCGTTTTAAAGAAAATTAGTAACAAAATAAAAAAGCAGACAATAAACCTCCTTTACAGATCTCTTCCTGCACGTAAAAACTTTAATTATTTTATACACATCCCATCAGCCACACGTGTGGTATTTCTATTATCTTTTATTTTCATATTACTTTAAATTACAGAAGAGGTTTGTTGTGGCTCCATCGGTGTTTTTCTGGAGTTCGAAGCAGCTTAGGGTGAGATAACCAAATCCAGTGATGAACAATTAAAGAATATATTCTTCCACAGGATGAATGTCAATCAACTGTTTGCCTTTTTGTGAAACAGCGCTCAATCCATGATGTTGAATACAAAAAAAATCATTCAGAAAATAATGTTGATTAATTATTGAACAATTCATGAGAATGCAAAATATACAACAACCCTGTAGTCGCAGTGATTTCCAGGCGCTGCTCAGAAAAGCAGCAGAGATTCCACAGGGAAACGGCACCTGCTGCCTCCCAGCATGCATCCTGCCCCAGTGGAGTGGCCCCATTCCACACAGTTCACATGGATTCCTGAACAAGCGAAATCCACCCCTGGGGTTTTAACTCGGGCACATAGCTGTTTGTGCACAGACTTGAAACTATCGGTGTATATCGTGCATGCTGATTCCAGCACCAAAGACAGAGATCCCCCGTAGGGTCTTAAGACACTATCGGAGCAAGTGCTGTGTGCGAGGAGATATGAAGGCCGGCACGGCACACGAAGGGGGTGGGTGGCCAGCACCACGTTTGTCCGCCTTTGTCTCCCCAGTGACGATGTTAACACACTGCATCTCACACACAAACATGTGCATTCACACGTTTGTGTACACGTATATATAATTTAGAAATGTATACACAGTCACACTTTAATGGTATATTATATGCATAATACACATTACTTATTATGTTTGTTATTAAGACCCTTATACACATATGTGTTAGAATCATGATTATTGTGTATAATATATACAACATAATTGCATGATATATTGTGTGCATCATATACAAATGCTAATAAACACATGATTAATTGTTAATTATTATTAATAAGGCATTTGTGTAAACTGCGTACAACATGTCATGTATATATCATCCAATTATGTTGTATGTGTTATACACGAATGCCTTATTGAAAGACGAATGCACGTAAACGTTCTGTGCGTGCAACTTAGGAGTTGCTTTGTGAGAATTGTTCAACTCATCCGTGAATTCAAACAATAATAATAATCGGTGCATTTATGCTTTGTACGTACGACAATTCAATTTGTTTGGCTGTGCTGGGTGGTGGGAGGGGGTGTTAATGACACAAAAAATGGCCACATCATTTACGTGGCCTAACCCAAAAATAAATTACGAATCGTATCAATGGCAGCAAAAACCAACGTGGTAAAGAGTTTTTTTGTGTGTGTCTTGCTTACTTTTTTTTTGTACCCACTTTTGCGTGGAAAAAAAAGGCATTCATGTTTAGATGTTTGTCTCGGTGTTTTGTCATCTCGGCCGAGCAGGTCACATTTGTGGAGTGGTCAAATAGAAACGCGGCTTGGATCTTCTGGCCTTGGAAGCAGGTCTTCAAGCACTGTCAGCATGGAGGGAGGAACCATCACCACCACCCCAAACAGGGTGAGCAGTGTGCATCTACTAACCTCTTCCTATAATTATTATTGTCTGTATATAATCGCATTTGATATATATTTGGTTACTCGTTTGTTCGCTTTGCTAAATCACATTCTAATTATGCAGTAAGCTTCATGTCCTAAGATGAAGAGATGTACATCGTGAACTCTTGCATGCAGCTAGCGTACACCACCTTGTGTGAAGCTGCCGCCATGGAACGACTCCTGAAATCACACGAGTAGGGCTCTGTATTCATACTCTGGATAGGGCTCTGTATTCATACTCTGGGCAAACATTGTATATTCCCTGAGAAGAGTGTTCCATTTAGATTAAATAAAAAAACTTGAATTCCCAAGTCCAGAATACTTCTCAACGAAGTGACACCCAGAATTGCACGTGATGGTTTGCCCGTGCAGTCAATGGAAACTGGGCTGCAACCGTTAACTCACTCATCACACTTGAGAACTTGGATTAATCGCCAATGGCTGCTGTCCAGTCTCAAACCCAACATCTCAATGGTGCCAGCCGAGTGCTCTGATGTATCCCTGAGTCTCCCAACTACATTATTACCTTGTGTTCGCGTTTATGCTATGTGTGTTGAACTTCTTTCGCACCGTACATAGCCAACCGTGCTCAACGGAGGGATTTATGCTCACCATGCTATCACTCGGTGCTTTATGATCCTTTTCTTGATTAAGTAGATCTTTCTTATAAAACTACCTTATTTAGTAGAGTGTATCATATATGATTATTACTTTTAGCTATCCACATGCTATTTTTTTTTTGAAAATAAAAAAATAGTGGGTAGTAATATAATGTTTGCATTTCGTCTTTTAAATTAATGGTATTTCAATAATTGCCAATGTTTTATTATAAGTCAAAGTAGGTAAAACATGGTGTACTTGATCATCATCATCAGACTTGATCTATCCACTGCTGGATGAAGTCTTCTCCACTCCGACATCATGCCTCCCGATCTTGCTATGCCACATTGCATCTTGCTGGTGCACATGAACTGATGTAATCACTCGATCTCAGCAACGGTCATCCTCTAGGACATGTATTGTCCTTTGGTTGCCATTCCACAGGCAGTCACATGCATCGACCATCATCCCTTCTCGTGACAAGTCCTGCCCACGTCAACATGACGCCTCTAACTTGCAGTTGTTATCTAATCCACGCGTTCACTTGCCATGCAAAATATATCCATTATTGCGCCCCCCCCAAAATCCAAAAGTGTATTTGTATACTTTTTGCATTGTGTACAGTCTGGAAGCTACCCACATACCCACATGCCAAATTTCAAGTTTGTTGCATGTTGGGAAGTATGCTAAACATTTTTAAAAGACACACGTATTCACAAATTTCCCTTTTATATATATAGATTACCTGAAATACCAAGTGCCGTCTGCTTCACAGTAGGCTATATTCATCGGGCCAATCATTGCCCCCTACTGGTAGACTAATGCCCATTTGCAGGCCAGAGGCTGAGTTACTAAAACTACACTTTTATTTGACCAGGTAAGGCCCACTGAGCTATATAGCTCTTTTTCAGAAGTGACCTGGCCACAAAAAATAGCTTAAAGAATTGGCATATGTGGGTATTTATAGCAGCCAAATACTCTAAACGTATGTTTCTAAATGTAGAGGGAAAAACCGGACGATCCGAAGAGAAATCCACACTACCACGGAGAGAGAGACACGCAAACTCCAGATATACAGGTGTCAGGGTCGGGATCGAACGTTCGACCTCATTTATATCAGGCGAGGTAGTTAACATCTTGCCACCATGGCACACTTACTTTGTGCCCGCACGGACAGCTGCCACTGTGGGTGCCTTTTCAAATGTTTAGGATGTCATGTAAAGCATTCTAAGATGCCCCAATTTATAGGGTGCTGAATCAAAAGCAAGTTCCTATCATGATCTGTCCAAACATTATGCATAGCTTTATGAGAGTGTATCACCTTTCCTGAATCCTCTTCTAACATGTACTTGGTTACTTTGCGAAATCCCACGGAGCAAACGATATTTTCAGTATGGTTCTCTAAGCTATAAATATATAACAAGAACAATAACAATAATGGACCAGTACTGCTATTCCCACAACTGATTCGATCATCGGGGCGCCCTTGCTCCACTCCACTGACGTTTTTCGAACTGGATCTTTTTTCCTCTTCCAATTTTTTTCCTTCGACTGCTGCCTGCTGAAGCACTGATTTTCGAGATGATGCTGCTGCCCTTCATGACAGGGCCAAACCATTTCAGTTTCCTCTATTTGTTGGTGTTGAGAGTCAATCGTTCGCCGTACAATTTCAGTTGATCACTTTTCCAGATTCTACATCCATCAGGACCTTATGGGAAAATTTTATTTCAATTGCTTTTAGATGTTTCTCTGTCTCGGCTGTGGGATTCTGAGTTTCATAGCCGTGCATGACAATGGAAACACCTGGAGCCAGTCGAGGATGCAGCAAATGTATCGCGTTGTGTTTTAACATAATTATTCACTCGCTAAATGAATGTTAACCACCTTAATTTTAAAGATGTAAATGGCAAAATGTATATTTTTTTCCTTGTGTTACACAGTTTATATGTACATTAACATTAAATTTCCTGTCATCCGACTCAGACGCCAACGTCCTCGAAGAAGTTGCAAAACTTTGGGAAGCGCTCGCACGCTATCCAGAGGAACCCGAACGCTCCCGTGATGATTCGCGGGTGGCTGCACAAGCAGGTTCAGACACCCACCAGTTATACCTGACATTGCGAAACAACGGCAATCACAGGTACACATGACGTACGTACACGAGAGGAGTAAATCTAACTGAAAAGCTAAACGTGTGCGTTGTTTGTGTTTCGTAGGACAGCACTGGCATGAGACTGTGGAAGCGACGATGGTTTGTTCTGGCTGATTTCTGTTTGTTCTATTACAAAGGTGAGGCACGTAGAGAGTGGTTGTACGTTGCTTCAGGAGGAAGTTACCGGAATGACATGGCCTGCATGCACGAGTGTTGGCAATGGATGATGATGATGATGATGATAAAATGATGAAAATGTATTTAATGATTGAACTTAAATAACATTATTTTATCACCACACAATACAAGTTGAGCAAAACTAATTCCAGGATGGTTGTTCCTGCAATGATGTCACACCTGTTTAAGAAGCTGGATCCGGTTATTCTAACTTCGTGGATTTTTATTTTACTTCCTGGATATTGTCCCGATGATTCTCGATGTAGAATGAAGGGTAACTTCATATCTCGTTGCTAAATTTAGTTGTCAGAATTATTCTTCACCTCAACAGTGAGTTGAAACAATTATATACATAATTGGCGCATTATATGCTTGTACATTTGCCAATTCGTGGGTAATTTGTTTAGTTGCATCGAGTGGTGGAGGATTTTAACAGCACAAACATGGGCAAAATCATGAAGCAGCCTCACCCAACAATCAATTGTCACTCATGATTCCACAAGAGTACGTCAGCCCTGTGAAATGTCGGTGTAGATGGCCGTGAAGACGAGGTTCTGGGCAGCATCTCCCTCCCAAGCTTCCGCATCTCAGAAGTGGAGCCTTCTGATCGCATCAGCCGCAAGTTCACCTTCAAGGTGTGACCACTGCCTGTGCTTCCTCTCGAAACGTTATTCAAACACCCATCCTGACCGTGCACTGATGAGCTTATAGATAGATAGATACATAAATAAACAATTTGGAGATTGTGCTCAGTTTCTTCCAAAAAGGTGAGGCGGTTACATGGCATTGGTTGGTTGTGGCAGCCTTCATTCATACTAGGAGTACTCGCTGGTGTGTGCTAATCCCGTAAGTGTAGCTTCATCATTCGAGTATAGGTGGATGCATAGTTGTGTAAAGTATGTGTACAGGATATAAATAAAAATACTGTCGCGTTTATTCCAGCGAGAATTAGGAATTACAGTAAAACCTCTTGTAGTCGGACTCAAGTAAGCCAGAATTCATGTGAGCCGGAAAGACTTTGTTAAAATAATAACAAAAGATAAAAAACTCTGAAAACTTATTAAAAAAAAAGATCCGAGATATACGACGAACAATAACACAAGTAAATGACGAGAAAAAACTCATCGTTATGGAAACAGGCAGTTTTTCAGGAACGACTGATGTTTTTTTTTGCATAGTGCATAAGGGCTGCATGCTATTTACAACACTAGGAAGTGTAAGTCGCTGTTCTCGATGATTAAAAACGATTGAAGTGTGTTTGTACATGAGCGATTGTAAACCTACTTACTTATCTTTTGTACAGGAAATAGTGAGCCAGTGACTTGGTCATCCACTGGTGCTGCTCACGATTTCTTGTATTGGTACTCTTTACTTAACATACATTTTACGAGTAACCACAATAAATTATTCAACTCCATCGGAAAAATCTCTTCAGCCTTCCGTATCCACAGTGAGGCTCAGGCTTCTCACCTCTGCTTCGTGGGGATGCCAAAGTGACTTGGATTAAACCTCGACAGCAGTGATTCTTAGGTGTTATTAAAGTTTAAACACGGTGGAAATCCCATCATCTGCGTTAACAAGGGGGACCAAATCGCGATTTTATTTCGAAAATCCATAAAAAACAGGTTCATGCTCAAGCGTGTACAACGGAATTAGCTGCGTGATTCTATTAATCGGCCAAAAGTTGCAGATTACAAGGTTACACCTCTTTCTCAGACCCAAATCTGCCACATAGGTTTAAGTTAAAGGATGTTGGCATTTTTTAGACTTGATATGCAAGAAACATTATTTCTACTCAACAAATCTGAACACCGCATTTCCTTGCAGCCTCTGCTCCTGCTGTAACTCCACGGTTTGCGCAGCAGGGGATCAAAGTGCCAATGCGTGAGTCATTGGCACTGCGCGATTTGCAGAGCGCGAGGCATTGGCACTGCGCAGTTTGCAGACCACAAAGTGCTTTTATTGCGCAGTTTGCAGAGTATGAGGCGTTGGCACTGCACGGTTTGCAGAGCGTGAGGCATTGCACTGCGCGGTTTGCAGAGCATGAGGCATTGGCACTGCACGGTTTACAGAGCACGAGGCATTGGCACTGCGTGGTTTACAGAGCGCGATGCGTTGGCATTGCGTGGTTTACAGAGCGCGAGGCATTGACACTGCGCAGTTTGCAGAGCACAAGGTTCTTTTACTGCGCAGTTTGCAGAGCGCGAGGCGTTGGCACTACACCACCGTCACGGATTGCCGCGGATCTCGGGAGCATTCCAGAACCATCAATAATTCACTATGTAACACAATTTTTGTTCTTGGGTACTAAGTGTTATTTTTTAATTGCTTATGCCTAAAAAGTATAGAAAATGGCTATTATTCCCCACAAACTAGATTGAAAGCTTTCGTGATTGCAGGAATTACTCTTTGGTTATTTCGGTAATGTCATGTAGAAAATCAAATCAAATAATAATAGAACACAACGTTTCGGTTGCAACACAAGCAGCCATCATTAGGTAAGAATTAATGATAAAACACGGACACGGAAACAACATAGGCAGACACATGCAGAGACACACCGAGGGAGACACAAACCAAGACAAACAGAAGGTCTTGTTGCAACCGAAACGTCGTATTCTATTATTATTTGATTTGATTTTCTACGTAAATTTACCGAAATAACCAAAGAGTTATTCCCCACAAACTTGCTTTTGTGACCAGGACTTTATGTGAACGAAAGACACAAATACACACGTTTTCTCATTGAAAATAGGTAAATTTTTAAATATCACTGTCCTGGTCACAAAAGCAAAGTTTGTGGGGAATAATAGCCATTTTCTGTACTTTTGACTTACTACCCAGGAACAAAAATGTGTTTTTGTTACACAGTATTATTAATGGAGTGGGTTATTAACTTTGCTTTTGTGTCCTGGTCACTAAAGCAACGTTTGTGGGGAATAATAGCCATTTTCTGTACTTTTGACTTACTACCCAGGAACAAAAATGTGTTTTTGTAACACAGTATTATTAATGGAGTGGGTTATTAACTTTGCTTTTGTGTCCTGGTCACTAAAGCAACGTTTGTGGGGAATAATAGCCATTTTCTGTACTTTTCAGGCATAAGAAATTAGGAAATAACACTTACTACCCAGGAACAAAATGTTGTTTTTGTTACACGGTGTTATAATGCGTGAATTGCATTTCTGCTGTAATGAACTAAATACTTAGTGAATTGGTTTTGAGCCATTATGTTAATTCAAGGTGTAATGTGTAAAATTATATTAAAATGTAATTGAACTGCAGTAATTAGATATATATTTTTTTATTATTTGCGGTATGCCAGACAAGCCCCCACCCCCCAGCTCCCAGAGGATTTTCTGTACCGCCATAGGAATGATAGAGCCAGTACCTATAGGAATGAAAGAGCTGGTCAAATAGGAATGAAAGAGCCAGTCAAATAGGAATGATAGAGTCACTACAAATAGGAATGATAGAGCCACTACCAAAAGGAATGATAGAGCCAGCCAAATAGGAATGATAGAGCTAGTACCTTTGGTAATTACCGTATTTTCCCCGCATATAACCCGTGGGGTATACCACTTTTTTACAAACAAAACAAGACCCTGCGGGGTATACAGTGAGGGAAAAACTAATTTGATCCCCTGCTGATTTTGTACGTTTGCCCACTGACAAAGAAATGATCAGTCTATAATTTTAATGGTAGGTTTATTTGAACAGTGAGAGACAGAATAACAAAAAAAATTCCAGAAAAACGCATGTCAAAAATGTTATAAATTAATTTGCATTTTAATGAGGGAAGTAAGTATTTCACCCCTTTGCAAAACATGACTTAGTACTTGGTGGCAAACCCTTGTTGACAATCACAGAGGTCAGACGTTTCTTGTAGTTGGCCACCAGGTTTGCACACATCTCAGGGGGGATTTTGTCCCACTCCTCTTTGCAGATCTTCTCCAAGTCATTAAGGTTTCGAGGCTGACGTTTGGCAACTCGAACCTTCAGCTCCCTCCACAGATTTTCTATGGGATTAAGGTCTGGAGACTGGCTAGGCCACTCCAGGACCTTAATGTGCTTCTTCTTGAGCCACTCCTTTGTTGCCTTGGCCGTGTGTTTTGGGTAATTGTCATGCTGGAATACCCATCCACGACCCATTTTCAATGCCCTGGCTGAGAAAAGAAGGTTCTCACCCAAGATTTGACGGTACATGGCCCCGTCCATCGTCCCTTTGATGCGGTGAAGTTGTCCTGTCCCCTTAGCAAAAAAACACCCCCAAAGCATAATGTTTCCACCTCCATGTTTGACGGTGGGGATGGTGTTCTTGGGGTCATAGGCAGCATTCTTCCTCCTCTAAACACGGCGAGTTGAGTTGATGCCAAAGAGCTCCATTTTGGTCTCATCTGACCACAACACTTTCACCCAGTTGTCCTCTGAATCATTCAGATGTTCATTGGCAAACTTCAGACGGACATGTATATGTGCTTTATTGAGCAGGGGGACCTTGCGGGCGTTGCAGGATTTCAGTCCTTCACGGCGTAGTGTGTTACCAACTGTTTTCTTGGTGACTATGGTCCCAGCTGCCTTGAGATCATTGACAAGATCCTCCCGTGTAGTTCTGGGCTGATTCCTCACCGTTCTCATGATTGCAACTCTACGAGGTGAGATCTTGCATGGATCCCCAGGCCGAGGGAGATTGACAGTTATTTTGTGTTTCTTCCATTTGCGAATAACCGCACCAACTGTTGTCACCTTCTCACCAAGCTGCTTGGCGATGGTCTTGTAGCCCATTCCAGCCTTGTGCAGGTCTACAATCTTGTCCCTGACATCTTTGGAGAGCTTTTTGGTCTTGGCCATGGTGGAGAGTTTGGAATCTGATTGAGTGCTTATGTGAACAGGTGTCTTTTATACAGGTAACAAGCTGAGATTAGGATCACTCCCTTTAAGAGTGTGCTCCTAATCTCAGGTCGTTATCTGTATTAAAGACACCTGGGAGCCAGAAATGTTTCTGATTGAGAGGGGTTCAAATACTTATTTCCCTCATTAAAATGCAAATCAATGTATAACATTTTTGACATGCGTTTTTCTGGATTTTTTTTTGTTATTCTGTCTCTCACTGTTCAAATAAACCTACCATTAAAATTATAGACTGATCATTTCTTTGTCAATGGGCAAACGTACAAAATCAGCAGGGGATCAAATACTTTTTTTCATCACTGTATGGAGGTGCGGGCTATCCCAAAATATTTTACAGGTGTGACATGTCATAACTCGTTACATTTTTTCATGATAGGACTATCCACTATGCAACACTTACATTTGACTAAAGCACTGCTGAATGAATCACTCACACTAAAATTGCACATTTTAGATGCTTCGAATCGTTTGTACAATGAAACGACAATGTTTGAAGTGGGCGCACTTTGTTTACCATAATACTTTCAGTGGCTGTAGGGGGGTGCGAAAGTTTCAGTTGAGGCTATGGATTGCACAACGGGAAGTGCCTTAACAAGCGTCTACCAGACAGGGAATCATAATTGCCGAGTCCCTTAGGCCGCTGATGTTGGCTGAGCCTTATACAGTCGCGACCATGAGCTTTGTTTCAAACTTCCAGTCACGAAAGCTTCAAATCTAGAATTACTGTTTTCATTTCACTCGTTTCTGGTTAGTTTGTTTTATTTGTGCACGTTATGATTTAATATAAACAATTGATAGTGGAATGTATTACCAATGTAAACTTTGTATTAATATCGTGGAATTAAGCTACGTTAATGACGTTAAATATATGAATGCATGTGGGATATATGGAGGTGTGGGCTATCTGAAATTTGTTTTACACAAAACGCTATTTTTGCGGGGTATATGCGTATGTGGGTTATATGTGGGAAACTATGGTAAAGAGTCAGTCAAATATGAATGATAGAGCCGGTACCTAAAGTCTAATCCCACGTGAACCTATGTTGACACACTGCACGCGCCCCTCATGTTAGGCTGAGTCAACCTCGTGGTGCAAGGTAGAGATTAGCACAGTGGTGAATGGCAAAGAATCAAGGCTGGTTCCCTGGGATTGTTACGTAGTGTGCTAACCAGCACGCAGCACCGACACCAATACCCGCCATTCGCCATGAAATGACGGTGACGTCACCAAGCGCCTGTGCCACGTGCACTTTGAGGCCACGTGCACTTTGAGGCCACGTGAAGTGTCGAAGGCTCGTTGACAGGAGGTCACAGGACAGACCCAGGTGCCATGGGTCGACTGACTGAGATGACCAAGATGACTGGCTGATGCACCACCTGTGCCCCCTACTGTGCCAACTTGCTGTGCTTTAGCCACCTGGCGCTCCGCTCGCTGTTGTGAGCGTCGCTCCTCCGCCCTCTGTTGCTGTTGGAGGGCGACTGCCTCCAACTGCCCAGTAGCGGCCTTCACGAGCCTCCTTCACAGAGGCCGATCTTGGCACCGCTGGTACCAATCATCGGCAAGTCCACTCAGCTCCACATCCTCCTGTACCACGTCACTCCATCTCTTCTCTAGCCCATGCCACGCCCGTTTAGCCCCCTCGCCGAACAAAAGCTGTTTGGGCATGTGGTGATTGGGCATGCGGGCTACATGGCCCAGCTAATGCAGCCTTGCTTACTGCAGCCTTCGCTCGGAGGTTCAGAGAGCCGTGAGACGCTGCAAGGATTGGTGGTGGCCGCGGGTTGCTGAGGAGATGGAGTCTGCCTCAATGGCCTGCAGTCACAAATCCCTATTTAACTCCATCAAAAAAGTAACCTGCAGCGCCACACCTATTACCATCATTAGGTGTCGGGGGAGGGGGAATCTCTCAGCCTGGAAAACATCATGGGACAAAGTGGGGATGACCCTGCTGAGGCTGCGGTGCCTCAAATATTGGAGGAGGAGGTCACCCCTATGAGTGGCGGCTGAGGTGCCGTCTGTTGAGGGAGTACTGAAGGCGATGCAGAGTCTGAGACCAGGAAAGGCACCGGGCAGAGATTATCTCCCAAGCGAAATGCTGAGGGAGGGTGGCGTTTGTGCGCAGACTGCCCTAAATGACATCATAACAACAGTCTGGGCCACTGGACGGGTTCCGCAGGATTGGAAGGATGCCCTGGTGGCCCCCCTCTTTAAGAAGGGGGACCGCACAGACTGTAACAACTACAGGGGCATCTCACTCCTCAGTATGCCAGGATAGGTCCTGGCAAGGATTATTCAACATCGCCTTGCTAGGCACGCTAAGGAGAGGCTTGCAGAGCCCCAATGTGGTTTCAGGAAAGGACGGTCCTGCACAGATGCCATATTTTCTGTCCATCTGCTACAACAGATGTGTAGGGAATTCCAACAAGACCTACATCTCTGCTTCATTGACCTGGTCAAAGCCTTTGATACCATTAGTAGGCCTGGGCTCTGGGTTGTTCTTCGTGCTCTCTGAGTCCCTGACCCTCTGCTCACACTCATTAAGAACCTTCATGATGGTGAGCAGGCCCGGATAAAACTACGTGGCCGGGAGTCAGAGCCATTCCTTGTATACCTTGTGGTGTGACAGGGATGTCCTCTGGCTCCAACATTATTTAACATCTATTTCGACCACGTAGTTTGTGAAACCTTCAGTAGCTGTACCGGATGAATTTCCAACTGGTACAGATACAATGGGAGGCTGATCGATGCCCAAGTGTGCTCAAGGGATGGTTCCCTATTGGTCAACCACGTTATGTATGCCGACGACCTGGTAATTGCCGCTCACTCAGAAGAGGAGTTGGAGGCGCTGTTGCTGAAACTGGAGTGTGCCACTAAGAGGTGGGGCCTTAACATCAGCCCCACCAAAACGAAGCACCTGCCTGGGTATTTTGTACCATCGGGCACTCAAACCCCACAATTCCCAATCGGTGATGGGGCAGTTGTGGAGAGAGTGGAGAGTTTCCCATACCTGGGCAGTGTTCTCATGACTGGCTCCGGTTTAACAGCAGAGGTTTCACTCCGAATCAGTTGAGCGGTTTTATCTTTTCATCGGTTGCGTAATGCTGTGTGGAAGCTACCTGGTCTGTCACTCCGCACGAAGCTTCGGGTCTTCTCGGCCACAGTCATTCCCTCCCTTCTCTACACTTGCGAAACGAGGCATGGACACACACACAAGCACTGAATGTGATCCCTCACCAGTCAATTTACATTTTTAGAATTATGTAATAGACCCCTCAAATGAGGACATATGCACCGGTGTACATATTCATCAGCAAACCATTAATGCTACTTCCTGACCTGCCCCTACTGGACATCTGTGAAAAATAACTTCATAGCTCATTGGAGTCCTCCAGTCTAAATAAAGACTCCGATTTTGAATGTGAAGATGCCAATATGTGTTCAACTTTCATAAGTTGCTGAGTGCAGCTAAATCGATTGATATGAAGTCATAATAGAAACAGCATGGGAAAAATACGGCAAATATAAATTAATAATACGTCCATTCATGGTACTTGTGAGTCTATACGTTTACATTGTGTGTATGTTTAATATTCTATTTTATGTTCTCATCATCACCATGCTGTGTGCATATTCCTTCTGTTTGACGTTGATTTGTTCGCCCGTGCCTCACCTTCCCTGGGTTGCCGTGAGAGCCTCCCCTTGTGTGAGTCGCCTGCTCCCATGTACTGGGCCACAGAGCACCACTGACAGGTACCTTCATTTTTTAAATTCATTTTTATTTTGTGTCACGTTAATGATGAACCTGGTCTCTGTCCAGAATGTCTTTTTCCATTTCTCCATAATTGTGTTATCATTGCATCTTTTTTTTCCAAATATGAAAGTCATATACGTGCACGAGCTAAAGAGTTATGAAATGAGGGGGATCCATGTCAATACTGACGCTTGTTGAAAAATGTATGTCGTATTGTTTTATTGGCAGGCTGCTTCCCCAATGGGTGTACTGTCATCCCAGGCAGAGCATACAGGGATGCGCACTTATTATTACAGTGCAGAAACACCGGAAGAAATGCAGCGATGGCTGGAGGCCATGAGTCTGGCATCACGACTGCAACTTGGTATCCCACAAAGGTAAAACCGTTCACCCAAGAAGTAACATTTTCGGCTCCATAACTTTTGTGAACGATGTTATTTACATAGCCCTTCTAAAAGTCCACCGAATTAACTAAATGTTTTGTTTCAATTCTGGGTAGCTTTATTAGAGAGGTATTGTTGTTTTTGTTTACTTCTTCGAGGTAGTTTTCCAACGTGGAAGTGGTTACGGTTCTTTAACATGGTGATGCCATGGGTATTTAACATCCAATTTTGTAGCAGATGGTACGTTTTATAACATGTTCGTGGATATTACAATGCAACTTCAAAAAGACACCCCTTGTACACGTGAACTGACCGGGGCAGTGATTGTGCTCCCAGTATAAGTGCGCCACCTTCGAAGGTGCCAACTTAAATAAAACTATAAACAATTTTTTATTTACCAGGTAAGGCCCACTGAGCGATATACTCTTTTTCAAAAGCGACCTGGTTATCACAAATGATAGCTCAACGAAGTGGCTTATGTTGAAATTTTTAGCAGCAGCCAAATACTTGAAAACGCATGTTTCTAAATGTGGAGGTAAAAATCGGAGGACCTGAAAAAGAATCCACGCGACCGCGGGGAAAACATGCAAATTCCAAATATATAGCAGGCGTCAGGGTTGGGATCGAACCCATGACTTCCTGTATACCAGGGGAGGTAGTTAACATCTTGCCACCGTGGCACCCGTGGCACCTTGCAGGGTAGCTCACAAAACCAGGTGGGGGCAGTGAAGCATCTCCAAGCTGACGGTGCAGGTTCCGGGGTTTCCTGCTGGAGAGCGAGTAGTCCAGGTTTTTTTGTGGTTTCTCATCAATACACCAAACTGCCTTCTTCAAGGGGATCCATGAGTCCCATTTTTGTATCCGGTGTCTTGGACATCTGTGAAAAAGAGCTGCATAGCTCATCAGGTTCTTCCAGGATAAATAAATATTCTGATTCTGGGTCGCATTGAAGTCTGCCATTAGTCGCTGGCTTTTCTTGGGCCAGAAAGGCACATATTCTTTCCTGTAGCCCTACGTGGGTGACTGCTACTTTCAACAGTCGGACAAAATGGTGGTAGTCTTTTGGAGATGGTAGTATTCTTTAGATGAGTGGTTCTTTTTTCAGTTTCATTTCAGTTTAATTTATTAGGTATAACCCTGTGGGCCATGCGGCTCTTGACTCGGGTGCAACCGCAACAAACAAAACATGAACAAGAAACATCTTAGAGTGACTACACGCAACAGAAAAATCCAGGAAAAAACAGCAAAGTCTTCCAGAAAGAACACCGTATATCAACTCTGTGTGCAAATATCCCAGTGGGATGCAAGTCAAACAATAACAACCATAAGACAATTTAGATGAAAGTTATCAGGCTAACTCTGTACTACAACAAATAAACATTGCGAAACCAAAACGTTTTCAAAATCACCAAAGTAAAGCTATAAAAACAATGTAACAGTGATCATAGGAACTGTGATTCAAATTTAACAATAAACAATATACATAACATGTACAACAAAACTTTGCAGCCATAGCTGGCGACATGAGTCACTCCATAACAGCAGGATTATCAGTGTCAAAAAATTTCAATACACCTTTAAAGATCAGCACACTATAATCAAAACTCAAGATCATACTTTGCAGCGGTCATCCGGAATGATACATTTGATTTCAGGCCATTCTGAATATCAGTGGCAGCTAGGGGTGTACAACTCCTCTAGAGCAGTTTTGAGTGAAGATCTCACAGGTAGTGATCCAAGTTGCAGTTTATTGGCGATAGCATTCCAGATCCTGGGGGCATCAATAGAAAAGGCCCTTCCTCCAGTATTTGTACGGCAATAAGGAATGTGAAGCTGGTAAATGAGCTTAGGTCGCATTTGTTCCTCGAAACAGTGAGGAGATCCAGCAGGTAGTGTGCTGATTTTTTTGTAAGTACATCGTGCATAAATAAGATCTGATTTACAAGCCGTCGATCAGTACGATAAGTTAAGTTTGACCCAATGTTGAGATCGCAGTGGTGGGTCCTGTATGGGCAGTTCAATGCAAATCTTAAGGCCGAGTGATACATTGAGTCAAGCTTCTTCAGTATAGTACTGGGGGCTGATTTATATACGATGTCACAGTAATCAAGTAGAGGCAGTATGGTAGCTTTTATCAATTCCAAGCGGAACATAGGGAGGAAGCAGTGCTTGTGTCAATACAGAAAACCAAATTTGTATTTTGTCTTTTTACCAATATAATCAATGTGATCTTGAAAATTCAGTTTTGAATCAAAGATACCTATAGATCTTGACTTGCTCTATTTGATGATTATTTAAGGTGGTATTCAGAACTAGTTTAAGAGCAACTAGCTGATGCTGTAGTTTGTTGAAATCACCTTGGAGCTTAGCAATCACGTCATCCGGAGAGCGGCCAGCAGTAATCAGTATCGTGTCATCTACTGTAAATGTGGGATGCAAGTTAACCTTTACTGTAGCCTGCACCCCCTTTGGTTCTCAGAAAGGGCATCTCGCACCCCCAGGGAGTGCGTGCACCCCAGGTTAAGAACCACTGCTCTAGATTGTCGCCTTGACAATGCTCTTGGAGATGAGCAATGAGGCCTTTCGGAAGTTCCCTCTTGATTTTTGGGACTGAGATGACGAAATAATAATCAATACCATTAGCAATAGAAATGTTTTACTTTGTGGTGTGCTGAAGTGTAAGTTCAATATTTTGAATGTCGTTCATTAATACCTAAACGTGGTGCAGGTGTTTAAACAAATGTGTCTTAGATTTTATTTCTAAGCTGTATATTTATTTAATTTGTATGGTTTTATTTATTTACAGCAGCAATTCCTCGAAGAAATCCCAAGAAAGGCCCCTGATGCTAATCAACCACACAGAGAGCAAGCGTTTGAGGGATGCAAGTGAATTAAAAAGAGACTATGCATCACCGTGTTCGGCAAATGAATTTAATCAGATAAATGACACCACAAAGGGTGAACTGTTAATGTCAAAGTTGGAGTTTAAAATGCAACACATGGATACGAGACTGTACGAAGGATATGAAAAGAGGGATGTACCCCGAACTCATGACAAGGTGTTAAGGAATGTACAAATTCCCACCGTGGGAAACTTTGAGAGAAGTGACTTGATTTTGCCACGGGAAGATGTTGGGAAGAGACTTTCATCGGTATGGAAGAGAGAGGATCTTCAGAGAGAACACGATGCGGAGCGGTATTTCAGAGACATTTCTAAACCAAGGGACTTTTGGGAACTGGAAGAACATCACGCCGATGGTCAAAATGAAGAGGATAAAAAATTGTTTTTCAATGCAAGGAATGATGGTCGGAAAATGACATTTAGTGAAGGATGCCAACAGCCTGGATTTCAAATGGAAAGCACAACACAAAACAGCGCCGAGGGGCGTGAACATCGACCTAGGTTGCAGAGCCATTTCTCAGAGGTGACGCAGGGAGATCAGAAGCAGAAAGCCACGCTTCCTCAGCGTAGCACGAGTGTGGGCAGTGCCGTCGGCAATAGAAGTCCCGCAAGTGACAGACAGAGCACCTTCTACAAGCATGGAGCAGCCTCACATAGGCAAAGCCAAGCGTCATTGTGCAGTGGAAATTATACGCATCACCCGAGCCTAGAAATGTTAGATGGTGGAATGGAAAACCATGCAGTTTTAAGTGATAGAAAAACGTCATGTCACAACCAGACAGAAGATAGTCTGAAGCACATGCATTACCCAACACACCTGGAAAAAGAAACCTCTAAATATAGGCAGAGCTCATTGCCACAAATTAGTGACACAGGCGCATACAAGCAATGTGTCCTTGAATGTGCAATACCTTTATATGAGGAGAGGAATGTACCTTTATACAGCGACGGAGATATTTACGAACAAAACCAAAATATAAGTCAAATGAACAATGATAGTTGTACAGCAGTAGTTTCTAAGTCAGACATTAAACCGATGGGATCAGATTATTCTGATCGCTATAATAGACAAAGTACTGCAAATTATGATGAATTACAAAAGACTCACGCATTGTATTCTGATGGAAATGCAGCCACAACTAGGCAAAGCCGGGCAGTACACGATGCTAAAATGTGCCATTATCAGCAAGATGCAGTCATACCAAACGATAGTTTAGGCACGCAACATGTAAATCAAGTCGCTGCTAATACCAATACTGCATATTTCCACAAGCCAGCTGCAATAAATAGCGCTAATACTCATCAACAGAGTAAGAAGACATTCTGCCACAGTAAATCGGAGCTTACAAAGAGTCAAGAAGTGTATTGTGAAAGTGTGAGGCCATATTTTCAAAGTCAAAATAATCTGGTTGATGATGAAGACATGTATCTTCAAAGCATAACTTCTTTAATTCACGGGGCACAAATAAGCTTAAGCAAGACAACCTTAGATGAAGAAGTTGTCACACATTTGCAAAACCAGAAGACATTGGATGAAAATACTTACAAGCAGTATGAAGTCATTCCACATGAAGTTACCCAGAGACAGAACCAAACATTTTTTCATTCAGAAGAATTCCATCCGAGCTATACAGGCCTGATTGAAGAAGCATATACTTACAGACCAAGCCAAACAGCTCTTGATTGTGGAGCCAATAGACAGAGCCACGTAGGCGTAGACAATAGGCCAGCACTACTGACCAAGAGCCGAATTTCACTGGACGGGGGTATTGGGGCTTATAGCAGCCACAGCCATGCCATTCGTTCAGAGGCTGAGCGGCAGGCACAGAAGAGGAATTCTATGGTGCATTTGGAATACTGGGTGAGGACACAGAAAGAGAAAGTTGAAGGTGACAGAATGAGGTGATTATACACACTTTTTTACGTTTTGTACAACCTTAAAATGTGAATGTCTGCTTGTTCAATTACAGTATAATTAAAGTTAAAACTAGGAGAAACATGGACAAAAAGCACCCATATGCATTAAGTCATGCTCTCCAACATGCATTTATCCTCAGAAGTGTTTGCTCATTATCAATGATAACAGAAGCGCTCATGTCAGGTTTGCAAGAATCATTATGCCCTTAGGCCACAATAAGGCAATGGGGTTCGGATGGTGGCTCTACTGGCGAGGGCACACCCCGGCTGCAATGGCTGGGATGGGAAGGCATGTTTTTACGAGTCTCTAACGTTTGGGCAACTGTTCAAATTGGCTGGTTCTCTATAGAGCAAGGCCCATATAGCAACAACACTTGATAGTAAAGTTCGTCGATATTGGATCATCGTTACAAGAGTTACTGGGCCCTGCCCCCCCCTCCCTTAACAGACAGACAACAGAGCTGCCTGATTTGAAGTGTTCAATTATTGTACTTAAACCCTTACCGTTCTGAGATGTCTGCAAGTTACAGGGTGTGGGTCCCGTTCACCGCTGAATGTCGGAATGCGCAAGTGGTTCGCGTACATTTTATTTAGAGACGTATAACGCCACTGTTTTTACAGACGTACTCACCGCAGAGAACTGTAGCGACATGTCCGCAATCTATGATAGCTGGCACCAAACTGTGCCACGCTCCCTCCTGCATGGCCTTGTGGGAACCTAGGTACTGATAAAGTTACTTTATTTACGTTTTTTTCCCCAGTTTAAAATGCAATATACTACTCATGCGGAATAATAATACCTCTCATGGTCCAGCTAGCAGAGTAGTATCCATGGCACTCTTTGTTGTGAGAGGACAAATGTTACTTTGTTTTCCTATCTAGTTGCAATGCTTTGTAATTGACAAAGTTAGCTAGGTAAACATTGAAGTGGATTAAACATACGTTTTGAGAATATTTCAGCATAATAGCTGGAATGTCTACTGGAATCCATGATTATAGCTGATTATAGCTGGTTATGGTTATTCATGCCAAGTGGATAAGCTAAGTCTGGATGCACCCAATCTTCCCAAGGGTGTGCTTATGTTTATGCAAGCCTTGGGGAGTAATTTTGACTGAAAACAACAATCGCATCTTAAATGTTTCTTATTCTTGATAAACCATGGACAATGGGAGAAATGTGTTGCACCATTCCTTTTATTTGTTAATATGGATGAGATACAGATTGGACAACATAGATCACGGATGAAAGCAGTTTCACTGCATACTCATTCGAGGCAGACTCCCAAAGTATTGGCTAAAGAATCCCACATATTTATTTATAGTATATTTAACTATCTGAGTTTGATTCCTGGCCTCAACCATAAACCAGTGGTGAGTGACATCTGAACCGGTTCTGGGTCCCTGTTCACAACCCGCACTCACCAGCATCGTGAATGATGATCAAACAACCCCCATAACCAAGGCGAAGGCCTCATCAGTGGTTTCACAAATATTAAGAAACGTTATTATTAATTCGGCGGTCACCCTCACACCAGGCTCGTAGTCTTGAATCTTTATCTCCATGAACTTCTTTCACACCGTACGAAGCCAACCATGCTTATCGGAGGTGCAATTTTAGATAGATAAATTTACAGCTAGTGGGAGTCTCACCCTTCCAGGGGAAGGAGGGGTTTGAGGTGGGGGTGGCGATGTTGGGGCGCTTAGCACGTGTCCTCCAGCCACCTGTCAGCAAGTCTGAGAAAGTTAGTATTAGTGGCCACGACCAGCTTGGGCTAGCTTGGGGACAGGCTCAATTATTCCCAAGGTTGCCGAGGTGCTTGGCCAAGTGCTGAGCGTGGAATCTGACAGCTCAGCTTCTGCATCAGGTGTGGCGGCGCCCTTAACGTGGCGCACCGAGTCTGGGGGGGGGGGGGGGGGCTGGGGGGTGGCTCAAAATTGACCGACACCCATGACTCATGCTCTCAATGCCTGGGAAAACGCACGGCGTGACATTGCTTGAGCATCGTCTTGTACGGCTGCCACTGGAGCAAGTGGATTGCGGCGCCTCAACATCTAGCACAATTGGGAAATGGCTCAGAATTCCTTGGATGCTTTGGATGAAGCAATGTCCGGCCCTTCAGGCATGTGCTCTACCCCGGAGGGGCAGGGAGGCGCACGATCCAAGTCGCCTATGAGATTGGTTGCCCCTAAGGGGAAAACCAGAACAGTGGCGGTGATCCGGAAGTGCGGTGTGGCCTGCCATGGGCTGGCCCTGAGTTCTGCTGGCATGCGGACAACACTGCAGATGCCGAGTGATAAGCAGCCACGTCGTTTGGCTTCATCTGGGTTGCGGCATCTGAAGGATGACTCTGCGGCTTCTAAGGAATCGCACGGTGCCCCCCAATTGTCTCTCTTGTTGGGCAAGGCCCTCCTGCAGCTCATATATGATATCTATCCTTCTCTGTGGACTTTTTTGCCTTGTCCTCCCATGTCATTTCTTAGGAGGCAACAGTGGGCTATGACTGCATTGGGTGGAGCCCGGCATAGACCTGGCTTTTGATTTTGGGGGGCCCGTGAGTCGTGAGGGTCCCTGAGGTGGACCCCTTCCCACTTATGCCTCCTACTTCGAGTCTCCCTTTGATGAAGAAATGGGAGGTGACAATGAAGGTTTTACTCTTAAAAGGATGCAGTTTATGAGGCGCAAGCTTTTGAGGAGAATTGAGTCCAAACCAGTGCCAGACACTGAGCTTGGCATGGGGTTCTACTCCACATTTGTGAGGGTTTGTGAGGCAAACGGTGGGGTTCTGGGTTATTCAGAATGTATGGCGTTTCAACTACTTTCTCTTGTACCACTGTTTCAAGATGGAATCTTTGGTAGCAATGACAATAGCTGTGCAGCTCCTGGATTGGTTGGCATCCATAGATGTCCACAATGCCTATCTGCACATCTCCATTGTTGCTGCCCATCATCGTTTCCTGCACTTTTGTGTACTTTCACACCATTGGCACTTGCGTGTGCTTGCCTGGCTGCCCAGATGAGTATGGCTCACGCCTTCGATATCCTGGAGGACAAGGAGCAGTCGTCATATCCTCCAAGCCAACAAGGAGTGTGTGTGGGTGGTTCTCGTCACTTCTGCCTGAGCGAGGATGTCATGGTTCTCCAATCTTCTGGCCCTGATGGAGGCAGTCCTCTTGCCACTTCTGGAATGTCCCAGATCTCCTCTCCCAGCGAGGTTTTTTTGGTGTCAGGGGCTTCAATGTTTCAGCCTTATGGCATGGTCATTGAGAGGCTCAAGTTCCATCACCTAGGTCTGGATCAAGATGTGCAGGAGCTGCTGATTAGCTCCCGAAGACCCTTTACCTAGAGAGTCTAAGATTTCCATTGGTAGCAGTTGTGTGTGTGGTGCCACCTTGTGGACCCTTTGTCCTGCGGTTTGGCCTGAGTGGCCAAGTTCCTGGTGGTCGACGCTCAGCGTGGTTGTTTCCTCCCATCGCTGAAGGTCAGGTCCCCACGTAATCTGCACTTGGAATCTTCACTTGGTCCTAAACTCTTATACGCTGCCCCTTTTGAGGCTTTGGCGACCTGCCCTTGAGAGTTTTATAACCTTTAAAGCATTGTTTGTGGCTGACAATACCCCCTGGTGACCAGGGGGTATGATCAGGTACCCACCCCCCCATCTAGATTCCTAGGCAGATCGTGGGTTAATCACATTGTAGTTTATAATTTTCACCTCCCCACATTGTGTTAGTCATTGGGATTCTTTCACCAGTCTTCACCACATTGGGCTGTGTGGCTCGGTAAAGGTGGATACCCCAAGGGCCATTTCAAACACCACTGGATGAGACCATAACCCATATCACCGGATTCATGAAGGTTGTTTTATGAAATGCCACTATTAATCAGTGTACTCGTGCATACCAACACATGCCAATCCAGGGGATTCCTCACCTACAGATCCTAAACACAAGTGGTCATTACTCTGCAAAAAATTTGGCTCAACGATAGCCTAAATGGCTTCATAAATTGTGCACCTTGCACTTTTTAATTTTTTCCAATTAAGTCTGTTGTGAGTAATAAAGCCCTGTTTAAAACACAGTTGATAGCTTATATATATACATGTTTCATAATATGAGCTTATGTAAAAATATCTGATTTATAAAAGTCCACTTGCAGAAGAGTGCCGCAATACAGTATGACATGGGAATACTTTACAGGGAATATTAATCGTATTGAACCACTTGTTCTTTTTGCAGTATTGCTTCCGTGCAAACCATGCCTCCGGCCATGCCTAGTTACCACGTGGGGCTGAGTGGGCAATACACGGACAGCTCAGTCCCAGCACCTCAAGCCATGCCTCGGCGTCCAGACAGCATGGCCGTCTCTTCAAGACAACAGCAGCAGCAGCAACAGAACCTCCAGTACCGCCAAGATGTGTCTTTGGAGCTCCACAAATGGAAGCAAAGGCAGCAGATGAAGGTGTGTTCATGACCCACAAAGCCACACGATTGCAAATTTCATAAACTCAACACGTTCAGACAAATTCATCTTTGGATGTGCTTTGCAATGACTAATAGTGTACACGCATACCTCACGTAGCGTTCGAGATGCGTTCCCTGATAAGTGAGCGTGAATCAAATCAGCGATAAAAAGGGGTCGTTATAGCATTGTATATATGGGGATGCATTCCCGAAAGCATGATGAGTGATATATGAGGGCTTAATTGGGGTATCGGGAAGTGCTAATTATACAGATGTTAATATAATTTTACGAATAAATGTTTTATTATAATAACATCCATAAGTATTACCAGCATCTTTCTGTATCTTGGAGGAATCTGATGAGCTATAAAGCTCTTTTCTACAGATGTCCAGTAGCGGCACGGGGTCAGAACGTTACAACAACAAACACTAGAAAAACACTATAGGAGTGCGCAAAGTATAGGAAAGGTAAGTACATTGCTAAAAAATAAATACGTAAAATAGAAAAATAGATAAAGTGGATAAGTTCTAATTGCAAAAGTACACACATTCCCAAGCTTGAGCAAGGCAGCAAAACAACAGCAAGAACAGTCCCAGACCACACCAAGACAACGCCACACAGTCCCTCAATAAAATTGCACGTTAAAATGTAACTTGATGAATGGGCCAGGATGAAAGTTACAAGTCACATTCGCAAATGCAGTTGTATCCAGCAGGAATCTTCTGGTTCAGGATATTTTTTTAGGGATTATTAACGATGTTAACTAAGGAAACGGTTACTCACCAGTGCATCTCACCGCCTCTACCCGACTCCTAATCGCTTGCATTTGAACATCCAAAGTGATCCCTTTCCTTGTCACAACATTTACAATTTTGGGTTCACTCTCCAATACACCCGTGTGCTGAGCATGTTTTGTTTCTGTGACAAACCTTACTAATTGGCTCTGTTGAGTAGTGGCGGGTTTCGCGACATTTTATATTTATATACAATCTAACCCAAAAAAACCCTCTTATGGACTCCAAATGCGTGTTTCTAAATGTGGAGGGAAAAACTGGAGAAAAATCTACGCAATGATCTCCATAGTGTAGAAGTGGGTTCCCAGAAACAGACTTTGTAGCAGTGGGCATTTGTGATTACACTGTACTGAATAATCCTAACGAGGAGGAAACTGGTCTACAGTTGTCTCTCTGTCTCACTGCTGCCTATCGATGGCATTTGCACAAGTTGAATTTACGGTGACCTTCGACAAGTTGACCGCAATACAGCCACTCAGAAACTCTTGTATATTATGGTTTTTGTATAATACACAAGAAGGCCGATAGATTTTTGTACACTTCTCTGGGTGTTGTTTGAAACGTGCTTCAACAAACATGTTTATGGCATTCCACACTTGCTTAGTGTATATCTTAATCTCGGCAAGACACAAACAAATAACGGAGTTTGTAAATAAATGGCTTAAGCACAAAAATTGACTCACTTGCGTTTGCGTATGTGAAGTTTTAGCTGGCAGGATGTGGATTTCTTTGATATCATAGGCATTGTGATTGAGATGATACATCTTGTTTTGAGCAGAGCAATACGTCGCTGCAGCGATTACACACTGCGCCGTGTGTGCTGGGGAGCATGGTGGAGGAGGAGGAGATGCGCTGGATGACGCCACCGCCTCCTGCAGTGTTGCCTCATCCGTACGGCTCCCCACCACCCCATGCCTCCTACACGCCGCCCACAGTCTCCCCAGGGCCCGGAACAACGTCTGGAGTAGCCAGCCCCCTTCGAAGGCCAAATACTCCTGTGCGGAGGATTGATACTGGCTCTGTCAACTCACTGCAAGAAGCTGACACCATCCATCTTCAATCCAGCACACCTTATGTTACTGTTACCAACCAGGTGAGTAGTGTTGAATTTTACGTTCGTATCACGAGTAGTTTTTCAATAATTGGAAAAAATAACAAAGTGAAAGGTGCTCAATTTATGAAGCGATTTAGGCTATCGTTGAGCCTCATTTTTTGCAGTGTAATGACCACTTGTATTGAGGATCTGTAGGTGAGGAATCCCCTGGATTGGTGTGTGTTGATATGCATGAGTACACTGATTAATAGTGGCATTTCAGAAAACAACCTTCATGAATCCGGTGATATGGGTTACGGTCTCATCCAGTGGTGTTTGAAATGGCCCTTGGGATATCCACCTTTACCGAGCCACACAGCCCAATGTGGTGAAGACTGGTGTAAGAATCGCCATGACTGACACAATGTGGGGAGGTAAAAATTATAAACTACATTGTGATTAAAATAACCAACGCAGTACTGTTTAAATTAATGAAGGCAGTTTAGTAAACATTTCGTTATTGAAGATAGTCATGTGTTGTATCTATGCCCTGTTTTCCGTTATTAATATTAAGAATAATTAAGAATTTTTTTTTTATCTATATATTTTTTTTTATTAAATAATGAAAACAACCCACTACAAGCACACCAGGAATCTGTGAAACGGCCATTAAACTGGCAAGAAGTCGGTCACAGAGAGGTCAGAGACATCCAGATGGACAAAGATCGATGGCCTGACCTCCCAAGACATCTTGAGATGCACGGAGGGGGTGCAGAGCAGAGAAAAACTACTTTTGCCACTCGCGTTTTCTTAACGTTTTCCTTTCCGAAAAGTAGAAACTTAACAAAGAGAATTAACCAACAAACAATAGTTTTTTTAATTAGTAATTCTATTATATTACTCGTATTCACCGCATACATATTATTTAGAATTATATGTTTCCTATCTACATGACCTTCCTAAAAACTAAAGAGTATGAAATTCCAGAAAGCTTAAGTGGAAACATAGTTACACTTAACCTCAGGACATTAAAATATAACTCAGAATAAAACACCAATCTCTGGAGAACTAAACTTGGCGAAGCCCCAAAATAATGATGTGACGAGGATCATTACGAATATTCATTAAACATAGACGAATGATAACCACGATACTAAGACCGAAGGAACTCATGAAATATAATTCAAGAATAAATGTAACACACAGGACCACATAAATGTATTGCAAAAATCTCCTCAGCCACCTTTGTCTTCCAGCGGGGTCTGGCAAGCAAGGAGGGAGCAAAAAGGTCACAGGGGGGAATCGGTGCCTGACATTCCAAAGACATCTGTTTTTTTTCTGTTTTGTTTTCTCTCGCAAAGAATGCGCAGAGAGGGGAGTCACGTTTTGAGTTAAGCACAAGCGCGCTTAGCGAACAAGCAGTCTGGGTCGAGTCGTGCTCGGTCTCGCAACTCGGCTTGCGACGCGGCGTTGCGACGGGGCTCGCAAGAGAGCTGGGGCAGATCGTGCCTCGAGGAGAGATGGGACGACGAGAGGTCGTTAAGGTGACAGTCTGAGGGCAGTCTGTCCGAGTCGCGCTCAGTGTTGCGATGGGGCTCGCAAGAGAGCTGGGGCAGATCGTGCCTCGAGAAGAGATGGGACGACGAGACATCGTTAAAGTGGAAGCCTGAGAGCAGTCTGGGTCGAGTCGTGCTCGGTCTCGCAACTCGGCTTGCGACGCGGCGTTGCGACGGGGCTCGCAAGAGAGCTGGGGCAGATCGTGCCTCGAGAAGAGATGGGACGACGAGAGGTCGTTAAGGTGACAGTCTGAGGGCAGTCTGTCCGAGTCGCGCTCAGCGTTGCAACGGGTCTCGCAAGGGAGCTGTGGCAGTCGTGCCTCGAGAAGAGATGGGACCACGAGACATCGTTAAAGTGGCAGCCTGAGAGCAGTCTGTCCGAGGCGTGCTCAGTCTTGCAACTCGGCGTGCGACGCGGCGTTGCGACGGGGCTCGCAAGAGAGCTGGGGCAGATCGTGCCTCGAGAAGTGATGGAACGAGGAGGGGTCGTTCGAGTCACAGAAGTCTGAGTTCAACCTGGGTCGGGGCTGGGCTTCAGCTGTACTCCGGCTGGCGGAGCGTCGTGAGGAAACGAAACACCGATGCCGATAGCAGGTGTCACTTCTCGCAGAACGAAGTTAAGTGCGAGTGAAGCTGGCAGCTGCACGAACAAGGGAAGCACGGAGAAGAGAGAGTGACGAGTGACGACAAGCAATCAACCTGTAAAAGGGCGGAAATCGCCGGGCGTCGATCAAGCGAGCAAAGCAGAGAGCGCGAAGCAGTGGAGAAAGCCTGGTCAAACGGCTGTGAGGAAGAGGACAGCGCCATCGAATGCGCAGTGTGTTTGAGGCACACAGCGACCAACGACCCAGTGAGAACAGACCAGACGTCCAGAGCGACGGCGAGCATCGTGCCGACTCAACAATCAATCGAGCAGTGGAGAAGCCGGGGGCTGCCACCAAGAGAGAGAAAGCGCCATCGAATGCGCAGTGTGTTTGATACTCAGACCAACCACCACCCAGTGAGCACAGTCGCGTCGTCCAGAGCCACAACCCAACACAGTCTGAAGCAAGGGCGAGTGTCCGTGTGAAGTTGGCAGCGATCAAGGAGAGAGCGACAAGAACAGCACGACCCGGGCGTCACCGAGCGTCGTGCCAACTCGTCATCTAGCAGTAGAGGGAGAGAGAGCGCAAGAGCAGCACGACTCGGACGTCACCGAGCGTCGTGCCGACTCGTGGAGGAGCTGCGCGCTATCCGGCGACGGAATCATCGTGCACCACGTTGGCGAGCGTCGTGCAAACTCAATCGAGCAGTGGAGAGAGAGAGAGCGCACAAGCAGAGACACGCCCGAGCGAGGGAGCAGCATGACTCGCTGCGGCCACGCCCAACCCAGAGAAAACCTTTGGCCGCTGTTTGTATCCTCCCACACCACACAATCTAACGACACAACTCCCGGCTCTAAGAATTAATTAATTTTACAAGGGGACAACGCACACACAGCACGCACACGAATAAGACTAAAAAAAATTATCTTTGCGTTTCAAAAAGGGTTGCCATTTCGAGGTGGTGCGTTCACTACCAACTGATCGTGCAAAGCAGTTGCTGCCGTCGAGTTACATGAATAAGAAATGTTTTAGTCATTCAATTTCGTTAATTGCATAATCTTGCCCATGAATTTATTGACGTATACTTGCTTTTGGATAAGAGAGTGTCATGTGTTTGTTTAGAATTAAAATTGCTTAACACCAAGTCTCGAGTGTTTCTTCCAAGTCCATGCAAAACTGTCTTATTCTTGAGAACTGTATCCTGTGATGAGATCTGAAACTGGAGACCTAAAATAACATAAACACACAAAGATAATCAGTAAATGTTTAATCAATGATAATCGTGTTACCCTGATTGATACAACTCTGGATAAACGAAACTAAGCCTAATTATCATAACTGCTCACATTAACATAATCGCAAGTATCCGCATAAATTACTACGATTATCTCCGCGATTATCATAATGTATGCATATAATTACACACATTATCATAATTTATGCACGTTAATACACACATTAACATAATTAATGCGATTTGCGCATTATTTGGAAAATTACTAATTTTTATTATTTTTATCAAAATTTCATAACCCAACACATACAACACATGCAGTTGAAAATAATTATTCCACCCTTTTGGCTGCCATGTCAACACAAGTTACCCTATCCAGCAAATCAAATCGCTGTTTTTTGTGCGTCTCAATCATTTTCAACAGAATTGCAGCGTACAGACCTATATGCAACTTTGCATCCCCAGCATTTTAGTCAATCCTAGAACAAGAGCACGGATGTTCGTGATAATTTTACAGGAGAGCTGCACCCTTTAACATCAGCTTCGAGGGCCACAGGATATATAAGGGTTATGGTCTGTCTGTAAGTGGCTGTGGTATCTCACCTTGTCACCTGGAAGGGAGATGTGGTCAGGAAGGCCCTATGCCCGTGTCATTCATAAACACGAATTGAAATGTTTGGGTCCCTTCTTGCAGCACATGTGTAGCACTGTTGTGAGTGGTCATCCAGGGATACCTCACAATAGGTGAAATTAGTCATCGTGTCATTTTGGACAAACTGAGGAAATCTCTTCTGATCTCTGAAGCGGGTTGTTTGACACTGCCGGAGTTCGTTGTGCCGTCTGTAATACAACACTTTTGATTTGAGCATGTCAAGCCATGCAAACACCATCTTCGGTGCGAAACCCACCTGCAGTCTTTTGAGGTACCTAGTAGCACAGCAAATAGGTTGATGATTTGTTTGGATTTTTTACTGTTAGCTCTGTATCCATGGGTTTTCTCTGACTGGTTTTGTTCCCTGTACTATGTATACTGCTTTTTATGTACAATACCCTCCTGAAAAATACAATACTGTCCTAAAATATTTTTCACTAATGGGCTTTTTCCTTTATAAAGAATTACTGTTATAAAGGCATGTGTAAATGAAAAATGCATTATCGCATTTGGGTTGGTTTGAAGTTTATTTTAGGTTTCACCAAATGAGAACCAAAGAGACCAGGATAGGGCTGATTCGCAAGAGTAAGCTGAGTCACCTATATAACTAAGTAATTAAAACATAAACAAATCATAATAATCAAGCAAATAGAAATCAGAGAGAAAAAAAAAACAAATAGATATCAGATCAAACACAGCAGCAAAAACAACTGAATTATATAATTAATTAAAAATACTGCATGAGCATGAATAAATATTACATTAAATACATTCCTTGTAACAATTGTTGGCTAAGACAAATTTCTTAAAAAAAAGTAAATTGTCCGTAGTACAATTAAGTTGTAAGACACGGAATTGAATTAGCACTCGTGTTTTGCTTGATGTGTTTGCTTGTATTTGATGTTGTTGTTGTTTCATCAGGTGTCTGTGTCCCACTCTCAGCACAGACCCCCACTCCCCCAGATTCACCGTTCCACCGCTGCCAAACCTCCCCTGTCTGTCCGCACGGCCCTGGTTGGTGCCCGGCCCACATCGCGCTTACAGGTGTTCACTGCATGGCTTGTTCATTAATCATTTGTTTTATTATTATAATATTGTTTTGATCTTTTCTCTACATCTGAGATAGGTGCATCGTTTGCCTGCGAATACATTATTTTAGTGTCACGTGTTTTCATTCCATGGGCATACGGTGCTGTCCAGTGGTCGAAATGTAAGTGTAGAAGCACTGGTATGAAACCCATGAAACCTATTTGTCCTGCAGCAGCTCATGTACAAAGCCGTTTCCCTCAGTGGACATATCACGGCGCAGGAATAGGAACCATTCTGAATAGTGCTGGTATAATTTGTGTGTTTGGTGTTGTGAGAAGTGACGGTATGGCATACCATCCTATACTGTCCCAGTTGAACACGTAAGGTGTCCCGTATACTGTCCCTTTTCGACCACTGGTACGATGTTAATTATTTAATTCAGATGTTTTGTTATGGGAATGCGTGTTTAAGCAATATGTTGCACAGACTTGGTGTTCCACGGCCATATATCCACCTCACCCCCCTCTCGGCTCAAAATTGATCTTTTGCACAAACTTCCCTGAACAGAAATGGGCAGTGGTGAATTAACTTGAACTAAAATTATCCTTGTCACGTTGTGCATGCTGATGTAAGAGCTTCACATGCTCTCAAACCGCACACATGCGTATGACTGAAGCTCACCCGACACTTCTATTTTTGGTCAGCTTGGGCAGTGGCAGTAAATGACTGTAAAGAATGGAAATACTATATTGTTATATACAATCTATTGTTTTTGCACTATTAACAAGAGGCCAGGGGTCAGTGTGTAACTCGGTTGATGACAAAATTTACATCCACTGAGTCTGTTAGCCAAGAAAAGTCTGTTCGCCTCTTTCCAGTGTAGATTAAAAAAACGTGTGCATTTCACAGCTCATGACACGGCCTTTGCCATGGCACACATTGGTGAACCCAACGCTGCCAAAGATCTTGCCAGAATACCCTGAGCGATTGAGATCTCTGCTGTATCTGACAGCCTGCTTAGACTAAGCAGTCACATTTTCCAAGTTAAAAATTCTTCGTGTCTTTATAACCACGTCTTCTTGACACCGAATAGATCTCGTCAAACCAAATATCACAAACATGTACCAAAAGAGTAAATGCATACAAAATAGCAGTAAATACACAATGCGGCACACACTTGACACTTTTCAAAAACTCCATAATAACTGCCAAATTTGCCAGATTGCAAATCCCCCAAACACTCCAAAACAACGATGAAACATTTGTCTGGCATTGGTTAATGACCCATACACACTGTCCACACTGTACTTGCTGCTCTCACGAATTCATACAATCCCTACAAACCCTAAAAATATCCAAATGATCTCAATAATCCTATAGTGTATATCCGTGTGTGCTTAATGTATAATTATACCAGTGGCCCTTAATACAGACTCCCAACATTGCAACCTTTCTTCACTCATCCATTTGACACGCTCTCACACCCCCCGTTTACCTCATAAATACTCCAGTGAGTCCACTTAGTACACTTGACGCTGCAAGAATCCCTTGGAAACCCTTTGCTAAACACTTGCCAGCTTCACAATGTACTCTCGAAATACTAAACTCTCAATTTTACATTTAGAATTTCCGCACACCCTCCTACATTCCCCCCAAAATTTCTACACGTGCTTAGACGTTGTTATTAACTCAACTCAACCACATTTAAACTAATTTTATTGTATGTCCCAATTTGAACAAAACGTATCCAAATCCACATGTTTCAAGCTACATGTGAAGTATTCGGAATGACGGCGGGAAACCACTTGACGGGTAGCACACTTTATTTTCACTTGTCTTCCACAATAACACGTGTGGTCACTATTTCTCACACTACACACTCCACCTGACACTGGTGGTTACTACAGCTCACGGTACACACTCCACCTGACACTGGTGGTTACTACAGCTCACGCTACACACTGCACCTGACACTGGTGGTTACTACAGCTCACGGTACACACTCCCGGGCACTCCAGCCCTGTAGCGTCCGTGGCGCTACAGACCCACCCCAGCTTGGGCGTGGGTCTCGACCTCTGGGTCCCGCGGGCCGGCCCTCACACAGACGTTCGGCCCCGGGTCCCAAGGTCCCGCCTCTGGGCCACACAGGGCCCCGGTCCTCACAAGGACAGCGGGACTAGATGCCTCAGGGCCCTATCTCTTCCTCCTCCGTCTTCTGTCTTCACTGGTCACCAACTCCCTGTGCGCCTGCGCGCACCGCCTTATATAGCCTCCCCTCCCGGGAGACGGAGCGTATGCGGACCGCGACGTGAGCACCCCCTTAGTTGACCAATCCCCACGCGCTTCCACACGATCCCTTCGCTGTCAGCGCGCGTCACCGATACCCAGCCAATCACTGCCTCACAACCCATGACCCCGCGCTGACCCATGATCCTTCACCGTCAGCGCGCGTCACCAACACACACAGCCAATCACTACGCGCTGGCACACGATCCTTACCCCAGCTTGTATCACCACACACATGTACAGATTTGGTATCAATCGAAGCCCGTCATTGGTGGATGTGGAAGGAAAATGTTTTTTCCACGACCTTATCCAGCGAAATTCTGGGAGCTTATGTGCATTAAAAAACCAAAAATTGTGCACCCTCGCAAAAATAGGCTGCCTAGAACATACATCACAGCTGCCACAGGAAGTCGTAAGAGAGTGTCCTTGGGCTTGTTGAGAGGTGCTGGATGGCCGGTGGGCCTGCGTGAGAAGCTGTGGTCCATGTGGCCATGCCTGTTACATTTATAATTTCCCCATATGAACGTATTGGCGGTATAATGATACAAAATCAAAATTTTTTCCGCTATAATTATTTATTTCCCCACAATTCGCAACCCAGGTAAGAAAATATTGCGGGGTGGTGGTGCGTCAAAATCAGTTCTCGTGATCTATAAGCAGTCGGAAAACAATGTTATCAGCAGCTAAACACGAAGCTTCACACTCTTTGGTTTTATAGGTAAAGTCACGTAGGTAAAAAGTAAAATGAAATAAAAATAAATTAAATCACGACGTTTCGGAGGCAACACAAGCTTCCGTCTTCAGGTGGCACCGTCACAGCAAAATTGGATGGGCCGAGGGGGAGGGTTAAATTAAGCCTCCTTTTGTTATGCTGCAGGGGGTTAGGGGAAGGCGCTGTGTGCAGGTGATGGTAAGTGGTTAAAAAAGGGGGGACAACTAAACAAGAGGCAGTATTTAAGCTGACAAACTGGTTGCCTTGCAGTTTACTGCAGTAAACTATAAGGCTGCTAAAGTTTAACTTTGGTTAATTTGGTTAACAAATGGGGCTAATCAAGCTGGAAATAGAAAACTGGAAGAAATATGAATGGCTGTACAATTATAAGGCAGCTAAAGTTTGACTTGGTTGGTTACATCTTTTCAATGATTGCTCAATTTGAAACCATCCTCTCCGGTGAAGTTGTGTCTATGTTTGTATATCTGGATGGCTTCATGGACAAATCTCTGGTAGTATCCGGGAGGTTTAAAGAGTACTTTGGTATCGGAGAAAACTATATCATGGGAACCCGCTGTGTTGAAACAATGATCAGCTACGGCCGAAGAATTGTTTCTGCCGTGTTTCAAATCTGATTTGTGCTCACGAATTCGGTCGGAAATATGTCGTTTCGTCTCTCCGAAATAGCAATTTGTAAACACCGGGGCACTGCAAGTCAGGAATGACATCCTTCACGGATGGGATCAGATCCCTGATTTTGTGCACTGTATTGAACCGGACCTGGATCTTGTGTTTGTTTAGAATTTTGAAAATCTTTTTGGTAACGCCTGCTATGTATGGCAACGTGATGATTTTGATCAGAGTTTCAGGATCCATCCTGGCTCCTCCACCCCCCCCTTAACCTTTATATAGTCTCGTGTCTCTTAGGGTTCTCTCCACTTGATACAGTAATTTTGCTGTGACGGTGCCACCTGAAGACGGAAGCTTGTGTTGCCTCCGAAACGTCGTGATTCAATTTATTTTATTTTATTTTTTACCTATGTGACTTTACCGAAAAAAACAAAGAGTATGGACCCTTGCAGTCACGACAACTTCAAATCTAGAACGAAGCTTCACAGTCTATTACCATATAGCAGCTCCCAGCCTGATGACGATTGGCTGGCTCCGTGTACCAAAGGCAGATTTGACTCCTCGTGCCCTAGATTTGGAGGGTTCCAAGATTAATTTCTGGAATCATTTCTTGGCGGACGGGGGCATCAAAAGATTATGACTTCGTGTCACACGTTAGAATTGGAAAGCAAGCTGCTGAATCTAAGGCAACTTTTGATGGAGAGTCTGCAGCTCACTCAAGGGGCAACAGCGACATCGTCATAATGTTTTATGAGGACCCCGGTGTGTTATGCTGCACCGGTGGACCGCCAATACGTCCATTTATTCCAAGGCAGAAACACCCAGAGCGCCCCCACCCCCACCCCCTCTGATTGCAAGGAGAAAGCTGGAGCTTTGTCTACAGGTCACCTAACATAGCAATTACACACAGACAACAGGCACGTTCGCATTCAGAAACTTATAAAATTTAGATTAAATAAATAAATAATGATGTTAACACTTTTTTGTGGCCAATGATTTGCTTGTCAAGTAAGTGATAACAGTATACAATTGAAACACGAATAATTTATAATGGTTTGTGTGCATCTATTATTTTATTATCAGTTATTCATTTATCAATGGTTGCCTCACATTGTGGCTAAGCAATAGCTTGGAGTTTTACTTCTAATTTTAAAATTGGAATAAAATGGACCTGACGATTATTCACGTGACTTCTACATTCCTACTAATACTCAGTGATCTAATTGCAAAGTTTTAGCTCAATTCGAGAGGGAAAAAAACATCTTCACAATTATGCTTATAAGTGTTATGAAATTCGACACCTGCACCCGAAAGAGCTTATGTGCATTGCAAAATGAAATGCGTTGATTTTCGCCAGACCACAACGTGTGCAAATGATGGTAAATGAGGAAAGACTGAAAGTGAGAGGATTGAGTGAACGAATGAGTGGGTTGAGTAACAATGAGATGATTGAGTAACAATGAGGGAGTAAGTAGTTGAGACATGAGTGACAGAATGAGGAAAGAGTGTGCAAAAGAGAGAATTACTATGTTAGTGAATGATAGATGTCAGTCTCAAGTGAGGGATTAAATTAGTGGCATGCTTGCTTGACTGAGGTTAGAATAACGATCGTTTAGTGATGAATCAGCGCCACGGTGGTGAGGTGTTAACTCCCTCGCCTGGTATACAGAAGCTCGTGGGTTCGATCCCGACTCGTACGCCTGCTGTATATTTGGAGTTTGCGTATTCTCTGCATGGTCAAGTGAATTTTTCTCCAGGTCCTCCGGTTTTCCCCTCCACATTTAGAATCAACATCACACGTTTAGAGTATTTGGCTGCTATAGATTTCCACACGATAAGCCATTTCGTTGAGCTATCATTTGTGGCCAGATCGCTTCTGAAAAATAGAAAGTTCAGTGGGCCGTACCTGGTAAAACACTAAATAGTACAACAAATTACTGGGGATTTGCTGAATATAATCACAAATAAGAACTACATTAATTGATTACGCCCACTACTAGTGCCTGGCGAGTGTCAAGTGAGTGGGGATAGGGCGTGGGTGTCTGCTGAATTTTAGGAGAGTAGTTGTGTCTGATGAGTGTCAGCAGAGTAGTAACCGGTGAGTACTTGCCTCGTGGTGTGGTGTTTGGTGTGTGGTGAGGGTCTAGTGGATGACTGGTGAGTGGGTGTCGTGGGAGCGATGAGATGTCTGTCTGGTGAGTGGTGTTTGATACAGTGCCAGATGTCAGGTGAGTATCTAGTGGGCGAATGGCAGTGGTGTTAGGTAAGTGATGGGTATCTGGTGACAATGTCAGGTGGTGAGTAGTGAAAAGTGTCTGGTGAGGGTTGACATTGGCCAACAGGATGAGGAGCAGCCAATGGTGAACGAACCAGTCATGGGAGAATGGTTGATAGAAGGTGGATTGATTCGAAGGGGGTGACAACCCGGTCTGTAGGACGAGTTGCCCTATAGTTTGCCATAAGGTGCCTGAGCAGGTGTTCCTATGAATGTATGCCAGGATTTGGGATGTGCATGCGTCTGCTCCTAGCGATGTCTGACGCAGGAGATATATTCCTCAAAAAAGTTTACAGAGAGACAGTGCCACGCAGCTGTGATTAATCAGCAATGGTCACAACATTGTTAATGAGCACCCACTGGACAAAATACTGAATTCAAAACGTTGGTCTGGCAAACTGAGTTGAATGTGTACTGTTTGTAATTGTGTGTTTGGTTTTCATTGTGTGTGTGTTCATAGCTGGTGCATCAAGATAAAAAGAATTACAGCTCGTCCGCGATTGAAGAGTATGACACAGATGTAAGGTGTCATTTACATTGTATTTACCAATGACATATAATCACGAGAGTCTTTTTTAAAGAAGATCAGTTAAATAATACGAGGCGGACAGCACAAGAATGTATAATCACATATATATAGGGTATATACTGCATTTATGGTGGCCTTATAATTAATGGCTATAGACAGACCTCGCTTAGCACGATGCCGTAGAACGCCGATTCGTTATATCGCTCTTTGTCCTGGAGACATTTATTTTACAAACAAAAAGTAAAAAAAAATCAAAACATCTATAAAGCACTTATGAGTGAGAACACGCTGCAGCGCTGGCTTAGGAAACGTAGCCACCCCCATCATTCACTCAGCTAATGAGAGCGACGCATGGCTCTGAGCCAACCAGACCCCACCACTCCCCGCGATTCGATTATCACGATTCATGCCTCGGTTTACATTTCAAAAAAAATGTCATAGCCAAGTGAGAACACTCAAGAGTTTCAGGCTCCATCTATAAGAATCCTCACCACAGAAGTGTGGATGGAGGGCATCATTAAAATCACCACGGATGTCCTGGAGCACTTTTCTGAGAAAGACCCGGACTGGGAAGACAGCAGCAGCTCCTACATCCTCAGTTTAACACGTAGTAGGCTTTCGCGACCAATATCTAAAATAGAGGTGTATTTTTTGGGTTAGATCGTGTAAATATAAATGGGTCGTGAGCAGCCAATGCCAGGTATTGCAATTTTTGGACCCAAAAAGGACAATATACATGCATAATGTACATGCATTATGTATGTTGATTTAACTGTGAATAACCCAACCAAGAATGGATATCTATTGTAATTTATATAAATACGTGAATCCCTCCTCTGGTCTTCACACTTGATTGGCTCACAAGTGACAACATCACATTTATCCCTGTTAAGACCAAAACAGGAGGAGGATTTCCGCAATGAAGCCCTCATAATGCCCATACGAAAGACAACGCTATCGGGAACGCTTCCCCATATATACAATGGTTATTACGACCCCTTTTAGTGCGGATTCAGTTAGCGCTCACTTATTCAGGAATGCATCTCGAGTGCTAAGCAAGGGCTGCCTGTATCAGTCTTTGCTCAATTGAGGCTATTGACTAGTTCTAGGTCAACAGCTGTCTAGTCATACCATTCAAGTCACGTCAGCATCTGATACATTTCACACAAATTCAACTGTCAACTCTTTGACCTTTTTTCAAATTGTGTCCCAATGTAATAATATTGGAAAGGATTTTAATGCTTTGTAACACATCGTTGGCATATCTGTTGGGCCTATTGTCTTTTTATCACATAGTGGGCATTTGAAATGAATAGACAACCTGTTAATTACAATGTCTTTACACCTCATGCCCTGTACTAGTCTGGTTTTGCCACACATGGACATATTGTTCAGCCTTGTGGTAAAGTGAGGAAGTGGGCTGAGTGTGGGGTTAGGAGAGTGAGGATGTGGGCTGTTTAGCACATTCTGGGTAAAGGTAAAAGGAGAAGAGTAAAATAATGTTGAGTGTAATTGGGATTTATCTGCCGTTTACTGCCCATACTTTATTGTAGGTGGTGCAATATCAATGGGTGAAAATGCACCTTGTTCAGCATTCACGGCTCTGCCACAGTGAATGCAGGAGTTTCCTCTCGTGAAGAACACTTTGTTGTTGTCACTGCTCCATGCTTCGTCCTTCCTCGTCCCCATGCCACGTGATGCCTGACCATTTATAAGACGGCCACAACTTTGCGTTACGAATCTTACTGCGTTCCTGTGTTTCTATTGACTCAGCATTATAAATGTATTCAATTTTACAATGCCATTGTTTTGTTTCCATATAGATATAATTTAGCAATGTTTTTTATTTAAATTTCACGTGCACGAGTTTTAGCAATATAAGGCGATTGCCAGTGAAGCATCTGTAAATATTGAATGGGTAATGTTGTTTGTCTTTTGTATGTTTTGTGGTTGATATATCCACGCCCATCAGTCGATGCTCAGTAAGCTGTGCGAGGAGCATACAAAGGCACAGCGACAGACTCAGAGGTTGCAGCAACTACGCCAGGAAAAGGTATTGACATTACAACAACTTCACACATTTGTAGAGGAGTATTGTGAGTAACCAATGAGGGGGCAAACAGAAGGAGGTGCGAGCGGGTTGACAGTCAAGGTTGACATAACATCACGGGTTGCGTTAGGGCTTCGGAGAGCACCTTCGGGAACATGGGCGGGGCCGAGCTGGGGGGAGGAGCCACCCAAGGGGTTCTTAAGGGGGACCCGTGACGAAGGCGGGGTCGTCGTGGGGAGCCAAGGTAAGGATTGGCTGGAAGAGGGTCTCCTTGTCGCAGAGCAGTGTTGGCTGAACCGTCGCTCTGGGCAGATGAGTGGGAGAGCCAAGGGGATAGCCAGGGATATGGTCCCGTAGTATTCAGTAAAGGGTCGGCTGGAAGAGGTACTCTCTCTCCTAGTCGCGGAGCGGTGTTGGCTGAACCCCCGCTCCGGGCAGACGAGTGAGAGAGCCCAGAGGGTAGCCTAGGGTAGGACCCGAATAGTACTCAGTGTCCGGAGTGAAGGACCGAGATAGAGTGCACCTACACTGTGTGAGTGTAGGATGTGGAGTGTGACAGTGTTTTAATAAACGACAACAGCCCTTCTAGTGTTCCTCGTCTCCGCGTGAGTCTACTGCACAACACATTTACGTGGCACTTTTGAAGATGTAGACCTCACAATGCGCTTAGCAAATTCATCTCTAATATATTGTCTAGAGGAATGAGTAAAGGATCCAAAAATCTCGAGTTTTCTTGGTTAATTTGTGAATGTGTTTTGTTCCGTACGAATGATTTCAGATCGCTTGCTATGCCTGGAGCAGAACTTTAAAAGGCCAAGTGTAGTAAAATAATGATGCAATATTCAAGATAAAGGTGCCCTGGCAACAGCATTTGTTTGCATTATGATACAATTGCGTGACATTTTGGCCCAGTACATGTTAATCTAAATGTGCCGCTAGAGTTTCGAGTTTGTTTTAATCTGTTATACGGATGGTTCACTTTAGCCAGTTGCCCATCTATTTTTACATGGGAGATCCGTGGAGCATAAACACGGGAACAAAAGAAAGACAAAAACATCATGTTAATGCACAACAATCGAGGAGGTACTTAGTCGTAAAAGCGAAATGCACGCAAATAAAACAAGATCAGTGCAAATATAATGAGATCAAGAGGCGCCAAAAAAAAGTTAGGTACAGGTGCAATAAGCTGTTGTACTTTATCTTTCTTCATAAAATATCGTAATTATGATCCATCGCCACATAACCGTGTGTCTGTTACGTGCCTCGGAGTAATATTGTGCAGAACACCATACAATGTGAACGTTTAGCATTCAAGAGACACTGCAATTGTGTCCATCAGGAGCATCTCGAGGACTTGCTGGTGAGCTTGCACAGGCAGTCCGTGCAGCTGCGGGGCCAGTCTCAGCCTCCAGACCCTCACCTTCAACAGCAGCAGCACGACCTGCAGCAGCGACTCGTCTCCATCCGAGCAGAGATATCCTGCACCACTTCGGTAGGTCAAACGAGCATTGCGTTTTCCGCATCTTAAAAAACACACACCATGCATAGAAGGAACGACACGATTGGTGGTACTTTTTCATCATCAACAAATGTTTGCTGTTTACTTTACGCGTGAATACAACTCGTATAGCTCCAACACTGGTGCAATCCTGCTTTGTATTAGGCCCTGCACACAACGCGTGACTGCTTTGTAATGCATGCGAGCACCCTTATTGTTCCCTGCAGGTGTGTCCACCCGTTCGTTGTTGTTGTCGTTGTTGTTATCATTGTGGTCGTTGTTTTCTTTGTTGTCGTCGTTGTTATTGTCGTCGTTGTTGTTGTTGTCGTCGTTGTTTTTGTCGTCGTCATTGTTTTTGTCGTTCTTGTCGTTATTGTTGTCGTTGTTGTCATCGTTGCTGTTGTCGTTGTTGCTGTTGTCGTTGTTGTTACTGTGAACCTAGAGCACCTGATGCACAGCTGAAAGGTTTTTAGTTGAAATGCTCGTTCTGGTTCAATTTCTCCAATCATTTCCCTGCCGTGGATAAAATGCGTCCTTGTGGGAAGCCATTAGCAGTTGTCCTATGCTGAGACAGATTCCTGCCATAGGAACGTGGAATTTACACTCCTGGATTAGGCCTACCATTGCTCGTTTGTGTATGTATGGCGAAGCACTGTGCGTCACTGCATTGCTTGTAGGTTACTGTATTTGTATGTTTCAAAATAGTAACATAACAGAGAGATTCTTATGGCTCGTTTGAAATAATTACATTCAAGGCAGCGATCTCCCTTTTGATTCATCGCCAAGATGACAGCGTGTGTAACAGCAATGTCTTGATGCAAGTTCCCATTAAACTTGTGTTTGTGTTCAACTGGATACAATTTTCTCACTTCAATAACTTTTCGTGAACACCGAATGCGCAACATTGTAACAGTGTTCATCTTCATATTATTCCGTTTAAACGGCATTCACTTTCGATAAACAGTTATTTATACATTGTTATTATTATTATTTTGATCTAGAAATCTTCATTGAGTCTTGGGACCGGTTTTCATGACGGGTGTGCACGTATATTTTTTAAGAGTTAGGGTTTTGAATGTGTGAGGCAACCAGATATGCCATGCTTACAAGTAACTAACATATATGTGATTTATTTTACCGCACATCTTTTAAGCTATTTTAACCCATTCTTAAAATGTATGCTTTCACTTGATTACATTTTTATCACGTGTAAAGGGCTCTGAGATGTCCTGGTGGGAAGGGTGCTCGATGAAAACTAATTGTTATTATTGTTACTGACATCTCCTGGCTGCCTTGCATCACAGCAGGTTTGTAGTTTCACAGAGCTTGATATGTACGTATGTTGAATTTATTTCCTACTGGATATCTATGAAAAAGAGCTGTATAGGTCATCGGATTCCTCCAATATAAATACATTTTCTGAATCAGATTTTTTTTCACGGTATCTCGCTAACTGTGCTAATCCGAAGTGCGGGGGAAGGCCTGATAAAGTCTCCATAATACATCAACCTAATTTACAAAGCACTGGATTTCAGGCCCATGCCACCAACCATTTGAAATTTCTTTCGATGCCATGTGCTGCCATTGGGCAGCATGTGTGCAATAAAGTGAGCAGCACATGTGCATTTAGGTCAAACACATGATGGCATTGAACCCAGAAATTTTCCTCGTGACGCCAGGAAGAAGTTCTGGTGGTCTCCCCCAGTGTGTATTCTGTTGTTAATAACACTATCTTTTGGACAAGAGACATTTTTATAATAAATATGAATACAACAGCAAACAAATTGGACAAATTGTTCAATCGAGAACTCTGGAGGCATGGAGCCAGAGCTAAAATACCTTTTCTATGACAGCCTGGACAGGTGAGAGCCTGAACAGTTGATAGTCTGAACAGGTGAGAAAGCCATGAGCTGTCACTTGAAGGTAGATGGTGCTTAGATGCTGCGTATGTACAGTCAGGAGAATTTCATATGGCTACTGGTGCAGCTACTGGGAAATTACGCTCAGCAATTAGCCCTGGTTCTGGGTGCGAAGACCAGTTTACTATATGTGCTCTGCAGGACGCAGCAGTTTGCTGTGGTCAGTGGAGTGAGAAGGATGGAGAGGTACGGGGGGGAACACCTTGAGAGAGCTTTTTCTTGTTCTTCTGATGTTGATATATGATATCCATTTGACTGTTTCAGGAGTAGCCACATGGATTTGTTTCGGATTGCCGTTAAATTATCCGATTGGGCAGTTGTTCACAATATGTTGCATAGGTCTGATATGTCACACCACCACAGTCACGAACTGGACTCTCATTAATTTTCCATTTGTGGAGAAAGTGTCTACATCTTCCATGGAGTGTCTGGATCTAATTAAAGGAGGACCAGGATCTTCCCTGGTAGGTCAGATCCTGGTTGGAGGATTGTGAGGTTGCAGGTGCACCTAATACCCCAGAATTGAGCATGATAGGTTGTTTTAAGGCCATTGTAGTTTGTTGTGGTGTTTAGTCTGATGTCGTAGTAAAGACAGGGTTGCAATACATCAACACAATTTCCGACTATAGGCACAAGCTGGAGTGTTTTGCTGACTGTAGTCGACATTGGGGCGGATGTGCCACCAGGCCCTGCGATGGTCACCACAATGCCTTTATTGTGTGGATGATGTGGTTTGTTGAGTGAGAATGGTGATTCCAAGGTAATGCTGAGGATTTTTTAAACTTATTTGAGAGATCGATGGTGGATCCAACGATGAGCAGTTTTTGTGGGAGTGACGATGTGGTGAGTCACTGCCATCGGGGTTTTGTCGGTGATGTAAACAAAACCGGTGCTGTAAGGTTGAGGTACAATTTTAATGGTTGAGTGGGCCCTAAGCAGTTAAGGTGGAGAGTATAATTGAGTGTCGTCGGTGTAGATTTTTGTAGTTTATGCCGTGACTATTGATGAGACGACCAATTGGGGAGATGTATAGGGTAAAACACCTATTCTTGTTTTTCATACATTTTTGGGGAGATATCGACTCGAAAAGGAAAAGGGCCCAGCACGGGTCCATGAGGGACACATGCAGTGTACGTCATGGCATGGGTTGGGATCCTGCCAACCTTGATGTTATTATGACCTTCTTTCAGAGAGATACGATGCGAGCAACTGTAGAGCTGTGCCCCTGATGGGCCATGGTATGAGCCATCAAATTTTTATTTTTATTCCATCTTACACCTGCCTTCGTTTTTACTCCCTCCTCGATGAAGATGCACACCTGTCTATGTTTACACCACGTTGTGTGTGTGTGCAGGATGTGGAAAAGACGTGGGCTGACGGCAACAGGCTGGAGCGGGAATTGATCGCTATCAGTGCCCGGTTGCAAAATGATCTGGAGGGTTTACAACGCAGCCAGGTACAATCCGTTCCTTACACTCGTTATATTTCAATACTGATAATCTCTAATTTTTATAATTACCACACGTCCACTATAATTTAAAGCTATTTTGAGCAAAAAATTGCATTGAGTACAATACCAGATGACCTTATTTAACCAATATTTTAATCATTTTAGGGATTTTAACAGCTCAGTGTAAATAACGTTGCACAGAAAAAGAAGGTAATGCCGTACTATAATTTGACTTATGTGTTTTGGATATTATATTAAACAAAGCTTTCTGATGTGCCACATTCAGGTCCTATTATTTTGGGAAGGCTAATGTCACTGAACCATGCAGAAAATCCAGTGGGTCGTGTGGCTGAATTAGAAGCATGCATTTAGATTATTTGGCTGCTATACATTTCCACATGATAAGCCACTTCGAAATAGACTTGCAATGAATCATACTCCAGAATTGTTACTCGGTTCAAGAATGTGTAATGACATGATGACACCTGCTGGTTGGAAAAGGGAAGCACGGGTACAGGCATCACTAAAACATCATCCAATCCCAAAGGGAGCGGTATCTGGGCCAAATGTAAGGGGCGGGTCTGGCCGAGATACTCCGGGAACCTGCGGGAAGGTTCCACAAAAGGGTGTGGCCAGAGGCGGAGCCGAGCCGTGCCTGCGGCAATATAAGCGGAGGCGGAGGAGGACTCGTGGTCGGTGTGTGGAGTCTTGGGTCCGGACTGCGTCACTGCTTTCCGTCATCCGGCCACGTGGTAGATCTCCTGTTGAGTTCCACCACCCTTACCAGCATGCCGTCAGCCAGGGAGTGGCCGGGAGTGGATGGGTGGAACCACGCCGGATGATCGACCATGTGTGTAGCCTGTAGGGACGCTAACATCTAAGTGTTGTACTCGGAAAAGGAGGAAAATAGAGTTGGCCTGTGTTGTGCCCGTATTTGAAATAAAGAAGAGTACCCTCTACACGACGTGTCGCGGAAGTTGCTCAATACAAATGTATTCCTTTTTGTATTTTTTTTACCACATCGTTTCTATTGTTTATTATTTTTAATTTACGACTCATTTGTACAGTTTTGTTCAAATCTATTATCCCAAATGTAAAATTGGCATATGATTTGCATACTTTCTAAATACAGCAATCATATGTGTTGACGCATGTGTTGTCAGTGTAGGAATATATTTGAATTGATGAATTAACAGATCGTTCCCTGATTCCATCATCGTACTCAATGAAACTCAGCATTATAGGTGGATTGAGTAACAGCAAAGGCCAATTTCTGTGTTGTGGTATTGAGGCTGCACTTCCGTAGTCCAGATTTAGAAGCCCCCACATGACCCGTGATGGACCACGACAACGACTCTTCCCAGAAATTATGTTGCAAATAGGTGGGCTTGATCTGGTTCAACATTGGAAAGGTTAAAACACAAACCTGCCTTCACAAGCACAGAATGCCTCCAATAAGACAGGTGCATATATGTTGACGAAGAATCTTGAAGCAGCCCTATGGTCACATGGGGGCCTGATTCCCCTCGGTAACCATAGTGGAACTTTTGCTGGGTGGCAGCCCAAGAAAAGGAACGTGGCCGAGAGGATGACCACCACAGAGATGGAGCGATGAGATCAGCTCTTGTGCGGGAGTTGGATGGATAGTTGTATACCGCAGGTCCTCGTGGGATGGCAAATACGTGGGACAGCCTTTGTCCAGCTGTGGATGGAGCTTCACTGATGATGATGATGATGAAGAAAGCTGTTAGCTTGTGATCGCACATACAGTATATGTGTGGCTTCAGTTGGTTTAATCGCATCAACAATTTTGCAACTTTTTTCTCTTTTTCCTTCGCCTTGAAGAGCGGCAGTTGTCTACAAAGTGATATTAAAGTATATATATATTGCTCGTGCTAACATCTGCAACTTTACCCAGAGTGTCAACACACATTCGTTATGATCGGTGACTAGTTCTACAGCGGAAACTGTGTTAAACATGCAACAGCAGAACACATTTATCTTTTGACTATTGAGGTATTGATAAATCATAACTAACTTTAGTTTTTCGTGATCTCGTAATTGTGCGAGGGCACATTTGTTGAGTAACCTGTGTTTTTCTACTACGGTGTTTGCGTGCCCTCGATGTGCTTTCGATCCTTACTAGTCAGAAGCAGTTGAACGGCAGCAAGCACACATTGAAAGGGAATTGTGGAGGATCCAGGATGTTATGGGAGGCTTGCAAGCAAGCGAGACAGAGACCGAGACCGAGACAGGTAATTTCACACCAGTGCGCATTGTCACTGACTTTAGTTATATAATATGGTATCGCCAATGCTGTTACATATTATTTGTTGTTGTGACTTGCTGACCTGTCCATCCTGGACATCTGTGAAAAAAGAGCTTCATAGCTTATCGGATACTTTCCCCAGTTTAAAAGAGTCTGATTCTGATATTGTATTGTATGTGTTCAAATACGGTGAAACGTAGTCATCATCGTTTGTGATCTGCAATAGCCGGGAATTTGTGAGTCTGTCCCTGACATCAGAGACACAAGGGTCAACGTAAAAATAAAAACGCATATTGAAAAAAAATGCGACATAGACAGCTTAAATGTCAATGTTGAAACGTACTCTTAGTTCTTTCGGTGAAGTCACGTAGGTAAAAAAAAATAAATTAAAATTAATAAAAAGATCAAAACAATAAAATCACGACGTTTCGGAGGCAACACAAGCTTCAGTCTTCAGGTGAAACTGTCACAGCAAAAAAAAAATACAGATATTTTGCTGTGACAGTTTAACCTGAAGACGGAAGCTTGTGTTGCCTCCGAAACGTCGTGATTTTATTGTTTTTTTAATTAATTAAAATTTCATTTTTTACCTACGTGACTTTACCAAAAGAACTAAGAGTATGAATCCTTGCAGTCACGAAAGCTTCAAATCTAGAATGTTGAAACGGTCTGGTTTTGCCTCTTAGCAGTGGCACAGTACAGCTGCACACTGCGATGTCATCATGTGATAAAATTGGTGTGCGTAAACTTCATATATAACTACATATTTAGCCAACTCATCTAAATGCGAAATCTGTCCGTGGCTAGCCGAGGTTTTACCGTATACACACGAATATGTTTATATGTATAGTAAACCATAAAGCAATGTGTGTTTGTACTTTAAACACTACAATTTAAAGCTTACAACTGTGTTACACACAGATAACTATTTATTAGGGAGGACAGAGGACAAGGAAAGACCTTCAAACCCTCTGCTGCAGCGAGGCAGAATGCCTTCACTTCCTTCTACTCCCCAACATGTCCAACAGGTATGGAATGCCGGGGAAAAACACTTCGCTTAATCCATAGCTTTAATCCATAGCAAAAACAGTTCCTGAACGAGAATTGTAAGTTGGCTGGATGGATGGTGTTGTAACTGACACAGCCATCTCAATATGGGAAGGTTGGGAGTTGAAATATAAAGTTGTGAAATCGTGTAATAATTACTTTTCCGGGAGTGCCACGCTGAGTCTGAAGACTCCCTTTCAGGGTGTCCTGCATCAGGATATTTGGTGAACACCATTACCAATGTTTGCTGTGCCAGTGACACGTAGTGAGCACTCTCCAACTGCTTGAGTACGAATCCTTTTGTGTGTGTTACAGATGCACGTCATAGCCTTGCAAAGTGCTCTATTACACAACATTGGTCAACATGCTTTAATGTGGTGTGTTTGGGCATCTTATGCTTTACAATCAGAATATCCTTGTTTCTTTTGTACTACTTGAGAACACATTGATTATTCCCCTCCAAGGGAGACCGACGTTAACATACAGGGTAGAAAAAGAAGATAGGTTTGGCAGTGGTTTACAAGAACTTCAGGCAATAGCATAACTATTGACTAATTTATAGTTGAAGATAATGAACATCCAATGTGTAATGTGATGCATAATCAGTTCACGTATTCCAATCGGGTTTACTCCATCACATGCAAACTCTGGCCTGCTTTATATTTTGGAAGACTGCCAAATGCCTTGGCAACAGATTTGATGATAAGTGCGTTGAGATCTCGTATTTAAAGTGCGTCATAAACCCTCCATCACCTGACGCGAGCAATTAATGAGGTTGTCACGATGAACAAACGCGCCAATTTATGACTGCTTCAGCAGCGCCAGCAATAGCGTTGGAGGGCAATGTCACAACATTGTAATGGGTACGACATGAGATCGCTCTCCAACGCACCACCGGTAGGGTGCCACAGCAGTAATAATAAATTGGCAGATTTGTTCATGCGACAACTTTATTAATTGGCTTTGGGAGGTGGAGGAGGGTTTATGACACAATGTGACCCAAACAAACAAATCCATTGTGAATCGGAATATTGGTCATGAAAGCCTTTGTGTTCAATTTGAGTGTGTTGTGGTTTGTATATACTTTGTACATGCCTATACATATTACTATAGGCCTAAAAATAATACTAGGTTTTACCATTTCTGGCAATACAACAGGTTTTAAGATTATTGTCATCCAATGATATAGCTGCTCACCCCGAGCTATAAATGCTCTGATGCGTGCATTGTCTTTGTACTGTTTGCCTTTAGTGTTCTCTGGTTTGATACTAGTGAGACTAGGCCATAAAGAAGCCTGTCTCTGATGTAGGCTCATCAGTTGCCAAAGACAATGCGTATATTATATTATCAAGAGCCTGTTTTTGCAATTTCACCTCAAGTACGTGTGGTTAATGCATATTTGATTCTTTGCCAAAGGTTTATATTTGGTGTTTGAACATTTTAATATCTCCTGTTGTATTTCCAGAAAGGTTGAAACCTATTCTTATATTTTCATACTTTGATACTGGCAAAAAAGGCCCCATGACACTATAAGCCTAATTACACTCTCATTGCAAGATCATTTAAACATGTTGGAATTATCTGAATACATTGTATGACAATAACCTTTGTGGCTTCGTGAGAAGTGCCATTGGAACAGAGCAATACAGGACTGTATACGTAATATACGCAGGTGACTTTCTGTACAAATACAGGTATACAAATGCTTTAAAGTTAAATATTTACTTAACAAAATGTCATAAACAATGTGTTGTATAAACAGGCAAATATTCATTTTCTGACACCAAAACTGTGCATGTGATTTGTTTCAGTTCCGGAAAATGACCTCTCTGCCTTCGCACTCTTCCAGTTGTAGTCCAGTGGGGTCACTCTCTCCAGGAGACTCTCTCAGCGAGAGCATCACCACCCCGCTCCAAAGCATCAACACGTCCCCAGCCCACATGGCTCACGTGCCACTCCAATCCTACATCCTGCCTCCCCAGTCTCATGCCCCAGAGCCGCCACCTCAAAGACTCCTTCAGAACAGCGGTAGAACTCTTTATGGTGCCAACATGTGCGGTATGCCAGGTCAAAGCCGTTACGGTGGAAAAACGAATGCCGAGTCAACGTCTCCGCCTGTGCCTGCTGCTCTTCACGGCAGTGCTCACTTGTGGAAACCCACCAGGAGACACAAAGCTGTCGGCCAGCCGTGGTCAGCAGAAAATGCCAACAAACACGTGCTGGAAATGGGCGTCTCTTCTGGCATTGACAGAGTAAGCGCGAGCGGTAGGGTTGCTGCCTGCCAGCATCTGATCCACGCAGTTTGAGACTTGGTACCTGTGATCGTGTCACAGGAATTCGTAGCGAGATCCGGTGGAATTTTGTTGAACTTAATTATACTATACTGCACAGTTTCGATAGACATAAACTGACTGAGAAATATATCTGGGTTTGGTCAACAGTGGAAAATGTGGCAACCTAGTTGAGCATCCATAAAACATAATGCTTTAATATATAAGACACTTAAGTTTAACACATAGGTTTTGTTAGCCAATATGATTTATAATGGATTTTGGTTTAGGCAACATAATGATCTGGTCAGATATGTTTGTGTTGATGGTGGAGAGTCTTAACGACGCATATTTGGCCAGATCATTTTGGGGCTAAATCTTAAAGTGGCCTAAATTAATTATGAATGAAATATTAAGTTGAAGGCTTACATTTTTCTTCAGATACTCTGCATTATTAGACCCTCCATTTGTTTTATTCCAATGTAATATACAGTATAATGTAATTTAAACTGCAACAGTCTAATTGAATGCTTGCGTAATGTTTATGTGACCAAAATTTTCATTTTGGAGACTTCGTAAATCGATTTAATTATCACACCAGGTTATCTTGGAACTTCACCCAGCGCCAGAAATAGAAATCCTTTTGACGGGAGGGGAAGGGGTGGGGGTCTCCTCCCCCACCCGACCCTGTATCACGTGTCCCCCCGTACTCAGAATCCTCAGCGTCTTTAGGCTTTTGTGCTAGCGCTGTAAAGTTTACATGAGCTTGCGCATGAGGCATTATTTTTTACTTCGTTCTTCTAGACAGGAGAGTTCTATATTTAGCTTGGGACACTTCGTGTTGTCCCAAGGGAGTGGGGCTTTTGGCCGCTACACCGCGGCTATGTCGACCAGGCGTAGCCTGCCAGCTGAAGGTATTGGCTAGGACTTGCTAGCCACCTTCACCCATCCACCCGAAAGATATTACTGCGCGTGTTGTTGTACCGAGTATGTCATGGTGTTTCGTCCAGTATTTCGATGACGTTTTGATACTAGGTGGACACCAAGCAGGCTTTGCTTCGTTCGGTTTGACTCATGGTGAACGCTTTTCATTACTTCCGTTTTTTTCTCAACGATGCAAAATGTCCTCTTTTCCCCTCTTAGTTTCCTCATGGTATGGGTGCAGTGATGGGCATGGTTTCGGAGCGAACGTTTATGACCCAGGACAAGATGGCAAAGTTGCGTTTAGGGGCGGCCAAGTCGCTGGTCGCCAACGGCGGCTCTACCAGGTCGCTCATTGTGCTTCTGGGTCACGTGGCATCCTTTGTACAGGTCATCCCCTGGGCTAGGCTTCACATGCGGGCCCTTCATTGGTGTCTGTTGGACCAGTGGGGCCCTGTAGAGGGTTTCACAGGATACTTTGTCACTCTCTCACTCGATGCTGTTCAGGACCTCCAGTAGTGGACCGAGGCAGAACATTTTTTTCTGCAGGGAAGCCTATGGGGTTCTTCAAGGAGGACGTGGTAATTGAGACCGATGCCATTTTATTTGACTAGGGAGCTATTTCTGGCAGGGTTTGAATTGTGGACCATTCACCTGACCTGAGCCTGGTTGGTTGATCATGTCACAGGCAAGGCTGTTCTTCTGCACTGTGACAATACCACCACTGTCGCAATGGTCAACAGGCAGGGATCTCCTCGACATGATGCTTTTATGTGCTAATCACTTGGCCTTTGTGATGTATGCCACGTGATACATTACAGCCTTCTCCCCTGGACCGAGCAGCACGGTATCTCTCTAAGCCTATGTTCTGGTCGGCAAGGCAAGTGTACTTCTTCTGTACGGCTGCTGATGTAAATACAGAGCGATAACTACAAAATTATACTTTTAGGTGGTCAAGCCAGATAACCGCTTCAGGAGCAGGGGACTATCATCGCTGTAATGTCTCCTTCGTATTTGTGGATCAGGAATTGCGTTGTGATACGTTGTACGGTCTCTGTTCTGGATGACCATAGCCGCACACTACTGGAGAGTTTTTAATTTTCAATTTGTGCATCAGGTACCCACATCTGCCATGGATTGTGCAGTTGATGCGGTTTAGGGTGGACCATGAGCTTTGTGGAAGATCAAACCCAGGGATCTTCTGCATTGAGTCGTTCACAAGGTGTTTGTAAGTTATTTTGAGCTCCATTCAGCTCTCAAGGTTCATCGGGGTTGAACTCGCATTGATGAAGGTTAAGCGCATGGGTCCAAAAGGGCTTGCTTGACTTCAAGCGATGATGAGGGATGTAATTGAGATCCTGATGAGTGGGAAAGTGACCGTTTTCTTCGATTCGCAGGACTTCCCAGAGGGTTGCAGGATTGTGGATGATGGGTGGAGGAGAGATGTGGTGACAGCACGGGCAGCCAGGGTGTTGGGGTCGACTTGAGACTCCAACACCTGCCTGAAATGACTGGACCCAGCCGAATGGGCCTTACATCGCCACAGTTTTGGTCGGGTTGTCACCAGGTTCGGCAAGCCATCAATGGACTAGTTCGCATCACCAGACAATGCTAAATTAACCCAATTTGCATTCTACTTCTGGCAGGCCAAGCATGTTTTGCCACAGATACACTCCCACTGGGACCTCGAATTTGGCGTCCGTGTTACCTTCGTTGTCCATACTCCCCGAGGTGCTGGAGAAGGTGGTTGGGGGCAGGGCTCCACCTGATCTTCATCGCATCCAGATTGGTCCGAATGTCCTCGATCTCATAAGGCCTAGCTCTGCTTGTTGCTCACCCTTGGCCCCTGATGAGGTGGCCCAACCTGCCCCAGCAGGGCATATGGTGCCAAGACATCCATTCAGCCTTTGGGTCTGACTGCATGGTTGTTGAGCAGCGCTGGTTCTGCCGCCTCAGCTTGGATGTTGCAGTCAAGGATCTGCTCCTAAAGCCCTGCCAGTGGCATTTCACCAGTGGTATATGCGATGCAGCCTGAGTCACGGATTTTTTGCCTCAGTTGCCAGCTTTCTGTTGGGAAATTTCCGCAAAGGGCTTCTCCAGATTAGGCTTTAAGGTCAGGTCCATTGAGAATGTCGGCCTTACATTCCAAAATCCACGACAGATTGCTTGACTCGTCAGACATTTTGACTCATCCTTTTCAATCATTTAGGTAGGAGAGACCTCCTATATGTTCTGCGGTTTCTGCCTGGAATTACATTTGGTTTAAAATTCACTTTGCGAGCCACCATGGCTTCATATGATGAATAATGTTTATTGCTGATTTTCATGTGAATCTAGAAAGAAACAAATCCCTTCTTCCCCGGTGCCCTTTCATTCCCATACGCACGTCACTTTCCACAGGTGTGGAGCTTGTTCGGGATCTTTTTATCTGAAGCGTTCATCTGCTTAGCAGAAGTCCAACCATTTATTCGCTTTGTCAGCCAGGGGGCAAGTGAAGTGAACCGGCTACCAAAGAGAGCGTATTGCAGCTAGGTTTCGAGAATACATCCTTGGCTGCCTGGCATATTGTGCTTCTCATTACACTCACGGCATGACTGAGTCTTGGGCCACTAGGGCTGGGGGGCTGAGGTTCCATTGACCTGAAATGTGGAGCTCCCCCATGTCTATGCCAGGCATTATCGCTTGGACACTCTTGGTATCCCAGGAAGGTCTGTTTGGCAGCACAGTCCTTTCTGTTGTGATGGACCACTAGTATTTTGTGGGTGTTTTGGTAAAGTCACGTAGAACCTATCTACGTGACTTTAACGAAAGACTCAAAGAATATGAATTCCTGCAGTCACGAAAGCTTTCAGTCAAGATTTAGACCATGAGTAGTTAAATGTACTCCTCTGTAATTTGATTTATTACGTTGTTTACTCTTGATCCTTGGTTTTTTCCAGCACCTTCTTGTTTTCCCTTTAACATGGATTTGGGTGGCAGCCGCTGAATGAATTAAACAGGGCACCACTACCACGTTAATTCCAGTTTTAAGAAGCAGCCACCACTCTGCTCCACTTCCTTCTTGCCCTCAAAAACTAGGTCCTACGGTGGTCCTTTTTTGGTTCTTGACTCATTACTGTGGTGTCACGGGATTATGTTCTACGTGCAGGTCGCTGCGTGTCCCTGGATCTTTTTGCTTTGCTCACACATCACTGAGTATTCTACGCTAGGGGACACGTGATATAAGGCAGTGGGGCGCGGGTGGGTCCTCCACCAGTCAAATGCTTTTAGGTTTCTGGCGCTGGTTCGGGATGAAGTTCAAAGATAAAGTGGGGCTGCTGTCGCCTCTGAAACTGGCTTGATGTGAGCACAAAAGCCCTGTATCACACCGACTTGGGTTTTACTCTCAGCAACAAAAGCCACCTACAGAGGGCGATTTTAAATAATGATGATGCTCAACGTGAAACTTGAAAATTTTACATTAATGTAGAGTTTATTTGATTTGACACAATGGATAATCCCATTTAGCCAGTTGCCCAGCTATTTTACAAGGGAGGTCCTCGGTGCGTGAGCGCAGCAATAACAACAGAAACAAAAAGCAAAAACATGAAATGTTGCAGAGAACACGTTCAGGGTCCTTCACGAATAATGCACAACGAACAAACGAGGTATTTGACGGGCGTAAAACATGTAACACGCAAATAATAAAATAACCGTGCAAATATATAATATCCAGCAGGAGGTGCCAGAAAAACAGTTATGTACTGGTGTAAGGAAGCTCCCTATTTTAGTCTTAACAGTGACAGAAACAACTTGTGGTCAAAACACGGTCTGAAGAATTCAAGAGTACTAAAAATGATTTGACACCTCCGATTGTTTTCAGTGTGTAAAGTAGACTGGAATACAAATATTTTAATACAGATAACTTACATTTGTCTACACTGGTCTAGAGGTGAACACCACAGATGGTTGCCGTTGTATTTTCCAGCCAAACTGGCCTCACCATTAAAATTGTCACGGTGGTTGATTTATTAGGTTAAGAAATTTTCATTACAACAATTTACCTCTGGGTAATTTATATTTAATGTGCAAACTGTAACTATGATATAATTTAGCTACATACGTTACATCTATAACATCGTGGCATCAATATTCTCAGTGGTTTACTGTTTGAACACATTTTCTCCCCTCTTTTAAATGTAGAATTTAGAGGAATATACCGGTGAATTTGGACTTTTTAAATTAATTTCAATGCTATTGTACATATGGAAGAAAAAAAAACTCACAACCTTCACCATCAGCAACTTCTTATCACGGAACACTCCCTTTCCTGACAACACATTACCCGAAGCATAACCTAGAGATCTCCGAAGCGTTGAAGCTGCAGACTTGATAACTGGTGGTGGGTGAGGTATTCTTGATCTGTGCTGGTACCAGTTGTCCCTGAGGGTTTTATTTGAAATGGATATTCATGAACTTGATCCAATACGTGCCCCTATTGAATTTTGTTTTGAGCCTGAAAATATGTTGACGTTTTTGGAGCCACGTTTATGTTTGCATTTTTGTTTGGCTTCCCTTTGTTGCCCATACCCCGCACCTTCGATGAGCACAGTTGGCTACCCACAGTGCAAAAGAAGTTCAACATACATACATACTTATACCTGTCAACCCCTTATCAGTGCCTACTTTATTACAGACCAATTCAGACCTTATTGGTCACCCTGTGCCCTTATAAATCTCAACGTTCATCCTACAAAGTCCCATCACAAGGTAGAAATACAACCAAATAGACCAAAAACAATGTGCCCGTATTGAAATGGCTGTACGCCGTATGGACCTGAAAACTACATTTTCCTGTACAATAATACCAGCAAATCGTATGGGTTGACAGGTATGCATACTTGTTTTCTGACAATCCCACTTGTAAGAGAATCGCTGATGTCTTTCCCTTATTAAGTTTCCATTCTTTGGGTTGTAGGAAAATGTAATTTCAAGCCTGTGCATCACCCAATAATACTACGTAACTACTGCACTTTTTTAATGTTGGGAAAATTATGGTTTTGAAATACTTTTGCTTTTCTAAAGTGATATATCAAATAAGGTCGTTTTAAATTAACGCGATCCATGCGATTCCTGTGTGGACATGACGCAGATGTAAGTTATTTGAATGTTTCTTTGCTATAATTGTATTTAATTAAAATGTTTTATTTTTTTACAGGAGAGGCCTAAAAGTGTCTCGGACACTGGAGCTATTGTAGGTTCCTCCAGAAGCAATAAGATGAGTGCGGAAGAGCAACTGGAAAGGATTAGGTTGCATCAGCAGATTGTGCAGAAGAACCGTAGAAAATCTCTGTCCACGGACCCCAGCCTTGAGGCTGAGATAAATGCTCTAAACATGTCTGTACCAAATGAGCAAGTCAGAAAAGACAGGCTTAGGATACCCAAACGGTCTGCCACCGTGGATTGGAGTGCAGGAAATCCCCCAAACCCACCAATGAGATCGGTGTCTATGGAACGGACGGCTGTCATTGGATGCAAAACTCCTCATAGGCCAGAGTCCCTCGGTGTCCCCAAGGTGAACAACTGCATATTTTACAAACAGGGGGGGAAAGTCAAATATATTTTTGTCAATGTATGGTACTTTAATTTTCATTATCCTGAACAACTTAGGGATGTTACCACTTGTCCCGTTGTGATTTGGTGCTTTGCCATGAATTACGGTCGGCATTAAATAATAACCTTTGCATTTATATGGCGCTTTTAAATGTCTTGGCAACTCAAGGTGCCTTGCGTGTCACATTTCATGTCAAGCATTCGAAGGGCACTTGCAGTGGCATCCACCACTATTGGGCAGAAGGCGACTCAGCACCGGCCTGCAAGCGGGCATTATTCTGACAGTAGGAGGCGACGATTGTTATGTATTGAGTCATTTGCAAGTAATATTTTAAATTTGTCAAATCTGCACCATGATACTGGCACACAATGGCCTACTCTTGCAAATGATTAACTGTGAATAACCGAACTAATAATCAATATCTATTGTAATGTATATGATTACATTACCCCCACCAGCCCTGGGCTTCGCACCTGATTAGCACACAAGTGACGACATCATATTTATCCCTCTATTTAAGGCCGAAACAGGAAGATTGCTCCACAATTCTGGCTGTCGCCTGATGAGGCTGGTTGTAATTATCGGCAGAATGTCGTACTCGAATTGTAAATGCTGTTGGTTTACTCGCCAACACACCGGTGTGCTGAACTAGTAACTCATTGGCATGTTTTGTTTTACGTGACAAATCTAACTAATTGGCTGTGTCGGGTGGTGGCGGGTTTTAATGACACATTTATATATTTTACAACTAATAATGTATTCGTTCATTGAAATAGAATAACAAAAGTCATTGGTTAACGGTTTTAATGGCAACATGTTTATATGATTCAGGTTTGAACGTTAAGTACAATTACATGCACAGCTCAAAGAGACGTTATGTCATTAAAAGTAATAAGGGTGGCATGTGACGGTAGGACTGTGACATGTTTAGTGACCCTTGATGTTTGCAGGTTCGAGGAAAGCAAAGGGACGACATGGATATCAGTGCGCTGGAACAGGCAGTGAGGGCATCTGATGCCACAGCAGTCGAGACCCCTGCGCAGGAAATAGCTCGGCTGCGTGCCGAGCTGGAGGCTGCGGATTTCACCTTTCAGCATTCCGACAGCGTAAAACCCTCAGCCTGTCATTGCCAGCTCTCAACATTTTTGTGCTATTTAAACATCTCACCACGGTGGCGAGATGTTCACTACCTCACCTGGTATATAGGAGGCCGTGGGTTCGATCCCAACCCGTGATGCCTGTATGTTTTGGAGTTTGCATGTTATCTCTTTGGTTGCGTGGATTTTTCTCCGGCCCTCCGGTTTTTACCTCCACGTTTAGAAACATGCGTTTAGACTATTTGGCTGCTTTAAATTTAAACGCGATGAGCCGCTTTGTGGCTAGGTCGCTTCTGAAAAAGAGATATATACTGGTAGTAACCTCCTGGTTACACCAGCCCACAGGGGATTATTTTGTCCGTCCGTCGTGCAGGGAGGAGCTGGGTGGGGAGGGAGGGGCTGGGTGCGGAGGGTGGGGCTTGGTGGGGAGGGGAGGGTGGGGAGGGGCTGAGTGGGGAGGGTGGGGAGGGGCTGGGTGGAGAGGGTGGGGCTGGGTGGGGGGTGGGGCTGGGTGGGGAGGGGCTGCTCACCCCGTGGTGCCCTTAACACTTGGTTGGACAGCACGGCGTTCGGGGGGGGATGGACAGTTGGATGAGTGGGCATGTTTATCCTTCCCCCCACCCTCCCCGACATCATCAACCAATCGCGGCGTTGCTCGATGTTCGGTGGGGAGGGGATTGCATGAGTGGGTGTGTTTACACCCCACCTCTACCAATGGCGGCCCGCTCGGCGTTTGGGGGGGGGGAAGTTGGATGATTGGGCGTGTTTACCTTCCCCCACCCTCCCCGACATCCTCAACCAATCCTGGCCCTGCTCGGCGGTCGGTGGGGGGGGGCATGGGTGAGCTGCATTCCGATGCACGACAGACAAATAATCCCTGGTATGCAGTATGGAACCTGTTGTTCCTACCTGTATCAACGTTTAACCTACTCACGCCGGCTTGTGCCCGCCCTCACAGTCGGGCATATTTGCGGAATACACCACGCCGCCGTTGACCCTGGCCATTGACCGAGCAACCCAACGTTACTACCAGCTCCCTCCGCAGGAATGTGTTAGTTCAGTAGGCCTTACATGGTAAAATAAAAAAAAATGTAGTTACATTTATAGTTTAAATTAAAATTGTTTAGTTGATCCAGCAGCAGCACCCTTCCATCTTGTTGCTGATCAAACCTTGCACTCTTTCATCTTTCATTCCTCCTCGACACCACTAACCTTTGTGACTAACCATAATTACATTCAGTTGTCTGTAAAACAAAAACATTGGTCATTTGCACAATGGCCCTGAACTAATACGGTCACTTTATAGTGAAAATTGCATTAATGATGAGAAAAATTATTGTTCTAAGGAGCATTTTGTGCTTTTTCCGACAGGGAAAAACAAGATACAATATTTGATGTGTCCAGTATTCCAATACTTGTGATCGTGTAAATGTCTGAGAAATCCTCTTATTACATTTTAGTCTCCACTGCCATTTGGTTTATATCCATGAAGCGTATGCTTTTTTGGCTACGTAAAAAAACATATCGAAACGTATAAACGTTTTCCATTCCAATTGCTATAATTGCCCCGATCCAGTACTCTGGAAAACTTCGATGACCAGGATTTTGGCAAGTCCTGGTTTTGTTACTTAACGTGTATGTAATATATTGCATGCACTGCATTGCTGTGCTGCAATGCATGCCCTCAGTATAACCACTCTGTGTTGGCAGCCGTGGAGTCCTGGGACGACGGAGACGCCGACGAGGGACGAGACCCCGGAACAAGATGAACCCCCGTGCACACGGGAGCTGGAGGCCCGGCAGCGCAACGTAGACAAGATAAAGTGCATGCTTGCCAAAGCCAGGCAAGCACATGCATCTACGCTCCCAAAATACGCCCACCTACAACCGTGTGTTAATTGGCTGACATTGTAACAACAAAACACTATACACAATTTTTATTTTACCAGGTAAGGCCCACTGAGCTGTATCGCTCTTTTTCAGAAGCGATCTGGCCACAAATGAAAGCTCAACGAAGTTGCTTATTGCGTGGAAATGTCTAGCACACAGCAAGTCCAGTGTGATAACCATAACACCACAGCAACATCCCATATTCTTTTGAACCAAGCATCAGATATGTAATATTGGAGAAGTTAACGCTTTTAGTTGTAAAACTTCCTACGTTTATAAAGACTGTTTATTGCTGTGTGCTGTGACGAAGTGCTCGACGCACATTCCAAGCGTTTTTATATTTTACAGATGCTTCGGTGGACTGGGGCATTTGTGGCGCTTATCATTTAACGTGTGTTGATCGAATATAATAAGTATATCATATATATATGTTCACAACTAATGCCACTCCTTTGCTTTAATAGTTTGTACAATGTGACATCGCTGCCAAGTGGGAACGACGGAGGAGAGGTGGCTGTAAATTCACAGCTTTTGGAGCAGGAAAGGAAGATCACGCTGTCGTGTGCACTCGCAGCCGAGGCGTCCCGGCGCAGCAAGGCCCTCTCTGGTCAGTGGAGCCGTGCGCCCGAGTCCCAGCGATCGCAGCGATCTCAGCACCCTCACTTCCACACTCTCATTTCTGCCATCGTAATCGGCAACATTGGAGTTCATGCATCCTTCTCAAACATTTTAGTGCCTTAAATGAGCTTCATGGGCATAAAAAACCCAAATGAGCATGTGGACTATTGTAAATTGACTATTTATATTTGTGGAATAATTATATTTACGCGAAAGCCTACGTGTCAAACTATTTGTAAAAGGCTCAATAGTTTATAATAAAAAATACCAACGTATTTTTTATATCAATAGCAACAAAATTATATGTATTTTATTCGTTCAATGTTCCCATTAATGCCATGCAAAATCACAAATCTCTGTAAACATTTTGCATATTTTGCATAATTAACGCCCTATTGCAAATGTGACGAAGTGCCAATTGGTAATCACGTAACCGACCCATGGTTCATTTGCGTCCCTAGCAAACCCTGATGTTATGGAAGGGATTATCAATCACAACACACAGCTGTAGTGTTTGGGCTGTTGCTTTTCAAATGCCAAAGAAAAATATTACAATGCACAGATCACCTTGGACGAGTGCGGTATTTAACCGTTATTTTGCGTCTTAAGTGAATGTACTGTTTTTATTAATAATTGTGTCACGCAGCATGTTATTCTTTTCCTTGTAGCCAAAATTACATCTCCTAAAAAGATGTCATCTCCATCGCCAGAGAGCCCAACCGGTGGAGGAGAGCAGTTTAGCTTCAAGTGAAGTGTCACTGGTGAGGCTCACTGTGCTTATGAGTTACACAAATGCGCGTTACCAGAACTCAATTTGTGTGTTGTCACATGCACTTCGCATTAATCTGTCCAGAGTTTGCTTGTACTGAAAATATTCCGCTGAAATCATGTAGTCCCAGGGGGCCATTGGGCTGATGGGTTTTTTGGGGATTTTTTTTTTGTGTAGAGACGGATGTATGAAGAATACGTATTGTTAAAGTAATTATAAGCAGTATTTTGGTGGCTCTCGTGAGTTTGCAAAAGCCAGGCCGAGTAATGTATACTCTACAAGATATTCCGAAATTATGTTGTGGCTTAATATAATAACAAGTGAGCACAACCGTTTTCACCTCCGATAACATTCAGTTTTTCTGCCGACAGGGGAAGGAATTCCAGAATGCCGATGGTGCCCAAGAGCAGCACAACGTGTTAAGGGATGTCACGTAACGAATTGCGAATGCATATTAACGCATGGTTTTGCCAAAATTGTAAGTTCACTAGGCCCAAATCAATCGACTATGACTGAATGATTGAGACACTTTTAAAAGTATTGACATTTTTCATTCAGTCGCTTGACGGCCTATAATTAGTTAGGGTCATCTTATTGAGGCATAATGCGTTAAATATTTGAACCACACGCAAATGTGTGTTTCATTTACCAATATCTAGAAGAGATATACATATTGAATCAGAGTAGTATAAATTAGTCGGTTAATAACTGGATTTTGAATTTGAAAATCAAGGTAATTTTTTTAAAGCTTTCCAGTTATTCCGTTAATTAAAAAAAGCATTCTAATGTTCATATTATACCAACGCATTTCCCTGATATGGAAAGTACTTGAAACCCATTTTAACAGATTCAAATCTGAATTTTAAAAAAATGTTGCTTTTGAAATAACAGATTAATGCTCAGATGTGTTAACTGCTGAGGGTGTCAGGGCTCCCTGACGACACGTATCTGGGTGTTGCAGTAGTATGTAGTCTCTTCGGACATTCACTTTGGTCATTAGTATTAGCATGGCCTTTACGAGCCCTAAATAGCCTTTCCCATTCCCTATGTTTATAGCCCCCTTTTTCCATGGACAACTTGACTTCATTGTATTTACATGTTTTTCTTTTTTAAAACGTGACTACATACGTTGTTGAGCGCATCTTAACATGTGGGAGCGTGTCCGGTTTTAATGTTAACATTTTTTAAGTGAACGGAAAGGACACGTCTATGAAACTTTTCCATGGAATGAGGGGAACCTTTGCTCGAAATCTCATTGCATGCCCTTGTGTAGCACATTTGAGGTTGTGCTCATTATGAGAAAATCACAATGTGTTAATGCAATTATAAAATGTATGCAAATAATATAATAAACTCATACTTCCATGATTATGCTAACATTTTGGATTTTAGTATATCTCTTAATGATGTAAAATATATTTTTATTCGAATACAGTTGTAGTCTGGAAAGTATCGTGTCACACAAGATGAGTAACTTAATGATTAACATTCGTGAAAAGTATTTTCACCGTATGAGGCAATTAAATTGATGTCTGCATAACCACGTAGCTATAACGTGCTCAGAAGTCTATTTACAAAGTATTGAACTAGTTTTTTTTAACTGTTGTACGTTAATTACCGCAAGCCATGAAACATTTTAAAGGTGCCGAAGAAATATGACTAAACAAGGATCTCGCAACACTATTAAACCGCCTCTGCGGAGAGGGTTAACCACGTAATGCAAGCGGCACGAATACGTGCGAAACATGCAATGCCCTCCAGTGGAGGCACGGGGTGATCAAACGTGAAAACACAAAAAAACCCAATGATGTGTAAGTGTAATTGCAGTAAAGTTTCACAAGCAAACCGGTATTGTAGCACAAACGGCAATTTTAGTGGACTTTTAAGAACCTTTCTCCCATTTCATGAGACGGGAATTGCGTTTAACACTTTGGGTGGTGGATGAACCTGCTTTTCGGAAGCAAAAAAAATCAAACAAATGGTTGTGGACATATCTTGACTTATTTCCCTTTCTAACCACACGTCTCCATTTCTGTCAGTGGAGGGAGGGGATCGGTCCACAACATGTGTGGAGTTGGACATCAATTTAGTTGTTTACTCGCGCAGCAGTAGGACGAGGAGGATTGCCTGCTCAGAAATGGATTAACAAAAAACAATTTCGCGTATTTAAACTAAAAATTACAAACTGCCATTTGGCACGAGTTTTTAAAAGAGGTTGTTGTCCAGAAGACATCGTTTTTTTTACATTGGTAAATGTCTGGAACCATCATCTAAACCACTTCATATAATAAAGTTGCATTTTCCTCACATTTGTTGAATCGTACATTTATTAGCTTGACATTTGTGCAGTTTCATTACTGAGGTAAAAGCTACCAGCAGTAAAGCTAACAGTGGATAAGAGTTTATGCGCATCATAAGTTCAACATATCTGAACAATGTGAGAGCAAGGGTTACGTGGAGGTAGAACTTATTTAAGCGCACTGTTTGTGACATGCTGGAAAGAGTCGTTATTCACATCGCCATAAACATATCCATTAAGTGTCTATGGTGCGGTGCGTGAGTTGGAAAGATTGTGGGGCGTAGTTTGCTCTATGTCATACAAATTCAGCAACGTCCAAGTAATTTTCTAATTTCAATCGTGATTCCCACACAATGGCCTACTCTTTTTAGATTGACGTAGCAATGACCAGGGAGGACTGCCGGAGTCGAACCGCAAACCTCTGCAAACAAGTGGCAAACGGTGATACCACTGGGCCATATCACCGCCCCATTGTGCCACGGTAAAAAATTCTTATGGACGGTATCTTGAAGAAAAAAACCTTGTTCCATTTATAGTTGGATTCCAGCGCCCTGTTCTGCAGATAGTAGCGATACTAAGGTGGAACTACCATAAGGGCTGGATATAATCGGGTCTCAATCTGCCACATGTACACATTTGTGTATGTGAGAAACCAGTGATTTATGGAGATTGATGATGGAAACGATACTCGTTTGTCCAATTTGAACTTTTTATTTTATCAAGTAAGGCCCACAGTTCTATAAATACTTTTCAGAAGCGACCTGGCCACAAATTATAGCTCAACGAAGTGGCATATTACGTGGAAATGTATAGCAGCCAAATGCTCTAAACGCACGTTTCTAAATGTGGAGGGAAAAACTTGAGGACCCGGAGAAAAATCCACACGCACGCTTCAAATATACAGCAGGCGTCGAGGGTCGGGATCGAACCCACGACCTGCATACCAGGCGAGGGAGATGACATCTCAACATCGCGGTGCCCCTGAGATGAAGTGTTATGCCACTCTTGAGCCAAACTTAATATAATTCATCTTGCTGTGCACAGTAACGGAAGATGTGACAAGAGAACATCTGACCCTCTTGGCTCCTGGCAATAGAAGACCCAACACTGAAATTCCACAAGGGGTCGCACTTTCTCTAGTAATGAGTGCAGGGATTCCCCCTTGTTGTGCCCGTGGTTAAAATCTTGCGTGAGTTCAAACCCAGGTCCGATGGTCGTCGAGTCAACTTCTCGACACTATTGGGTGGCTAAATGACTTCCTCTTTGGAGTGACTGGCCCTCGCCCTTGTGAAGGTGGACTTTCCATCACTCGCTCAGGGCTCTTAAGCGAAGGTGGTGCAACATGCGGGGAATCGCCACCTGACTCGCACAACTGCAACAATCTGTGCCTGGGGACAGAGCGACACCGTTGTGATGGTTAACGGGAGCCGCATCGAATCACGCGGGTCAACTGCATCGCACGAAAGCAATTCAAACGGAAGTTTCCGTGACGAGAACAATGCAGATGGTTCAAGGCGGTAAGCCAGACGAGGATCTGGCCACGGAGTTATTGTTGCGTGGTGTTTAATACAGACAAGCCATCATTCATCATGTTCTAACCACTGCTGGATTAATGACCGTTCATTGCCACGTCCCGCTCCTGTTCATCCTCTCCCACGTGGATCTCAATCTGAATTCCACAAATGTCCCACGTGCACGCGTTCTACCGCTGTGCTTCTTCCGTTATTCGACGCACAAAAAGGGGAAGCGCAGATTTGCTTCAACCACGAGTCGTGGTTGATTGTGAAAATATTTCAACCTGTTAAATCCCTTGAGATGGAACATCCTAGCTTGCAACGGTGTCCAATGGCGTGATCACTAATTGCGTTTACGGTCAGCGTAATAGGCTCGTCACTTGATTAACAAAATAAAATAGGCGTACATATCCGTGCATCTCCAAATAAAAAAAAAACATAAAATAAGTGTATCTTACACAACCAATCAGACCCACGGCCTTGTGGGAGTGCATAATTTAAGCAGAAATGTTTCAAGACCAGCAAACTGTGGACTGGTTTCGACACACAGGGTCTCATCAGGCTTTGTTTTACTTGTCCTAGTGTTGACAATGCATGTTACATATCGCCACTAGATTATCTCTATACCGTATCTTAACACAGCTTTACTTTAGTGCATGGTGAGTGTTCTGCTTGAAGTGTATAGGTTCGTTTAACAAGAAAATAGCCTTTCCAGAGTATTCCCAATTCCCGATTTTACTCGGGCCCACCTTTGCGAGCTCTTGCTGTGCCTCATATCGTGGAATTATGCTGTAGTCATTCGGATTTAAAAAGGAGACAAATATAATGGGCTAACCGTCCAGCGGTAGATTAAGTGATCACAAATTCTTCAACAACGGTGTTGAAAGATTTAATTATAATAATAATGCAATTTATTACGCGCGCAAATTTTCGGACGTAACGGCCGCAACTCAGAGGCTATGGTAGACAAAATGGGCTTCATAATTGAGCCCAATGGTGATAAACCCTTGACCCATAAATTGTGGCATGTAATCTGACCTTTAGCATTCAATTACCTCGACAAAAACGAAACGAGATATTAACAAGCTTTCTCAATTGGGAGGCAGCAACTGCCTTGCTTTTACAAAATCTATTATTCTTTAAACATTTTTTGTTTTAGAAGCAACCTGGCCACAAATGATAGCTGTGGCTTATTACTTGGAAATATTATATCAGCCTAATATTCTAAACTTACAATTTTCATTCTAAATGTGAAGGGAAAAACCGGAGGACCCAGAGAAAAATCCACGCGACCACGGGGAGACAGAGAGAGACACGCAAACTCCAAATATATACAGTAGGCGTCAGGGTCGGGATCGAATCCATGACCTCCTGTATACCAGGCGATGGAGTTAACATCGCGCCACCACGGCGCCCAAATAATGTAATGACACTTCCCAGTTAAAGACTGAAGGTAACTTTTACATGAAATAGTTAATATTGATTTCATTTATGCAGGCGAATGATTATTAACAGGCTTCATTGTCAGTTTAACACGTAGGCTTTCGCGACCAATATCATTCATAATACAGGTTTTTTTTGGGTCAGATCGCATAAATATATACATGTGTCGTTAAACCCGCCAACACCCAACACAGCCAATTAGTAAGAGCTGTCACGTGAACAGAACATGCTTATTCGTCACTAGTACAGCACATCGGTGTGTTGGAGAGTACGACGTTTCGCCAGTAATTACAACTAGCTTCATCAGGCGACAGCCAGATTTGCGGAGAAGTCCACCTGTTTTATACATTGAACCAATTTTAATAAATAAAACAAATCTGGAAAAATTTACTTTAAAGAATACATGTATCCAGTATTGTATTCGAATAAGATCTTAATAGATACATTTAAAGCTAAATTGGAGTGATGAAATAAAATATGTTCACGTGAAGTGTGTGTTAAAAGTAAAATCTATCTTTTAAAAAGTGGGACTGTTTAGTGGGATTATATTTTGCCAGGGACTGGGGGGCGCGGGGGGAGTTACAGTATATGTCCGATGTAACACCAAGTCGGTGATTCGCGAGCCATTGTCCCAACACGTGTTGCGCGGGATTTGGGCACGAATAACTCGAGGCCCCGTGTGTAGCGCTGATCGCGCGTCTACACTCCGCTCGCCGCTCTTCACGTGCAGCCACGCGCATGGCCGCACACACGTGGATACTTATTTTCTTGTGTTCAGGTTTTGCTGCAGAAATGAAATCCTGAATGAATATTTGATAAAGCCAAGGTGCTAAATGTTTAACTAAACATGCCACTCACTGGTTACTTAGTGTTTTTTTGCTCGATGCATGCACAGACACGTACAGAGCCCGAATGTGAATGCTTTCGTGACAAAATATCTTTGCACAAATTAGACATCTATTGTGATTAATTGTACCCGTGAATTTTACGTAATTAATTTACTCATAGCATTTAACGGCATCTCTGTTCAACGATTTCATCTAATTAACTTCATCTAAGCATTTCATTCGTTTGCCGAAGGAAAAAAAAATGTACCACAGAGTTCCCATTTGTCAGCATGATGCACTCCTTGCCTACATCATTATCCATAATTGATTTTTTTAAACAAGGTATATGCTATGAAAACAAATTAAGTCAGGACCTCAGTATAAAACTCATTTTGTAATTAATGAAAAAATGAAGGGGCTCCTAAATAATTTCTCCCCCCTCTAGTATACTTAATATTTCATTAGAGCCAAGTAAAAAGCTTCAGAGAAGACATAGTTAAGACCTCATTAAGCCCAATCAAAAAGATCTGTCTATTGATCATTTCTTTTAGAGAAGCCTGATTGCTGATTCACTTCTATGATCTTAAGCTGATGTGTTTCAACCTACAGAGATAAAATGACCCCACTTAAATTTTCATCAAAGGAGGAAAAAAACCCAGCGTGTAATAAAAACTGCTTTGGAGGAGAAAAGTTAGCCTAATTACCGCGTAGTTTGCATAACAGCCTGCAGAGACATGCAATTTTAAACATATCTTTGACAATGGTAATGTGGGTACAAATTTACAAAGCTAATATTGCCAAATGGAAATTATTAAGGCCAGAAAACATACACTGCATCTCTACATTAACCTTCTCTTGTGAAAGTTTGAAAGAACGAATTGTTTTTAAAATGCACGCTTTGCTGTATACAGCGTTTCATATTTGCCAGACGGAAGAGACCCCGTTTTTCCAATGACTTGAATTGCAAGCACCAGGCAGATGCACGGTACTACAACATCTCACCGACAGTTGTATGAGAATCACAACAGCCTACCTTTGTACAACATAGCACACGTGTGTAATTCCATACACTACCTTGACCATGTTCGTCCATACACACCCCACTGCCACTCTGCGGAAAGTCCACAATGGATGTCCTCTGCAGACAGAGATTGTGGCCCCTGCCACGGGAATAGCCACGACTCGTCTGGGTCCTTCAATGAATATGAGGCTCCCCTCCACACTCTCTCGCTTTTGAGCAGTGAGATCATTTAGCTTTTTACATTCAGATCGGTGAGATGCAGGGTAAGCTGGGCATCTGTGCATAGTCGGATGGAAGATAGTTTAGTTTATCATATGCAAAGTACTAGGGAATAGTGGATAGAAGTGAGGTTCAGCATCCAGTCCCCCTCCTATTGATGCCCAAACAAGGTTAATTAAAATATTGACCTTGCGTGGGTACGAACTCCACAAAATCTCCACTCAGCCCTCCTAAGACGAAAAACCAAATTGAATGTCCCCATGGCTCTTTTTATTTAACGAACCAAAATTAACACGGTTTTTTTCTTCAGATGATCACTCGCTACTTTAATCACAATTCGTACACAAAAAGAACATCTCACCCTCACCGGAAACATCCCTACTGGGGGCTGAGACCTCAAGGCCTATCCAGGCAGGCAAACAAATGAGTCCACGTGTTTAATGTTACGGCAAACCGCACCGTTATAGCACCCCTCACCCCCATCACTGCAGGTATGTTTCAAGAAATTGTAAAAAAAAAATAGCCGCACTATAAGATCTAAGTTCAAAATTAAGGGGCAAAGAAGAAGAGTAAGCCTATCCCCAAACTCGGAACTCGTCCATGGCTTCTCTTCCAGTGTGCGTTGATTTGTAAGATCTTTCATTCGAGTGTTTAAGCAGCCCTCACCCCTCCTCTAAGCCATCCTTCCCCTAGAGCGTTTAACGAGTTAAGGAAGCAAACACGTTTCATAGGCAGGGTCAAAACATAAAACGTTGATAATCGGCATTGTGCTTCCCATGCATGCCCTCTGTGTGTACCTGAATCGTTTGTACAATTGTATAATTATGGAAAAAAAATTTGATATCCAGAATGCTGAGAGATGATCATCCTCTTCTCAAATGTGTTTCAGGTGCCCTTGACAAAGCTGAGTGGTGTGACTTGCTTTTATTATCTGACCATTGGAAGCTTCGGGGAGACATTGACACATAAATTGCTGATGCATGTCAAGGCTTCATCTCCGTGTATCATGTTTGCACTGTAGAAAGCCTCTCCCCATATTTGCACTGCCTTCCGTCACATCAGCAATGACACCAAACTCTATGCAGTTATCCCTCAATCCAGCATCCTGGAAGCACTCTCCAATGATTGACAGCAGCGTGCTTGCAGTGTGGAAGACTCGTAACCTGATGATGATGTTCCTGAAAATGTCCTACCTATTTAATTGACTTTGGCATTGGTTGCTCGATAAAATATATACACACACACAATCTTTGTCAGTTGCAAAGGCTGCAAGAGTTACTTGTTGAGCACGATAGTGGATATCTGTATTGCAGGGGCGATGATTTAACAATCAATGCAAGTAGCCCACATTGCCTTTAACCACTGTGGGGTCATTGCGGATAAGGATACTGAAGCCAATCTAGCTATAAACCACAATACCTTGCTGATATCATCAAGAGGCATAAACCATCACGTGAACTCCGGTCATCCTCGCAGTGGCTTTTGACTCGCCATCGAACAAAGACGGTCACTGCATCGCGCGCTTTCAGATGCGCTTCTGCGGCGGTCTGGAACACTCTAGCTTCCGATATTAGGAAGCCACTGGAGCTATGCACGTTTACATCTGAATTGAAAACGCATTGCTTTAGAACTGCTTTTCGTGTTTAGCTTGTTGTTCTTCCCCCACACTATCCGATTAGTACGTTTGGCTATGTACGGTGCGAAAGATGTTCAACATACCTACATACACACATACATACAAAAAGGCACAATAAGTTATTATCTGAGGCATGCTGCTCCACAGCTGCGATGTCTCAACACCTGCACAATGGATTGCTGAATTTACTTTGCACCGTACGTAGCCAAACGTGCTAATCAGATGGTGCGGGGGAAGGACAACAAACTAAAAACAAAAAGCAGTTCTCAAGGAATTAGTTTTCAATTTAGATTTAAAAGTGCATCAGATGGCCGCAGAAACGCATCTGAAATATCGCGATGCAGTGCCCGTGTTTAGCCAACATCCGTGGCGAGGATGACCAATATCTTGCTTATTGACGACAACAGCAAGGTATTGTGGTTTATTCTGGATGTTCGCGTTGTTAAACTCTGTTCACCAGCACTCTTATGGATCTGGGTGGCATAAAATAGAGGCCATATTGGATTTTGCTTATCATTTACACATTATTAGAATATTTTTTATCACGAATAAAACCCCTAAAATCAATGAGACTTAACATCCCACCTCAAAAAGTATAAACATTAACAAATTGTGAAAATGGTGGTCATCTTTGATTTTTAGGTGCCACAGGTAGTGCTTGTGTAATAAAAGACTCGACCACGGTATCTGGCTTGGTGTCCTTTATTCGGGTTCGTCTGCTTTTCCCACATGGCTCTCTCTCTCTGAGACCCTCCGCTCGGCGCCGACGCTGCTGTCGCTCCCATAGCCTCTAGCAGCCTCGCTGCTGATCTCCTCGTGTCGCTCCCGTAGCCTCTAGCAGCCTCGCTGCTGATCTCCTCGTGCAGCCTCTCCGGCTGCCCTCGCCGCAGCCCCACCGCTGTTCTCTCTCCTCCGAACAGTCCCACTGCTGCCTCTTCGTGCAGCCTCCCCGGCTGCCCTCGCTGCAGCCTCACCGCTGCTCCCTGGGTTGGTCACCGCTGGCCGACGGTGCCAATCCGCTCTCCGTGTGTGTGTGGCGATCTCGCCACTCCTCCCAGCCTTCGCCCTGCGTGGCCTCACTCTAGCCCAGTCTCCAACAACCTCCCTTCCTCTTCCGGTTTCTCCCCTTAAAGACCCGAACCCTTCTCCCACGTGACGTAACTCCTCCCCCCCGTGACGTCACATCCGGAAGGTCGTTTACGCCCGCATTACACCACCCTCCCCCGTAGAGAAAACCCAGCCGACCTCGGCTGAACAAAACTCCGACCAGTAATGCGAGCGAAGCCGACCCTGACACACTAAAGGACACGAAGCATGCAATAATTATAACAGTAAGAACAACAACACAACATAACAATCAACGAAACGTAAGAGATTTAGAACGTGTGCGGGTTGCCGGCCCGTCCCGGACGGTCGGCGGCCCTCCCGCAGAGCGGGAACGTGATGGGGTTTTAAGAGTGACAGGCCGCAATCCTCCTGTCGCTGTTGGAGGCCCACCAACGTCCCGTGTCCCCGAAGGCTCAGCCCCGGAGGTGTCCCGCGATTGTGCTTGCAGTGGGGTCGGAAGGGCTGCAGGGCTCGGAGTTCCCGCAGTCCTGGCAGGCACCCCCCGAGCAGGGCCCCTCGTCACCTGCGGTGTCACGGCCGGTCTGTCTGCAATAGGCACGACAGGCGCTCTTGCAAGATCAACGGACGCAGGCAAGGGAGAGTCGGCAGCAACAGACCCCGGCAAGGCAACATCAGGAGATGATGCATCAGGTAGGGGAGCAACATATGGCTTCAAGCGCGACGTGTGAACGAACCAGCGACGAGATCCAATCCGAACACGTGCCGACTGCGGGTTGGGAACCTCGATGAGGCGGACGGGCCCTTGCCAAGGTTTATGCAATTTAGGAGAGGTTCCTGGCCGCACCTGCGGGCAATGGAGCCAGGCCAGGTCCCCAACCTTCCAGGGGCACTCCCCTTTGGAGCGTCGAGCATACCGCTCGTTCCGGGCCTGAGCTTTGGCCGTAGCCACGCGGGCCCCCTCCCGCGCCTCTGTGACCCGGCGAACGGTGTCTCGAATGTAATCTGGAAGTGGTTTACCAGGTCCCCTCACACCGGTTCCCAACTGCACATCCATCGGCGGCACGTTTTCCCGACCATGCATAAGGAAAAACGGCGAATATCCTGTAGCCGCATGCGGCATCATCCGGTACGCCGAAAGCACCCCAGGGATGTGCAGATCCCAATCTGATTGTTGTTCACTCACCGTGTGGCACAGCATGGCGGACAATGTCCGATTCAGCCGTTCGACCATACCATCCGTTTGCGGATGGTATGGGGATGTCCGTATTTTCTTAGTCCCAAGAGCCGCGCACACTTCCGCCAATAATTTAGAAGAAAAATTTCGGCCCTGGTCCGTGAGGAGTCTCTCCGGCGCACCCTTGTCCATAACGTACCCGAATAGAAAGGCATCGGTAATAGCCGTGGCCGATTGGTCGGGCAACGGCCAGGCCATCGGCCAACGGGAGAGGTACTCGACCCCAACCAGCAAATATTTATTACCCCTCGCAGATGGTGGGAAGGGTCCCAAAATGTCCAGTGCCACCAATTCATTAACCCGAGACACCTGAATAGACTGTATAGGCGGCACATAAGGATGTTTAGGTGGCTTTCGCCGGGCACAATCGGGGCACGCGCGCACGTGCCTGACGACATCTGTCGCCATGCCGTGCCAAAAGTAATGACGCTGCAACGTCAAAAGGGTCTTTTGCACACCCAAATGTAAGAGCGTGTCACAATGGAGAGTCCTGATTAACTCGTATCGCAGGGACGCTGGCACAACCAGACGCCAGCGTTCCTGAAATCCTTCCCTCCACATGAGCAGACCATCCCGGAGAGCGGTTTCCGGCACCCCACCCGTACCCGGACCCCCACTCTCCACCGCAGACCGCTTCCGTAAGGACAACAACGACTCATCCATCATTTGTTCCCGAATCCACACAGACCGTGGCAGATTCAAAACCCCATCAGTCGGACCCGGCTCCATCAGAACATCCGGCCTTTCGACGGCCAACGCAACCAGCTGAGGGGGAGATAGAATCGGCGTACACCTATGCATCCCCGACGCGCACGCGCAAGGGGAGCGCTGCGGCAATCTTGAAAGTGCGTCCGCATTCGCATGGCGCACCCCCTTCCGATGGTGAATTTGGAAGGAGAATTCTTGCAGCGTGTCCAACCAACGCCCCAACTGGCCGGATGGCTGATCCATCTTAAGAGCATACTGCAAGGCCGCATGATCCATGCGCACAATAAACGAACGACCGTACAGGTACGGTCGAAATTGGCGTAGAAAAAAAACAACAGCCAAAAGTTCCCTGCGAGTGACGCAGTAGCGGGTTTCCGCGGGAGACAAAACCCGGCTACCGTACGCCACCACGCGCTCCACACCCCCTTTAGACTGAGACAACACCGCGCCAATACCTGTGTCACTCGCGTCCGTATCAAGAATGAAGGGGTGATCGAAATCCGGATAATCCAACGTTGGCGCCATAGCCAATAGATCGCGCAGGCCCTGAAAAGCCGCCTCTTCCGGCGGTCCCCAACCAAATTTTCGTCCTTTACCCGTAAGGAGGTGCAAGGGCCTCGCGATCGTCGCAAAATTCGGAACAAATCTCCGATAATATGAGGCGAATCCCAAAAACCGACGTACATCCCCCACGGTGGCCGGGGTTGGCCAATCCCGGACGCACGCTGTTTTGTCCGGATCCGTGGCCACCCCATCAGCACTCACGATATGCCCCAAATAATGGACGGACCGTTGCAGTAGGTGACATTTCTTCGGTTTGAATTTCAAATTCGCGGAACGCATCCTCGTGAACACCGACTCCAACCGCCGTAAATGTTCATCAAATGTGCGGCTGAAGACGATTTTATCGTCTAAATATATGAGACATGTCTCCCACTGCAACCCCGTCAATACCAGCTACATCAACCTTTGAAATGTGGCAGGGGCCGCATTCAGCCCCATCGGAAGACAATTGAATTGAAATAACCCCTGCGGCGTACGGAATGCAGTTTTCTCCCGCGAGGGCTCGTCAAGGGGAAGCTGCCAGAATCCCGAAGAGAGATCTAGCGTAGAAAATAACTTGGCCCCCGACAAGGCATCGAGGGAGTCGTCCATACGTGGCAGGGGATACTCATCTGCCACCGATATTTTATTCAATTTCCGGAAATCAACACAAAATCGCAATTTGCCGTCCTTTTTCTTGACCAAAACAACAGGCGCGCCCCATGGGCTGTTAGATGGAGATATTATGTCCGCAGCCAACATGTCATCCACTGCCCCCCGAACGTGTTCTCGCTCGGCCGGACTCATCCGGTGCGAGTTCAACCGAATAGGGGCAGCGTCCCCTGTGTCAATATGATGGTAAAGCAACGAGGTGCGTCCCAAATCCAAATCGTCGGAGCTAAACACATCCGAATAAGTCAATAACAATTTACGAATCGCACAACGTTGTTCCTCGGACAGGGAAGAATTTTCCTTACATAAGTCGGCAATCCAGCAATTATCCGAAGCTACCGGCTCCGAAACACCAGCAACCACGCCCTGGCTGTGCAGGCAATTCTGTGCCATAAATGCCGTAGTGGCATGTGCCACAACCGTACCAGCCGGGACACACACGTTCTCGGTACCCGCATTGAGCACCTGCAAAAACGGTAATTGGTCCGGCCGGACGATGGTCTGCGCCCCAACCAGCGCCAATCCGGCCGTTATGGTGGCTGACGGTGACAACAAGACCCCAACCGCACCCAGCCGATCAGACAGGGGCTTCCGATACCGCAAAGGGATAAGCATCTGTGAGCCAGGTGGAATGTTAACAGATACTACGAACAACGCCTGCACCTGTGCGGCAGAAGCAGGTCGCCCCCAGGGCGACGGCAGAAACGAGATTTGACGGCCACCCGGCAATTCAATACAATTCTCATTAATTTTGATCAAAATGGGCATTTTAGCCAGAAAATCAGTTCCCAATAAACAAGGAACTGCCAGAGATCTTGAAATTAACACAATTCCCGAGGCCGACACTTCCCCGATAGATATTTTAGCATCCACCTGGCCCACAATGCCCATGCTCCCCCCGTTCGCAGCGACGCACGACCCGTAAACCGGACGCACGGCCCCCGGTGGGATGCCCAAAAGATGGAAAATGACATCCGATATAATAGTCGCGGACGCTCTGGAATCAACCAAAATACGCACGTCCACCCCTTGTATAGACCCCGGTACAGTGGACGAACCCATAGCAGCCGCGACGACCCTCCGTGCCAATTTACGCCACTGCGTCACCGAGCGACAAGGCCCCATCGATGGCCTCCCCTTAATAACAACACCAGGATCGCACGACAACGGTGATGGGTGAGGTGCAAAGCCTTGCCGGGTGTCTGGTGCGCACCGACTTGCCTGTCTTGGAGGTTCCTTCTTTGGCGCGTCCGTTGACGAGGCCTCCTGCTGGGGCGGACCCGGGACGCGGGCCCAGCAGTCCCTGGCGTAATGGCCCTCACGCCCGCAGCGGAAGCAGTCAACGTCGTTGCGCCGCAGCGCAGGCCCACCGTCCCGCCGGGCCCGTGCCGGTGGTGCAGCGCGCGGGGCTGGCCCACCACGGGCCGACCATGGACCAGAGGCGGCCGTCAGCTCCTGAGGGCCCCCCCCATCCGGCACGTACACTGCCTTCTTAGGGTCCCAACCCAAGGCACCTCTCTCGACGATGGGCCCCCCCGTCCACGCCGCGACTTGCTTCCACCGGCGGAGGTTAAACTGTGCATCTAGACATTTTGCTGCCGCCCAGGACGTCAGCTTCTCGTGGCCACACACAGGCATGGGAATCCCCAGATCCCGAGACAGCTCGAGCATCTTACCTTAGATGAGAGGCTCGAGCAGGTCAGGCTTCGTCTCCGGATATGCGGCCATAGCCAACTCCAGCACCGCACCCCTATATGCCACCGGCGATTCCTCGGGCGCTCGCTGTCGTTCAGCAAATCGGCGATGAGCATCATCAGGTGGCTCGTAAGTGTCCGCCATTTCGTCAAAAACTCCACGTAATGTTTTCTTCTTTTCGGCCGTTATGGAACGAAAGAATCTGACCGACTCGTCATCAAGAAAAGTCGGCAAAACTTCCAAAGCCTCAGCGTCGGTCCACCTAGCAGAGCGTACCGCCGCCAAAAATCTGCAGGCCAAAGCACTCCAATTGCCCCCGATGGAGAATTCTTTGACCGTAGTAAGATGCCGACTGCGACTCCTTAGTGCGCCGTCCTCAAGCGATGGTTCATCCGGTGGTAGGTTCAAAATGGCGTCGAATCGCGGCGTGGTCAAGATGGCGGCTTCCCGCCGCGGAGCGCGCAAGATGGCGGCTTCGTGCCGCGTGGCTGATGGCGTCGACAGCGAAGGCAAGGCGGCGGCCTGTGGACCACCCTCGGCTCTCCCCATCGCCGTCCTCGGCGTGACGAGGTGACATAACTGCGCCAGTACATTCTTGAGAGTCTCAAGCTGCTCCGCCATCTGTTCCCATCGGAAATCCGCGTCCGTTGGTGCTGACGGGCCCGCCGACGCGGCGACATCTTCAACTCCCGGGCCCGCACTCGCTTCAGCATGGGTCTCCTCCACCACCGCAGCTGGGTCCATCGTTGGAAGAAGGTCGTCGTCGTCGGACGAAGAAGCAGATGATGGCGTCGGAATATTCTTTTTTCTTAGTTGCTTCGACATGCCGTTACACTTCCAACACCAGTGTAATAAAAGACTCGACCACGGTATCTGGCTTGGTGTCCTTTATTCGGGTTCGTCTGCTTTTCCCACACGGCTTTCTCTCTCTGAGACCCTCCGCTCGGCGCCGACCCTGCTGTCGCTACCGTAGCCTCTAGCAGCCTCGCTGCTGATCTCCTCGTGTCGCTCCCGTAGCCTCTAGCAGCCTCGCTGCTAATCTCCTCGTGCAGCCTCTCCGGCTGCCCTCGCCGCAGCCCCACCGCTGCTCTCTCTCCTCCGAACAGTCCCACTGCTGCCTCTTCGTGCAGCCTCCCCGGCTGCCCTCGCTGCAGCCTCACCGCTGCTCCCTGGGTTGGTCACCGCTGGCCGACGGTGCCAATCCGCTCTCCGTGTGTGTGTGGCGATCTCGCCACTCCTCCCAGCCTTCGCCCTGCGTGGCCTCACTCTAGCCCAGTCTCCAACAACCTCCCTTCCTCTTCCGGTTTCTCCCCTTAAAGACCCGAACCCTTCTCCCACGTGACGTATCTCCTCCCCCCCGTGACGTCACATCCGGAAGGTCGTTTACGCCCGAATTACACTTGTATCACCATTTTAGCGATCATTCATGTTATCTGCTTGACTATATTTCCCTTACAATTGTCTGCCACACTTCTGGCTGCATCCTCTTCCTTTGTACGTGTTTATAAATGGTAGGAAACCCTGTGGTAGTGGCCCCCTTCAGCTATTAGCTCTGTATGAATGTGTCACATTCATTTGGCTGTGTGATGCACAATATTTATCTGTTGGTTCTCACTGTCCGTGTCACTAATTTGAAAAATCCTGACTTAAAGCTTTCGTGACTGCAGGAATTCAGAATATAATTTGAGAAAATCATGCAAACAAAAAACCTACGTTTTGGGGTTAGGTGGTGGGTCAGCAGTGCAGGGAAATCCGTTTGTTAGACTGTACTTCTGTACTCCCGTTGTCGACGACTCCCCGCTATCAGCCTCCAGCGGTGACCACGGAGGGGTCCTGATAAACCCAGCTATCCACGTAAGGGGCCCTCATCCAGCAGTGTATCGTCAAGAGTATTGCACAGTACAGATCTGAAACGGCGAAGATCAAATGTAAGGCGAAAAAAAACCTCCACCAGAATGTGAGATGCAGTTTGGAATCCAAAGAACACTTTGACTGTGCAAGAGATACGCAATTGCTGAGAGATATATGCAGCCAAATGTTTTCGTTGGCTTATGTCACAACCTGTTCAGCCATCGCTGCTCGCACGTCTATGAAGTGCATAGATATACGGGTTGATCATAAGACGTCGTGCAATTGATTTTGCAGGCAATAACAAATCAAGTAGCACTTCTACGTACAGTACAACTTCAAAGATCGTTGATACATTTTTCATGTTGAGCATTGATGCGGGATTGCTAATTTAGTAGAACAGAATAAATATGCACGTTATTCCTATCACATTGATTTAGTCTTCACTTCAAGGGAAACAATAAGAACAGTAGAGTGTGCGAGAGCTAAAATATTTAGTTGTACGTTTAAAGCATCGGTCATGGATTGAAGAAGAGAATAAACTGAAGTTGGATGCAATCACGGACATTAAACGCAGTCTGCGATGCATCCAGAAATTCAAAGCTACTAATGGTGTAACCATTCATATGCCAATTAAAAAATGGAAATGCAGAGTTCATTTTTTTAATTTTAAATATTGAATTCTCATCAGGCTCCGTTGTGTGAAGTGCAGTCCCCAAGTCGTCCACTCGATCTCCCTGGCCTCTTTATTCGTGCGCTATGAAGAAGGGCTATGGTCCAAAACGTGGCATATTATACATGTTCCTTTTAACGCAGTGGTCTTGACAAATGTATTGGGTTCTTTTTTAAATAAATTCTAAAGTCAAAGAAATTTACTCTTAGGTTTTTTCGGTAAGTCACGTAGGTAAAAAATAATAATAAAATAAAATAATAATATGTCCCGCGGTTTACCTACGTGACTTTACCGAAACAACCTAAGAGTATGAATCCTTGCAGTCACGAAAGCTTCAAATCTAGAATCAAAGAAATGTCCTGCTCAAATGAGCATCGAGGTTGGTGCTCCCTTCCTGTCGAGTGCGCTCACCCAGTGATGGAAATTACTCATTCATATGACAGGGACGAGCTTCTCCAGAGGACAACCAATTGACTTCCGTAAAGTCGTACCTATTTTATCGACTCTGGATGAATTATGGGCTGAGTCAACACCCAACCAAAATTGTGCAGACATTTTTCAGGTTCCAAAAATGACGATAAAATAAAACATTATATATTAACAGTTCAAACATATGTGTACAGAGCTCAATGTTGGGGTATTTAACGAGGTGGCTGAACTTTTCTTAAAATGAACATGTGAGCGGTGGGGAAAGAGGAGGGGGAGGTGGGGGAGTCGGTAACACGTGGGAGGTGTGGGAGCTGCGCCACGTGTCAGCTGTCGGGGGATGTCACGCGATTAACAAGGCGTGTGTCCTGGTGTCACTGGGCCCGCAGAGTCCCGGAATGGTGTCAATGGCTTATTCAGGAATGGGTCTCGTGTTCTTTTAAATTCTGCCTCATTCCCTTTAACGCTGTATCCCAGGTGGTCCAGGGAGGCTGTGGCTGATTTACGGAGTTGCTCTATGGCACTAAGGATGGGAGTTCGTGGGATTTCCGCGTGCTCAGTATAGTTTTACGTGCCATTACATAACATGTTTCGAGTAGAGCGTGTGGACTTGTAGAAATGTCCTGGGGTTTGTGATACCTGTAAGTGACGCTTCTATTGACGGAGTTATGTTTGTAGAGTTGAATTTATTTAGTTGTAGCAATGTAGAACTCCTGGATGTCCGGGCAGGGGTCAGAGAACGCGTAACCGAATGTTTGTGTCGTGCCTCTTGAGCATCTGGGGCGATTTTGGTGAGAGAACTTGGCTCGCTTCTGATTTCGCAAGGTGACATTTGCCGTGCAGGAATTCAAATTGGATGGTCTTTGAGGATCTGGGACTATTGTGTAGCCACTAAGCAATGGGTTTTGAACAACGAGGGATCAACTCATTTTAACCATAACTTCCGAATACTTCACGTGCTCACCTTGAGAAATTATTTATTTTAAAAGAACAAAATAGGTGCATCAAGTCGCCATATTGTTTCGCCCGCAAATCACATTGTAAAAGTGGCGTGCGTGTTCACATCAATTCACAAGTAAATTGTACACTGCATTTTTTTTTATTGCATTAGGGTTTACTGTACAGGTATCAGTGTTTACTGTAACGGTAGGGGTTTATTAAACAGGCACTGTGTTTTAATTTTAAAACTTAATTTAAAAAAAATTATTTTATGTTGTAAGTGGGAGGAGTATGCGAGATGTGACTTCAAGGAAAAAGGTGCAAAAAGCAGGGCCTCTCCAGACAGATTTAGCTGTTTACCATATTAAAGGTTTTCATTTGCTTGAAGTTATTATATGCTTGACACAACAGGACACTGTGCATAATAATGCAAACTAATGTGATGGTAACAGAGTGACCTTTTGCATGAAATGCTTGAAAAATTAATTAAAAATATTATTAAAAGCCCCCTTTGCAGAGATTTAATTAAAATATTAATAAACTCCATAAATATAAGGGTTAGAAATTACACAGTGTCAAGAACAAGATAATATGTTTTGCTGTTATGTTCTGTGTAAAATAATTAAAATGGAAACTAACAACATTACGCATGGTTTTTGTTGCTAATTTGAAATTAATTTTTTTGCGGATGTACCAATGAAACGCAGGTTGTAGCTAACAATGTGCATCCAGGGCATGTCGGATCGCATTGACGCCATAGAAAGAAATTAAAAAAACACAATCTGCGCAGCCCGTTCGTTTATTGACTCGTTACACCGAAACGAATCTCTCTGTTTACCTGCATGAGATATTTCTATTTAATAACCATTATCTTTTTTTATTATCATACTTCTCATAATATTAGCACATGCTTCTTTCATGTCAGTTATGTGCGAGATCTACGTAATTTAATGGATGAATAGCATACATTATACTGTATCACCAAAATTAAAGGCTTTTCAGTACCATTAGTTTATGTGTTTTATTTATAGAACGAGATAAATATTGTCATGCAACATTTTCAATGTTAAAACATTGAGCAAAAAAGGGGGAAATGTTCACGTTGGAAAAATGTTGCCAAATATTTCCCCCCATTATGAATGTTAGCATCATCAGAAACGAACTATATCTACTGCTGGATGACAGCTTCCCGACGCTGTCTCCTTTCCGCATGGTCACACAATGCGATGATCCGTGTGAGCAAGAGCTGTCATCTGCCATCCTCTACGGCGCCTACTCCCCCTTTGGCTTGGCTGTCCACCACTCTGTCTCCACCGCATCGCGCGATACTTTGTGACCAGTTTTGCATCAGAGTTATTCTAATCAAGGCAAACTAAAATGACCGATCGTTTCGTCAGTCAGGGGTTGAGAAGTTTAAAACACTTGCTGCAAACAGTAGTGGACAATTGAGACCAAAAAGTAGTGGAACATTTCAGGACTTTTTTTAAAGTTTTAACTTCCGACCATTTACACTATCAAGGCGTGATAATGTAAATACAACACGGTCTTTAATGCAGCTTGGAGAGGGAGATGCAAGCTTGGAATTACATTGAGACCAATCAAGGGCGCCACGGTGGCGAGATGTTAACTCCCTCGTCTGTTATACAGGAGGTCAGGGGGTTCCATCCCGACCCTGATGCCTGCTTTATATTCCGAGTTTGCATGCCTCTCTCCCCATGGTCACGTGGCGTGTGGATTTTTCTCCGGGTCCTCCGGGTTTCTCCTCCATATTTAGAATCAACACGCGTTTAGAGTATTTGGCTGCTATAAATTTCCACCTCATAAGCCACTTCGTTTAGCTATCATCTGTGGCCAGATCGCTTCTGCCAAAGAGCTACATAGCTCAAGTGGGTCTTACCTGATAAAAAAAAGTTTTTTGTTTAATTTAGAACACGTGGATTAGAGAACATAGGCAGGTTAATGACATCATCTAAACTACAAAGACGAGTAAGTGTGCTTGGGCAGCATACGTCACGGCCAAAAGGGACGTTGATGGACGATGGTGAAGAATGAATAACAATGATAATGGAGCGGCAGCCGAGGGGTGGAGTGCGTCGGAGAAGACGCCCAGCGAGCGAGTGGCGGCTTTGGCTTGGGGAGGGTTGATCACGGCTGATGGTAATACTAAGATTGAATCAGTCGCAGCACCCTCGTAGTATTGTCGAGTATTTACAACTGGTAATATTATTTTTAAGATAGTTTTATACTGCATAGAAATGCATGTTTATTGTTATACTAGCTTTTTTGCTCGTCCAAGGACAGGTGTATTGTGCAGAAAAATCTGAAACAATCAATAGAAAAATTGTTAATCTCATGATTATTAATGAGGGAGGGGGGGTTGCCCCATGTGAAGTGACGTCACTCACGAATGGTTATTGGGGAGGTGTGCGGCATGTGGAGTGACGTCACCCGCTCATGATTATTAATGATGGGAGGGGTGCGGCATGTGGTGTGCGCGACCTTTTTGTGCATCAGTGTAAATTTCCACACGCGCATGAACATTCATGAAGATGGGACGGGGCCTCTTTTGCAATGACGTCACGCACGGATGTAGCACTGTGCTGCGTAGATTGATTTTTTACCGTCACTTTCTGTAAAGAAACGTCATATTTTAAGCGACTTTGCGTAATCAATTATTTAATTCAGCTCGACCTTCCTCTGCGTCAGTGTAAAAATATACCCACTCATGAATATTAATGATAGTGGGCCTCATGTGGAGTCACGTCACGCGGGGGGGGGGGGCTCATGTGGAGTGATGTCACGCGGGGGGCCTCATGTGTGAGTGACGTCACGCGCGGGACAAACAATTTCTTGGCTCATTATAGAAGTAATAATGGTAATACATAGCCTAAGCGATGCAGATCTCTGTGACTGGAATGATGTCCCTCCGGCCTCATCAGCATAGGAGTTTTGCTCCAACACATAGCATGTTGATAAATGTGAACTGAAACACATCGAATGCAACTGAGTCGCATTAGACGGGCTAAACAGCAGCGACATATGCTCACGTCATCACTGTTCAGTATAACATTAAGCTCAGCTTATAACGTGCTGTACAGTATCCGCTCAGTCTCGTAGAGTGCGTACGAAGAGGAACCGCAGACAAGCGGGGAACAGCAACTCGGCGATGAGCAGGTGCCAACAATTGCCAAAGCTCTGCGGTCCTCTATATATGAATGAGTTATCGGCCAATTATGAAACAGGAACACTCACATTATTCCATACAGATGGAACAGGTGGAGTCCACCCTTTGCTGCGCTACCTTCTGGTGAAACAGGGTATTTAAATATTTTTAACCTTTTTTTATATAACCTATACCACACCAAGACAACAGACTCAAAAAATGTCACATTTATAATGTAACTATCAATGCATGGGTAAGGATCAACATTACCAATCACATTGGCAAATTTCATTGTATCCAGCACTAATCTTCTGCTTCGTGATACCGATTTATGAAGCCAGGTCAGGCGACGTTTCAAGCGAAAAGTCGTATCTAATAATTGCCGAGGTTGATTGTGAGAATTGTCATTAAACTTAAAACTATTAACTACCTTTTATTTTACAAGGCAAGGCCCACTGAGTTACACAGATTTTTTTCAGAAACGATCTGGCCACAAATGATAGCTCAACGAAGTGGCTTATGGAAATTTAAAGCAGCCAAATATTCTAAACGCATGTTTCTCTTTGTGGCGGGAAAAAACCTCCGCGGAGACTGAGATTCTCCACGGAGAGAGACATGCAAACTTCAAATATTACAGCAGGCGTCAGGGTCGGGATCGAACCCACGACCTATATACCAGGCGAGGTAGTTAACACCTCGCCACCGTGGCGCCCCATATGCCACCTCAATGCCAGGGAGTTTCACAACTTCTGTGTGGTGATCCCCCAACCCTCGCTGCCTCAACAGTGTGTATCAACGACGTGCGTAACCACCACCGTCCGGCTTCTGCGCTGCAGACCGCGAGGAGTGATGGCTCACGGGACAGCGTTCGTGTTCACTGCCACGTGGCGCCACGCCGCATTAGGTGGCGTCACGATCGTCAATACATTCGACAATGTTTTTTCCTGATCATGTCAAATCAGCGGCGCATTCAAGTTAGGAATGAGGACGCACCAATCTTCTTAGGGTCGGTAGCCAGCAACGACGTAACATTCCCTCGTCATAAACAAGAAATCCAGGAAATGTACATCGAGGAGCCCAAATGTTGGAATTATCAAATAATTTGACGCGATTTTAACAACGGGCCCATAATTGTGGGAGGCGTCTGTGCCGTGAAGGCATTCAACATCCACCGCGATGCGAGTTCCACATCGACACAAAGGGGGAGCACCGTTGACTGTAGGCAAATTCGCATTAACGCAACGGATAGGATTGCCTCGAGGGGGGTGGGTGGATCGTGAAGAGGTTGGTGGTCGTGGTAGTTTGGGGAATCCCTTCATCCAGCAGTGGATTGACCATAGCTGGGGCTGTCGCAGCACGAGGATTTCCGCGATATAATATTTCATTTTACGTTCTTACAGTTTACGATTTGTGGTAAAAAATTTACTTTTGCCCTATGCGGGGCTGTAACCGCGTGCATTTTTACAATTTCAGAAACCAAGACAAATTTGAGTCGTTCGAGACTTTGGCAGCGATATGCGCACTCAAGTTGCTGTTTTATTCTTGCGTATATGACGTTGTTTTTCTTTTCAGGAGCTCAATGCAAATGTGGAGGTCTATGCTAGCCAGGAGAGAGTTTTGTAGCAGTAGTAACGCTGCCCACCGTCCGTTGATGGGGCTCAGCCTGCAGTGGTTTACTGTGCGGGTTCATAGTTTGGGGTTGGCATGGCCACAATCCAACAAACGGTGGCTTGCATCTTTAATTATCCATAGTTAAGGAGAATGTGTTCGTCTGCCTGGCTGATGTTCTCGTGCAATCGACGGTAATGCCGCACAGTGTCTTTAGATTAATGTTGAAGCCAGGAAGCGCGATGTTTGGGCCTCGAACAAGTTTTTTGTTTTGGACTTCCGTGTGTACAATAAGAATACAATTTGTGTAAGCGCGGGACAACGCTGGGTTTCATCAGGAGAGGGAGCTAAGCATATGGGGCCCAGCATCGCTGAATCAGAGAGAGTCCGCTGCCTCGCTCGCTCTGCGCGTGTACGCAGCTGCTGAGTGTGCACCGTGTCACGTGCTACAAGCCCGCTGCTGCTGCCGTAGAAAAGCTGTGCAAGAGGCAGCGGATAAAGTGCTCATTTTGAGTTATGTTTGATATAATTTCGTGTCACGTTATCTCAAGTAGATGGTCCTTACCTATAACTTCCGGCAGTACGCCAACAGTGACTAATGATGAGACACTTCAACACGTAGGCTTTCGCGACCAATATTATCTAAATGTTGTGGGTTTACTCTCCAACACAAAACCTTAATAATTGGCTATGTCGGATGGTGGCGGGTTTAACGATACATTTATATTTACGCGATCTTACCCAAAAACCTCTTGTGGATGATGAGACACTGTTTGTCGGAACCGGATCAGTTTGCTTGTACTGAATCAATGCTGCTGTAAGAAATAGTTTCATCTTTTAATCTGGAAGGATAAACATATAAGAACAATGCATTGGCTCATCTATTTTGTTATTTATATTCTCAAGTGACGCAAATAATGTATTGTATTATAAAGAAAACAGTAACCTGTATGCAAGTGTAGTAAGTATTCAGGAGGCTTTGACGACGGAGTCGGAGGCACACTTATTTATTAACACCAACTAGTGCAAAGTAACGGGTACACACAGCACTTAGAGGGGTATCGTCCCCTTCACTCGTCTAACAGGGAGACGCAACATCTAACCCCACTAACCTACGCCCGAGTCCTCTACTACGGAGCTAGGGGAGGCTACCTATCCCAGCCCTGGTCAAGCTGGGATCCCGGCACCCTGAGTCTCTAGACCGGCTCTTATAAGAACGTCAGTCTGGGCTCTCGGGGCCACGCCACCGGCTTGCCCTGGTCGGCCCTGACAAGGACAGCGAGCCAGGGGAGCTCCGGGGCCTATTCTAGCTGGTCTTCGCTCTTCGCTGGTTTAAGCTAATACTCGACCTCGAGCCCTCCGGCTCACCACCTTTTATAGTACTCGGCCCCCGGGAGGGGCCCGTGGGGGATGCAGGTGCGGACGTCGGTGTGAGCACCTCCTCTGTGTACGGCCCTAACCAGCCCCTTGTGTTTGTTAGCCATCCGTGCCCATACACAATTACACCTCTACATCACCCCCCCCCCCCTGTACAGCTCGCAGCCGTCCTCGGCTGCAACAAAATCAGAATAAAGGTGCATCCCTCCCCAAAACCGTGTGTGCCTCGCGTAATTTTAACAAGAACAATGACAACCATAACAACAACAACAACATGAAACAGGAAGAAAAAAATAACCCGACGCACCCCCCCGAATAAATACCCCATTCCGCAAAACCAACATATATACACGCGCTCCGGACGCCTCCCCCCACCATCCGCAAGGGCCCCCCAACGGCCGACTTCACAAAAGTCTGCGCGTTTTGGCGCGCGTTCTCGCGGCGGGCCCGTCACAAGGGCCCGTCCCGGCACGCTCAGTGTCGGTTGTTGACGGTCCGGGTGCGAGAGAGTCTGGCTTCGCTGCCGAGTGACCCCCGACCCCCCCCGGGAGGGGTTGGCGGTCGTGGACCCGTCACTCCTGTTGCACCTGGAGATGGAACAGTCGATGTCAGGTTAGGCGAAAGCAGCGACGTCGGGGAGTCGGCGGACCCCTCACACGTTTGGCCATGCGTGTGTGTGTGCGAACCACGGGGTGGCGCAATGAACGTTTTCAACCTGGAGGGGTGCACGTACCACCGACGCCTCCCCCATTTGACGCGTACACATTGCGGCCGCAAGACCTGTACGACCTCCACGGGCCCCCGCCACGGCCGTACCAACTTTGACGAGGTCGCCAGCGGCACCTGGGGACAGTGCAACCATGCCCTGTCCCCCGGTTTCCATTTGAACACATGTACCCGCCCCAGCCTAAGCCTCTCGTTCGCCTTCTGGCGGAGTTCAGAATTTTGCACGGCCGCTTCCCGCACATCAGATAATTTGCCGATGTTAAATTTAACGTGTTCGGATAATGTAGACTTCGCCTGAGGCGCCGAGAGCTTCAGCTGGGTCGTCACAGGCGGGTTAGCCTCGCGGCCATACATTAAAAAGAAAGGGGAAAATCCGGTGGTCGCATGGGGAGCCATCCTGTAGGCTTGTAACACACCGGCAATGCGAAGTTCCCAATCTGTCTGGGATTCGGATACCTGCTGGGACAGCATGGACGTGATAGTCCGATGCAGCCATTCCACCATCCCGTCAGTTTGTGGGTGATATGGGGAGGTCCGAATTTTCTCCGTTCCCAAGAGGTCGCACACCTCGCGGAGGAGTTTCCCCGAAAAATTCTTACCCTGGTCAGTCAGCAGCCGTTCCGGAGCACCCTTGTCGAGGACATAGCCCTGGACAAAGGCCTCCGCGATGGCTGCTGCCGACTGGTTGGCCAGGGGCCAGGCCATGGGCCATCTCGTGAAGTATTCGACCCCTGTCAATAAATACCTATTTCCCCTGGGTGTAGCGGGAAATGGCCCGAGAATATCCAGAGCAACGAGCTCGTTAATCCGGGAAACCTTTATGGACTGCAGCGGAGGGTTGGACCCCCTCGCTGGTGGCTTCCGCTGCGCGCATTGCGTGCACGACCCCAGGAGATCCCCCACGTCCTTTGCCATGCCCGGCCAGAAGAAATCGAGCTGGAGCATGGCAAAGGTTTTGTGAACCCCCAAGTGCAGGAGCCGCTCATGCGCAGCCCATACCACCTTACCCCTCAATGCTGCAGGCACCACGAGCCGTTGGCGGCGGGATTTCCCGTCCCAGTGCATTAAAAGCCCCTGGAACAACCCCCATGAGTCAACGTTCGCCACCTCCTGACCAACCCCCCCGGTGCGACGGCGCAGAGCGAGGAGGGAGGTGTCATCCATTTGGAGGCGTCCCCACTCCGCAACTGACAACCCCAGCAACGAATCCCTCCCTTCTTGCTCGATAGGACCAGAAGCTGAAGGCGCATCGGCGGCGGCCACGAGGACCGAATCGGTGGTCACGTTCGGGGGCCTACAACGCCCCGAGCCCAAGAGGCAAGCGCACTCCGAAGTGGGTGGCAACCGCGACAGGGCGTCAGCGTTCGTGTGGCGGACGCCCTTACAATATGTGGTGACAAAGTCGTAGTCTTGGAGAATCTCCAACCATCGAGACAACTGCCCCGATGGTTGTTGAACCCGCAGGGCGTACTGCAGAGCCGCATGATCTGTACGGACGGTGAAACGTCGACCATACAGATACGGGCGGTACTGCTGAACGAAATAAACAATTGCCAATAATTCCCGACGGGTAACGCAGTACCGTTGTTCCGCCGGAGACAGTACCCGACTACCGTAAGCCACCACATGCTCTACGCCACCAATGAGCTGGGACAGCACGCCCCCAATGCCCGTGTTACTTGCGTCTGTATCGAGCAAGAAGGGTTGTGAGAAATCGGGGTATTTCAACGGCGGAGCCCCCACCAGGGCATTCCGGAGGGCGCGAAAAGCAGCCTCCTCCTCCGGCCCCCAATGAAACCTGACTCCCTTGGACGTCAAGGCATGCAATGGTTTCGCGATCGTAGCGAAGTCAGCCACAAACCGTCGGTAGTACGACGCGAACCCAATGAAACTCCTGACCTCTCCCACCGAGGTGGGAGTCGGCCAGGAGCTGACGCATTCCGTTTTGGCGGGATCAGTGGATATCCCCGAGCGTCCAACAATATGACCCAAATACCGCACCGATTCGCGGAGCAAATGGCACTTCTGCGGTTTAAATTTCAAATTGGCAGCCCGCATTTTGAGAAAAACAGCACGCAACCTCTGGAGGTGTTCATCGAATGATTTGCTAAAGACGATGACATCGTCCAAGTAAATTAAACACGAATCCCATTGCAAGCCCGCCAAGACCAGTTCCATTAACCGCTGAAAAGTTGCTGGCACAGAATGTAAGCCCATCGGCAAGCGGTTAAATTGGAAGAGGCCTTGCGGTGTACGGAAAGCAGTCTTAGGTTTGGATTCGTCATCCAGAGGAAGCTGCCAGAATCCAGAAAGTAAATCCAGGGTGGAAAAGAATCGCGCCCCCGCCAAGGCATCGAGCGACTCATCCATTCGAGGAAGCGGGTACGCATCTGCCACAGAAATTTTGTTCAATTGCCGAAAGTCGACACAAAACCGCAGTGAGCCGTCGTGTTTTTTCACCAAAACGATCGGCGCGCCCCACGGGCTGTTGGAAGGGGAAATGATATCGGCGGCTCGGTCCGTTCCGAGCCTGTGGTGCCGCCGATCTCCATTCCCCCCGCCGCTCCACCCCGCAGACCTCCTCCGATGGGAGGGTGGTAGCCGCCATGGCATGGCCGGCCACCCCCTTGGTGGCCTTGCGACGCAGGGACCGCAAGCCCCCGTGGATGTGGCGCGCGTCCAGCAAGGAAGACATCTCTGTGTCGTCTTGAGCCAAGACGGTGACGTCCAGCTCGTCCGCGAGTAGCAGCAGCTTTTCAGCCACCATAGCGTCCACTCCCTCCTCGTCCATCCGCCGGAAAGCTGCCTTCGCCAGGGCCAGGAGAGCCGTCCAGAAGGCCAGAGGCGATTCGTTAGCGCCCCAATGACGATCGTGGAACAGCTGCCTGCAGTCCGAAGGCGGGCCGTAGACAGCTGACAGCAGCTGCAGCGCCAAGTGCAGCGTGGCGCGCTTTTCCTTAGGCGCCGAGGTGAGGGTAGCCAGGGCGTCGTTGTCCAGCATCGCCGGCAGCGCACGTAGTGCTTCGGCGTCCGTCCAGTTCGCCATCTCCTGATGAGCGATGAACCGTCTTTTGAAGCCGCCCCAGTCCCCGTCCGCGCCCACGAATTCTTTGAGAGGCGGCAGTCGCTGCTGTAACGCGACGTCCGTGGCTGCGGATCGCGCTCCGTCGTTCCCAGCAGACGTTACAGTGTGGGCGGGCTGCGAGCATGGCATCGCCGGTCGCTCCGTTGTTGACGTGCTGGCCGGTGTTGATGATGTCACGGCTTGTGCTTGGCCCTCAGCAGTCACCTGACGCGGGCCAGCCCCGCCCTCTGCTCCCACTGTAGTGATGGCGGAAAATTTAACCGCGAGCCGCGTCGGGGTGGCGGGAAATGTCGCCGCGCGTCGGCTGCCGTCGTCGTCCCGCGCAGCCCCTCCAGCCCCCAGCCGCGTGATCTCCTCCAACAAAGCGGCCGCAGCGTAGAGCAGCTCCGCCAGGCAGGAGTGAGCCAGCCGAAGTCCCTCGGCCGACGCATCCCCCCCTTCCTGTCGTAGAAGCGGGTGTACTCGGCCCCGGCTGCTCCGATCCGACCTCGGCCATCTCTGGTGCCGATTCGGCCAAGGTGTCCTCCATCTCCGACTCCCTGGTACGTGTCGTCCCTTGTGTGTCCATCGTTGAACGTTCACTTCTGACCCCAGATGTAGTAAGTATTCAGGAGGCTTTGACGACGGAGTCGGAGGCACACTTATTTATTAACACCAACTTGTGCACAGTAACGGGTACACACAGCACTTAGAGGGGTATCGTCCCCTTCAATCGTCTAACAGGGAGACGCAACATCTAACCCCACTAACCTACGCCCGAGTCCTCCACTACGGAGCTAGGGGAGGCTACCTATCCCAGCCCTGGTCAAGCTGGGATCCCGGCACCCTGAGTCTCCAGACCGGCTCTTATAAGAACGTCAGTCTGGGCTCTCGGGGCCACGCCACCGGCTTGCCCTGGTCAGTCCTGACAAGGACAGCGAGCCAGGGGAGCTCCTGGGGCTTATTCTAGCTGGTCTTCGCTCTTCGCTGGTTTAAGCTAATACTCGACCTCGAGCCCTCCGGCTCACCACCATTTATAGTACTCGGCCCCCGGGAGGGGCCCGTGGGGGATGCAGGTGCGGACGTCGGTGTGAGCACCTCCTCTGTGTACGGCCCTAACCACGCCCCTTGTGTTTGTTAGCCATCTGTGCCCATACACAATTACACCTCTACACAAGTATTGAGGTGAGCTCAGAAAAGATTGCATCTCTGACATTTTGCAGCCCCTTTTATTTGCAAGGGCAAAAAAATTATCCAGTACTCGAGTGCTAAAATGATTGTGCAAAGTAGTTGAATTACCATATTTAACCGGCTGGTTTGTATTATGTATAAGTAGGTGGGGGCTTTATTCGCCACCATGTAAGATGCACCAAGCCGTCATTACAGCATGTGTATGCCGTATATACGATACATACAAACGAAAATAACTAAAACAACCCTTAATTTAATGCCATTGAATGGCCAAACGGCAATGTTTCCTATCATCGCACGGAATACGACACGACCGCTGAGTTCGTGCTGTGCCAAAGGCAACTGCCACGTGCACCCTGGCAGTCACCTGGGCGCTGCGTCACTGAGAGAGCGCTGACGTCAGAGCTCTGCAGTTGGGCAGCGCAAACACCGCTACCCCCACCTCCTACCCTCACACCTGTCCATTGGTCGCGCTTGCGCAATCAGACAGCAAACGCAACCAGAACCAGAATTGGTATTTATACTGGAAGAATCCAATGAGCTATTAAGCTTTTTATTGAACATGTCCAGTTTAGACGGGTCAGAATATTACAACAGCAATACAACAGTATAGGAAAGGTAAACAAATCACTTACAATATATAAACATTTTTTAAATATTTAATCAGGCAAAGCTCACTGAGGTATTAAATTATTTTTCAGAAGCGACCTGGCCACAAATGATAGCTCCACAAAGTGGAAATTTATAGCAGCCAAATAGTCTAAACGCATGTTGATTCTAAATGTGGAGGTAAAAAAACGGAGGACCCAGAGAAAAAATCGACACGACCATGGAGAGAGAGAGAGATGCAAACGGGGAGGACATTGCAAACTCAAAATATACAAGCGTCAGGGTCGGGATCGAAACTCCGACCTCCTGCATACCAGGTAAGGAAGTTAATCTCACACCACCGTGGCACCCCGTAAGAGACACAGAGACACACAGACACGGAGACACACAGACGCGGAGTCACACAGACACGGAGACACAGGGAGACACAAAGACAGAATGCACGTATTCACACTCGCGTTATTACACCGGGCTTTTACTCTACTCTAACACACATGAAACAATATACTGTGGAATGGGACACACCTGTGTACATAAATATGATTTTAAAAGAAGCCTTGTCTTGAAAAGCAACTTTAATTCTTGTTATCATGCTGCTGTACGTCAGTAGATTCTTGAGTGCGTTTAGAAAAGGAAAATAATGGGAAAGGTATTGATGGCCTCTTCCCCAGCTACCTAAATCAAAGCCACTCAATGCATTCGCCTTACTCTTTACTTCAATCTCAAAGCCTTTCAAAATACTCAGTAATGCAAAAAAGTCTCCCAAATAAATAATACAAATCCCTTCTAGCAATAATCAATGTTTTTATTAACTTGGGTGTTTAGAACGCCTCTTTCAGGAGCAGTCCAACGCAAGTCCTATGCAAGAAATCCATGGCGTTAAAGGAATTGTAGTAGACTCGGTTATAAATAAAGCAAAACACCCTCTCTTTTTGGGGCAAGCAGCCCAACCCTTTTGTTAGATGTGAGGAAATGTTTGTATAGGGCATAAATCCTGTGCATTCAATGCGTTTCATATGCATGACTCAGTTTGTGAATTATTTTAGTTCGGACAGAAGTGTGGAGGTCTCCACATCGCCAATTTGCATAAACACAAAGATTTGCTTTCTGCAAGCCCAAGTGTTCTACTGCCCTTTTCTGTTATAGGGCCTGTAAAAAGGAAATTCGGTGCCTCATTTTGGCCCTGACACTCGTGTGGTCTATGTGTGTTGCTGCCAGTGGGGGAGCGGTAGTGTAGCGGTTAGCGCACTGCGCTACGATACCGGCCACCCGGGTTCGATTCCCGCTCACCGCCAACACCAGTGACGATTATATGAGCCGGTCTTGGGCCTCCCCTAGGTCAACTCGGCCTCAAATGAATACCTGGTTCGGTGTGTAAACATCGCACGAGAGAGACAAATGCGGCCGGGCGTTGTTCTGGCCACCCATCCCCTCGTATGCCGTACCAGCTTTCATTGGCGTTCGCTAACAGCACTTGCCTCAGGCTTTCCAGGGGGATCTTAGTTTTTGCTGATCTCAGTGCATACCTTCGAATGGAAAATGACCTGGAATACACGTGTGAAAGAAATATACGTATCCCACAATTTCACCCAGACATTTAAGTACGTTCATTTTATCTATCATCAAGAAAATGAGAGAATGTACCTAACTATATGAACCCAAGATCACGATGAAACGATACGGTTTCCGATTCAAAACTTTTCTTTATAATACCAAAATACACTTTTAAGCATAAACTATATTATCGGATAATGCATTACATATAATACATTACATAAAATAATACATTACATAAAATATTGTTTTTCTCATTCATATATGTATGTGTGTGCGTACAAGCTAACATTAAGAATGAAATGCAGCCATAATAAGCTATTAAACCGTCTTGTAAAAGCTATAATCTGAATTTACAATAATAACTTTTGTATAATTGTCTATCCCTTTAAAATCTGTCCGATAATATGTATGAGCATGTATGGTAAAAAAAAACAATTACAGGACAGCTAATTAAGCCTAAATGTAGTGATGTTATTTACGAGTATATTAGTACAAAAAAATAAACACCTTTGCAATTTTGCAGGCTTAGTTAATGAGTAGATGTGAATGTTGCGTGAATGGTGCATTGTGATATTTTGACCCGTTATTAGTGCAGCTATAGAACGTACATCTCGTTCAAAAACAAAGGGATTGTTACAGCAGTACCAGGCTTCGACCTGGGATCACAGCAGGAGCACATCATGGAGATGAAGAGATCGTAGCAATGCTGAGACCAATGTTTATGACTCTCACTTTAGCCCGGTGCCTCTCGACACGTGTCCACCTTACCTGTGAATCCGTTCCTCAAGGTGCACGGCAGTGTTGGTTTATCTTTGCAAGGCTGACACCCAATGGGTTGACGTACACACACGCGTACAGTTGTGTATGGTAATACAACGTATTGATTTGCATTGCAGTCTATAATATACTGTATACAATTTACCATCCGTCAAATCAGCTCATGGCCCCCGTGCAGCTTAACGGTGGAGTGATCAGCTTTTGATCGGAAGTATGCAGGTTCGAATCGTGACTGGGGGTTGTCTCAGCCCGTCATCCCTCTGGGGGATAATTATCAAAGCAGGTTGCACTTTGTGGGGGAGTCAGCTCTGGGTGTCCTGTACGTAGACTCGCACCTCTCCTCCCCTCCTATATCATAGGAATGTGGAATTTTCACCACCGCTCAGGGCTGTAAACCTTGGAGGTGAGCACCGCCTCAATGGGAGCAGGTCATCCCTTTGACTTGACTGTTGATGATAATTGGATTAAAAAAATATATGTAGCCTAAATTAAGTTTGCATAAAAGTTTCGTCAGTGTGTGATACTTTTGAAAATGTGAACGTGAAAAGCAAAGATGTTCTAAAGGTTTTTTTTGGCAGGCATTGCAGTTATGAGAGGCGAGGAGGGGTTGTCTTCTTTCGCTATGGCCTATAAAGAGCAAATACATATCAGAAATTAAATTGCAAGCAATGTAGCCAATACATTGCTTTGTTTGAGAGTGGTGAATTATAGATGCACCACCTTTCTTTGTGTGTATATTTGGGGGCAGCGTGAGGTTATGCGGCACAAGAGAGTTGTTCATTTGATGGGGGTTGTGGTGCAAAAGAGGAGCCCGAAGCTGTCACACTTTGAGGCAAAAATATGAGTGAATTCAAGAACTCACCAAATAAACGAAATTCAGAAATCTTACACAGGGTTGTTTGTAACACAATTTCTGAACTCAAAAGCCTAAAAGTGTCAAACGGTCAGCAACAAACAATACCGTCACTGTTTTAAGGGATCAAAGTTAACACTTTTCTTGATATCAATAAGGTTAAACGAGCTTGGGAAAAGACGGTGTGGTTTTTTACGCGTGTTTATATACCACTCGCTAACAATGGTGTGGTGGACAAAGCCTGTTTATATTCATAGAAGGTTCCATTTATAGAAGTTTCCATTCATACAAGTGTATTTCATTTATTTGTGACTTAAAGCCAAATTATGGTGCTGCAACCGTCACATGTACGTGTGTGCGTCATCTTCATGTAGCGGCAGTGTAGCAGTAAGTGTGCTGCGCTATGGATCGTGCGACCCGAGTTCGATTACCCATAGGTCAATTCAGCCTCAAATGAGTACCTGGTGTCGTGTATAAACATCACCACTGGGGAGACAAAGACAATCGGGCATGGTGTTGGCCACCCACTCTCTCGTGTGCTGTGCAGGCCTTCATAGGTGCTCGCTCTCAGCACTTGTTCAAACAGTCACAGGCTATATGTCTTTGACCTTCATAGAGATGGTGGTAGCAGTTGCTTACACCCCCACCGAAGATGAACATTAGTTGAGGGATGTAGACAAGGCCGATGAGTGAGACGCTTTCTATAACCTCCTGTCCCAGATGCAAGCTAAAGTGGCCCCTCGGGATAGAGTCATCCCGTTGAGAGACTTTAATGCACGAGTGGGTCATGGCACAGACACCTGGGCTGGAGTGATTGGAAGGCATGGACTAGATCACCTAAATAATAATGGTAGGAGGCCACTAGGCTTCTCTGCAGCTTGTAATTAATAACACACTGTTCCGGCATTGGTGAATCCACACAATATCATGGATGCATGCCTGGTCCAAGCAAGAACTTTTGCTGGACTATATAGTGACGGAACAATGGACACCAGCACATACCATGGGGCTGATCTGCCCACTGACCATTGGCTTGCCATCTGTAAGATGCGCATGCCATTCTTCCACTTAAACCCACAGTAGCCTGGTCTCAGATAGCTGATGAAAGTTGCAAGTAGGAATTTCAACATTGCTTGTAGTTGGGGTTGGCATCGTCCCCGCCCCTTCCCCCGCCGACCTCCTCCTGATGCTGATGGGAAATGGGTGAGGTGTAGGACTGTGGCTCATGCAGCTGCAATGCCTGCATTGGGTATGCTGTGCATACCTCCCCAGGGACCCTGATTGAAAGGGGAGGTGTTTCAGCTGGCTGAGAGAAAACGACAGGTCCACTCTGATCGTCTACAACAAACCACGTCGGAACATGAAGAGGCTTACCACAAGCTTCGCTCAAAGGTTCAAAGAGCCGTGCGGTATTACAAGGATGAATCATGGGCGCGGGTTGTTGAGGAGATGGAATTTGCCTCAGTAGCCCGCGATCACAAATCACTCTTTAATTCCATCAAAAAAGATCTGATCTCTGACGGCCAGGGACAGGTCTGCAGGTTTGCAGAGCATGTCTATGAGGTTTTGTGGGAAGGGACTTCCCTCAGCCCAGAAAACATCATGGGACACGGTGGGAACGACCCTGTTGGGGCTGCGGTGCCTCAAATATTGACAGAAGTAGCCACCTCTGGTGAGTGGCCAACTGAGGTGCCACATTATTTAACATCATTTTCGACCACGTAGAAGCCCTCAATGGATGTACCAGTGTAATTCGTATCTGGTACAGATACAATTGGAGGCTGATCGAGTGATGAGGCAGTTGTGGAGAGAGTGGAGAAGTTCCCATACCTCTCTCTTCTTTTTCTTGTTCGTCCATCAAGTTGATGACCATGGCACGTTTGTCATTTTGTTGGGTTTTGATGAGTGCGCAGATGGCTAAACAGGCCAATCCAACCCCGGAATTCTCTGTGGCACACTGGACAGGTCAGGGAGGATGTAGAGCTCTGAGGTGCAGCCACAAGTCCTTCCTTGGTAGATTTGTGCTACTGCATCTTCAAGATAGCACAGGAGCTTCTCCTACTCTCACAGAGGACTGCACCGTCCTGTACTTTTCTTCTACAGGCAGATCGGTCCTGAGCTAGGGGTTCCCAGCTTTTCAGGTCAAATCCAAAGCTCTTCAAGGAAGCTTTAAGAGTGTCCTTGTAGTGCTTTTTTGGTCCACCTTGCGCTCGCTTGCCATTCTTCAGCTCGCCAAAGAAGACTTGTTTTGGCAGTCTCGCGCAGGGCATTCTGGTCACGTGGCCAGTCCATCTAAGCTGTTCCTTCGCAAGCAATGGTATGGATGTTGGGGATATTGGCCTTGCTGAGGACTTCCGTGTCAGGGATTCTGTCTTGCCACTTGATCCTCAGCAGTTTCCTCAGACAGCTCAAGTGGAAATTATTAAATTTCTTGGCATGGCGCTGGTAGACTATCCAGGCTTCGCTCCCATACAGAAGAGTTGGTCAGACAACAGCCTGGTATACCTTCAGTTTGTCTCCTGCTTGATGCCAGTCCTTTCCCATACCGAGTCACGTAGATGTCCAAAGGCTGCACTGGCCTTGACAATCCTGATGTTTACTTTATCATCTATGTGCACAGTGCGAGACAGAGTACTACCAAGGTAAGTAAACTTGTGAATGGCTGACAGCTTTTGTCCATTCAAAAAGATTGTGAGCTCAGTGTAGGGGTTCCCCTTTAGCAGCAGGTTGGTATAGTACTTCAGTCTTCTTTGTGCTGATTGTTAGGCCAAAGATGTTAAAAGCTGAGGAGAAGTGGTCCATACTGTCCTGTAGATCTTTATTTGAGCCAGCCGCCAGAGCACAGTCATCAGCAAAGAAAAGTTCTCCAACAGTGACTTCCTCCACTCTAGTTTTGACTTGCATCCTCCGTAGATTGAATAGCCCACCGTCAAAACGGTAGACGAAGCTAATTCTAGTGTTGTGGTTCTGGAATGAGTCTTGCTGCATGGGAGAAAACACCATGCTGAAGAGCGTTGGTGCTAAAACGCAGCCTTGCTTCACCCCATTTGTGTTTGAGAATGGAAGAGAGAGTTTTTGCAGGTCTCTGACGCTGGCCAACATGCCAGCACGATGCCAATGAACTTGTCTGGACACCCATACTTGGCTGACTGTGTCGAATGCTTTTGTTAGATCAACGAAATCCATATATATATCAACATTTTGTTCTTGGCATTTCTCCTGTAACTGCCGGGCAGTAAATACCATGTCAGTGGTTCCGCGGTCTTTTCTGAAACCACACTGACTCTCAGGTAGCAGACCCTGGTCTAGGTGGACAATTAGGCGGTTCTGAAGGATTCTTGCCAAGATTTTTCCAGCAATTGATAGTATGGAGATCCCTCTATGGTTTTTGCAGGCCTGCCGATTGCCTTTCCTCTTGTAGAGATGGATTATAGAGGCATCCTTGAACTCCTGGGGAATGGCTTCTAAATTCCACAGAGACTGGAAGAGGTCGGTCAGTTTCTCGACTAAGCGAGGCCCTCCAGCCTTGTAGATTTCCGCTGGAATGGCATTGGACCCTGGAGCTTTGCCTGATGAGAGGAGGCGTATGGCTTTGCTGGTTTCCTCAATGGATGGTAGAACAGCAAGGGACTGGTTTATTTCAACTTGAGGCAGTCTCGCAATTACCTCCTCATTTAAGCATGATGGCTGGTTGAGGACTGCGCTGAAGTGTTCAGCCCACCTTGCAAGAATTGTGTCCTTCTCTGTGAGGAGTGTTGTTCCATCTGCATTCAGGAGAGGTGAAGTTCCTGAGTGTTACGGACCATAGACCTAATCTTTGTTTTTTTTCCGGTAAAGTCACGTAGGTAAAAATAATAATAAAATAAATGAAAACTACTAAATTAAATCACGACGTTTCTGGTGCAACACAAGCGTCCGTCATCAGGTGCGAAAGCATGGCCTACTGCTTATGTTGCGCCCGAAACGTGATTTTATTTAGTTGTTTTCATTTCTTTTATTAAAATTTGTATCTATGTGACTTTACCGAAAAAACCAAAGAGTATGAATCTTTGCAGTCACGAAAGCTTCAAATCTAGACCATATACCTGCTTGAGTGCATCATAGAGGCACTTGGTGTTATCACTGTCAGTGTAAGACTGAATCTCCTCAGCTTTTGCGCACAGCTAGGTGTCTAGCATGAGTCTCCATTGGACAATCCTGCGAATGTTGAGCAAGGCAGTTTGCTTTAAGCTTGAGCTGCTGTCTTTCAGATATACTTTATGCAGGTGATGTTTTTCGTCAAGGAGTGCTTGGATTTCTGTATCGATCTCATCAAACCAATATTGATGTGTACGTATGGGAACACCAAGTGATTCAAGGGCTGTAGAATGCAACACGGTCTTGAGAGCAGTCCAGTCTGCCTCAGCATTTGTATGCTCGAAACTTAGAGACTCCAGGTGATGGTCTAGCGCCTCAACAAAGGCCAGTCTGGTGTGTTCCTGTTGTAGACGAGTGATGTTAAGACGCTTGACACGTCTTTTTCCTTGTGGGCGTCTGGGAAGCTTAATCTGAATGTTAAGTTTGGAGATGACGAGACGATGGTCAGTCCAACATTCAGCACCACACATTGCCTTGGTCACCCTGACATCATGCCGGTCGCTCCTCCTCATGATGACGTAGTCAATCAAGTGCCAGTGATGTGAACGAAGATGCATCCATGAAGTTTTCTTGCGCTTTGGTAGTTGAAATATCATGTTGGTGATGAGCAGGTCAAATTCAGAGCATGTTTTCAGCAGCAGAAGTCTGTTGCTGTTACATTTTCCAATGCCATGTGCACCTATGACTCCATTCCATGATTGATGGTCAATTCCAACTCTGGCATTGAAGTCACTAAGTATTAAGAGTTTGTCAGAGCTGGCTGTGGCAGCAATAATGACTTTCAGGTCATTATAAAACTTGGTTTTGATTTCGTCAGAGTTGGTTATGGTAGAGGCATAGGCACTGATGATGGTGGCCTCCTTTTTACCCAATAGGTGGAGCTTTAAGGTCATTAAAGGGTCGCTTAAACCCTTGGGTTGGCTTGCCAGTTGGTTGACCAGGTGTTTTTTACTGCAAAACCAACACCAGCTTCACATCTCTCCTCCTGGCCTCGTCCGCTCTGGAAGAATGTGTAACCTGGACCCACTTCAGTCACCTGTCCAGTATTGGCCAGTCGGGTCTCACTAAGGGCAGCAACACCCACATTATATCTGGCTAGCTCTCTGCCCACGAGGACAGTGCGTCTCTCAGGTCTTTTTGATACAGATGTGTCCATCAAAATGCGCATATTCCAGGTGCCAACAGTGAGTGGTATCACTTTGGTCTTTTTCATTTTATTTGTTTTTCGACTGCAAGTATGGAATCCCGCCAGCTGCAGTAGGCTGGTCAGGATGTTTTGAAGCAGGCAATGTTTAGGATACCTTTTCTAACCCTTTCCTCACTAGGGAGGTGAGCAGTGTGATCCTGAATAGGGCTGTTCAGTCACTCAGGGTGCTGCCGGACCTCACTGCTGCTTCGGTCCAGTGAGGGAACGACCAATATCCTAAGCTGCCTGCGTGCAGGTTTGCGGCTACAGCTTCCAGCATATCCGTGCCTGCTGCTTCGTCGCTCACCCATCGCCACAGGACTTGGATAATGGCGCTGGTAAAAGGTGCCATGACTTGTGCAGAGAACTTGGATTTAAGTGAGGGTGATTTGCGCAGCATCAACCTCATTCTCTCGACCAGCCCCATCTGTACCCAGTGGCAAGACGTAGTCAAGACGACTGGAGATGGTCCTGGGTGCAGTGGAAGGTCCAAAGACCCTTTTGGTGGAATTTCCTCCACCAGAGGTTCCACATGCCCAGGCTCAGACAAGTTGAGTTTTCCGGGTTAGTTAACCGCTGCCCGGGGTTCGGCATTGGCAGCTGCTGACTGTACCGATTCACCAGGGATGTTGAGCCTGGTGTGTTGTCAGCTGCTGACTGTACCGACTCACCAGGGATGTTGAGCCTGGTGTGTTGTCAGCTGCTGACTGTAGTGACTCACCATGGATGTTGAGCCTGGTGTGTTGTCAGCTGCTGACTGTACCGACTCACCAGGGATGTTGGGGCTGGTGTGTTGTCAGCTGCTGACTGTAGCGACTCACCAGGGATGTTGAGCTTGGTGTGTTGTCAGCTGCTGACTGTAGCGACTCACCAGGGATGTTAAGCCTGGTGTGTTGTCAGCTGCTGACTGTACCGACTCACCAGGGATGTTGAGCCTGGTGTGTTGGCAGCTGCTGACTGTAGCGACTCACCAGGGATGTTGAATCTGGTGTGCGCCTACGGTAGCAGCTAGAGGGCCGGCCCAGATGGAACAAGCCTGAGGCACAACTAGCTGGTCCCGTACCTAGGTAATCTGTATATGACCTGCTTCGGTTTTTGCAGCGGAGGTCTCACTCTGAATCAGTAAAGCGGCATTATCTTTTCATCAGCTGCGTAACGATGTGTGGAAACTACATGGTCATGTCCTTCCTTCACTTTGCTTGCAGAACGTGGACCGTTTCAATGGAACATCTGCGCTGGTTTGAAACATTCAGGCTTGCCTACCTACGAACCATCCTGGGTTTACCTAAGCTGGATTGTGTGAGGAGCTCACAAATCTTTGAAAGATTTGGACACATTTCCATCAGTGAGCTCCTCCGGCGAATAAGGCTGCAATTGACTTGGTCATGCAGTCCACATGCCCAGCAATTGAATGCCCAAGCAGCTTCTGTTTAGCCGCATAGAAGGGACTAAACGGGCGTGGCACGGGCTCGAGAAGAGATGGACTGATGCAGTACAGGAGGATGTGGAGCTGAGTGAACTTGCAGAAGACTGGTACTTGGGGTGTCAAGATCTGCTTATATGGAGGATGCTCGTGAAGAATGCTACTACAGTCGCCCTCCAACAGCAATGGAGCGCAGAGGAGCGACGATCATAACAATGAGTGGAACACCGGGTGGCTAAAATATTGCAACGGTAGGGAACACAGGTGGTGCGTCTGCCAGTCAGCTCATGGCACGTGGTTTTGTCCCGTGTCCTGTCAGCCAGCGTTTGACACTTCACGTGACCTCAAAGTGCACCTAGTCTGGCACAAGCGCTGTGGTGACGTCACCGCCACTTAGCAGCGAATGGCGGCTGTTGTTGTTGATCTTCATGGAAGGATAGTCAAACCGTAAGTATGGCATTTCCAGAACTCTTTGGGTATGGTGCAAATGTTTGATGATTCGTGAAACCTGTAAAGAAAACGCCCGTCTAATTTTACGCAGAAACTATTGACTAAAGCAACATTTTGTAGACTGGTAACTGGAAAAGAATTGGCCACTGATGTTTAGTTTATTATGTGTTCACTATGTTAATAAATGCATCCAACAGCGAGCAATGACAGCCCACCAACTGGAATAAATGTTTCATCAGTATCCAAGCAAAAATCAGCTATCCGCACGGGACGCCTCAGAAGAACACACACCGCACGGGACGAGAGTGATGCCCAGGAGAAGAAGAGACAGAAGTGCACAGGGATGAAACTATTAAAACTATAAACTTTTTTTTATTCTACCAGGTAAGGCCCACTGAGCTGATATCTAGCTCTTTTTTAGAAGCAACCTGCCTGTCATAAATGATAGCTCAACGAAGTGGAAAAAACCCGCTGGACCCAGAGAAAAATCGACGCAACCATGGGGAGAATACGCAAACTATACAGGCATCAGGGTCGGGATCGAACCCACGACCTCCTGCATACTAAGCGAAGCAGTTAACATCTCGTCACCGCGGCACCCGGGTGTGGAGGCCGACGTCGGTGGGAAATCGAGCAGCGATGCGTTGTGGGGCCGACCGTAGCAGAGTAACAGTCACGGCGAGTGTCGTTGTGGAGAATATAAGTAACAAAATAAGCAACAATACTACAGATATATTTGTATGGACAGATTTGTGAACCAGGCGTATCGTCTGCTTATTTATTTGGTTACTCATCTTCTCCACAACGGCGCAAATTACTTTTTCTGTGACACGTAATTTCGTGTTGAAGCAGGACGTCATATCTGTGGCCCCCAAATGTCCTGCGAAAACCAAATTGATCCATTCTATGTAACGTGATCCACGATGTTCGTGATGGTGATGATGAAGTTGCTAAAATAATGATGCCGAAAGTGATCATTTTACTGTTGCTCATGTTACTTCTGCTGTTACTGATGAAGATTATTGTCACCATTATCACGATATTGCTACTGCTGCTTGTGTTGATAACATTTTGGAGAACGTCTTGAAATGCAGTTATAAAATACAGCCCGTGGTTGTCATGTTCATTATAATAGTACAGTCTGTTCTCCTATAACACGGTAGTTACGTTCCTGAAGAACACCGCGTTATGGAAACATTGCCTTATAATATATTATAATATAGGGTAAAGCACAGTCCGCGATAACACGTGATATGCATACGCAGGCCGAACAAAGACTGAGGCGCGTGGGTAGCACCTAGAAGCATCCAGCAGCATCCCGCAGCCGTGTGTGATTCTACGCCAAGGAAGCCATACAACCGCTTCTCTACTCGCGCGACGTAGTTCCGTTCACTCAGTCACGTTATATCCAATTCGCATCCGCGTTATAAAAACGTGTTCCCTAATACATTCATCACGTTATATCCAATTCGCGTTATGAAAACAACACGCGGTGTTATAGGAGAACAGACTGTAATTGGTGTTTATATATTGTCGAATTCAAAACAATACAAAATATTGTCACACGTTGCTTTGTGTTTCACATTTTAATCATTGCCGATTGGTCCTAGTTTTAGGTTGAAATACTCCACAGAGTTTGTACGGTAATTACAAGCGTACATGCTGGCAGAAGCAAATAGAATGTGATCGGAACGTAACACAGGCGCCACACGCACGTAGCCCAGAGGCAGCGCATTTCCCTGTTGTAGAGGTTCACAGTTCGACTCCTGCACCACTAATAATTGTTATTAACGCCCACCACCTCCTCTACCGCTATAACTGTACGTTAGGGCTCCCGCGGAGTGTGCCAACGGGTCTAACCAACGTCACGGTCCAAATTTGCCAAAACTTAAAAAAATAGATCCGCAAATGTCTCAGTGGGCATTATACACCACGGGTCATGTTCCCCCGCTACTGTGAAAGCCTGGCAGGACCCTTCTGAAAACGAGGCACAAGACTCAGTGAGGCCTTCCAACGTTATTTGAAAGCACTCTGATCTTACATTCTGTTATTAATTAGTGGTGTGGCCGCCGATGGAGGTTTGTGTTCTTATTATTATCATCGGTGGCCAAATTACATTGTGATGCAAGAAATTACTCTAACCATAACAATATACATCGCTAAATACTGTCATGATCAAGGTGCACATTTCCAGTACTGAAATGTAATGCTCTCGAAAAAGATATCAATTTATCAAGGCAAATTTATTTTTAATTCTGCTAAAGATAATAATTGTTTAAACATGTGAAGAAACAGATGTTGGTCATTAACTGCAACTTAAATCTGCACACGTGACAGGAGTCTAAGCAAAATGGCATGCTCGCTGTTATTATGGCACTAATAAGAAATGTATATAATTAATTAATTTTAAATGCTTTGTAAAAGTTAGACAAATGGGCTTCATGCTGACAATTGTTCAGTTGTATGCCAGTAAGTAGGGCCCATGCCAGCGGGGGATAAATGCAAGAATTTAAAGCTCATAAACACATCTTTTATTCTGTTTTAATTTTTAGTCTCATCGGGTTTGCTGTGAAAATGATGTGTCAGTATGGATTAAGTTCAATCCTTTGGAATACGGAGCTAAATAACCCCGTCAGGTGTAATGTGTTCGGGGAGGCAAATTAGTCCCAGCGATATGTTGGATGTTAATTATTTTAATTAGGCCTCAGCCAGTGGAGACTTTATATTCAATTTGGAGAATTTATTTAAGCCTAACATTGAAGTCTCGCAGCTTCACACTTGAAATCTTTCTAACAGCTGCTAACAAATTAAAGGCATTCCCATAAGAGGAAATGAGTGAGCTTTAAAGTGTGAGTTTTAGATACATTTTCAGCAGCTGAAATTAACTATTTCATTATTCTGCCCAACTGAATTCCACTTTAAAAATTAACGTACATTTATGCATTTTTATAAACTTCACATTTTTGTCATGGCCTATCACACTTTGTGGAATATTGTAACATTTAGGCAAAGATTTCTGTTGCACATCAGCATAAAATGTAGAGGAATTAATTTTTTTCCAACCGAATTTTCATGGAAAGGATGTAGAGTGTTGCGAAATAACTGGTACGAGGGTGAATCGACACTGCGCCTGTGGTTTAAGGGGGCAACTTGTAGAAAATGTGATATCATTGGTGATCATTACATTTCTATAAACCCTCGCTAAAAAATATCCAATGTTTACAAATGCAATCTCCTGTAAAGAATGTTAGTTTTGCACTGAGGCACTTCTCAAGACTGTGGTTTGATGCTTCTCCCCCCCCCCCCCCCATAAAAAGCTAAGAAAACTAATCAAGAACAACGCCTGAATCGTAAGGAAAGACAGCATACGTAGAATACTTAAACATGAACTCGTTAGCTTAATAGATGAATAGCATTAATTTAGGAATGCATATACGTATGCTTTGTGTTGAAGTGCGTGTTAAATTCAGTGATTTTTGCGACCCGAGTTCGGTTCCCTCGCGGCCGACACCAGTGACGATTTTATCTGAACCGGTCCTGGGCCTCCCCTAGGTCGATTCAGCCTCAAACGAGTAACTAGTATTATGTGTAAACATCGCCACTGGGGAGACAAAGGCGGCCTGGCCTGGTGCTGGCCAACCACCCCTTCGTGTGCCGTGCTGGCCTTCATAGGTGCTCGCTAAAAGCACTTGCCCCAAGAGTATGTTAAGGCTATACGGTGGATCTTTGTCTTTGTTTTATGTGTGTGTATAACTTGTCTTCTATCACGGTTGTTGAGCACATGCAGGGCCAAACCTCAGAGATCGCAGAGCGGGAATGTGAAAACAAACGTTATTCACACAAAACACGCAAAGCTCCTTGCCAAATGGGATAAAGATCTTTATAAAACTAGCCTTTTGCCCGTCCAAGGACGGGTTTATTGCAGTAAATCTGAAACTTGCAAGCGAAAAGCAGATCGCGACATGATATTCATTGCATTAACGCGTGTGCACTTTGTAAGGGCGCGGTGACACAGACCAATTTCATTTTAAGCAGTGGCGGCTCCTGCAAAATCTCTCAGGGGGGGCAAATGTCTGGATGATTGATAAGGATAGGGTCCACCCATGCAATGGATAAATTAACAGCGTAAGCATGTTAAGGCAACTTCACTTCTTTAATATTAATGCAAAATAAAGTGACTCTTACAATACATCTTGTTTGTTTCTATACTCACTATTATTACAATCCACTCAGTTTCTTTTATTAAAGATTCCACTAGGTGGCGACAAATAATATTGTTGGATGAAACGTGCTTACGTATGATGACGTAAGCACGTTAGTGCGAGCCCTCCCGGAAGCCATAGAGAATGCATTGCAGCGCCCGCCGTTCGAAAAAAAACATCTTTGAATGTAAGTCTATGGGAACACTCTGGGCGATTCTCAGCCGGAGTGAAATCGCCCAAAAAGAGGCGGTACTCCACAGAACGTAGCATGACGCTGATTGGACTATATCCAGAGGCACAGTAACGGCTCGCGAAACTCTGTGGTTGAATGACATTGGTGGTGCGTCGCCCAATCGCCCTAATGAAGAAACCGCCCCTGATTTTAAGGTTATAATCCCTTGTTCATCATTATTCGATGTCTCAACAGCGTGATGGAGATCGCGTAAGGTAGTGAGGGTTGTAAGTTGACCCTGAAGAGTGGGGAGGAGGCGCCTCGCCCCCCCCCCCATGTGGAGTGACGTCACCCGCTAATTATTATTAATGGCGGTGGGGTGTTCATCTGGTGGACGTCACCTGTTCATGATTATTAGTGAGGGGGGGGGGGAGTACTCCATATTGAGTGATGTCACCTGCTCATGATTATGAATGAGGGGTGGGGGGTGTCCATTTGGAGGACGTCACCTGCTCATGAATATTAATGAGGGGGGATGGTCGCTGTGGAGTGACGTCACGTGCGTTAAGGACATTTCTAGGTGATTATAGTAGGTATTAGCTGAATATAATGGCAGGGAATATTGGCAAAAAAATTCATAAAACACCATACCGCATGTAACTGTAGCACTGTATTAATGTGAGTTAATGTAGCACAAAAGAAAGGCATAAAAACACCTCAAGTTTCAAGTTAATTTATTAGGTATAGCCCTGTGAGCCATTTAGCTCTTGAATCGGGTGCAACCGCAACAAACAAAAAACAAAAACATGAACAAGAAAATATTTTAATGTGACTATGTGCAAACTGAAAATCCAGGAAAAAAATCAGCAAAATTTCCAGAAAAAAACACCGTACACCAACGCTGTGTGCAAAAATCCCAGTGGGATGCAAGTCAAACAACAACAACCACAAGACAACTTAGATTGAGGCCATCAGTCTAACTCTGTACTACAACAAACAAACATGGCCAAACCAAAAAACTTTTCGAAATCACCAAAATAAAACCATAAAAGCAATGTAACAGTCATCATAAGAACTGTGACCGAATTTTCACAATAAACAACATAAACAACATGTACCACCAAACCCTACAGCCATAGCTGGCTGCATGAGTCACTCCCCAACATCAGGAGCATCAGTCGGAGTATCCGTTTTTTCAATGCACCTTTAAGATCAGCACAATAAATCAAAACACAGATAATACTTTGCAGCGGTCATCCAGAGTGAAACATTTTATTTTATTTTAGGCCACTGAATAGTAGTGGCAGCTAGGGGTGTACAACTCCTCTAGAGCAGTTTTGAGTGAAGATCTCATAGGTAGTGATTCAAGTTGCAGTTTATTGGCAATAGAATTCCAGACCCTTGGGGCATAAATAGCAAAAGCCCTTCCTCCAGTATTTGTACAGCAATAGGGAATGTGAAGCTGGTAAATGAGCGAAGACCTTAGGTCAAATTTATTCGTTGAAACAGAGAGGAGATCCAGCAGGTAGTCTACATAATTTTTTGTAAGTACATCGTGAATAAATAAGATCTGGTGCACAAGCCGTCGAACATTAAGATATGTTAAGTTTGGCCCAATGTAGAGATCACAGTGGTGAGTCCTATATGGGCAGTTCAATGGAAATCTTAAGGCCGAGTGATAAATTGAGTCAAGATTCTTCAGTACAGTACTTGGGGCTGATTTATACACGATGTCACAGTAATCAAGTAGAGGCAGTATGGTAGCTTTTATCAATTACAAACGGAACATAGGTGGGAAGCAGTGCTTGTGTCGATACAGAAAACCATTTTTTTTTATTAATTTGTCTTTTTACCAATATCACCTCACAGCATTAGACTACAGCACTGCAGTGATGGCAGATTGTTGCACGCAACAATGTGATGAAACAGCTGGCGCAATACCGCTGTGCCACTGTATTAGACGGACACTCAAAGACTTTAGGTGCACTGCTCTGAGACGTCGTTATCCGCTTTGGCTCGCCGGAATTGCAGGCAATTGTAATTGGAGTCAATGGTCGCAAAGCAGCTGACAAATGTTTATTTTAGCATACAAACTTGACTTCAGCATAATTTGGAAGCGTACAGTTGACCTACCTTTTGTGAGACGTGGCGAAGAAGGAAACGAAGCCAGGAAATGCAGTGCGATGTGACGTTGCATTAATGTAATGCAGGCATGTCCAAAGTCCGGCCCGCGGGCTAATCACGGCCCGCGGTCAGATTTCATACGGCCCGCAGCTTCGGTCTTATAATGTGTTATTTATGGCTCGCTCTGTCAGAATAAATCAACCATACAACTTTAAAGATGTAATTCCACCTTTCACCACACGGTGGCAGCACCATTCTAATGCTATCTGGCTCTGCATCCGTGCCGTGAACCTTTCTCGAATAATTTCTGCCATGGCGACTGCAAAAAAAGAGAAAATTTGACAGTGAGGGCCGCCGCTTTCAGGAGCGGTGGGAATTACAATTCTTCACTGAAAATCGAGGCAATTGTGTTTGTCTAATTTGTAAAGAGACGGTTGCCTTGTTTAAGGATTTCAACGTAAAGAGACACTACGAGACTAAACATGCTACAACATACGACAAGCTAACAGGGAGTGACCGCGCTGAAAAAGTGAAGCAACTCCAAGCTGCTCTGGCATCGCAACAGCAATTCTTCACGCGGGCCTGTGAGTCAAAAGAAAACATCACCAAAGCCAACTACGAAGTGGCCATGTTAATAGCTAAACATGTCAAACCTTTTACTGAAGGTGCGTTTATCAAAGACTGTGTCATGAAAATGGTGGAGAACATTTGCCCCGAGAAGAAGCAAGAATTTATGAATGTTTGCCTGGCACGCAACACTGTGGCATGGAGAGTTGAGGACATATCGTCAGATATTCAGAGACAACTGGGGGACAGGGGAGTGGCTTTTGATTATTTCTCATTAGCCTACGATGAAAGCACCGATGCATCTGACACTGCACAACTACTTATTTTTTAAAGAGGAGTTGATGGCAACATGGACGTGACAGAGGAGCTGCTTGACCTCAAAAGCCTTAAAGGGCAAACCAGAGGAACAGATTTATTCGTTTCTGTTTGTGAAGCTGTTGATGATATGAAACTACCATGGAGTAAAGTTTCTGGGATCATTACCGATGGTGCGCCTGCCATGGCTGGTGAGCGAAGTGGATTGTACACACTGATCTGCAATAAAGTCAGCGAAGAAGCAGATAACGCTATTAAACTTCACTGTATCATTCACCAGAAGGCACTCTGCGCCAAACATCTCAAATTTGACGATGTTATGAAACCAGTGGCAAAGGCAATCAATTCTATTCGCTCTAAAGCTCTATACCACCGACAGTGTCAGCAGTTCTTGCGTGACATCCAGGCTGAATACGGTGACGTAATATATCACAACGATGTGAGGTGGCTAAGTCGGGGGTCCGCACTGCAGCGATTTTTCTCTCTCAAAGAGGAAATTGGACATTTTGTGGGTGAGAAGGGACAACCAATGGAAGAACTGTCCGATCCTGTATGGCTGGCAAATCTGGCTTTTTTGGTTGACATAACGAAGCATCTGAATGTTAATCTTCAAGGAAAAGATGCAGTGGTGAGCCAGGTATACGCTCACATCAAGGCCTTTGGAATCAAACTGCAACTTTTCCAAAGACACTTGTCCCAAACAGAGCCCTGCACCGCGCACTTCCCAGCTTTGAAAGAGGTCATTGACAGTTTCCCACAGGACAACATCGGTGCGCAAATGAAGAGTTATGAAACAGCTTTCTTTTTCTGTGGAATTTAACAAACGCTTTTGGGATTTTGCAGTTATTGAAAAGGACATGTTGCTTTTTTCTTCTACCTTCTCCGTGGACCCTGATGATGCTCCTCCACAGCTGCAGCTGGAGCTCATTGAGCTGCAGTGTGACGATGAGTGCCGCGGAAAACACCAGCAGTGTTCTCTTGTTGACTTTTACCGGCAGCTGGACAAAAGCAGGTTTCCAGAAATGTGGTCATTCGCTAAGAAAATGCTGAGCTTATTCGGCTCCACATATTTGCGTGAGCAAACATTCTCAGTCATGAACTTAAACAAGAACCGATTCAGGTCAAGGATGAGTGACTCCCACTTGCCCTCAAGCCAGACCTGGCCTCTTTACTGAAATCTAAATCTCAGTATCACCCTTCTCATTAGTGTCAGCAAGTTATCTGTTCCTTGATCAATCTGAAATTGACTGTGTTTTGAACGGTAACAGCTGTCACTATTAACAGTGAAAAGCCTAAAGCACACTAATGCACTTGGACTTATGGCACTTGTTTTATTAAACTCTTGAATAAGATTTGGTTATAACTGTTGATGTTATGTACCTGTAGATGTGACACAAACTATTGCTTTCTGAAAGATCTTGTAAAAGACAAGGGGAAAATTCACTTGTTTTAAAGTTTAATGATAACAGACCACTTTGCATAACTTATCACTCCTGTTTAAAATGTTCATGAGGCAAAGATATTTAGTTCATGGAAATTTAAGGTATTCTATACAGTTTGTTCAATGTTATCTGACTGAATGAAAGGCAGAATTGTGTTTTTAGAGTTGTTCACGTCTGCCTGAGTGGCTTATATTTGGTTACATTGTTATTTGAAAAATAAAGGTAATTGTGACAATGAAAATTGTTTTATAACAGTGTGTATTTTAATGTAACTTTTGTGGTAAAAAAATGTCAGAAGGAACTATTGGCCCCCGGGCATCTTCACTTGATCAAATTTGGCCCTCTTTGCAAAAAGTTTGGACACCCGTGATGTAATGGTTAACTCTGTATAAAGATGGGTGAATTGGCGTTACAAAAGCAGCAATAATCGCTCCAAATTCCTCAGCGTTAGTAATGAAATGCAGCGACGCATTTATGACGTGACGCACAGAAGACACACACAGACGTTTTTGGCACGTTACATCAGATGACGCGTAGATTACTTTATAATAGTGGCAAAGTGCAAGCAATTGTGCCTAAACAAATGTAAGTCTCCGCTCCACCTTTCTGCTTGTGGAGTTACGTCATCGTTATGACGCGGGGTTACCCACTATGGAGTGACGTCATCGTTATGACGCGAGTGGTACCCAATATGGAGTGACGTCAGCCGTTCATGATTATTAATAAGGGGCCGTCCATAAATGACGTCACGCAATTTTGGACGATTTTTGACCCCCCCCCCGTCGTCACACGGCGTCACAAAAAGTCATACCCCCCTCAAATATGACGTCACATGTTGTAGGAGAAAACATTTAGTGAAAACAGTCTATTTACTTAAGTAGAACGTGTTGTCTATATTTATTTCACTTTAAGATGTTTATTTACTCTTTGGTTCTTTCGGTAAAGTCACGTAGGGTTATAACGCCACACTGATGAGGTGGAGGGGGGGCTGATGACCTCACAGACACTGGGCTGTTGGAGAAAGGGGTACTGACGTCACGAAACATTGATGTGATGTTGTGAGGAAGGGGGTATGACGTCACGGGACATAGAAGGTGGTGAGGAGACTGGAGTGATGACTTCACGCGACACGGGTGAGGTCTATGACAGGGAGTGATGACGTTAAGAGACGTGGGAGTGGTGAGGAGAGGGTTATGACGTCACGCGACATTGGTGAGGTGGAGGAGAGGGAGTTATGATAAAACGTCCATATTCGCCACCCTCGACCGCAGAAGTTCCGCAGCTTCCTGCTAGTAATAAATAGTGGCGTAAATAATAACAACACGTACAAATTAAATCCTTGCACAGATGTAGGGCAATAAACCGTGCCGCATTCACGGCCTGAGACATGATGGAGCCCTCGTTACGGCATTCGCAATTGTGGCATATGTGATGGAGATATCGGTGAAGTTGAGTTGTTGCAGTATCACGTGAATTTGTATCGAACTGGAACCCCGCAGCGCCAGAAGGAGGGTCCTTGCCTCTGCAACCTCTGAAACCTTATAGAGGTATCTCTGGATTTGCAAACGCTCGGTTTACGAAATGTCGCGTTCACGCAATTGACAGCTTACGGACACTTTTCGATTCACGAAATCTAATTTCTGCGTGAACGAAACTTCACTGCGGCGCTCGCCACGAGATCATCAAACAACGAGACGCTGAAGAGCGTTGGCGCCAGTACTGAACCTCGTGAAAATCCATTGCTGAGGCACCGGGGTGAGAGCTGCATTTGTTGCCCGTATAGACCCATGCGCTTAACCTTCAACAACGCGAGTTCAACCCCCGATAAATCTTGGAGAACTGAAAGGAGTTCAAGAGAACTCACAAACGAACACCTTGTGAAAGACCGAACGCAGAAGATGCCTGGGGTTTGATCTTCCACGAAGTGCATGGTCCACCCTAACCCGCATCCACTGTGCAAACCATGGCGGTAGATGTGGATATCTGATGATGCACGAATGGAACATTTTAAACTCTCCAGTAATGTGCGACTGTGGTCATCCAGAACAGAGACCGTGAAACGTTTAAGGACGCAATGCCCCGATCCACAAATACGAAATGAGACACAACAGCGATACACTCCGCTGCTCCTGAAACGTTCATCTCGGCTTGACCACCTGCATGTGAAATTGTAGCTGTTGCTCTGCATCTACATCCACCGCCGTACGACAAGGAGATCGAACGGGAAGCCACACGGGAGGGCTGCGTCGCCATCCATCCGCGACGGCGTCACGGTGTCCCTGCAGCGCAACAGCAGCAACGCCTCCACATCGCCTCTCCAGGCATTCCAACATGAAGCAGATCTTTTGATGAATTGCCTGAAAGGGTTAATTATTTTTGTTTAAAATGAATTTTCGTTCAATCATATTCTTGGTTCTTTCGGTAAAGTCACGTAGAAGGGAAATAATAAAATATTATAAATATAAAACAATCAAAAGTCTCACGACGTTTCGACGGCAACACAAGCAATTATCAGGTGTGAAATCCACAGCAAGAAAATTTGAAAAATCTAAATTTATCGTTCAATCGTTTGAATGTGTATGTTCTTTATTATTATGTTTGTGTTGTGAAAAGTGATATATTTCGATTTAAAGCTTTCGTGACTGCAGGGATTCATCTTCTTGGTTCTTTCGGTAAAGTCACGTAGAATGGAAATAATAAAATAATAAAAATGAAACATAATAAAATAATTCTCACGACGTTTCGGCCACAACGCAAGCAGCCGTCCTCAGGTGAAGAACAGGTCTGTCGAGATGACAGAGTCTGAATGACACACTCCAGGCTTGGAGCGTCTATTTTAGCTGGGATGGAGGGGAGGTAAGAGCGCCTTGACAAAATAATTTGCATATCAAGAGGAATTTAGCATATTTATGGCAAATGAATATATGCGATTCGTACTACTTGTGAAATGCATAGGAGGTTTGGCGAGGGGTTTAAAGTCATTATGCCCGTGCATTATGTAGGATTAGCAGCATCAAAGGGAGGGGATAGGGGTAACATTAATAAAGAGAAGGAAAGTTAATAGTAGGTAGCTGCAGTAACTAAACCACCACGTAAACAACTAAAGTATAAACTACATAGTATCATCAGTATACTAAATATACTCTCCAATAAGCTGAGCTACTAACAGTAAGTAATACATTACAATTCTATGTCGCAAAAATTATAATATGCTTCCAGCTAAACTTTATTCTCTTACATCACACGGGTCTACACCGTACTATATACTGCCATAGACAAACCCAACATTAAATTACTGTATTACTATACACATTGTAATATTACACTATGTATTATTCTACCCACCCTACTGTATATCACACTGCTGTATATTCACTATACAATTACGATACTATGAGAATTATTTTATTATGTTTTATTTTTATTATTTTATTATTTCCATTCTACGTGACTTTACCGAAAGAACCAAGAAAAAGTGATATAGGTGTAATTTTTTTAGGTAAGGAGTAGAGTTGGAAAGACTGTACGAAATGCACCCCTAACTTTTAGTACAGTACATTATTAAATTATTGGGAAAAGCCATTCCGATACCTATATAAACTAAAGAATTTTAAAGAAATTTTACTAGGTAAGGGCTACTGAGCTATATAGCTCTTTTTCAGAAGCGACCTCGCCACAAATGATAGCTCAACGAAGTGTGGCTGATCATGTTAAATTCATAGCAGCCAAATACTCTAAAGGCATTTTACTAAATGTGGAGAGAAAAACTGGAGGGCTCGGCGAAAAATCCATGTGACCACAGGGAGAGAGACAGAGAGACACTTTTTTCGACTGATATAAAGCCGATTTAAAGGTTTCGTGACTGCAGGGATTCATATTCTTGGTTCTTTCGGTAAAGTCACGTAGAAGAGAAATAATAAAATAATAAATAATTAAATATGATTCTCACGACGTTTCGGCCACAACGCAATCAGCCGTCCTCAGGTGAAGAAACAGAGCTGTCGGAAATACAGCGTCCTAACGATATTAATACAGATTAATAATACAAACATTACAATTGTAGATAAAACCCACCAAGATCAAGAACTATGGCAATACGATCATGCATTTATTGTTTATGTAGTGGTGGTGTTGATGCGCGCCGACAGTGAGAGATCACGGGGCGGCGCGGGGTGCGTGGTTGTGCGCGCTGACACAAGGTGGGAAATAGGATCGTGGGCAGCGCGCGGTGATTGGTCAACTGGGGTGGGTGCTCTCAGCGACGTCCGCATGAGGGACTATGAAGGGGGACGCGCGGAAGCACTCGGGGAGTTGTTAACCAGTGGAAGATCGAAGACGGAGTTGAAGAGGTAGGGCCCTGAGACCCCTAGTTCCGCTGTCCTTGTAAGGGCCGGGACCCTGTGTGGCTCGGAGGCGAGACTGTGGGACCCGTGGTCTGACGTCCATGTGGGACGAGGCTGTGGGACCCAGAGTCGAGACGGACACCCCAGCCGGGTGGGTTCCGAGAAGCTACGGGGCGTAAGAGCCCGTGTGGGTGTAGCCAGGGGAACCCCGTGGGTTAGAGTGTGCTACCCGTAAGGTCGTCTCCCTCCAAGTTACTACATTACAACTGGCGTCAGAAGTAAACCTGTCTTCAAAAGGATGGAAACTAGGAAGACTACCCGTATCCACGAGCGAGATCGGGAAGACGACGACGTACCAGAGCCACAAGCCTCGGAAGGCGAGGACGAAGAGTTGCCGCCGATGCAGCACTTCGCGGCGATGGCCGACGCTCCGCTCGCCTCCGACACGAGCCTACAGGATGCACACTCCCGCCTGGCGGAGTTGCTGCTCACCGCCGCTTCAATTTTGGCAGAAATCACCGTTTCAGCAGGCGGGAGGACGACTACGAGGGTGGAGGAGGGAGCGCGGCCGGAGGGATCCCGCCAGAACGCGCTCCGCGCCGAAAGTTTTGAAATTGGCGCCATTTTTGAGGGTCCACCATCGATTGGCGGGAAGCGTGGACACCACATGGTCGGGGACCTCCACTCTACACAGCCCGCGTCATCGGCGCGCGCCAAAACTCTCCACCATGCGCCTGCCGACGGAGCCGACATTTTTGTCAACCACAGCGGCGCGCGGGAAAAGCATTCATCGGAGGACGACGATCAGGTCTTCCAACAAAGACTGCCCATGCTGACGGCGTTCAAGGCAGACGGGGGAGACTGGGGGGCCTTCCAACGAAGGTTCCTCGCACATCAAGAGATGTCGGGCTGGTCCGACACCACTGCCCTACGCGCGCTGCCGGCGATGCTCGACGACGACGCACTTGCGGCCTTCACATCCGCCCCGAGGTCGTCCCGCTCAACGCTCCAGGCCGCGCTACATCTCATGGCTAAGGTGTTCGGACCGCCCTCGACCTGTCGCCACCAGTTCTATGAACGGCGTAAGATGGTTGGAGAAACTACGCTCGCCTATCGCACGGCGCTGCTCGCCCTGGCGGACGCCGCTTTTCCCCGCATGGACAAGGAGGGGAAGGACGCCATGGTGACAGAGCAGCTGCTGGCGTTGGCTCATGACCTGGGAGTCCCCATCAATACGGCGGACGAAATGGACATCTGCTCCTTGGGGGTTGCTACAGGTATCCACACACACGAGGTCCTCAAGCGCAAGCGGGCAGTCGTCTGTCAAATCGGCGGGGATCGCGACACCTGCCGCGACGGTCGCCGAGCCTCAGACTGATACGGCTCGGGAGGAGGCCTTCAACGTGTCGAGACCGGGGGAGTGGAGATCGGGAGGTCGTTCGCCCATACGATCGTCCCGCAAGCTGGAGCAACCGAAACCTACGACATCCCTCGTCATGTGTTACAACTGCGGCCTTCGGGGTCACGTCGCGTCCGGCTGCCGGGCTCCACGTCAGCACGCAACGGGACCACGTCCGGACGACAACCAAGGCCCCAAGTCGTCCCAGCTAACCCCGGCAAGTCGCGGCACCCCACACGCTCGGTCCACATACACGGCACACTCGGGTCGCCGCTTTGCGGTGGGGGGACTGCGTATGGGTACCGGGGATTCGGTTCGGCGAGGGGGGTTCGTACACGGCCCGGGAGCAGTCGAATGGTCCGAGTTGGCCCACAGGATAGTGGCTGCGTCGGCCGGGTCGTCCGTAGTAACGGGTTTTATCGACGGGGTTGAGGTCTGGGTGCTGGTGGACACGGGTGCGTCGGCCACTATCATTTCGGACCTTATTTATAACATCCTCCCCGTCCAAAGTCGACCCCTTCTTCCGGTGGATGTACCGTTTTACGCGGCGAACGGGGGTTCTTTGGGAATCATCGGACAGATTCCGGCGACTATTTGTATTGGCGATATCAAATTGGCAGGTCCTATTTTTGTGTCATCATCTCTGGCAGTTCCTTGTTTACTGGGTACGGACTTTCTGGCTAAAATGCCCATTAAAATTCTCGTCGATCAGGCCTGCATTGAGCTTCCATCGGGTCGGCGGGTTGCATTTTTAACGAGTCCTACCAAAATACGCACGGTTTGTGCTACGGTTCAGGCGCTGGCAACTCAGACTGTGCGGGTGCCCCCGGGATCGCAAATGTTGGTACCCCTTCGATTGCGAAAACCCCTCGGGGTGGATGCGGCGGAACAAGGTGTTCTGTTGGGGCCGTCAAACAGAGCTGTTGGGGGCCTCGACTTAGCGGTAGCTCAGACCATGGTGCGGGCGGACAGGGATCCGTTCGTTATGGTTCTGAATACGGGATCGCGGCCAGCGGTAATTACACAGGGCACGGTGCTGGCTCACGCGGCGCCGCTACCCGTCGATGAACAGCTCGTTGCACATGCGGATTCTAGCCTCGATTCGCATCCTCCATTGGAGGAGGGGACAGAATGGTTGGACTCGTTGTGTGCTGGGTCTAGTAACTTGTCTAGTGTGCAGTTGGGAGCGTTGAGGGGCCTGCTACTCGAATTCGCTGACGTGTTTAGCAGACACAAGTACAATATTGGCTGCACGGACCTGTTGCGCCATCACATAGCGACGGGTGACGCGGTCCCTATTCGGCAGAATCCCTTCCGGCTCAGCCCAGCCGAGAAGGAGCATGTGCAGTCGGCTGTTAATAACATGTTGGCTGCCGACATCATTTCACCCTCTTCCAGTCCGTGGGGTGCTCCCATCGTCCTTGTTAAAAAACAGGACGGGTCCTTGCGGTTTTGTGTGGATTTCCGCCGCCTAAATAAAATCTCGATGGCCGACGCGTATCCACTCCCCAGGATGGATGAGTCGCTGAATGCCTTGGCGGGAGCACAGTTTTTTTCGACGCTTGACCTGCTTTCGGGATTTTGGCAATTGCCCCTCGATGAGGAATCGAAACCAAAGACCGCTTTCCGGACACCAGGAGGCCTATTTGAATTCAATCGATTGCTTATGGGCTTACATTCCGCTCCCGCCACGTTCCAGAGGCTCATGGAATTGGTTTTGTCAGGACTCCAATGGGACACCTGTTTGATTTACCTCGATGATATCATCGTTTTCAGCCGGACTTTCGAGGAGCACCTCCAGCGATTGAGAGGGGTGTTCCTCAGGATGCGTTCCGCTAAATTAAAATTTAAACCGGCTAAATGTCACCTGCTTCGGGAATCGGTCAGGTACTTGGGGCATATCGTTGGCCGTTCAGGGATCTCTACAGACCCTGCTAAGACGCACTGCGTCAGCTCGTGGCCAACGCCAACCTCAGTCACTGAAGTCCGCAGCTTCATAGGATTCGCCTCCTACTACCGCCGTTTTGTCGAACATTTTGCCACCATAGCCAGGCCCCTACACGCTTTGACGGCTAAAGGGGTAAGGTTTCACTGGGGGCCGGAAGAGGAGGCGGCGTTCTGCTCCCTTCGGGACGCCTTGGTGCGGGCTCCTCCCTTGTGTTACCCCGATTTCACACAACCGTTCCTGCTTGACACGGATGCCAGTAACACGGGTATCGGGGGAGTGCTCTCACAGGTGGTCGGGGGGGTCGAACGGGTGGTCGCCTACGGTAGCAGAGTTTTGTTGCCTGCGGAACAACGCTACTGTGTAACACGTCGTGAATTGCTAGCGATCGTTTTTTTTATACAGCAATTCAGGCCGTATCTCTACGGCCGCCATTTTACTGTTCGAACGGACCACGCGGCTCTCCAATACGCTATGCGGGTGACGCAACCCTCCGGCCAATTGTCCTGATGGCTGGAGGTCCTCCAAGACTACCAATTCACGACGATTTACCGTAAGGGATTGCGTCACTCGAATGCGGATGCCTTGTCGCGGTTGTCGCCTCGCTCGGAATGCGCATGTCTTCTGGGATCGGCGCGGTGTAAACCCCCTGTCACCGTCCCCGCGGAAGTTTTGCTCGCCGCCACTGACGCTCCCGGGGTCGACGCGCCCGCCGCTCCCACGGGCGGGGACTCGTTACTCGTGTTGCCTCTTATCGAGTGGGGCCGTCTCCAAATGGCCGACAGTTCCCTACTCACGTTGCGTCGGAAGGCAGAGGCTCCCGGGGGGGGGGAGACGCGGGTCGGTTCCTGGGTGGTCAGACAGGGCCTCCTGATGAAGTTGGACAATATGTCCCGGCGTCATACGCTCGTTGTTCCATCTGCTATGCGGGGTAGGGTCGTTCTGGCTGCTCACGAACGACTCATGCATTTGGGATTTCACAAAACGCTCGCCCTACTCCAACGGGACTACTATTGGCCGGGTATGGGGAGCGACGTGGCAAACATCCTCAAGGGATGTGTGGGGTGTGCTCAAAGAAAACCGCCACAAATAGCGGCTAATCCACCGCTACAATCCATTCAGGTTTCACGCACGAACGAACTGGTTGCGCTCGATATCTTGGGGCCCTTTCCCACTACACCTAGGGGTAACAAGTACCTGATGGTTGGCGTCGAATACTTCACCCGATGGCCCATGGCGTGGCCACTCGCCAACCAGTCGGCTGCGGCAGTGGCAGACGCCTTTGTCCAGGGCTATGTTTTGGACAAAGGCGCCCCCGAACGCTTGCTGACGGACCAAGGAAAGAATTTTTCGAACGTTTTGTTGCGCGAGGTGTGTGACCTGTTGGGTACGAAGAAAGTGCGTACCTCCCCGTACCACCCGCAGACTGATGGAATGGTTGAACGTCTAAACAGGACGATTACTTCCATGCTGTGCCAACAGGTCTGCAACGATCAGGTTGATTGGGACTTACAGGTACCTGGGGTACTCGCGGCCTATCGAATGGCCCCCCATGCGGCGACGGGGTTTTCCCCATTTTTTCGCATGTATGGCCGGGAGGCCGATCCGGCCATGGATGTCCAACTGGGGATTTCCCAGCCACGTGCAAAATCTAAATTGGCCGACCACATCAAATTTAATATCGCCAAACTGGATGAAGCGCGAGAGGCTGCGAGGTTGAATTCAAGGTCTCGCCAGGTCGCTAACGAAAGATTGCATGCACGAAAGGTGTATACGCATGATTGGAAACCAGGCGATAAGGCCTGGCTGCACTGCCCACATGCACCGTTGGCTACGTCCCCTAAATTGTTGAGACCATGGAGGGGACCCGTGGAAATCGTGCGTATTGCACGACCCCAGAGTATCCAGATTAAATGGGAAAAACGCCGTTGGTACTTACACCCCTCCCGGCTGAAACCCTTCACGGCACCGCATGACCCCCCTTTGTGCTGTAACGACCGAGCGTGTGATGTGGCCGTCGACTCGGGGAGGGATGTGTCGCAGTCTGATCCTCACGTGTCTCCGCCTGACCCACTTCCAGGTGTCTCGGACTTGACGGCTGTTGACCGTCGTGAACCGGAACCCCGAGGCATGCGCGGATCTCCGATGCCTGCCCCGTGCCTTCCTGGACTGCCGGCACCACCGGACGGTCAACCGCGTCTGGTGCCGTACGACGGACCGGCCAGGCGGACTCGTGCTAAGACACGACACTTTTCATGAAAAAAAAAAAAAAAAAAAAAAAGAGGGGAGGGCCCGAGATTGCAGCTCGCCGCCGCGTTCCCCTTCTGCCCGGTATAATGTCCATTCAAGGGGCGCTCGGAAATGAAGGGACGCTGCACGAGTAATTTTTTTGCATACACATTTATCGTTGTTGCTCGCCGGGTTGTACATATTGTCCTTGTTGTTGCGGTGCCATGTTCTGATTCTTGCAGATGGCGGAGTTATTGTTGTGTTGTTGTGATTGTTGTTTGTGTTACGGGGCACACACGGGGGGGGGGGGGGTAATACATTTTTTTTATAGCAGCCGGGTCGGCTGCGAGCTATGTGGTAGGGGGTGATGTAGTGGTGGTGTTGACGCGCGCCGACAGTGAGAGATCACGGGGCGGCGCGGGGTGCGTGGTTGTGCGCGCTGACACAAGGTGGGAAATAGGATCGTGGGCAGCGCGCGGTGATTGGTCAACTGGGGTGGGTGCTCTCAGCGACGTCCGCATGAGGGACTATAAAGGGGGATGCGCGGGAGCACTCGGGGAGTTGTTAACCAGTGGAAGATCGAAGACGGAGTTGAAGAGGTAGGGCCCTGAGACCCCTAGTTCCGCTGTCCTTGTAAGGGCCGGGACCCTGTGTGGCTCGGAGGCGAGACTGTGGGACCCGTGGTCTGACGTCCATGTGGGACGAGGCTGTGGGACCCAGAGTCGAGACGGACACCCCAGCCGGGTGGGTTCCGAGAAGCTACGGGGCGTAAGAGCCCGTGTGGGTGTAGCCAGGGGAACCCCGTGGGTTAGGCTGCAGATTAGCCACCCGTGTAATATAAGTTGGTGTAAATAAAGAGTGTGCTACCCGTAAGGTCGTCTCCTGCCAAGTTACTACATTACATTTACACCATGCCATGTTGTGAATGTCAGAATTACCTGGAATTAGTAAATTAAGTCGGCTTCAAACTCAAAATAATCCACAATGCTGCCACCACATTTCTCACCGATCGCTCCAATATCTGAGACCCTACAATGGATTCCAATGCAGTCCACAATCAGCCGCGTCTCACTGCCCCCACGCTGCTCATCTGCCTGTGCTGCTCCTGGCACATGGTCTCTTGCAGTCAGCTCAATGGGATGTTTTAGCGTCCACTGAGTCATTACAACCACCGTTGAGCCATGGCAGGCTGCTCCTCCTCCCCTGCACCTGCCACCTTGGAACGTCGTCCACCTTGCTGGCTGCACGGTGAATAATGCCCCCTACCGCTATGTAAATCAATGATTATGTCCGTATTTATCTATGGCCATTCTCACTGATCCTTCACTTTAGAATATTCCGGAACCAGGAATATTCAGGTCGGGGGGCAACCCCTCCAGCAATGAAAAATGATAGTTGTTAGTGTAGAGGTGCTAGACACTCTATTCCGTAACCTGCGGGGCCACTATGTATCAGAGGGGCAATGCAGTGTTAACCGCTCTGGGACCAACGGCTGGGGTCAGGGAGAGGTGAGAGCGGATCGTAAACACAGATTCCCGCCAGACCAACCACCAGGGGTCAGATGAGGTAAAGAGGATCGAATCCACGGATTGTAAAGAACCAATCAGAGGGTTCCACAAGGGAGCGTGGGATTGGATAAAGACCGTTACAAACGGGTATAAAAGGGCGAGCGCGGGGAGCCTGCGGGAGTTCTCCTCACACGAAGACCGAAGTCGGGCTGAACGAGCTAGGACCCTGGACCAAGTCTTTCAGCTCTTCTAAGAGCTGAGGCTCAGTGTTCCAGCGGTCAAGGGGAGAATAGATCCTGGCAGGCAGGACCCTGGCTCCTCAGCCTTGCAGCTCTTCTAAGAGCTAAGGCTCTGCGCGACCAGTGATCAGGGGACCCACCGAGCCAGCGGTGGGTCAAGCTAGCCTCCCCTAGGTCCCAGCCAGAGGATGCTAGGGTAGCGAGTAGACTGAGAATAGCTCCCGCGAGTTCGGAGGCTGTACCTCCCTAGGCTAGCAGCCAGACCCGTGTATAGGTCCGCCAGGTACGGAGGCTGTACCTCCTTAGGCTACAGGTGAGGGAACCATATATCCCTCCGTGTGTGTAGGGACTGTGTCGAAAGAAAGACAATAAACCAGTGTGTGCCTTAAAGGAAACAAGACGCACAGTCCGTGTGCGAGGCCCGGATGAAGAAAACTCCGACTCACCTGCAGGAGCGGAGGGCGCCGCTGAAGATACGAGCATGCAGCCGGCTGCCCAACTGCCAGCCCGACTGCCGATCGCCGCGGGCGATGAGATCCAGGCTGCGCACGGCCGTCTCACCCAACTGCTGCATGCTGCAGCCTCCAGCCTTGAAGAAATCAACTTGGGGGCTGCGGGCATGGTGGACCGGCTGCCGGCGGACGTTCCCGCCATTGGGAACCCGGAAGAATTTGAATTATCCGCCGGAGGATCACGTGCTTCCGCCCGGAAGTGGATATCAAGTGCACGCCTGGAACGTTGAGAGCCAATCATGGCATGCCGCGACATCGGCGCACGACGCGGCCTCCTCAAGTTGCTCGGACAACGCCACGTCATCATATTAGCGACACTGTACAGTAGACATCATAGGCCAAGCGATCGAAGCGTTCGGGATCGAGTCCGAGCAAGCCGAAGATGAAGAGACGGCTGCTCTCCAACAACGCCTGCCCGTCTTCCGCGAGTTCACGTCCACAGGGGGCGGCATTCCAGCGTCGCTTCCTCATCCACCAAGAGATGGTGGGCTGGTCGGACGCACAGGCGCTATGGGCACTGCCGGCCACCTTGGACGACGACGCTCTCGCCGCGCTCATCTCCATTCTCAAACGACAAAGAGCAACTCTACAAGCGGCACTTCGGCGAATGTCCGATATCTACGGACCTCCTTCCGCCACCCGCCACCAATTCTATGAGAGAATCTCCATTGGCATTCTGTACCACACTACTCGCCATGGCAAGAGCGGCTTACCTTCGCATGGACGATGAGGCCATAGACGCTCTCGTCCTGCAGAAGCTTATGGAGCTAGCGTGTGGACTGCGTGTTGTCATCCAAGCTGTGGATGATGAAGATATGTGCTCACTGCGAGCTGCCCGGAGCATCCATGCTCACCTGATGCTCGACCAGGACGTGACCATCACCGCATCGGCTACGACGTCGGAGCCTGCCAGCAGGGATGACGGTCGCCCCCCAGATCGTGCCTTCGTAATGACCAGGGCGATGGGCCAGCGATCACCCGACCACACCGGGCACCACGACGACCAGCGGCGGGGATGGCCTTTCCCCCACAGCAACGTGATGTGTTTTAACTGTGGCCGCTGAGGCCACATTTCAACCGACTGCCATGCACCTCGCCGACGCTCCTCCGGATCCCGAGGCCATGACCGCAGGGCACCCAACGCACCGCGGCATAAACAGGCAAGTCGAAGCACCCCTCACGCTTGGCACTCACTCACACCGTATATGCTAAAACGCACCATTGACTTCACTCGTGATTCGGCGTATGACGTGCGGTGTTCTGGTGATTCTTCACGGCCGCTCCGACCTGGGCAGTGGTCAGTGCTGGCCCATAGAGTGGTCGCAGCGACGGTGGGTTCCTCAGTGGTTGTGGGTTCAATCGAGGGTGTAGAATTTTGTGTTCTAGTCGACACCGGGGCATCGGCCACTATCATTTCGGACTTAATTTATAACAACTTGCTTTTAAGGGATTACATTTTGAATCATTGCCTCACTTGATGCAGCTAATCCGGCTGTGACGGTCCCACCTGATGACGGAGACTTGTATTGCCTCCGAAACGTCGTGATTTTTATCTTATTTTTATTAATTTTGATGTTTTACCTACGTGACTTTACCGAAAAAACCTAAGAATATAATTTATAACATATTGACGGTGCGATGTCGACCCTTGCAGAGGCTCTCTGTTCTGTGTCTTGCGGCTAATGGAAGTTCGCTGGATATTATTGGGCAAATTCGGGCGCAAATTTCGATTAGTGATATCAAATTGGCCTGCCTTGTTTTGGTCTCTTCCTCCCTCACGGTGCCGTGCCTCCTGGGAACTGACTTTCACGCCAAAATGCCCATTAAGATCCTTGTGGATCAGAGGTGTATTGAACTTCCATCGCGCCATCGAATGGACTTTTTACCCGCGACCACGCATCAACGCACGGCCAATGCCTCTGTGCAGGCATTCACGGCTTACACAGTATGCATTCCTCTTGGAGCACAAATGCTCGCACCCCTGCGATTAAAGAAACTGCTCGCTCCTAACGCCTCAATACATGGCGTTCTTTTTGGGCCCTCCAACACGGCGGTTAAGGGCTTAGGATTGGTGGCCGCACAGACCCTCGTAGCAGCCGACAGGGAGCCTGTCCGTAACTGTCGTTCCACAGGAGACTGTGCTCGCTCATGCGACAGCGATGCCCCTGGGGACCGAGGTCATGGGACATGTATTTGATGACCCGCAGCCTCAACCTCCTCCCAAATCAGACGAGGGATGGTTAGATGCACTCTGTGCGGACGGTGATTTATCCGGGTCACAGCAGATTAAATTGCGGGCTCTTTTGTGAGAATTCTCGGATGTGTTCAGTAAGTCAAAATTCGATATTGGCTGCACCAAGCTGCTGCGTCACCACATTGATACTGGTGATGCTGCCCCTATCCGTCAAAACCTGTTTCGGTTCAGCCCAGTGGAGAAACAACATGTTAATTTGGCAGTTGATGACATGCTGGCGGCTGTATCATTTCTCCTTCAACCAGTCCATGGGGTGCTCCGATAGTGCTGGTCAAAAAGCACGATGGCAGTCTTCGTTTTTGTGTTGATTTTCGGCGCCTAAATAAAATTTCTGTGGCGGATGCCTATCCTCTCCCACATATGGACGTGTCATTGGATGCTCTGGCAGGGGCATGTTATTTTCCACTCTAGACCTTCTGTCGGGGTTTTGCAAACTTCCTCTCGATGACGCGTCTAAACAAAAGACTGCTTTTTGGACACCACAGGGCCTTTTCGAGTTTAATAGGTTGCCCATGGGTCTCCACTCGGCCCCAGCGACATTTCAGAGGTTCATGGAGCTTGTCCTCGCTGCGCTTCAGTGGGACTCATGTCTCATTTACCTTGACAACGTCATCGTCTTTGGCCGCACGTTCAACTAACACATTGAACGGTTGCGCGCTGTTTTCTTTAAGATGCGTGCTGCTAACTTGAAATTCAAACCGCAGAAATGTCATCTTTTGTGTGAGTCTGTGCGCTATTTGGGCCACATAGTCAGCCACTTGGAAATTTCTACTGACCCCGAAAAGACCAAATCTGTTAGCCAATGGCCTACCCCCACCTCTGCTGGGGATGTTCACAGTTTTATTGGTTTTGCGTCGTATTACCGACGTTTTGTTGCTGGTTTCGCGACAATTGACAAGCCACTGCATGCCCTTACGTCAAAATGGGTGAAATTTCATTGGGGGGACACTAAACAGGCCGGATTTGACAACCCTGCGGAACGTTCTCGTGGCGGCACCGCCCTTGGCTTACCCCGATTTTGCAAAACCGTTTATTCTGGACACCGATGCCAGCAACACTGGGATTGGTGGGGTGCTGTCCCAGAATATAAATGGCATTGAGCGGGTCGTTGCCTACGGGAGCAGGGTTCTGTCTCCTGCTGAACAACGCTATTGCGTAACCCGACGCGAGCTGCTGGCCATTGTTGATTTCATTCAGCAATATAGGCCATACCTGTATGGTCAGCGTTTTACCGTACGCTCCGATCATTTGGCATTGCAATACGCTCTGCGTGTTGATCAACCATCCGGCCAGCTCTCTCAGTGGCTCGAAGTCCTCCAAGACTATGATTTCAATGTAACTTACCGCAAGGGTGCGCAGCACAGTAACGCCGATTCATTATCTCGACTTCCGCCGGTGAATAAATGCACGTGCTTTTTGGGTTTTGGCCGCTGCAAGCCTCCACTGACTGAGCCTGTCACGCCTCTTGCAACAGTGTGCGCCGCGCTTCCCTCCGATTCAGCGCCGGCGTCGGACCATGCAGGTCCGGCGGCCAGCGACGACTTGCTGGGGCTAACACTGAACGAATGGGGTCGGTACCAGATAGACGATGCATCATTGTTGCCTCTGCGTCGCCGCGCACATGATATGGCCTCACGTTATGGGAAGTTTAATTAATTCGCTTTGCACTGGGATGCTGATTCATGCCATTACAAAATTGTGGTGCCCTCGGCTTTGCGATGTAAGGCCGTGTGGGTGGCACACAAGCGATTGTTGCATCTGGGCATTCACAAAACCATCGGCTTGCTACGTTTACAATTTTTTTGGCCAGGCATGCTGCGTGATGTGACCGATATTTAGCTGGGCTGTACTCAATGTGCGCAATGGAAACTCGCCAGCGAAGCCTGCATGCCGGCCCCTGCAGCCCATTTCGGTGTCCCGTGTAAACGAGCTAGTAGCTAGATTTGAAGCTTTCGTGACTGCAAGGATTCATACTCTTAGGTTTTTTTTCTTTTTTCTTTTTTTCTCTTTTCTCCCCGGAAAAGTCACATGACTTTACCGAAAAAAACCTAAGAGTAAGAGCTAGTAGCTCTCGAAATTCTGGGGCCTTTTCTTACTACGTCACGTGGTATCAAGTACCTTCTGGTTGGGGTTGAGTATTTTACGCGGTGGCCTATGGCCTGGGCCCTCCCCAACCAGTCGGCAGCAGCCGTCATGGACGCCTTTGTTTAGGGCTACGTCTTGGACAAGTGCACTCCAGAACGGCTGCTGACCGATCAGGGAAGAAATTTTTCGAGTACCCTGTTGAGCGATGTATGCCACCTGTTGGGCACAAAGAAGGTGTGCACTTCACCCTACCACCCTCAAACTGACGGCATGGTGGTGCACCTGCATAGGATCCTCACCTCTATGCTGTGCCATCAGGTTGATTAATCCCACCTAGACTGGGACTTGCAGGTTCCGGGGATCCTCGCCGCATACCGCATGGCACCACACGCAGCGACGGGGTTCTCCCCATTCTTTCTAATGTACGGCAGGGATGCCATTTCCCCCGCCGATGTTTGGCTGGAGATAGAGCAGCCTCCACAGTCATCAAAGCTCGCTGATCACTTGCACTTCAACCTCCGTAAGCTCTCCGAGGCACGTGATGCGGCCATCGAAAATTCGGCCTCCCGCCAGTGGGCAAATTCAAGTCTGCAAGCCCCTCACACGTCCACGCATCAGTGGGCGCCAGGAGATAAAGCATGGCTTCATTGCCCCCAGGTGCCGGTGTCTACATCGGCAAAACTCCTTAAACCATGGCGGGGTCCGGTAGAAGTGGTTGAGGTTGTGCGACCACAATGTGTTAAAATCCGTTGGGGACGGCGTTGCTGGTTTGTTCACCCTTCTCGCTTAAAGCCTTTTGTTGCGCCGCGCATCTCTGCGTCAAACTCACAACAAGAGGGCCGAGCGTGCCATGTGTCCGACGAGCCAGATGTTGCCCCGTTGGTGCCTAATCCACAGCGCAGACGTGTCCTTCCTCCTGCAGATGACGCAGGAATGATGGGGCCGTGCAGGCCACGATTAGCCACTGGGGACCATGGGTCGTTAGCGGTCTCCACGGAAAGGCCTCCTGACCCACCTGACACTCCTGTCATGCCAACTGATCTACCTGCACCGCTGAAGGGGCCACCTCGATGGTCCCGCGAAACACACGCGTGTTAAATCCCGCCGGTTTTCGTAATATCTACGTTATGTTGTACGACATGGTCCCGTTGGTGCATCGTTTTTTTCAGCAACTGCTGCCTGGGTTGTTGCGTCGTGCATGTTGTTCAATTGTTAAATGTTACTTACCTTGTACATATGTTGTGTTATTAAGGGGGGGTATTTATATTGGGTATTTATTCTTGTTCTTGGTTTGTTCTTGTTCGCAAAGCACACACACTTCGTTTTGCATTGTTGGGGTTTCCCATTGTTGCAGTCGGGATGGCTGAAGCTTCCAAAGGGGGGGTGATGTAGAGGTGCTAGACACTCTATTCGGTAACCTGCGGGGCCACTATGTATCAGAGGGGCAATGCAGCAGTGTTACCGCTCTGAGGTGAGAGCGGATCGTAAACAATAGATTCCCGCCAGACCAACGACCAGGGGTCAGATGAGGTAAAGAGGATCGAAACCACGGATTGTAAAGAACCAATCAGAGGGTTCCACGAGGGAGCGTGGGATTGGATAAGGACCGTTACAAACGGGTATAAAAGGGCGAGCGCGGGGAGCGCGCGGGAGTTCTCACACGAAGACTGAAGCCGGGCTGAAGAAGCTAGGACCCTAGACCAAGCCTTCCAGCTCTTCTAAGAGCTAAGGCTCAGTGTTCCAGCGGTCAAGGGGAGAATAGGTCCTGGCAGGCAGGACCTTGGCTCCCCAGCCTTGCAGCTCTTCTAAGAGCTAAGGCTCTGCGCGACCAGTGGTAAGTGGACCCACCGAGCCAGCGGTGAGTCAAGCTTGCCTTCCCTTGGTCCCAGCCGGAGGACGTTTGGGTAGCGAGTAGACTGAGAATAGCTCCCGCGAGTTCGGAGGCTGTACCTCCCTAGGCTAGCAGCCAGACCCGTGTATAGGTCCGCCAGGTACGGAGGCTGTACCTCCTTAGGCTACGGGTGAGGGAACCGTATATCCCTCCGTGTGTGTAGGGACTGTGTCGAAAGAAAGACAATAAACCAGTGTGTGCCTTAAAGGAGTTTATTCATCTGTTATTTACAACACTACAATAGTAAAGACTTGTCCCTTGCTTTTTATTCGATGCATGTGCGGCGATGGCGCAGCCATTGATCGAGGGTCGAATTCGACCCATGTGTGATCGGCATCGCGCTCGCTGAAAGGTGTTTGCCTTCAGGGAAGTCGTGTACTGTTTACGCAACTGCGCACAATTCTGAGTCACTTATAACTGCTTTGCCGTTACTTATTGCCAATTATGGACTCAGACTATCGTCCTATCATCTCATAGAGTCCTTGGCACATAATATGCTACACAGTGGCAGTGGGGGTCACAAAATGCCGATTTATTACTAATAAACTCCAATGGATCTGATCTAAATTAGGGATTTCGATCGGATAATTGGGGGGGGGGCACGTGACACCCCCCCTCCCCCCCACTGGCTCCACCAGTGACTGTAGTTGTACACTTTCGTCTTCCCTCTCCCTTACTATTAACCCGAAGTCCTCAAAAATGATCCTCTATATTTTTTTGTAATTACCATCAGCAGCTTTCTACACCCTCTCGACGTGCATAACCCCCATTTGTAGCAACATGGGGAAGGATTTTCTTAGAGACGCTTTACAAATCCAAATTGTACTTGACGTTTGTACACGTAAGTTGCATTAAATAGAACCGTGTGTGCTCCCATCAGGAAACTCGAGGCCAAGGGTTGCCAAACTGTGGTACGTGTACCACTAGTGCAGGGGTGGGGAACCTTTTTTCTGCCAAGGGCCATTTGGATATTTATAACATTATTCGCGGGCCATACAAAATTACAACTTAAAAATTAGCCTGTTATCTTTGGTCAAACATTTAATTAACTCACAGCTAATGTGATGGCTGGAACTGCTTCTCTTTGGTGAGGCGTGTGATGTTAGCTGGTATTGATAATGTTGCTACTCGCAACTGCTTTTCCAGGTTTGCTCCTAGATTTATTGAATTTCGAGTCCCGCCTGCGGTTGCCTTGGCAGGGCCAGACCAATTTTTTTCACGGGCCTTATACGGTCCGTGGGCCGGACGTTCCCCACCCCTGCACTAGTGGCACGCAGACAGATTGTCAGCGCTCCTGACACGTTGCTGAGCACGTGTTTTACACAGAAGTTGAAGATTTGTTGATTTTTCATGTAAAGATTGACCGCTTTTTGGTTAATCACGAAGCAGAGACAAACAGGGAGGCAGACAGCAAGACAAAACACAGCAGACACGGATACTGGTCACGGAGACTGACCGCATACAGAGAGACAGACGAGTGCTGTACATGGAGACAGACAAACACAGCGAAACACACAAGTACCGCGTGAGGGTGATTTGATGTGTCTTTCGCCTGAGCTCCTGTAGTGTTCAATACAAGTAATATAATAATGGAGAGGTGGCTGACTGCAACGTCTCTGAAGAGAAACCAGACGGAAACAAAAAAACCCTTTGATTTTCCGGAAAGTCGTGCTAGCTCATGCCACTGGATTAAGTGAGGAGGGCCCGCTGGCAGTTCTGAAACGTGTCCTGCTGCTACAACAGTTGGGTATGCGCGAAGTTACCAGAAGATATGATGTCAGTTGTTTGGCATTCAGAATTACTTGGAGTGGTGGGGAAACGGAACTCGTTCTTATGACGGTTGCTCATTTTTAATATGGGAGAGTGAGTAATTCGGTCCAATTTTCTCTCCCAAGTAATTACCTCTATTTTTTTTATGAGACACCAATGTGGATGTTTTAAACGTGCTTTACCGGCGACTGGACGAATGCCAATAACTCTATCCAGAATACAATGAATCTTAACAAGAGTTGGCATTTATTAACTATGCTTTGATTCGTAATGGTAATAGCTATGCATCCCTTGCAAGCCACCACATGAAAACCTTCCACTTCTCCAGCAGAAATGTCTTCATACAAAGCATAACTCTCCCAAAGATAAAGCTCTTGATTAAAACAAACTCAGCAAGTATCCAAGACGGGTGAGAAAACAAACCACTCGAAGTGGTGTTAATGCAAGAGCTTTGGGTCGCTTGAAGTAATTTTAAGGATTGCTCAGATGGGGAATGCACACACACAAGGTAATACCCCGGTGCTTCTAACTGCAAGAGATGTGTTGCTTCATCCGTTCTTGGAGAGGACGCTGCAAGGCAAGTTGGACGTTGTTCCTTTGTCGAACAACAGTGTCAAGAACAATTTTAGATATGACTTGTCAAGTAAAAGAAAAAGCGAATTGAAAACATCGAGAAAAGCAAGTAGTTTTCATTGCAATCAGATGAGAGGGAAAATTGTTGCTGAAATTCTTGCATATGTAAAGTTTGAAGCAGATATGGAAGTTAAAGAAAGTTTATTTTTTATTTTGTGAAGCTTTTGTCAAGTCGTACAACATCAGAAGAGATATTCAAGAAACTGGATAACCTGATGAACAAGAACGGACTACAGTGGCAAAAATGCATTGGTGTGGGCACCTAATGGGGCTCTAGTCATGACTAGCAAGTCAGGAGGAGTTCTGGCACAAGTAATAGAAGTTGCACCCACTACCAAATTCACACACTGCAGTATACATCGTGAGGCTCTAGAAACCAAAACAATGCCTGCCAACCTCAAGGTAATTTTAATTCAGGGAGCATAAATGTGGTCAATGTCGTAAAAGCACGGCCACCTCAAATTCACGGTTATTTTCTCTTTTGTGCAACGAAATGGGGACCGACCACGAAAAGCGTCTTCTGCATACTTGAAGTGAGGTGGCTTTCTCGTGGCAAGGTGTTGTTGGCCCGCCTGTTTGAACTCCATTCTGAGACGTACATTTTTCTTAAGTGAAATTAAGTTTGTGTTTTTCTGACCGTTTTCACTGATGAGCTGTGGTTGCAAATTCTTGCCTATTTTGTGGACGTGTTTACATGGTTCTGTATACTATCGTGTTTTTGTACTGTTTGTTCTTGTAACGTTCTTACCCGCCCATACTGGACATGTTAAAAAGAGCTTCATAGCTCATCGGATTCCTCCGGTATAAATATTCTGATTGTCTTAATGAACTGATTGCTAGTCTACAAGGCCTGAAAACAAATCATTTTAACGTTTGTGACAAAACAAGATAATTTGTTGAAAAACAAACTGCAGTTCATTATTCCGCAAGTAGAGAGAGATAATTGTCAATAATTTCTAAGGTTGAAAATTAACTGAAACTGCACCCGGACCTGATTGCTGACATGAAAGAGCACTGCCATTGCCTGGTTGCAGATTTCAGTGACTCCTGCCCTGAAGATGCCACGAAAAAAAAGTTGGATCGGAGACCCGTTTTCACTTGAAGAACACTTTGCCAAACCGCTTAAGGAAGGGGAGCGTCCAATCGAAGTTTAATTTGACGGTCAGCTTCAGCTGGACTTCAGGCGAATCAGACAGGGCCATTATCATTTTTTTACTCCATTCTGTACAACTTATCGAAATTCACTGCTATGATTTCCATTACAAACCACACACAGGACGACGCTGAATGTAGAAGCAGACCTCCGGCTCAAATTAAGCTAGATTTCACCAGACAAGCGACAACTGCGCCCCGTCAAGCAGTCCAATTAAAGACGTCCCAAAAACGCCAAAAGGATCTCTGGATGGAGTAAGTTTGTTCTGTCTTTTTCCAATTTTTAACTGTTTCATATCTTATCTTATCTCAATGACATTTATATAGCGCCTTTATCAAGGCGCTTTACATTAATTATAATTTGTACATAGCCGTCATTGATAAAAAAGATATATAATGAATGCTGAAGGTTGTGATGTTGTTTTAATATAGTCTGTTAATTATGTGGATATACTTTTTGCTGTGGTTGTACTTGAGGTTGTATTGTGTTAAATTGGTGGTATATAATCTGTTAAGAGTTTGGCAACCGCTGCTCTTGGACATTACTTATGACAGCAAATGGTTGCAAAATTTACAATTTGCCATGAAGTTTGAGCTGCTTCTTAAAAAAACGTAAAAAAAACATCACGTGCAGGACACGAGGAGTGATGGCTGAAGAAACATTTATTAGTGTCTGTCATGTCGAATCAGTTTGCAGACCGTACGCACCAAGGACATCACACGAACTGTACTGTGTCTACCAATAGGCAGCTAGTACCAAGCACAGCCCAGCATGAGAGTGATAATACTTCATTTTAAGTGGCACTAGATTGGTTTGCAAAACAATAGCAAATACTCTATTATCTGCATTGCAATGCGAATTTTTTATTTATTTTTGATCAACAATGACCGCACCAAACGTTTACTCTGGACGTAATACTGAAGGTCCACTTAAAATAAAGCATTACGTTAGAAAAGTAAAAACGAACATGGTAAATACATAACTTATATTACACTGTTACAAACAAAAATAAAACTCTATTTTCCCCTATGTTACACATACAGATGGTTATCGTCAACTTTTATTTTCATCTTTTTTAGCTCCAAGTCAATAAACACTGAGATATGATTGTCTTTTTTTATGTTTTCTTTAAAATAAAAGTTACTTTTTAAAACGGTCTTTTTTTTACATATTACAAGTCAAAATTATTGTTCATATCGCCCGTGGAATGCCTCATAGCGGGATGTGAATAAATATGATGACAGTAGGCATTGTGCTTTTGTCCAATTCCTTTTAATCACGGGGAACTATGGAGCTAAAAAACTCTGCAGAGACAAAGTTGCATAAATAACACGAACATTTTAACACTCTTACACAGCAGCTGTGAGCAAGTCCCACAAGCAATATGAACAGTATTCACACACATCGCATATGTTTTGTGAACAGTTTACACTATTGATTTAAGCATTTTTCATTAAAACAGTGCTCTCTCAACACACCAGTTTTGACTGTGGTTGCACGACGGCGGATAGCTACATGAAAAGCAAGAAACCGAAACGAGCAACATTCCAAATAACAGTCCATGTGACACAACTTAACCAAACTGAAAAATGTTCATATTTTGAAATGCAGCTAGGAAATCTATTTGTGTTGGCATGGCCAACATATGGACTAATATCTACAGTATCTACACATAAATTGGACGTACGATACAGGGCAAAGCTGAATAAATAAATAGGGATTTGTAATAAAAACCTAATAACAAAAGGCTGTTAAATACAATAAGCAAGGACCTATAAAGCAGCACGGTCCATTCTATTAGCATCGACTGGACTACTGGTGGCAGAAGGCATGCAGTTTGTGCTTCTACTCATCTCTAAGCGTCTCTTGTTTAACACCCCACGAGGAAGTGAAGTTCGTTTATGCTGATCAATTACAAATTGTGAAAACCTTTACCTGAGTTTGTCATTTATTACGTTGAAATATGTAGCAGCCTGTGCATATAATGGAAGGAACTTGGGGGTACTAAGACGATATTAATCTAATTCATTATGACTTAGTCTTGAAATAGTAATAAAAACATGTTTGGCACTCTAAATTCAAAATACAAGAAGGAAAATTATAATTGTCATTTGTTTCCATTCTACAAAATGTTTACGATACTTGTCGGTTGTTCTATGCGTAATGGGAGTCTAACGTATACGTTGAACTGACGTCGGCATTAGAATAGGTTAGATACACTAAGCACACTCCATGAGCCAGCTGATGGGCATTCATGTACCTGAGTCCTAAGCAGGGAGGCCCCACAACACATAGGCCTGTGTCAATTAAGAAAGACCTGCGCTCTCCTCTTAAGCCATGTTGTGCCTCACATACATCACTAACATGACAGCCTTTTCAAGTCTCTAACAATTACAAAACCGTACCAATCTGCCCAAGCCAAGATAACAATTAAAATATTAAAGACATTTAAATTATTTTTATTAAGAGTAGCAGTAATTGACACTGGAGTGTGTTGAACGTGCGCTTTGACATGTATAAAAACAGAGGTATGCCAACGCAAGAGAAACTCCGTTCATTGTGTCTAAGATACAATAGTAGATTTCCTTCACGTGTCTCGTTTTCATTCCATTGTCAACCCTCAAGCGGTCTCATCACCAAACGACAGAGCATCGTTGACACACAACTTTGCCAACGGCAGTTTTCGAGGGATGTAACGTCTCCTACAATGTTGTTACACAGTGCTCGGATTCATCACAACAGTGAATCCACCGAGTGCTGCGATTTTGTTGACGAATGGGCGATGGCCGGGATGGCGAGTTCATGGTTTTTCACGGAGTCCGGATGAAGTCTTAAAAAAAAGCTATATGCTTTAACAAGAATAAAGTTGGGACTATTTTAAGCGATATACACTGCAAATATCGGTCACATTCACACTCCCAATATGTATATAGCACTTTCTACTTTATTTCGCTTAGAGGATAAAATGTAAACAACCTTTCATTGTGCTCAATATAACTGTAAAATGTTAGTTTTATCTCCAAAATCAGATGTTTGTTGAAATTCTGTACCTATGCAGCTTTAAAAGCAAGTACCTATTTTATGATTTATTTCAAAATAAATAAAAATAAAAACCAAAAATATAAAAACTGCTTTGAAGTGCTAGACAAGAAAAAAAAACTCAGTTCTATATTTTTATCGAGCAGACAGACCACGACCTCCTGTGTGTGTGTGTTACCTCCTGTGTGTGTGTATGACCAACATACCACGACCTCCTGTGTGTGTGACCAACACACCACGACCTCCTGTGTGTGTGACCTCCTGTGTGTGTGTGTGACCAACACACCACGACCTCCTGTGTGTGTACGTGACCAACAGTGGGGAGGGCTCTGGCCCCTCCGCGCGACACTCCAGCCAGTCCACGTGCGCTAGGTGGTGACTCGTCAGTCTTGGAAGCTGCTGCTGATGCTGCTGGGTATGAAGAGCAGCATTAAATTGGTGGTCATTTGGCACTTAAAATCATTATATATATATTTCTTTGCTCTTTTGCCAACATTTCCGTTACACATTTGTTGCCAATAAAATGGAGCAAAAGCAGCCAGATTTCTAGCTAAACACATAAGCCAACGGCATTAACACTGTGTTACATGTCGCTGCTGGCTGGCACCGACTCTTGACATCTTAGTGCACCTGTTCCCTTCTTGAAGGCGTGCACCAGAAAAGACGTCCCGCTAAGCGGTGACAAATTGAGTGACAGTGTACGATATCCGGAGGGCAAAATTTACCTCCACTTGGTTCCTCTATAACCGCACCAGAGCAAAGATGGGAAATATATTCGCTAAAGTTGTATTTTTATACTTTACAAAGATAAGAGTTATATCTTTAAATACAATCAAGCCGAACACATTGACGAAGCCTTAGCCTGTACACTCAGCCAAACTATCTCCACAGACGATGCACTGGACAGGCGAACCTAAACCATTACTGACGCCGAGATGCCACCTTGAATTGTAAAATTATAGGAGGAACATAACCTTCCATTTGTCTTTTAGATTTGTTTTGGTTGATATAATTTCAAACAATATCCAGAAACACAATAACATTATATAGTGAGTGTCGTTACACTATGGATACATGAGGCGTGTAGTTATTTGTGTAGCCCGTTTCGATCTCAGCATTGTTTGTGTGTGGCTATTTTAATTATTTATTCAAATATTTTCACCTGGAAAATCCCCTCAGATGGAAGATCTCATTTGTAAGTGTGTCCAGGGTGTATGCGTGTAATTTAAGGTTACTTCTTTTGTGGAATAACACTGTAACATAGCAAATGATATTACTACACCAGCTTGGCATATTACGGACGGTGAGTGTGAATCTGTACAAGAGTACAACATATTTTTACTGCCTCCAATAATGTTGGTGAAAGTCTTCATAAAGAAACAAAAACACCTTGCATAATCCAAATGTTATACGTCGCTTATATCATCCATAAGAAGGTTTTTTTTGGTTAATGTGTCGTTAAAACCCGCCACCACCCGACACAGCCAACTACTAAGGGTTGTCACGTAAACAGAACGTGGCCAATTCGTCGCTAGTACAGCACACCGGTGTGTTTGGAGAGCCAAGCCTCAGAATTTACAATCTGAGTACGACGTTTCGCCAGTAATTTTATCCAGAATGAACTACTCGGATTCCTGATCAAATGACGAACACCGTTGTGAACTCCCTTTTGGCAACAGTTACGTCTTTGCCCAGAGAATGATAATAATTAAGACATTGAAAGAACGTGCGATTATGTCGAAATATCTCAAGTGCGCTGCGTCGCTGGAAGGTAACAGGCGAGCCTTTCGGTCTCGTCTCACTATTGAGAGACGAGACGTCTTTGTCCTTAATTTCCTTCGACAGTGCGTTTCACAATAGTGCTTGTCTCTCAATCGGTCTGCCTGGTCCAGCCACCAAATAGCATGCCTTGGCACATGGCTGTTGTTGGGGTGTTTTGCTGTCGGGTCAAGAGCTGGGCAAGGCAAAATTAAGCGAAATACCAAATATCAGATATATGTATGTGTGTACAGTACATGGAGATTCGGTGCTGAGAACATCAACTCACCACACTCCAAAACTGTTCTTACTTTGCAGTGATTAGGATTTGCTTTCTGGATCTCAGTGGACATTAACACTGGAATTAACCAACTGGATCACTCCATGTTAGACTTAAGTATAAGTAAAAGGGCATATAATAATCTAATATTGTATTCTAGAAGTTCAGTGACTGTAAGAGTTTGAGTTTGTGCATACCAGTCGGAATATGATATGACTACTTCTTGTGTACTAGTATATGAATGTACGTCTTGGGCCGTACAATTCGACGGTACGCCATACTGGCACAGACCATCACACGTGTGTACCGAGACTATTCAGAACGAGTTCTATTCCTACGCTGTGATGTTTACGCCGAGGATAAACTGCAGTGAACATGGGCTGTTGCAGAACGAAGAGGTTTTACAGCGGCGCTCCATGCGTTTACATCTCAACCACCGCATGGACATGACATACGGAACGTGGCAGATAGTTTGCTGAGCTAATGATGCAGAGGTAACTGGTGAACTGGCAGACAGGGCCACAGCGAGCCCAATCAAGGCTTTGGGCAAATCTATGAGAAAGAGAGGGAAAACAATAACAACACTATTTTCTGTAAGCTCCTATATGACTTGTTTAAAATGTATGAAAATGTGAACTATATTCAGCTCAGTAAACGTTGAGTTATTTAATATGGTCATACTTTAGTTTGTTATACAGTATTTATGCTTCTTGGTCTTCACCTGAGAACGGCTGCTTGCGTTGTGGCCGAAACGTCGTGAGAATTATTTTATTATGTTTTATTTTTATTATTTTATTACTTCCCTTCTACGTGACTTTACCGAAAGAACCAAGAAGATGAATCCCTGCAGTCACGAAAGCTTTAAATCGAAAAAAAAAGTATTTATGCTGTCGCTTTATTTCCTGCACTATTTTCATGCAAGACCTGGGATACACTCATTATGAAAGCTTATTTTTAATCACATCAGGTTTTGAATTGACAAAATAAAATGCGTACACTGCATCACTTAATTGTGTCATGGCATTACGATATGTTCCTTCTAATGCAGTCACAGTCTGTATTTACTAGATATGTATTTCTGTGCAGAAGTATATTTTGAGCATCGAGTGATAACGCTTTGGTGCACATTCTGTCCAGCACATCTCTTGTCTTTTTAAATCACAACTTAATAGGAGGGCATCATTTAAGAAATAATAATTTGTAGAAAATAATTTAGCTGGTTACCGCAGGCTTTTGGCCCATGATCCTGCTTGTAAAGGCTGGGTTTTTAATCTCTGTGTACACGAAGGGGGTTCAAAATTGGGTTAAATTGTTCATCGTCGTCTGGCTGGGTCTGGAGTTTGAAGCGTACACGACTGGCTGCCGCTTGTTCTCGGTGCCCCGCGTGCGCATGCGCCCACACCCGCCCGCCTGCCCGCTCGCTCGCCCGTGCTAGGCGTGGTGCTCGCTCTCCTGCTCATTCCCACTGCTGTATTCCACAGCCTCCTCATCCTCATACTCATACATTTCGCTGTCGTCCCCATTGAGTTCCTCCTTGGGCTGCACTGCCGGTGCCCCCAGGCCGTAGCTCATGTTGGCGAAGACGGGGGGGGGCAGGCCGGACTGAGGGCTGCCTGAGCCGCTGGAGCGCTCCGAGATCTGAGGCGACGGTGCCGAGCTGGCCATGGCGAAGGCGCCAGGGTAGACCATGCTGGCCGATGACATGGGCAACTGGGACTGCGGGCTGGGCACAAAGCAAAAACAGCGATGTTTAATATCGGAATTGACAAAACACAACACACACACAGCTACCACATTAAAAGTACTCTACAATTTTAGCGACATGGCTATCACAAATGGAAAATGAACAAATTGTGGCTTATCATCACGTGGAAATTGATAGTAGCAGCCAAATACTCTTAAACGCACGTTGATTCTAAATGTGGGGGAAAAAGCCGGAGGACCCGGAGAAAAATTCACGCAACCACAGGGAGAACATGCAAACTCCAAATATACAGCAGGCGTCAGGGTCAGAATCGAACCCACGACATCCGGCATACTAGGTGAGGTAGTTAACATCTTGTCACCGTGGCACCCTCTATATCGGTATTAACTTTAATCACGGTATCAACCAAACACCAACACACACAGCGACCAAATTAAAATTACTCAACCGGGATTATAAACACAGAGCAATAATTGCACCCCACTGGCAGCGTAATGCCCACCTGTGGTGCTGTGTCACTACTGGGGGTGCCCTTCAAATGTTCGGGATGAGACGCGATTGAAGGCGCTTTGACTTGCCGAGGCATTTCAGAGCCAAATAAATGCAAGTAACATTATTTTTCTGTTAGCTATATGTAAGTCACCAAAAAAACAACACGTTTATGATAGTTGTTTACAATTAAACAATTTGGATTTATGTCGCGTCCGAGGGGGACCGGATCTATTGGATAGGCAAATAACTGAAGTTCAAGAGGGAAGAGGCAGAGATAAGGAAATTGTTGCTGCACTGTCATTCATTCAAGAGAGCATTTTGTTCAATGTCCAAAAAAACACAAAACGTTAAGTTAAATGCTCACTGTGGCAGCAGTTTCGTGGTAAAAGACAGGCAGTCCAGTCAAGTTCCATTTAAAAGAGGTGTCCATATTTTACCAGCTTACGCGGGAGTCTCAAGACTCTTTTGTTGATGAGGGTCCTGCCACGTTTCTTTTGACAGTAGGAGGTGATGTTTCAATGTGTAACCGATTGAGTAATTGCAAATATTTTTTTTAGCGCTCGGATGTTTCGCCAATACTGGTTGCATTGCATGTTCCCTTTGAGCTATGGAAGAAAACCGGAGAACCCGTAGAAAACCCGTGTTGAACATGGGGAGAACGTGCACACGCTACGTGTATAGAACAGGGGGAGAATGTGCAAACGCTAGGTGTATAGAACAGGAGGAGAACGTACACACGCTATGTGTATAGAACAGGAGGAGAACGTGCAAACGCTACGTGTATAGAACAGGGGGAGAACGTGCAAACGCTACGTGTATAGAACAGGGGGAGAACGTACAAACGCTACGTGAATAGAACAGGGGGAGAACGTGCAAACGCTACGTGTATAGAACAGGGGAAGAACGTACAAACGCTATGTGTATAGAACAGGGGGAGAACGTACACACGCCACATGTATAGAACAGGGGAAGAACGTACAAACGCTACGTGTATAGAACAGGGGGAGAATGTGCAAACGCTAGGTGTATAGAACAGGAGGAGAACGTACACACGCTATGTGTATAGAACAGGGGGAGAATGTGCAAACGCTAGGTGTATAGAACAGGAGGAGAACGTACACACGCTATGTGTATATAACAGGAGGAGAACGTGCACACGCTACGTGTATAGAACAGGGGGAGAACGTGCAAACGCTACGTGTATAGAACAGGGGGAGAACGTACAAACGCTACGTGAATAGAACAGGGGGAGAACGTGCAAACGCTACGTGTATAGAACAGGGGAAGAACGTACAAACGCTATGTGTATAGAACAGGGGGAGAACGTACACACGCCACATGTATAGAACAGGGGAAGAACGTACAAACGCTACGTGTATAGAACAGGGGGAGAACGTACACACGCCACGTGTATAGAACAGGGGGAGAACGTACACATGCCACGTGTATAGAACAGGAGAAGAACGTACACACGCTACTTGTATAGAACAGGGGGAGAACGTACACACGATAGGTGTATAGAACAGGGGGAGAACGTACACACGCCACGTGTATAGAACAGGGGGAGAACGTACACACGCCACGTGTATAGAACAGGGGGAGAACGTACACATGCTACGTGTATAGAACAGGAGAAGAACGTACACACGCTACGTGTATAGAACAGGGGGAAAACGTGCACACGCTACGTGTATAGAACAGGAGAAGAACGTACACACGCTACGTGTATAGAACAGGGGGAGAACGTACAAACGCTACGTGCATAGAACAGGGGGAGAACGTACACACGCTATGTGTATAGAACAGGGGGAGAACGTACACTCGCCACGTGTATAGAACAGGGGAAGAACGTACAAACGCTACGTGTATAGAACAGAGGGAGAACGTACACACGCCACGTGTATAGAACAGGGGGAGAACGTACAAACGCTACGTGTATAGAACAGGGGGAGAATGTGCAAACGCTAGGTGTATAGAACAGGAGGAGAACGTACACACGCTACGTGTATAGAACAGGAGGAGCACGTGCAAACGCTACGTGTATAGAACAGGGGGAGAACGTGCAAACGCTACGTGTATAGAACAGGGGGAGAACGTACAAACGCTACGTGTATAGAACAGGGGGAGAACGTGCAAACGCTACGTGTAAAGAACAGGGGAAGAACGTACAAACGCTATGTGTATAGAACAGGGGGAGAACATACACACGCCACGTGTATAGAACAGGGGAAGAACTTACAAACGCTACGTGTATAGAACAGGGGGAGAACGTACAGACGCTAGGTGTATAGAACATGGGGATAACGTACACATGCCACGTGTATAGAACATGGGGATAACGTACACACGCCACGTGTATAGAACAGGAGAAGAACGTACACACGCTACTTGTATAGAACAGGGGGAGAACGTACACACGATAGGTGTATAGAACAGGGGGCGAACGTACACACGCCACGTGTATAGAACAGGGGGAGAACGTACACATGCCACGTGTATAGAACAGGGGGAGAACGTATACATGCTACGTGTATAGAAGAGGAGAAGAACGTACACACGCTACGTGTATAGAACAGGGGGAGAACGTACAAACGCTACGTGTATAGAACAGGGGGAGAACGTACACACGCTATGTGTATAGAACAGGGGGAAAACGAACACACGCCACGTGTATAGAACAGGGGAAGAACGTACAAACGCTACGTGTATAGAACAGGGGGAGAACGTACGAACGCTACGTGTATAGAACAGGGGGAGACCGTGCAAACGCTACGTGTAGAGAAAATGGGGAGAACGTGCAAACGCTACGTGCATAGAACAGGGGGAGAACGTGCACACGCTACGTGTATAGAACAGGGGGAGAACGTACACATGCAACGTGTATAGAACAGGGGGAGAACGTGCACACGCTATGTGTATAGAATAGGGGGAGAACGTACACATGCCACGTGTATAGAACAGGGGGAGAACGTACACACGCTACGTGTATAGAACAGGGGGAGAACGTACACATGCTACGTGTATAGAATAGGGGGAGAACGTACACATGCCACGTGTATAGAACAGGGGGAGAACGTACACATGCTACGTGTATAGAATAGGGGGAGAACGTACACACGCCACGTGTATAGAACAGGGGGAGAACGTACACACGCTACATGTATAGAACAGGGGGAGAACGTACAAACGCTACGTGTATAGAACAGGGGGAGAACATACACACGCTACGTGTATAGAACAGGGGGAGAACGTGCAAACGCTACGTGTATAGAACAGGGGGAGAACGTACACACGCTATGTGTATAGAACAGGGGGAGAACGTGCACACGATACGTGTATAGAACAGGGGGAGAACGTGCAAACGCTACGTGTAGAGAAAATGGGGAGAACGTGCAAACGCTACGTGCATAGAACAGGGGGAGAACGTGCACACGCTACGTGTATAAAACAGGGAAAGAACGTACAAACGCAATGTGTATAGAACAGGAGAAGAACATACACACGCTAGGTGTATAGAACAGGGGAAGAACGTACAAACGTTACGTGTATAGAACAGGGGGAGAACATACACACGCTAGGTGTATAGAACAGGGGGAGAACGTGCACACGCTACGTGTATAGAACAGGGGGAGAACGTACACACGCCACGTATATAGAACAGGGGGAGAAGGTGCACACGCTATGTGTATAGAATAGGGGGAGAACATACACATGCCACGTGTATAGAACAGGGGGAGAACATACACATGCTACGTGTATAGAACAAGGGGAGAACGTACACATGCCACGTGTATAGAACAGGGGGAGAACGTACACATGATACGTGTATAGAACAGGGGGAGAACGTACAAACGCTATGTGTATAGAACAGGGGGAGAACGTACACATGCTACGTGTATAGAACAGGGGGAGAACGTACACACGCCACGTGTATAGAACAGGGAGAGAACGTACACTTGCTACGTGTATAGAACAGGGGCAGAACGTACACACGCCACGTGTATAGAACAGGGGGAGAACGTACACATGCTACGTGTATAGAATAGGGGGAGAACGTACACATGCCACGTGTATAGAACAGGGGGAGAACGTACACATGCTCCGTGTATAGAATAGGGGGAGAACGTACACACGCCACGTGTATAGAACAGGGGGAGAACGTACACACGCTACGTGTATAGAACAGGGGGAGAACGTACACATACTACGTGTATAGAATAGGGGGAGAACGTACACATGCTACGTGTATAGAATAGGGGGAGAACGTACCCACGCTACGTGTATAGAACAGGGGGAGAACGTACACATGCCACGTGTATAGAACAGGGTGAGAACGTGCACACGCTACGTGTATAGAACAGGGGGAGAACGTGCACACGCTACGTGTATAGAACTGGGGAAGAACGTACAAACGCTATGTGTATAGAACAGTAGAAGAACATACACACGCTAGGTGTATAGAACAGGGGGAGAACGTGCACACGCTACGTGTATAGAACAGGGGGAGAACGTACACATGCAACGTGTATAGAACAGGGGGAGAACGTGCACACGCTATGTGTATAGAATAGGGGGAGAACGTACACATGCCACGTGTATAGAACAGGGGGAGAACGTACACACGCTACGTGTATAGAACAGGGGGAGAACGTACACACGCTACGTGTATAGAACAGGGGGAGAACGTACACATACTACGTGTATAGAATAGGGGGAGAACGTACACATGCTACGTGTATAGAATAGGGGGAGAACGTACCCACGCTACGTGTATAGAACAGGGGGAGAACGTACACATGCCACGTGTATAGAACAGGGTGAGAACGTGCACACGCTACGTGTATAGAACAGGGGGAGAACGTGCACACGCTACGTGTATAGAACTGGGGAAGAACGTACAAACGCTATGTGTATAGAACAGTAGAAGAACATACACACGCTAGGTGTATAGAACAGGGGGAGAACGTGCACACGCTACGTGTATAGAACAGGGGGAGAACGTACACATGCAACGTGTATAGAACAGGGGGAGAACGTGCACACGCTATGTGTATAGAATAGGGGGAGAACGTACACATGCCACGTGTATAGAACAGGGGGAGAACGTACACACGCTACGTGTATAGAACAGGGGGAGAACGTACACATGCTACGTGTATAGAATAGGGGGAGAACGTACACATGCCACGTGTATAGAACAGGGGGAGAACGTACACATGCTACGTGTATAGAATAGGGGGAGAACGTACACACGCCACGTGTATAGAACAGGGGGAGAACGTACACACGCTACATGTATAGAACAGGGGGAGAACGTACAAACGCTACGTGTATAGAACAGGGGGAGAACATACACACGCTACGTGTATAGAACAGGGGGAGAACGTGCAAACGCTACGTGTATAGAACAGGGGGAGAACGTACACACGCTATGTGTATAGAACAGGGGGAGAACGTGCACACGATACGTGTATAGAACAGGGGGAGAACGTGCACACGCTACGTGTATAGAACAGGGGGAGAACGTACACACGCTATGTGTATAGAACAGGGGGAGAACGTGCACACGCTACGTGTATAGAACAGGGGGAGAACGTACAAACGCTACGTGTATAGAACAGGCGAAGAACGTACAAACGCTACGTGTATAGAACAGAGGGAGAACGTGCACACGCTACTTGTATAGAACAGGGGGAGAACGTGCACACGCTACTTGTATAGAACAGGGGGAGAACATACACACGCTACGTGTATAGAACAGGGGGAGAACGTGCACACGCTACTTGTTTAGAACAGGGGGAGAACGTGCACACGCTACGTGTATAGAACAGGGGGAGAACGTACACACGCCACGTGTATAGAACAGGGGGAGAACGTACACACGCCACGTGTATAGAACAGGGGGAGAACGTACACACGCTATGTGTATATAACAGGGGGAGAACGTACACACGCTAGGTGTATAGAACAGGGGGAGAACGTACACACGCTATGTGTATAGAACAGGAGGAGAACGTACACATGCTACTTGTATAGAACAGGAGAAGAACTTACACACGCTAGGTGTATAGAACAGGGGGAGAACGCACACACGCTAGGTGTATAGAACAGGGGGAGAACGTACACATGCTACGTGTATAGAACAGGAGAAGAATGTCCACACGCTAGGTGTATAGAACAGGGGGAGAACGTACACACGCTAGGTGTATAGAACATGGGGAGAACGTACACATGCTACGTGTATAGAACAGGGGGAGAACGTACACATGCTATGTGTATAGAACAGGGGGAGAACGTACACATGCTACGTGTATAGAACAGGAGAAGAACGTACACACGCTACTTGTATCGTACAGGGGGAGAACGTACACACGCTAGGTGTATAGAACAGGGGGAGAACGTACACACGCCACGTGTATAGAACAGGGGGAGAACGTACACACGCCACGTGTATAGAACAGGGGGAGAACGTACACATGCTACGTGTATAGAACAGGAGAAGAACGCACACACGCTACGTGTATAGAACAGGGGGAGAACGTGCACACGCTACGTGTATAGAACAGGAGAAGAACGTACACACGCTATGTGTATTGAACAGGGGGAGAACGTGCACACGCTACGTGTATAGAACAGAGGGAGAACGTACAAACGCTACGTGTATAGAACAGGGGGAGAACGTGCACATGCTACGTGTATAGAACAGGAGAAGACCGTACACACGCTACGTGTATAGAACAGGGGGAGAACATACACACGCTAGGTGTATAGAACAGGGGAAGAACGTGCACACGCTACTTGTTTAGAACAGGGGGAGAACGTGCACACGCTACGTGTATAGAACAGGGGGAGAACGTACACACGCCACGTGTATAGAACAGGGGGAGAACGTACACACGCCACGTGTATAAAACAGGGGGAGAACGTACACACGCTATGTGTATATAACAGGGGGAGAACGTACACACGCTAGGTGTATAGAACAGGGGGAGAACGTACACACGCTATGTGTATAGAACAGGGGGAGAACGTACACACGCTAGGTGTATAGAACAGGGGGAGAACGTACACATGCTACGTGTATAGAACAGGGGGAGAACGTACACATGCTACGTGTATAGAACAGGAGAAGAACGTACACACGCTAGGTGTATAGAACAGGGGGAGAACGTACACATGCCACGTGTATAGAACAGGAGAAGAATGTACACACGCCACGTGTATAGAACAGGGGGAGAACGTACACATGCTACTTGTATAGAACAGGAGAAGAACGTACACACGCTAGGTGTATAGAACAGGGGGAGAACGCACACACGCTAGGTGTATAGAACAGGGGGAGAACGTACACACGACACGTGTATAGAACAGGGGGAGAACGTACACACGCCACGTGTATAGAACAGGGGGAGAACGTACACATGCTACGTGTATAGAACAGGAGAAGAACGTACACACGCTAGGTGTATAGAACAGGGGGAGAACGTACACACGCTAGGTGTATAGAACAGGGGGAGAACGTACACACGCCACGTGTATAAAACAGGGGGAGAACGTACACACGCCACGTGTATAGAACAGGGGGAGAACGTACACATGCTACGTGTATAGAACAGGAGAAGAACGCACACACGCTACGTGTATAGAACAGGGGGAGAACGTGCACACGCTACGTGTATAGAACAGGGGGAGAACGTACAAACGCTACGTGTATAGAACAGGGGGAGAACGTACACACGCTATGTGTATAGAACAGGGGGAGAACGTACACACGCTATGTGTATAGAACAGTGGGAGAACGTGCACACGCTACGTGTATAGAACAGAGGGAGAACGTACAAACGCTACGTGTATAGAACAGGGGGAGAACGTGCACATGCTACGTGTATAGAACAGGAGAAGACCGTACACACGCTACGTGTATAGAACAGGGGGAGAACGTACACACGCCACGTGTATAGAACAGGGGGAGAACGTAAACATGCCACGTGTATAGAACAGGGGGAGAACGTACACATGCTACGTGTATAGAACAGGGGGAGAACGTACACATGCCACGTGTATAAGACAGGGGGAGAACGTACACACGCTACGTGTATAGAACAGGGGGAGAACGTACACATGCTACGTGTGTAATAAAAGACTTGACCACGATCTCTGGCTCAGTGTCCTTTATTTGGTCCGTACTGCATTCCCACACGGCTGTCTCTCTTATACTCTCAGTGCTGGTTCCGATGTCACTCCAGTCACCATCAGCAGCCCTGCTGCTGTTCTTTGTCGCTCTTGCAGCCCCACAGCAGCTCCGCTGCTGTTACTCACTCTCAGCCCCCTTGGCTGTAATCGCTGCTGCTCTTCTCGCTCTTGCTTACTCCGCAGCGCTCTGACAGACTCGTGCTGTCTCTCTCTCTTGTGTCGCTCCTGCGACTCTCTGCAGCCACACCGCTGCCTCTAACACACAGCCTTCCTGGCTGTACTCTTCTCTCTCTTCGTCGCTCCTGCGACTCTCTGCAGCCACACCGCTGCCTCTAACACACAGCCTTCCTGGCTGTACTCTGGGGTCGGCTCCCGCTCGCCGGCGGTGCCCCCCTCCTCTCATTCGCCCTCGTGGCCTCACCCTTTTCCATTCACAACCCGACTGACTTCTCTTTCCGGTTTACCCGCTTAAGGACCCCAACCTTTCACCCACGTCACCTGGCTCCGCCTCCTTGTGACGTCACATCCGGAAGGTCGCTTACGCCCGCATTACACCACCCTCCCCCATAGAAAAAACCCAGCCGACCTCGGCTGAACAATACCAAAGCGTAATGCGGTGAACCGACCTTCCCCCTTAAAGGACACTAAGCATGTAATATAACAACAAGAACAACAACAGCACAAAGCACAACAACGCACATCCGCATGTCGTACACGACAGCCACCCGGCCCCAGGGTAGTGGAGATGATGTAATTCCGGGCCGCTTAAGAAAACCCCAATAATTACCCAAATAACCGCGATGGACGCCCCAGTATTTACATTTTAACAACAATATTATTTACACGTGAAAACAACAACAACAAAAAAAAAATCTGCTCTTACCCACCAGCAGTCCTCCCTTGAGGACCAGCACAGACCTCAGACGTACACAGCATGTACCCACAGTCACTCTCAACAAACCAACAACCCCTAATCGCACACTCTCGCGTGGAGAGAGCCACGCTCCCCAGCGGTAACGTTTAATTCGCCGTAACCCTCACCGTGGTCGTCAACCCACGGCAACATCCATTTACCATACTCTCAGCTAGTGCCATTTCGGGGATGAGCAGCACTCGGCCATGCTCCTCCCTTACTATCCCATCAGCGATGGACACACACCAGCCTTGCCAAAAATAATGACGTTGCAACGTCAACAAAGTCTTCTGCACCCCTAAATGCAATAGTGTGTCACAATGGAGAGTTCTCATCAACTCGAATCGCGAGGACGTTGGTAGCACCACACGCCAGCTTTCCTGGAACCCTTCTCGCCACATAAGCAGACCATCTCGGAGAGCGGTTCGCGGCCCCACAGCCGTACTCGGACTCCCATTGTCCCTCATAGACCGCTTCCGCATGGACAACAACAACTCATCCATCATTTGTTCCCGAATCCAGACAGACCGCGGCAGATTCAAAACCCCGTCAGTCGGTCCCGGTTCCATCGGAGTATCCGACTTCTCGACGGCCAACGTAAGCGGCTGAGGGGGGTTTAGAATCGGCGAACACCTATGCGTCCCCGATGCACATTTACAAGGGGCGCGCCCTGGTAATCTGGAAAGTGCGTCAGCGTTCGCATGGCGCACTCCCTTCCGATGTTGAATTTGGAAGGAAAATGCCTGTAGCGTGTCCAACCAACGTGCCCACTGTCCCGATGGCTGGTCCATTTTAAGTGCATATTGCAAGGCCGCATGATCCGTACCCACAATAAAAGAACGACCGTAAAGGTACGGTCGAAATTGCCGTAGGAAAAACCAACCGCCAAAAGTTCTCTACGAGTGACACAGTAGCGTGTTTCCGCAGGCGACAAGACTCGGCTACCATACGCCACGACGCGCTCTACGCCCCCTTTAGACTGTGATAATACCGCCCCATTATCTGTGTCACTCGCGTCCGTATCAAGAATGAAAGGGCGATCAAAATCGGGATAATCCAATGTCGGAGCCGTAGCCAATAGATCACGCAGACTCCGAAAGGCCGCCTCTTCCGGCTGTCCCCAAACAAATTTCTGTCCTTTACCCGTAAGGAGATGCAAGGGCCTCGCAATCGTCGCAAAACCCGGCACAAATCTTCGGTAATACGAGGCAAATCCCAAAAACCGCCGAACATCCCCCACGGTGGCCGGAGTCGGCCAATCCCGGACGCACGCCGTCTTTTCCGGATCCGTGGACACCCCCTCAGCACTCACAATGTGCCCCAGATAACGGACGGACCGTTGCAGTAGGTGGCATTTCTTTGGTTTAAATTTTAAATTCGCAGAGCGCATCCTCGTGAACACTGTCTCCAGCCGTGTTAAATGTTCCTCAAATGTGCGGCTGAAGACAATGATATCGTCCAAATATATAAGACACGTCTGCCACTGCAACCCCGTCAACGAGCTCCATCAATCTTTGAAATGCGCTTCATAGCCAAGGGAAGATCAATCCCTCGGCAAGGCCAGATATCAACGACCCCCCCTACGGGGTAATGTTCTCTTATAGAGACAATAACGCCCTAACCCAAAACCCGTGAGCCCCCGGCACACCAGGTTCAGTCTGCCTCCGCACAACTGAACCATGACTCCCCGAGCCATATGAGCACACGGCCCATTAGTTTAAGACATACCACGGAGGTCTCGCCTCCGGGCTGTCAGGTCAGCCATCAGCCATAGGCCGACGTGACCACCACTCGTGCATCACCCAATCAACAATGGCAGGCATAACAGATGGAATATTTGCCCCACCGAGGTTTTTCCCGCGCGCTCAAAATGGGGGCCCCCTTCGCCCAGCGCGTTCGCGCAATATCTCGCGCGCACTCAAAATGGCGGCCCTTTCCGCAAAGCGCATCGACGCCATACCCCGCGTGTGCGCAAAATGGCGGCCCAACGTGCGAACACGTGGCCAGTTTTCTCCATTCGTGCACCCCAGCTTCCCTTTGCTGGGGGTCACAAATTGCTTCCCCCGTCTTATTGTAACAATCCCAACAACGATAGACGCACAGCCCCAGCTTGCTGCGCGCAGCAGTCATATCGGGGAATTTTTAACCAATATTTTACCAACCACATTGGTTACACAACCCAACTCGCAAAGCAACTCGTGGCTGCATGCGACCAACCGAATACGCGACGCAACTTGGCGCCAATTACGGTCCCATTAGCATTAACCTTTGAGACACCCACAACGGCGTCATCACGCACCCTCAAAGCGCGCTCTCTCTCTCACAAAGCGCCGTTACCCATAATATACACAAAATCGCGTGTACATAACATCCATACGACCAAATAATAGGGTCCCCCTCGAATTTGTTACCAATTTCCAAACAGGTACGCACAATTAATAACATCCCAATCCCAATAGTCAATCAATGCATCGCACCCCATAACCGTACAGAACGGTGTAACAGCACATACAGTCAGCATATCGCGATCACACGCGCACATTTAAGCACAATAGCAAACCGATCTGCAGGTAACCAACACACCATTAATCCAGTCGTAACATTGCAGCAACAACACAAATATTCTCTCTCTTGCAACAACCACATCGCACATAGCACCTCGCAGCACAATACACCAAAAAAAAATATATATTTTTCAATTAAGCCCATCGCACAAGGTAACCCACGAGATGATACAGCGCAAGATACCCGACGCTCCCGAGTTAATAATTAACTTCGCCATCAATATAACAACTCCACACCGCAGCGCACACACACAATTTAACACTCAGCAAGCACAGCATACTCTCCGTCCATTCTCAACACACGTACACACTTTAATTGACACCGAGCAACAAGCAGATAGCGCGTTCATCGTTATTACACACACATACCCACAGTCCGAACCGCGCTCCGCACAATCGAGTCATGAGAGAAAACAAAATCGCCCCCACCCGGCCCTCGAAAGATGGGTGAGGTGTGTGTAAAGGCCGGTTGCGTATCGTTACGACCCGCCCGGGGCTGCAGCAAGAAGAGGACGGCAGGGCGGCAACTTGAGTCGTCTCGCAGAACTCGTTCGGCGACTTGACTGCTCCGTTGTCACGCACCCGAGCCAGGACGGGAGAGCTCCCGCCCCAGCAGCTGTAGCGTCGTCGTCCTCTCCTCGCAGCTCCCCCTCGCAAAACAGCAGCTCACAGCAGGCTGCTCTCCCCGCGGCACCTCCAGATGGCAGCGCAAGGCCGCCTCTCCGCCGCGGTGAAGACAAGATGGCGGCTTCCCGCCGTTTCTCCCCTGCCACGCCCAAGATGGCGTCTTCGTGCCGCGTGGCAGATGGCGCTGGCAGCGCAGGCAAGGCGTCGGCCTGCAGACCACCATCGGCTCTCCCCACTGCCGTCGTCGGCGTGGTGAGCTCACACGGTTTCGCCAGCACGATTTTCCAGGTCTCCAGCTGCGCCATCTGTCTCAATCGTAAGTCGGATGATGTAGCAGATGATGGCACAGGAATATTCTTTCTTCCGAGCCGTCTTGACAAGCCGTTTCACTTCTGACACCAGTGTAATAAAAGACTTGACCACGATCTCTGGCTCAGTGTCCTTTATTTGGTCCGTACTGCATTCCCACACGGCTGTCTCTCTTATACTCTCAGTGCTGGTTCCGATGTCACTCCAGTCACCATCAGCAGCCCTGCTGCTGTTCTTTGTCGCTCTTGCAGCCCCACAGCAGCTCCGCTGCTGTTACTCACTCTCAGCCCCCTTGGCTGTAATCGCTGCTGCTCTTCTCGCTCTTGCTTACTCCGCAGCGCTCTGACAGACTCGTGCTGTCTCTCTCTCTTGTGTCGCTCCTGCGACTCTCTGCAGCCACACCGCTGCCTCTAACACACAGCCTTCCTGGCTGTACTCTTCTCTCTCTTCGTCGCTCCTGCGACTCTCTGCAGCCACACCGCTGCCTCTAACACACAGCCTTCCTGGCTGTACTCTGGGGTCGGCTCCCGCTCGCCGGCGGTGCCCCCCTCCTCTCATTCGCCCTCGTGGCCTCACCCTTTTCCATTCACAACCCGACTGACTTCTCTTTCCGGTTTACCCGCTTAAGGACCCCAACCTTTCACCCACGTCACCTGGCTCCGCCTCCTTGTGACGTCACATCCGGAAGGTCGCTTACGCCCGCATTACACGTGTATAGAATAGGGGGAGAACGTACAAACGCTACGTGTATAGAACAGGGGGAGAACGTACACACGCCACGTGTATAGAACAGGGGGAGAATGTGCACACGCTTCGTGTATAGAACAGGGGGAGAACGAACACATGCCACGTGTATAGAACAGGGGGAGAACGTACACACGCTACGTGTATAGAACAAGGGGAGAACGTACACATGCTACGTGTATAGAATAGTGGGAGAACGTACAAACGCTACGTGTATAGAACATGGGAAGAACGTACACATGCTACGTGTATAGAAGATGGGAAGAACGTACAAACGCTGCGTGTATAGAACAGTGGGAGAACGTACACACGCCACGTGTATAGAACAGGGGGAGAACGTGCACACGCCACGTGTATAGAACAGGGGGAGAACGTACAAACGCTGCGTGTATAGAACAGGGGGAGAACGTGCACACGCCACGTGTATAGAACAGGGGGAGAACGTACACACGCCACGTGTATAGAACAGGGGAAGAACGTGCACACGCCATGTGTATAGAACAGGGGACCTGATAGCTTCCAACACGGTTTCCTTTCACATCCCAGTTGTTGCGCCAAATTTTCGCTAGAACCCGGCCAGGTCTCACAAAGCATGAAGAATGATAGTAACAGTCATTGAAATGATATCGCCAAATTTGTGTTGCTAAGACCCATCACCACCCAACACAGCCAAACAGATTTTATTACCACAGGGTGTACACACGTTTTAGCGACGCGCCAATGATTATTGTTTCAGCTCCCTGGTAAGTGGCGAGATGTTAACTACCTCGCCTGGTATGCAGGAGGTCGTGCATTCGATCCCGACCCTGACGCTTGCATGTATTTGAGTTTGTTTAACACGTAAGCATACGCGACAAACATTTTTAATGAGAAAGGTTTTTGGGGTTTGATCGCGTAAGTATCAATGTGTCATAACCCTCCACCACCCGACACAGCCAGTAAGGTTTGTCACCTAAACAAAACGCGCCAATTAGTTACCACTTCAGTTCACTGGTGTGTTGGAGAGTAAATCCACAACATTTACAATTTGAGTACTCAACCAGAATAGAGGCGAAATCCTACGTGTTAAATTTGAGTGCGCAAATTGTAGTAAACTAATTGGCACGTTTTGTTTAGGTGACACACCTTACTGGCTGTGTCGGGTGGTGGAGGGTTACGACACATTGATACTTACGCGATCTAACCCCAAAAACCTTTATTATGAATATTTGAGTTTGCATCTTATCTCCCTGGTTCGTGTGGATTTTTATCCAGGTCCTCCGGTTTTTCCCTCCACATTTAGAAACATGCGTTTAGAGTATTTGGCTGCTATAAATGTCCACATGATAAGCCACTTCGTTGAGTATCATTTGTGGCCAGGTCGCTTCAGAAAAAGAAAGCTCAGTGGGCGTGACCTGGTAAAATAAAAAGTCGTTCATAGTTTTAAGTTTAATGACAATTCTCACAATCAACCTCGCCAACTATGAGATGCAACTTTTCGCTTTAAACATCGTCACCTGACCTGGCTTCATAAATCGGTATCACGAGGCAGAAGATTAGTGCTGGATATAATCAAATTTGCCAATGTCATTGGTCACTTTGATCTTTACCCATGTATTGACAGTTACATTTTAAATGTGAAATTTTATTGAGACACTGTGTTGTCTTGGTGTGGTCTGGGACAGTTTTTTGCTGCTTTGTACTTATGCAATTTGTACTCATATAGTTTATATATTTAGTGATTTGCTTAGCTTTCCGATACTTTGCACTCCTATCGGGTTTTTGTATTGTTAGTTGTTGTAAATTTAGGACCTGCCCCTACTTGGACATTTGTGGAAAAAGAGCTTCATAGCTCATTGGATTCCTCCTGCAGTCTAAATAAAGATTCTGACTCTGATTTGTACACGTGACAACTTACTACGGTTGGCTACGTCAGGTGGTGGAGGACATTGACAACACAATTTCGGCCAGATAATTACACTACGTGGCCTAGACCAAAAACAAACTATAAACCATAATATTGGCTGTGAAAACCTCCGTGCTGAATAAAACAAAAGTATTTGTATCTTACCCCACATTGTAGAACTGCTTCATCTCCTGGCGCCGATTGCGCATCAGAGCCTTGTACTCGCCAATGCGGAGCTTCTTCCCGTCCACGATGCACGTGCGCTTGGGACGAGGCTTGTACTTGTAGTCGGGATACTTCTCCAGGTGCAGTTTGCTCAGGCGCGCTTGTTCCTCGTAATATGGCTGCTTCTCCTGGTTGGACATGCTCTTCCAGCGTGAGCCTGGACACACACACACACACAAAGATCCCCCATAGAGCCTCAATGCACTTTTTGAGGCAAGTGCGTTAGCAAGCACCGATGAAGGCCGGCATGGCACACGAGAGGGAGGTTGACCAGCACCATACCCGGCCGCCTTTGTCTCCCTCGTGACAATGTTTGCACATCGCACGAGGTACTCATTTAAGGCTGACTCGACCTAGGGGAATCTATAAACACACGCGTGTGAGCCTACACACGCGCGTGTGCAGACATTGTGTACTCGTATATATTATCCGAACATATTTAAAGGAACTGTTTATAAAATAATAGTTAGCGTCATTGCGGAGAGTATATGTAACAAAATAAATAAGCAAACAATACTCATGTATGCATATGTCCCTCCGCATAAAAATATTAAACTATATTTTACACATTTCATCAGCTACACGGCCTTTTGGGAATTGGTGAATACAATTAAACTCTGGATCTATTGTATGAAATTAGTTCACATATTTTCTATGCTTGTTAACCCAGGAAAGCCTCACTTGAGTGTCAAGACTCTTTGTCAGCAAGGTACTGCCAAGTTGTCGCAGTAGGGGGCGATGTTACTGCAGTGTGTGATCCCAATTGAGTAATATGCAGCTAACTTTACAGCATTGGGTTGTTTGGCCTTTACCAATTACAATGTATGTTTATTTAGCTTTGACATTCAGTATCTCATCAGCAGAGACAGCGTTCCTTCAACCAATGCTGGTGTACTGCCAGATGTTATTAGGCAAGTAGCCTCTCTGATTGTTTCTTGCGTCTGCTTGTGTCGATTCAATGCTGTGGTGGGACAGATACATTGTCTGCTTATTTACGCGATCTACATCGCGAATATGCACAGTTGTTCCCGCATCGTGCTCGCCACGTGTTCTCACCTAGTATCTTGCTTATGTTTGAGTTGTGCATGTCCGGGAAAGCTTGAAGGATTTTCCGCCTCTCGTCCTTTGCCCAGACCATGAATGCATTCATCGGCCGCTTGATGTGAGGTTCATTGCTCCCTCTGCTTCTTGACTCGCGGAAAACTCTTGCATCCGACATGGAGTTGCTTCCTGCACAAGGCGATCACACGCGCACACACGCAACCAACGGCAGTTCAGGCAACGAGCCAGGCCACTTGCTAGAGACGCGGCACTTTTGTCAACCCACTGCTGGATGAGGGCCTGTCTGTCACTCCGCGTGGGCTGTGGTGGGGCCGAGTTGACCGCGTTTCTCTGCGTTGGGCAGCGGCGTGTTGGTGAAAGAGGCAGCACGGACGTTGGAGAACGGAACGACGGTGGATTTGGCCGCACTACCCTCTGTTGACAAAGTGACCTCACAGCAGCCTATAACATCTGTTATGCTTGGTGGTAGCCCATCCAAGCACTATCCACGCTCACCCCTACTTATCTTCGAAATTTGATGAAATTGAATAGACACTTGATTTTGGCATTTGGCCAGGAGATTTAGTTCAAGTAAATTACATAGCCTATAGCGTGTTTCTCTTTTGTCACCGCGTGCATGGGTTTATAGTTGAAGCAGTTTCGTTATCTGGGCTGAGTTTGTCAGTGCTTGAATGGAGATATTGGCTGCATTTAGATGCTTTGTCAATACAAATTGCATCGTAAAAACTGAATACACCTCAGAAAACGTTCCGTTTTCGTCTTGCAGCCCCTCTTCCAATAGCAAATGCGCTTTGTACTGTGGTTAGGGATTTAAAATATTGGCATTATGAAAACATCTGTACAAATGAAGCCCATGTGGAGTGTGAGGGACGAAATGACATGTTACAAATGCAATAAACAGCAATGCGTGTTGTATAAGAGTGTGCTTGACTATGAGTGCATTATACGGTGATATTTCTGTAATCAGTTATCCTCTTATCTGTGAATTTTTACATATAAGAACTCCAATATGACCACTGGGAACGCGGGTTTCCTTTTGTAAATACAATCTCAGGTTGTGAAGAAGGAGTGCCCAACAATTAAAATGGTTGGTCTGCCTCAGAATGGCCTCATGGCTGTGTGCTGAAGCCAGCCTTAAGCCCTCTCGATAGCACCCTGTCACATACTGTCATGACGGAACCAGCCTTATCTGCCTGGTTGTCTTAGCTCGCTTGTCTCTCTTAAATGGCCACTGCTCATAAAGGAAACGATCTAATAACATCAACAAATATTCAGACAATACTCCCCCCTTGCCAAATGTGTGTCTCCATGTAAAAATATATTTTGTTCACATCCCATCGGCCACACGGCCTTATGGGAGTGCATCATTTCAGCAGCATTGGTTCATCACAAGCAAGCTCTGGGCCGGTTTTGACATTCATTACAGCCACGATTTATTTTCCTATCAACGATGGTGTCACGAGGCAAGGGATGGCGTTACAATTGTTAACACAGAGGCACTCTGCATTCAAAGGCAGTGTATAAATCGTGCGAAGAATCAGAATCCGTATGTTTTTGTCTGAAACCCATCCATAGTCTGTATTATTCTGGGTCTTTCCCGTAACAGAATTCACCTTTGCGTGCATCAAGGTACATTGGAACTGTGCATGACTTTTGTTTTTAAGTCACAGTGTGAAAATAAATAATGTCTCCTGTACATATGCCAACGAGTCATGTAAAATTGGCAATGTCTAACTGCGAGGGCTTTTGGTTTTTTGCAGGATGAATAAGCGTTGGCTTCGAAGCAAAGTGCGCCTGTTAACAGCGGAGGAGATCATTACCTTCCATGTCTTCGTTTGCACTTGTCAGGTCGATGACGCTGTGGCGGAAAGGGCCGTCGTCTGCCGCCTTCCCAGATAGCTGGTGCATTAGAGGTGACAGCATCACTTTGTCCTAAACAGCACAAAAAAGCATCTAGAATTATCCAAGTGAAATCAACGCACCAGCATGGATAGGGGAACGCCTGACGATGGAAATCCTGAGACCTTCATGGTAGGCATCCAACACGTCCCATTTAATGAAAGAATGTAACTTAGTCAATGATGTAAGATACAATGTTCTAAGAGGATCAAAAAGCTGAAATTGGGCTAAGATACAGTGGAGTCTATAACTTGAAAAATGAAAAATTACATCTATCCCATTTTGGCCGCAAATATTACCGATCGGTGGTTGATTGGTTGTTCTCATATCTTTATAAAATAATCTAGAAAATAAACTAGAGTGGTGGGGATATATAGAATCTATAGAGTTATGATTAATTTTGTTTTACAGTGGTGCAGTGGTTCGCGCATAGCACCGTGAGAGATGACTTTACCTGTCTTGGTGACCACCACACATGAACCGGCATGGTGAGGTATGGTCAAATACAACCGACATGGAGGCTATCATCCAGTAGTCAATTGACAAAGGGACGATGTTTGATTTTCGTGGCGTAATGCACACAATATAGAGTGTATGAAACTCTGGAATCTATAGAGGTGTAATACCACATACAAATGTGTATTTGAAATAATAATGTTACTCACAATCTGATGCATCTCCTAAGGGCATAAGGATTGATTTGTATTAATCAATGGCTCATTATATCTATAAAAGGTGTCGAATGAGTCATCTGCTGGACAATTCAATGCAATGAGGTCACAATTCGATTTGTGAATAAAATATTTTTGCGATCGTCATGCACAGAATCGACAATGGCTGCCGGCAATACAGTAAGCTACATTCCTACAACAAACACGAATTGGCAAATCACATTCTCCTGCCGAGCAGTTGCATGCGAGGAACTGTGGATGGGTCCCAATCGGCTCGGGATGATTTTGTAAATGCGGCTGTAACTGGGTCCCATCAGACCCAGATTAGTCAAGACTGCAAATGAGACTCTTCTGGTCTCTGGAGTTTCTCACATCGTTAAACAATTACAACTTGAACAAACAAAAAATATCCCACTAAATAGACACGGTTTATTGGATGTCCACTTTGCGGGAAGCCAACGGTTGTTGCTCCATGGAAAGACTGGGCCCAGCAATAGGAATGTGGAATTTCCACCACTGCTTCATGGCTCTCTGGCAGAAGACACTCAATGCCCTATGCTCGTTAAGAGGGGCAAATCACCAACTCCGCTCCACGTGGTTATGACTGTTAAACACACATTGAAACGTGCTCTGCTCCGATAAGCACGGTTAGCTATGCACGGTGCTAAAGAATATCAACGTACGTACAGTGCTGCACCCTGGAAATGCTGCCTAAAAGGCCAGCCAAATGTTTTAATATCAATGCACGTCTGTAGGGCTTGCACTGTAACTGATTTACACATACATAACCAGAATCTTAGTAGAATTTTCTGCGCACAATGTAATTGAAAACATATATATTTTAAATGTTGCAAGGCTCACATCGCTCTATATGGAGTAATGCCGAGCATGTGTGAGCTATCAATCTCATCCGTGTTTATACTTTTCAGAGGCACATTCTCATTTGTTTGTCAGCCATCAATAAAAGTGCTTCTGCTTTTTGGAGATGATCATGGTCCTGATGCTGAACCTCTTCGTGCTATTTATATATATATACAAATTATTATAATTATTGTTTACCGAGGAAAGCCTCACCGAGTCTTATTACAGTCTTGTTACGGTAAAGAACAGTCCGCAACAACACGTGAAATGCGTATGCAGGCCGAACAAAGACTGAGGCGTGTGGGTAGCATCTAGAAGCATCCAGCAGTATCCCGATGTTTTGTGTGATGCTACGCCGAGGCAGCCGTACGTCCGCTAATTCCTACTCACGCGACGTAGTTGGTTCACTCGATCGCGTTATATGCAATTCGCATCCACGTTATAAAAAAATGTGTTTCCTATTACATTAATCGGGTTAAATCCAATTGGCGTTATGAACACAACACGCGGCGTCGTTATAGGAGAACAGCCTGTAGCTCGTTCTAAGGAGAGTCCTGCCAGTAGGGGAAGATGTTGCTGCTACGTCTACTCCTGATTGAGTAATTTGCAGGCACATTTTCAGCATTGGTTTGTTTGGCCAATACCACTGGCGCTGTGCAGTTGTTTTAGCTATGGGAGGAAACTGGAGAACCCGGATGGAACCCATGCACAACATGGGGACAACATGTAAACTCCGCAGAGAGAGGCGTCAGAGTTGGGAATTTAACCCAGGCCCTCTGAGCTGTAAGGCACAAGTGTTGCCCCAGTGCTACCCTGCTGCCCAACGTGTTACAAGGGTACTACACACTTTGGCCTTAAGATACCAGGACCAGTCCATGTACAAATGTATCATACAATAATACAAGTGTGTAATGCGTGATAAATATCAAACAGTTTTAAATTGTGAAAAAGACTGAATACAGTTTACACTTACGCGACATATTTGAATACCACATTCAAATATACAAAGACGAATTACAAGATAAGGTAAACACGAATACACAATTGTACGCGATGCAAACCAGCACACACTGGCGTGAGCAGCGAACCCGTTATGGCTTCCAAAGGGCTGCTACCATTTACACAAGAGACCAAAACCGGGCATATTTCGCAGTCAGCCTATATCTATCTACAGTGGGGGGATAAACTGAAATAAGTTCAACATAATGTCGGTACCATATCTTGGTACAAATCAATTCCTGCCACTTGAACGCAGGTGTCAATTCCCCGACTGCACCAGATTAAACCCGGGTTACCACCTGTCTGGGTCAAACCGGGACAGGTCGCAAACCCCCTGGCTCCACACCACTTGCGCAAAACACTCTGAAGGCAACGATCAGAACTACAAGCACATTAAACACAACGGCTGCCTCTCCGGGTAATAGTGGAGCAGCATTCGGTTCAAACAGCACGTCCAGCGGTGACGTCACAGTGCGACGTGTGCTGATGCAGTTCGCACGGCGTCGTCATAGCCATTCGCTGTGAAACTACCACGCCAATTCCACTGGCTGCTTGACCATGCTAGCGCACAGACGTCGGGGACAGACGCGATATGTAGACATACAATAACCAGCGCCAGCTCGGGAGCTTGGTGGGAGAGCGAGCGTATCGCAAGCGGAAGGTTTGCGGAGTTCAGATCCTGTTTGGGAGTTGACTCAGCCCATGATTCCTCTGGTGTTGACTAAAAATGGAGTACCACGTTGTTGAGAAGTGAACAGCGGCTGTCCTATGTATTTACTCGCCCCCGCCATAGGAATGAGGAATTTTTCCTACTGACTCGGGGCTGTAAATGGGGAATAGGCACCACCTCAATCCTCATTTGAGCAGGAAGTCAATTTGACTTTGTAAAATAACAAGCAGCACTTTCAAATTATGACGTTAATTTGTCGATGCAATGTAGGTTATTTTGAAAAAAAAATGCATTCACCAATTAAATCTGCCAGGAATTTTGACAAAATACGTTGATCCAAAAAGGATGGTAATCTTGGGGGACATATCCACATTTCAAGAAAACCATGACATCTCTCAACTCAACAATAGTCACAGAATCAGCCACAAAGCCATGGTTGGCAGGGAAATACAAACGTCGGATATGAACTGCTTCCACTTTGGTCGCGCGCACGCGAATTCGTTTCTGTACCGGGCGGGGCTAGGAGCTTAGTAATTCTGTCCACTCCGCACGGTCACGTGGCCTTCAATGCCAGGCCCTGATTGACTCCGACCCACTGGTGGGGGAAAAACTCACAGGACTACATAAAAATCAAAGCGTCCGTCGCGCTTATGTGAGTGAGTGACGGTGCACCCGTGCACCACAACACAAAGCCGCACCACGCGGATAATCATTTAATAATGTCACACCGCTGCATATGCTGCTGTGCATATTTTATGCTAAAATGGTGCAAATGAACGTATTGATGCGTGAGGATGAAGTTGCCTGCACAAGAATATCATTCACATCTCGATTTAGAAAATCAACAAAAAGTCCCTGGGATATTACAAAGATGAGACCTGATGCATGATGTACTAACGCCCCATCAACAGCCGTGTCCTGATTAACACCCCAATGAGTTCATGAATTGCCACAATTCGGGGGTCACAATATTCTATTCAAACATTGATTCCTTTTTATCTAATTTTTATAGCTTGTCTGTATAGTTCCTCGTAATTCCCATCAGATTTTTTCCAGTTTTGTCTGCTCCATTAGCCGAAATATATCAGTAATAGTTTGCAAATAATTTCGACAAATCATAAATGATACATTGTCACATATGCACCCATCCGGGATTTGCAATATTCCAAACCATGTTAAGTGATTCATGCTTGCCCTGTGTCAGCCGTGGAACTCCGAGGGTCAGACGAGGTGAATGATTACAGTGGCACAGACGCTGATGCTCATTGTAACATTTTCCAGCGAGGGACTGGCTCAGGCGACGCCACGTGCGTTAGACAGGCCGCGTCTTACACCCTTAGCACCACGGGGATTCCCCAGGGACGAGCAGAACGTTAATCAAGGCCTGGACAGAAGCCCTGTACAAGTACTACTGTGCGCGTTACCTGTGCATTCTCCAGTCAAAGTCTAAGTGATTTTCTTACTTAAATGAGCATTTGGTGTGGCTTTTCTCGTGTTTACAGCCATGAGCCAGTGGTATAAATTCCACGATCCTGTGGTCGGGGCAAGTCTATGCATAGGACAACCACTGTTGAGCCATCTTGCCAGATACGTGGAATATCTGGTCGTATGGAATAAGAAGAATCATGAATCTATATTGCCCCTTATCTGCAAACATCTAATTTATGGCTGAGATGACAGACATTACTTACAGTTCTGCTCCATGCAATGTCTGTCAAGAACACCTGCCTGTCCATAGCCCTAAACTGTACCATTGGGTAAAACTTTAAACGATATTGTTTATAAAGCTCACTGAAGCAAATCCAACATAGATGTTGAATATATTTTAAACAATGATGAAGATAATCATGTCATTTGTTCTACGCAGAATAAAAAAAATCACATTCAATTATAAGATATAAACCCGAGGGGTGGCACAAATGTTTTAAAAAGTCGCAATGTTAAACATTGTATCCAGTCTCTGGAAAATGAATGCGGGCCAAACAGCTAAGCTAATATTGTTTCTTTAAAGCCCTCTTGACTCCTGTGTTCAGTGATCCCAGGGCCCACTTCAACACACAAAGCTTTGGGTTGTTGTGTCAATGCCACAGTCATGAGGGAGTTCATTTTAAATATTCTAGATCATTCTACAAACATTGCGGCAAACAATTTAATTACAAGTCAGGGGTTGGTAATATTGATAAAATATAATTTTACATAATTTATTTGTAGATTTGTCAGCACAAGAGTACAAAAAGGCTGCAATGCATTACAGATTTAATTAGCTTAAATGATACTGGCAGTTTGTCTTGTAAATCTTACATCGCAGGAATTAGGCAAATGAAAAACAGATCACTGCATTACTTTTCTGGGTAATTATACTTGACGTCTAGCAAATCCCATCGCTTCGGGAAAGAGAACGGACTGACATATTTGCCATCTTTCTTGGATGTCTGAGTGTGAGTGCTACTGGCAGCCCACACCACTCCCCTCATATCAGGGTAAACGCTCTCCGGGGCACAATATCACTGCTGGTTAACGGAGTTGCGAGTGAATGCAAAGGAATGAAATATGAAAGGGTCAGGAAAAGAAACATTTCTTTCCAGTGCCACTGAAAACAAATGAGATTTTTGTTCTGAAGCCATTCAGAGATTCCTTCTAGTCTGCGAATGTTATTGAAGCCAGTCCCGTGAGAAAGTTTTTTATCGCCATAATTACAGATTCTAAGCTAAGGGCAAAGGAATTATTTGTAGAAGTAATAGCAGTTCCATTTAAGGCATTATGCTGCCAACAATGCCAGCCAAAATTCCCACACTACATTTGTCAGCAATTGTTTATCACTTCCAAACATTGCCTTACTAAACACACAACATATTTAGCCCTAGCCTTGTACTAAAACACTGCCATTGACCACGTGAACCTGAAATTTTATTTTGCCTGCTCTAGAGATTGTTTAAAGGCGCATAGACGGCACTACATTGCATCAATATAGTGGACTAAAGAACATCACGAAACATGGTCACAAATCCTAGATTGTATTTACGTATCAATATGTTATATACACATATATACAGTATGTATACTTATGCATTTATTTTCATAACAATCTGAACTAAATTAACAGATTAAGGTGCTCAGTGATTTAGATTTTGTGAAAATAGACCGGAGACAACCTCTTACTATTAAAACGCCATGCCCCATAAATATTACTCCACAGAAAAATATTTTTACATGGAGCATTTAAAAAAACAAAAATTCCCTCCTGTTTTCACCAAAAAGTGTTCTAACAATTCTCAGAACGAAGACTAAGAACCTAAAATTCAGAGTTAAACTCGAGGTCCCTTCACTGAAGAGAATTCACCCTTTTTCCATACAATTGCTACGGAAAAAAAAATTAGGAATACGTAATTTGCAATCCGCGTGATACTGAGATGTACGTCAACTTGCAGGAGGTTACCCTCCGCAGCGTGCCCACGAGAAAGTGTGGCGTTGGTAAACCACGACGCTTTCAACAGCTCAGTATTGGTGCCGTCTCAAAAGGAAACACAAACGGCTCGGGCGTAACACAAACTTCCACCCTCGTGTAAATGCGGTTGTTCGCCTCGTGGAGACGGCCATTTTGATCAACGCGAGATTCCACAGGCGGGACTTCAGAGCGGTGGCGAGGGAACATCGCGCGGTGTCTTTTAAACATCGCTGTGAAGCTTTCAGATCGATGGAGTTAAAAGTGGGGAGTGCAAAGTCGGTTGCCCTGTGAAGCCAAGCGCTGATGCCCTGTGACCTTTACACCTGTCCAGTTATTGACATGGCTCCACACCAAGGGCTTTCTAGGATGGGTACGTTTTTTTTGTTATCATCAATAATATCTCACAAATGAAGAAAGAAAAACGCTGTACATGACAAAAAATATATGTACAGTGTGTATAGTGGTGTAATTTCTACTCATACATAAGTGCCAGTTGCTTAAATGTTCACAGAAAGGACTCTCATTGCTGTAGGTTGCTATTGATAACATATATCTCAATGCTTCGCAAACTAGATGAGAAACATGAGTTTGAATTACATAAGCACGATACATAAAAGTGAAACGGACACATAGCGTGATACACACGTATGCATGTTCCTGTATTACTATATCAGCTTATTACAAAATGTTGGCTGACGCTTTTTGACGCTTTGTGTGACGCTTTTTGACGCTTTGTGTTCAATTATTTTTTATTTGTCCAGGAAAAATCATTTGAGAATGTTTTGTGGATTAAGACTTAAAGAAATCATCATCCAATGTGATCAGCACATCACTAAATAGGCCATCCAAACTATAAAGTCACGTACAGTTGGAGTTGAGCATTGCAAACACGTTATTACACGTTGATATCCATTCCCCAGAATCAGAATATTTATTTATACTGGAGGAATCTGATGCGCTCTAAACCTTTTTTCACAGATGTCCAGTCGGGGCAAGTAAGAGCGTTACAACACACAATACAACACACGATGGTAGTGTCTTGATTTGAAGCTTTCGTGACTGCAGGAATCCATACTCTTTGGTTCTTTCGGTAAAGTCACGTAGGTAGACAAAATAATAGATCACGACGTTTCGATCGCAACAATAAGCGACCGTCTTCATGACGTTTCGATCGCAACGCAAGCAACCATCGCTTGTGTTGTGATCGAAACGTCATGATCTATTTTTTTGTCTACCTACGTGACTTTACCGAAAGAACCAAAGAGTATGATGGTAGTGTAAAGTATAAGAAAGGTAAACAATTCACCCAAAAACATACAGATAAAGCTAGACCACCCCCATCCTACCAGGCAAAGCCCACCGAGGTATTAACTTGTTTTTCAGAAGCGACCTGGCCACAATTGCTCACGTGGCCGGTTGGCCTTTGAACGCTCCTGTATCCTGTCCCCAAAGATCTTCGTACAGGATGTACTCTCCTCTACATGGGGGCTCCTTGGCCTGCAATCCTTCCAGTCAGTTTTAATCCCTTTCTGAAAAGAAGAATCGTCGACGCGAGGTTCGTTCCAACAACTGTCCCAGATTACTTTACGATGTACACAATGATACCATTTGGTCAATGAGCCTTCCCCTTTGTATACTTTGAGGAGGCCTTCATTAAGCAACGGAGAGATCACGAATGATGATGAATGTGTGATAATATAATGTATCGTTACTATGGATTTCATGATAGTCTTTGTTGGCATGAGATGAATATTGCACTGTTGGTCCTATACATCTCTCGTTGATGAGAGCCCCGACTTGCACTCATTGTTGTGACTACACATTCAAGCACTTTGTAACATTTCTGATGCTGACATGTGAACAGCATTTCAAAAGATCATTTTAATAAGTGCAATTAAGAATAGGGAGTCTGACAGCGTCACTTCATTGTCAATTGATCTTCAATGGTAATGAGGATAACTTTTATTTCCAAATCATTGGGATATCCAAAAAAAACGAGCTACCCTACTTGAAAGCAGACAATTTGAATTCTGCCATACGCTGTGTACACCCACTGTTTGTTTCAATGAGCACGCAGCGAGCGTGCTAGACAATTAATGATTTTTAGGTGCATCGTCGGAAATAATGAGTTTAAAAAATATATAATTTTGTGCGGTTAAGGAGATGAAAGAGATGTAGTACTGGAAGACTACTTATGGGAACTAATGTAAAGTGGCAGGAACTGACAACCAAATGAAAGCGACTAATGAGGGCTAGTTATGTGCTTCAGTGTTCTCAACAGCTTACCTAGATAAATGGAAGAGACAATCAGCATTGGGAGTGTGCTGGTATTCAATCACATTGTTTTAGGCTGATATATAATGGGCTGTACGTAACACGAGTCAACAAATACAAATTTAACCTGTATTGCAACGTGTTTTCTGGTATGTTTATATGAGCATATTGTATTCCCTGAATATACACAATTTTAGTTCAGCAATCCAAAGTTATGGGCGTTTCAAAGCATGTACGTGGTTGTAAATGCATGATACAAAACTAAACAGCGTGTAAAAAAAACTATACAAAGCATAACACAAAATTATACAATGCAAAACACTAAATAATCACGAGCGTCGTTGTGGAGATTGTTATATTTATTCACAACAACGCTGAACTCGGAACCGTATCTCACAGAGAGGGTCCTTGCCTCTAAACATTTGGCAATTATCCAGCATTGGTTCAAGCAAGCCTGACACTGGTGATGAGATACTGAATGTTGACACTGCTCCAGATTTTGCTGAAATGACTCTCAGAAGGCCATGTGGGTGATGGTATCTGTAATAAAAAACACATGTTTTTGTTAAATGGAGGGAAGGATGTGTGAAGGCGGTGTATTGTCTGCTAATTTATTATCTTAATTTGTCAGGAAGCTATCTTTAAAAGGACACATTTTGCGACGATAATTGTCACTGTACAGGAGCACTTAAGAGATGAACCCAGTTGTGCCGGGCATCCGAGCTCACAGTCGTAATCCCCTGCTCTGGAGCCAGGATCAACGGATGTCACGGATGGCACTGCGTGCTAAGATACACTGGCTGGGCTGCGAGATGCCAGGGGATGGCAAATGGGTTAATCACCGTTTTTTTGGGGACCTGTGTTTAGTCTATTTTCTGGGTGAGTGTTCTCAAGCTACATCAATGTCCTCTGCACTTGTGCCATTCTGTAATAAAAAACAACATCAATTGGCTAAATATCCAAATGCATTATCCTCCCGGAGAAGTCTTGACACCTTGTTAATCCTTCAAGGAAAAAAACATTACATTTTTGTGTTTACATATTTTATATTCAGCGGGAGACAATGGACACGTTTCACAAATCCGTCCGAGCTCTGTCTGCCACCCAGCAACGTCGCAGTGCCTGTTCATACAGGTCGCATGTGGTGGGGTAAAGTGTGGGTACTCCCACAGTCAACATTGAAGAGTAGGTCCAAACCGCTACCTTTACTCTGCAGGCAGGGGAACTCCTTGTATTCAGGATAAACTCGGAGGAACCCTGCTCCAGACTTATAAAGGAGTTAATCGCAGGCACTGCGTGGCCATCTGAGGAGCGTGGCTGATGAACCACGCCACTCCAGATCGATCCGCACCGTACCATACAAGTTGGAGCACAATCATCGAAAAGCAAAACAAACGCTCGACTACAAAAACATAATGTGGTATCACTACATAAACTAACTACAGTAGTCATGACCTTGACTCCATTGTGAGCATTCAGGAGAGAGCCAGCAGCGGTCCCTAAGAACCCCGGTCCCCGTGATGTCTCTCTCAGAAAGGCTCCGTTCACGGCACGTGAACCCACAATCAAGACGTGTAAAAACCCAAAAACGAATTCTTCTGTGTCTCTCCCAGGAGAGCAAGCAGCTCGTAATCAGAAGGTTGCAAGGTCCTGGTTGGGTGTTGACTCGGCCCATCGTCCCTCCCATATTGATTCACAATGAGGACCACTTTGACGGGGAAGTCAACAGTGATTGTCCTATCTCTACACTACCACTGCTATAGGAAGGTGAGTTTCTACCACTGGATCAGGGCTGTAAACGGGAGATGAGCAATACATCAATGCTGTATTCGAGTAGCAAATTACTTGGATAAATACGAGGCAGATGGACAGAAAGTCTACTCTGCTCAGGTGGCATGGCTCTAGTACAGGAAGGAGCCTCCGTCTGTATGAAGCTCCACAACAATTAATGTTCACGTGTAGGTGGTGGTAGGTCAGACCCGGACAGTCCTAGAAACGGTACCTGTGTCTTGGGTGGCAGGAATTGATTTTTGCCGAGATCTGGTACCGGTTGTGCATCGAACCTTATAGCAGTTTACTGCACAGTTTTGATAATAGACCTCGGCCGACTGAGAAACATGTCTAGGTTTGGTCGACAGTGGGAAAAGGTGGCAGCCCTAGTCCCTGGCCTCTGCCGATAACAAAGATTTGCAAATAAGAGGGTGACAGATAAAGGCGCTTCACTGCAATCAGGAACACACTGGTGAGCTTATGTGATGTGCACCATGGGCATGCGTTTCCCTGAGTCTTCAGACTCGAGCAAAAGTCAACTTGGAGGAATATTTTGCCTTTGACTACATTTGCTACAATAACAATTTACTGACCAAAATCCAACAAGAATCGGATAAACTGCCCGTTCTAAAATTGCATGCCCATGTGGGTAAAATCATCCACCAGAGGGAGCCCATGCACACAGTCGAGTCTCAGAAGGTACATGTTCATATTTTTTTACAAAACAGTGTGAACTTAAAACCATGCCAGGGCCTCAAAGTTTACAGTTCAGTCCTTGATTTAGAGGACACATTACTTTTTTGCAAGTTTTAATGAAAGCTTCATTTAACATCCTACACATCTTGACACAGTAAAAGATGAATGCCATATAACAGTACAAAAACCACAATTTAGCACGAATGGGTGACGCTTGCACAGAAACATCAAGACGCACAATTGGATTATAGGATTACTGCTCGTGCATTGTTGTAGCAATGTTATGGACCTCACTTGCATATTATTGAGCCGTGTTTACTAGTTACGATCCTTGTTGCGACAATAATTATTATGATCGGTATGCACTGGAGCAGTGGTTCCCAACCCGTGGTAGGTGTACCCCTGATTCCTCTGATTTATTTTCACGTACTAAGTGCCAGTGATTGGCTATGGATATAATATCAGTTTGGTTCAGAATTTCATCGAAAGTTTGGACTGCTCGTCATTCTAACATTAAAACGCGATACACATTTTTCTTATGATAAAATCATAACACGAAATTGATTTTGTCTACCTCAGTCACTTCTGTCAGTACCTCCGCAGTTGGCCGAGCCCTAGTTACACCACAGGAGACATGGATATGTGCGTCCCAGCTAGAGAGGTATTTTAATGTAAATTCTTCAACAGCAAATCGAAGGCATGTTTAATCTTGTAATCTCAGTAACGCATATTAATTCCATGTATTACTATGATTGCTGTTAGAGCATGCCTAAGCCATCACACTACACGGGCACTATTTCATCTTACTATGTGCATTGAGAAACAAAGGTGTGTTTCTCAGTAAACTGGAGTTTATACAGGACGACTTAAAAAAAAAGAAAATATATATCAACATATATTTTTCTCTTAAATCATACATGAGATCATATGGGTTATTTGACAATAATTTAACTGTGATCCGGATAAGATCAGTACGTCGATCTGGATCACATTCAGCCCTTGGACAATGAGATTTACAAAAAAAATGTGGCTCAGAATCAGATTCGGGTCTGATCAGACGTCACACGGCCAGATGCGACCAGACCTTGCCCATGCGGCTCAAGTTCTGACCTTGCACCACCCTTCACAGTGGCTCCTGCAGAGATGCATTTTGCTACCAGGTGATTTAAGGCGCCATGGTGATGAGATATTTATTCCCTCGCCTGGTATGCAGGAAGTCGTGGGTTCGATCTAGACCCTGATGCCTGTATATTTGGAGTCTGCGTGTCTCTCTCCATGTGATCACATGCATTTTTCTCCGGGTCCTTCGCTTTTTCCCCCTCCTAAACACGTGATGTTGATTTCAGAGTATTTGCTTGCTATAAATGTCCACATAAGCCACTTTGTTGAGCTATCATTGTGATAGCCTGGTCGCTTCTGAAAAAGAGAAATACAGTAGCTCAGTGGGCCTTACATGGTAAAATAAAAATAGTGAAGTCAGGTTTTTTTTAAACCCAGGGTAACGCAAATTGTCATGTGGCGAGCATTCGTGAAGTTGATTCAATGAGAAGCAGTCGTGCTCCAATGTTTCTTTCATGATCATTAACATTTAAGTAATATTGATGTAACTTCAGTTTGTTAATAATAAAAGTAAGGTTTTTCTAACTTTTTGGATATTTTATCCTTATGGCAGTATCCCGGGGTACCAAATAATACAAAATGGCCGAGGCATTTAATATTTTATTTCTGGGACACTATTTTTTCCAGGGGTGTACTTAACTCCACGACTGGGGTACCAATCAATCCGAAATCAGTGCTACTCCGCGATGTCAAAACGTAGCGAGGACGATTGCGCTGAAACCCTGAACGCTAGTATGCACCAGAGTGCATCGTGTACAGCTCGTCGATATGAGTCGATTGCCGCATCGCCGACCATCAACAGACTAAAAATGACTGTATCACGGACATTATGTGAGAGCCGGGGGACTATGGTACCCCGGGGTACCGCCATAAGGTTCATTTTCTAATAATAATATTACTTTAGAACTTTTTTGTACATGCTCCGTTCTTGTAGCGCAAGGCTATCAGGAAGGCGCTGCTGTGTTTCACAGACACAGTCCGTGGTAGTTTCACAGTGCCGATCGATGTTGCTGTCATCTTAATTAAGAAACTTTCAGAAAATTTTCGGAAAATTTGACAAATTGGCATCGTTACGAATGATGTGACAGGAATCTTTTCACAGCACATGTCACAGTTAATACGCCTGCAGCATTAACCAGGGCAGCCTCCTAGGTTCGAACCGCGAATTATGTTTCATGATTAAAAAGCTCATTCAGCAGAGTCTACAGAAGATCTATGGGCTACATTTAACTCTTGCACGTATTCAACGTGAGTAGGGCACTCAGGCCAAAGTGAGTCTCCATCTCCGATGCTTGCAGCGAATATGGCGTCATCTGAATTGCTACTGTCGCCGTCTCTCATGTGGGGTGCTTGGGAGCTCCAGGTTTTTCGTCTTTTTTATGAATTCAAAATATCCTCACTGGTTCTGTCTTTATTGTGCTTGATAAGAACCGTGCCTCCATGTTGATATTCACAGTGTCAAGGATGTCATGTTGGGATTACAAAGACGAAAAATACTATACAATTAAAATTACATGTTCATGACTATTTAATGAACGTAAGACACAGTTACAATGACATGCTGCATAATAAAGGCTTGGGTGTACAATAGCGTTATTTGTTACTAATTTAACTGGTGAAGCCACACCGATTCCCAAGATTATTTTGCAGAAAGGGCTGGCTACATTGAAATGTGTGGCCACCACCAATGGCATTGTGTGTGCTTTTAGCCAGAGGAAAAGACGGGGAACCCGGAGGAAACCCACGGAGAACAAAATATAGAAACCCCACGCAGAAAGGTGTCAAAGTTAGGAATCGAACCGAGGTCCTTCTTGCTACGAGGCGCAAATCGTATCATCGCATCACCGTGAGCACGCCCGTTGAACGTAACATGGGAAATAAAGGCCAGGAGTGGCGGACGCAGCCATGACAACAGTGTTTGCACCGTAGATATTAACACAACAGTATTACTTTGCAATTTGGGAAACACTGTACAAAAAAAGCATATCCTTATTAATAGCACACCTTACAGATGCGTTGACATCTGAGAGCGAGCGACTATATCTATTGCTGATGTGACGTTTGCGTTGCGTGATTTATATCGAACATCGTGGCCTGATCTTGTGAGGATCTCTCTTGGCACCTCTGCGGTAAACGTGGTATAACACGAACATTTCCGACCACCTTGTGAATAGTGGAAATCTTGGTGCTGAATTACCTTCAATTCACTTCATCTGCACGCACGACTGTTATCCTCTGAGGAATGCACGATACATGCAGAGATGTTTGCATGTGTTTTTTCCAGCAGTCAACTGTGGGAACTTGAAAAATAGAGATTTAATAAAGCAGATGGTATATAAAAAAATGCAGTTGCCGAGGTAGAGCAAGAATACTTCAGTGTTTACTGCAAGAAAAAGGCGGCAACTCAATATCTGCATTAAACACTCAATAATTACCATGCACATGATCTTATTGTTTTCCCAGGAAGCAGATAAAGCATTACGGCCGCAATGGATACCTAATGAATACCATTGGTTGGTCAGTAGTGGCTATGCACGTGGCCTGTAATCCATCACTGTGGAAGCAAGGGTTGGTGGATCACACAAATGTTGCAATACTCCCTTCCCGTGGGTGTTGAGGTACCAGATCCTGGCTTGCTATGAGAACACGGTTCAGCAAAGCGTGGACGAATGTCATCGGTCACTTCTCAATGGGATAGAGTGTTGAAAATAAGAATAAGTTTTACCCTTTCTGGCAATAAAACATTGTCTGTGTACTCTTCGCCTTTCGGCGTTGTTCTCTGCTCTGATACCGGTGATACAACGCCATGAAGAAGGCTGCTGTCTCTGGTGTAAGCCAATCATTTTAAAAGACAATGCGTCACAAGTACGTGTGGTTAATGCGGACTTGATGCCTTGCAAGACGTTCTGTTTGATGTTGTAACATCTTAACACCTCATGTTTGATTGCCAGAAAGACCACCACATATTCTTATTTTAAAAAAAATGATACTGGCAAAAAAGGTCCCATGGATACAGTGTTGCCTGCTCACATCACCTGGTTTCTCCGGCCGCTCCGATTTTCCCCGGTGTCTATAAATACTCATTAATTCGCTGAAAACTTCTTCAGATATAGAGAAATGCAGAGCTTGGGCAGTTATTGGTTGTGCTGGCTCGCCGCCTGGCTGCTTTCCAACTTGGCTGTGGTTTCTCAGTGACTGTAAGATGCAATTTTCGTGAATGAGGCAATAGAAAACTAACCATTATTCACGTAATCATTGAGACCAGTGGTTCTTAACTTGGGGTGCACACAACTCCTGAGGGTGCGAGCTGCACTGGGGTGCGAGACATGGTCAGATTATTTTTAGAAGGTAAATCATCGAAACTGCAAATTCAGCACGGGCACGTAAGTACAACTACTTTGTTTCATTAAACCTCCTATGTATTTATTAACATTATACATGATTTACTATTGCGAACCAAAGGGGTGCAAGGCTGCAGTAAAGGTTAAGAACCACTGATTTAGATACATTGTGGGTTTAACCTGGATTTGGTTAAAATGAATGTAATGAGAATGTTCATTCATAATCTAGAAAGCAAATGAATAATACTAACAATAATAATTATAAAAACTTTGGAGTAAAAATAAAATGTTTTCAAAGCAGTCAAGCAATTTTTTTTCTAAACAATGTTTTCTGTTGAGACACAAGGGGCCTGATTCATGCAGCTATTTTGGCCATCGTTTCCACACCTTTTGGCAAACTTCACCACCTCATTCGTACATCGGAAAATTCAGAATTCTTGAATTTGTGAGCAGCAGATTGTGCACAAGAAGTACCCATAGCGTCACTTCTCGTGGCACAATTATGGCCCAAGAGTGAGGTGGGGCCAGGGTAAAGCCAACAAAACGTTTCACAAAATTGTGGAAACTTTGTCATGGCGAGGGGGATCGCCGACGGTCGTGCGTCGAGGGCGGCGTGGCTCGTGCAGTCAGAAGCACGGCCGATTCTGCGCGTGGATCCTTGTACACGATCGATGTCTCCATTCCGCAAATTATTTTCCTGCATTTGTACGCAAACTTTCTAGCAGCAGCATGTGTTTGATGCACGAAGCTTTTCAGAAAAGCAGCAGAATCGAGGCTCACTCACAATGTGAAAATGATATAGCTGATCGAGATCAAAGAATGCGATAAAAAGATGTCGATGCTGATGATGATGTCAATAATGGAGTTGACGAAAGTGAAGATGACGATGATGAATTTGAGTATGATAATTAAACGCTGCTGCTGGTGATGATGTTACCATTGCTGACACTGCTTCATCATCATTGTTCTTAAGAACATTCCGCACATCGCAATAGCGCAGAGCAACTGTCTCAAAGATAAAGACCCGCCGTATGACCTGTACAGACTGTAAGGGGCAAGTGCTGGTAGCGACCACCTATGAAGGCCGGCACGGTACACGAGGGGGTGGGTGGCCAACACCACGCCCAGTTGCCTTTGTCATCCCAGTGGTTATGTTTACCTACTGCAGCAGGTACTAATTTGAGGCAGAGTCAACCTAGGGGAGGCCCAGAACTGGATCAGATAACCATCACTGGTGTTGGTCGTGAGAACACACATACACACATGGGAGTTTGTGTGATGAGAGAGTGCCCCTGGTCGGCTCGGTGTGACGGCAGGGCGAGCATGCTGGTGTCACCGCACATGACTCGGATGACCCTCGGCACTACGCTGAATACCCATTGGCTGTAAGGGGTTTGTGGCACGAGTCACGAGATCTTAACGGGCCGTGAAGACTTCTAGACTACTGGCAGTTGATTTACAAAGGTAACCCTGAAGAGTCACAAACACAATTTAGGGCCTTATTCATCGAGTTAAAATCGACTACAATTCAACTGGGTTGGAATTATATTTGTCACGGAAAATAACCACCCCAGTGGTAAAGGTTACCTTAATGGCACTTATTCTAACAGAGCAAGCGTCACCGTGTACGCTTTGGGAGACGAGCCGGGGGGGGGGGATCGTGCCCGCAGTGGTGCAGAGCAGTGGGGAGGAGCAAGCGTCTAGATCCGCCTCTGCGTGCCTTGGACCTGGCTATGGGCAGAGCACCTCATAAATGAACGTGGAGACCAGAGTAGAAACGTCCACGGGAGGGGCGTCTGCATGGGCTTAGGCTCATGGTTGTGGTGAGGGGAGGGGGGGGAGCACACGGCCCCTACAGGTGTGATGCTTCGGATACACTCACAGAGGCTGTGTCAGTGTCGACTCATCAACAACAACTTTCAAACTCATTTGTATCATCAGATGACAATTGCACCCTATCGATGCCACATGTTAATGTAATGAGAGCCTATGTCCGGCTCACGTGGTGATTGGCTCTGCCGGTCCTGCTCTACAGCCAATGGGGGGAGAGCCTGGGAGCATGGCCCTGGCGTGATCGAGGGATGTCAGCTAGGATGATTGGTTCTGCTGCTCTTGGTCTCAGCCAATGAGAAGACAAGTCAGGGGCGTGGTCCCGGGAGTTGATGGAGGAATCTGGAACATTCAGCGCAGGCTATTAAGGATTGGCTGGAGCGTACCACGTGACCCAGGCATTAAATAAGGGAAGAGCCGAGGGACACGTGGTCAGACAAGGAATGAAGAGAGAGAAAGCGGGGCTCCGAGTGCCACGTGGCGGTGCGTCTCTTGCGATCTGTCTGCCCACTTCCCGTTGCCTGACAGCAACGGGGAGTGCTTGTGAACTGAGAAAAGCAAATAAAAGGACCGATTCCACAAGCCGTCTCTAGAGTATTATTACATTAAAACTAAACTATTTTTCTTATTTTACCAAGTAAGGCCCACTAAGTTATATAGATATTTTTCAGAAGCGACCTGACTTTCACAAATGATAGCTCTAGTGGCTCATCATCATGCGGAAACTATAGCAGCCAAATACTCTAAACGCACATTGATTCTAAATGTTGAGGGAAAAACCCGGAGAAAATTGACGCGACCACAGGGATATGTAAACTCTAAATATACAGGCGCCAGGGTCGGAATAGAACCGATGACTGCGTACATACCAGGCGAGGTAGTTAACATCGTGCCACCGTGGCGCTCATTAACATCCAGCATTGAAGATGTTAACATGCAGCATGGAACCGCACTGAGGATTGTGTTACTGCCCGTGTCCCGCAGTCTCACAGTGTGTTCTATGCGAGTCTCTTCCAAGAGACGTGGAAAGCAAATTGGTGATTAATAATATTGCTGGTGTAACCACAGCACCAAGCAGTTATGGATCGTTATTTATTTATTCATGTAATACAACGCTTGTTTACCCAGCAAAGGCCTCACGCCTCTCCTACAGGAGGGTCCTACCAGGTTTTCATGATGGGGTGGGGAGCAGGCGGTGTTGTTGTTGCTGTTGTGTGTGTGATGTTTGGCCGATACTGGTTACATTCTGTGTGGTTTGTTTTTAGCTATGGGAGGAAAGCGGAGAGCCTAGAGGAATCCCATTCAGAGCAGGGGGAGAATCACACAGATTCCTCACAGAGAGGCACCCGAGTGGGGAATCAAAACCAGGAACTTGTTGCTGTGAGGCACGGGGTTGTTACCACTGCGCCACCCTGCTGCCTTTAATGCCCACGTTGTGTTTAATGTCTCTTGAAATAGACTTGTTTATGATACACGGTGTGAGACTGCATGACGCACGTAGTCCCACAATACTAAGTGTGTTCACTTGCTCAAGTATAGCAGCACGTCAACTGAAATACATCGATGCATTTGTCTATATTACAATAAATTTGGATTGTGAAAGGTGCTCTGTGTGATAACATTACCGCAGGCTAGCTGATCTCATCATCTGATATAAGTTCATACCTTCACTTAACATGCACAAAATGTTTATAATTTAAATATGATGCTCAGGCTTGATTAGTTATTCTTTCCATAAGTTTACAAATTTAATAATTAGTGTGAAATGTATGTTTCCTCATTAACTGTGTAAGATATTACTATGCACTGTCAGGTCACACAAGTGTAGCATTGAACAGTTGCAAAGTTTGAAGTCACCTTCAGGTTTTTACACCTTTGTTAGTGCCATTGTGCAGGAAATATAATTTAAACGTTTGATGAACTTGTATCACATTAAAGTGCAATGTGGGAAAGAGGGTGGCACAATGTCCTGGGTTGAATTCCCAATTCGGGTGTCTTTCTGCATTGAGTTAGCATGTTTTCCTCCTGTTCTGCCCGGTGCGAGAGTGTGAGAGTGAGCGGTGGGCAGCGGTAGTGCAGAGGTTAGCGCACTGTGCTATGAACTGGGCGACTTGAGTTCGATTCCCACTCGTGCCCATATAATATGGTAGTGCTGAATATTTGAACTGGTCTTGGGCCTCTCCTAGGTTGACTCAGCCTTATTTGAGTACTGTTTGTAAATATAAGTCTTAATTTATTGACTTTTCTCCCCCCAGGTAAGGCTATTTTTTCAGAACATCAGCACTGGGGGTCTTTATGAGTGTTAGTATTGTCTTTCCCTGTTCTGCATGGGTTTCCTCTGGGTTCACCAATTTCCACCCACAGCAAAGATTCCAATGCTTAAATATCACCTGAAAATGACTCAATTGGGATAACTAAGTGGCAACATCGCCTTCCAACTGCGAAGACTTGACAGGACCCTCCTGAAAAAAAGTGTCTTACAACTCACCGATGCTTTTCTTGAGAAACACGGTCAACAATTGCAATGTTGTGTGATACATAAAATCAAACTATGGACCACACATTGAGCCACTGCAGTCTGTGCTCCTTCTAGGGAGGAGGAACATCAAAACTATACGAACTCTCTCTCCTGAAGCACTCTCGTGGCAAGCGCACTACGGCATTGACAATCAGCTTCTGAACGTATCGCTTCCATCGTGCGCAGTAGAATATAATGGGACAATTAATTAATTCAATGGTGCACACCGCCGGTTCATGTACACGTTACAGCTGGAATACATTCTATATAAGCCGGCGGTGTGCATGTAGCTCCATTTAAGTGCATCTTTTGCTAAGCCGTTCATCCAGTATGATACTAATAATAAAGAAAACAGCTCACATTTGTGACCAAACTGTTGACAACTAGTGAACAGTAGACATCAAAAAGCTATCACTCTCAAATCACTGCCACGGGCAGGTCGTAGGAACGGAGCTGTCGTTGTGCATGCTGGGTTCCCCGCACCAGCCAGCGGATTGTTTCATTGGGAGTCCGATGCTGGCGAATCGGTGAATTTTTTGCCCAACAGTTGCTGCCGTCGCATGCATTGCAATTATTTTTATAATGACATAATTATTCTGCTCGTTTACCCAGGAACGTCTCTGTGAGTGTCATCACTCTTTTCCAGGAGGGTCTTTTCAAGTGTTCGCAGTCGGGGGGTGATGTTGCTGCTGCTGGTGTCCGATCCCAATTGAGTAATTTGCAGCTAATTAGTCAGCATTGGGATGTTCGGCCAATATCAGTTGCATGGTATGTTTTTTTAGCTTTCTCAGTAATGTTTCAAATAAATATGAATACACCAACGTTTCATAAATACAACGACTAATCACGCACTCCCGTACACCTGTCCAGATTGTCTGTGATTTTCAAAAAAGTATGTTTCTTGCTTTTAACAAGAAAAACAGCTAGAAGCACAAAGGGAAATTAATGTTCTCTGTTTTACACATGCATAGGTGTACAGTGTATGGTTTGTCAAATGCTCGTATGTGTTGTCATAATATTATTTTAAATAATTACGAGCTCTAATATAAAAACATATACTTGTTTAACTGCAGTACGTTGCTGAAAATACACATTCACAAGGCCTACCATGTACGTTTCAATTACTCAACTCTCAGCTTCATAATGTACCCACGAACTAAATTACAAACGGTATTGGGAAACACACCAATACAAATGCCTGCTTAAAAATCCGTATTGTTCCTACGGTTTTGCTCACAAAAGACAACACATCTCAGCATGCAGCCACCTGCTTTCAATAACAGCTATTTAATCCAGTGTCCATTATTTGCCTTTGCTGAATGCACGTTCTAATGCTTTGTGCAAATGACACATCTCGAACAAACCCATGATGACCAATTTGGAATCCGGGTAAGAGTTTTAAAACGTGCATTTTTTTATTGTGCAAATCAAATAGCCACATAAGTTTCTTCCTTCAATGTTCTGAATGCTTTAAGGAAACGTCATTGCAGGTGACAATGCTTGCGTGCATGCCCCAACGTAGAGAGGGGGCTTTTATCTCATTTTTATGTGTACATGTGCGGTGGTGGCACAGTGATTTTCACACAACACCACTATCCAGGTGACCGAGGTTCAATTCCTAGCCATGGATAACATTAGAAGCAAGCGATATCTCAGCCTGTCATTTTGGTGACACAAATTACTCTTGCGAATGAGACTGTCCTTGTCTCTCCGGTTCTCTCCTGGTTCAATGATAACTTTGATCATGAAACCTATCCTCGGCCCTGCACTGGATTAACCTAAATTAGTACTTGTTGCAGCATGCATAAATCAGAACTCGGGTGACAAAGGCAGCCGGGTGTGGTTCTGGTCACACCGCCCCTAATGTGCCACGCCACCTTTAGTGGTTGCCACCTGTCTGGACAGTCCAGGAATTGGCATCTGTGTTTGGGCCGCCGGAATTGATTCATAGCGAGATCCGGTACTGGTGTGCTGTTGGATTTCATTGCAGTGGACTGCACAGTATTGATAACAGACCTAGGCTGGCTGGGAAATATGTTGCGGCTTTGCCCCATGGAAAAGCTAGCAACCCTATATACAGTTTATAACGATAAATATGGGGGCCCTGTGCTTTTGTGTGGAGCGAGTAGGCCAGGTGTGATGCTGGCTACACCACCCCCTCACGCGTCATGCCGACCTCAAAAGACGCTCAGCGGCGGCCGCAGTTGGTCCTTGACCCTGGTGGGGCAAGCAAGGAGTGGGGGGGGGGGGTGGTGCGGTGCGTACCCTCTCATTGAGGCAGTGGTTGATCCCCACGGCGAGGGAGAGCTTGCCGTCGGAGGAGCGCGACGACTCGTGAGCGCCGCCGCGGCCCAGGCCCTCGTGCTCGCCCAGGAAGGACGTGGGGTGCAGCGACGACAGCACATCTGCAGCACGCGGTGGTGGCAGCAGCAGCAGTAGCGCATGCTGTTGTTACGTGAGGTCACAAGCGGGTCACGCCCAGTCACCGGCAAAACTTACTTTTCTGCTCGTTTTTGTGGCTTGTTTATTCACGCAGTTGCTGAGTACCAGGCTTCACGGCCCAAAGTGTCAAGCGGCCAGTAACAACCAGCACAATCGTCAGCGTTGTAACAGATAAAGAGTGTAATACGTTTCTTGATTTTTGAGCGAGGTTATTATTTGAAGGGCTTTGATGGAGGAGGGAATTCAAACAGTGGAGCAGAGAGAGAAGTGAGGGGACCTGTAGTGTGGTGAGTGGGTGGTGAGTGTGTGGTGAGTGCGTTATTGTGTTGCTGTGATCTGAAGTGTGGTGAATGAATGGTGAGTGTGTGAGTGCGTTAGTGTGTTGCTGTGATCTGAAGTGTGGTGAGTGGGTGGTGAGTGCGTGAGTGCATAGTATGTTCCTGTTACCTGCAGTGTGGTGAGTGAATGGTGAGTGCGTTAGTGCGTTTCTGTGACCTGCAGTGTGGTGAGTGGGTGGTGAGAGCGTTAGTGTGTTGATGTGACCCGCAATGGATGAGGTGAAACAGCCTGGTATCGTCAACATCGGAGGAGAAATCAATGAGTGAAGTTCACAGGAATTGTAACCGTGGTAATAGTGATAGAAGAGTGTTAAGAAGGTGACTGGCCACTTGTGAGCGAATAACTAACTGCATACTGCATAATAACGTTCCGTATTATGACAAATCTGTGTGTGTACGGTATTTGATGTGCGCTATTATATTGTATATCTATATCCAGTAAAGTGTCTCTACACTTCCTTCAGTGATGCATAATTTATTTCAATTGTTTACCTCACTTGCGCATTTCCAGTGCCTAAGGCAGAATTTAATCGGTTCAGGCGTCAGGCAGAAAACAACACAAAACGCTGACACAGTCAAGCGTTTGGATCGCTGGGTACACACCGACTCGCAACCGCACACAAACAGTGTCGAGATCCCTAGACTACGGCGTCCTGTACCATGAGCCACCTTGTATCCCATACTGAGGCAAGAGAAAACTGAGCACCAGCCTGAGCAATAATGACCAATACTCCACCAGGTATTCATTTAAACTAAACTATTTTTTTTTGACCAGGTAAGGCCCACTGAGCTCAATAGCTCTTTTTTTCATAAGTGACCTTGCCACAAATGATAGCTCAACGAAGTGGCTTATCACGTGCAAATTTATAGCAGCCAAATACTCTCAATGCATGTTTCTAAATGTGGATGAAAAAAACAATTTCCATGAGCGCCCAGCAATAAATCCAGGTGGTGTGGCACTGAAGTGCAATGCTCACCATCGTGCCACTGCTCCCTTCACGTTTTGTGTATACAGCATATGAACCACACTGTGGCTCGGTGGGAGAGCGTGTGGCTCGCAATCGGAATGGTTGCAAGCTCAAAATCCTATTTGGTTTTTTGACTTGGTCCGTCACTGCCCCGGGGTCGATCAAACAAGTATTGCTTCTTGGGAATGTCAACAGTTGTTTGCCTCGGGAAGGCAAGACAAGACTTGCCCCTGCCATATGAATGTGGAATTTGAACCACTTGCTCATGGCTGTGAATGGAAAATGAGCACCGCCTCAATGCTGATCTGAGCAGGAAATCCCTTTGACTCTGAGATGCGCGCACAGGTGTAACGCCGCCTCTGTTGAATGGGAAGCACGCCACCTTCTCGTCAGGAGCAGCACATCCCACAGGCTAAAACAGCGTGAACAAGAGGGCCTATGATGTCGGACGAGAGCGAGCCTTTTTCTCTTCCTCGCACGCGCTTGCTGCGCCCGCTCGCTCGCCCGCCTGAAGTTTACACAATCTCGGCGCTGTTCAGAGTGTGTCCGTGCCGGCTGCCTGCCGAGGTGAGCCTCACCCATTACCGGCACACACACACAAAAAGCCCATACTACAAAGGCGTGCAGTGGGTTTTAGAGGGGCCTTGCTACAGTCAGGACGCGCGTGAATCCCGCACCCTTCAAAGCCTTTGTCACCACGACCAGACGCTCCTCAGAAGCGCAGAAAGCCAAACATTTGTACTACAAAGGACGACGGGGGCTCAGATTTGCTGAAGTGCTCGTTTGAAGCGTCCAAAAACAAAGCAAAGCAAAATGGTAAGGGAAGCAACTTCAAAAGTCCTGTCAGGTTTGCTTAACATTGTATCAAAGTACATCTGTTTGCAATGAAGCTTTCTGCGGGTAGGTTCATTAATTTCTACAGAACAAGCAGCCGCGCAATTCCAAATAATTTCGCTTGATTATCGGTTGTTTGTCAGAGGCATTTGCGAAGAAGAACCGGGATTTTTTTTTAAAGATATCAATCATGAAATAAAAATAGAGGTGTCGATAAAATGAAACAGGTATGCGCTCATTTAAAAGTGTATTCCAAACAGATGTTCCTGAGGTTTTTAATTTTTATTTAGGTAACACGTTTTGTTGTCGTACATCAATGTAACGTGCACAATTTATTAAATGCTTACCATTAATAAAAATCCAGAGCTGAAGTCTATGGGCTCATGAATTTATACAAGCATAGATCTGTGCGCAACGCAAAAACGTGAACTCTGCATGTGCATGCGATGAAAGTCGCTTAATCTGAATTGCAAAAACTACTTCCTTTGCAGGATAAAACATAAATCCTTATTTTGGCTTTAACACCAGATACAGGACTTTAACTAGTTAATAATCCATTTTCCATGATCCATTCTGAGGATCTTCTACAGCACAAAATAATCATACATGACATAGATTAGCACTTTATCCTGCCGTTATTAGTTCATTTAACTAATTACAAGAATCGATATTGCCATTCTAACCTGTATGTAATTGGAAACATTTTTTATGGGGTGGTCTTGAGACTTTTGTTTACCTAGTTGTCCAAAAAGCACAGGCACAAACTTATGAATACAGTGTACATTATACAACACGTAAATACAGACACACTATATATACTGTATACAAACATTAAGTAAAACATTATTGCCCTACCTATGCGTATAAACACACACACACTCGTATAAAGCAGCACAGCAAACCTTTATGTCATGATATAAAAATTCAGGTGCTATGGATACACTCACCCATGCCATAGGAATGTGGAATTTCCACCACTGCCTCATGCATCTGAACGAGAGAGGAGCACCGTCTCAATGCTTATTTGAGCAGCAAACCACTTGAACTCCTTCGTTCACATTGTTTTTATCTGCTCTGATGCAACCTCTGTGAATGTATAAATCAGCACTAATGACACATGAAAACCAGTTCTAAAATAAATCTACTCAATTTACAGTAAATATATAGAAACCGCTTGACGTATGTCTATGGAAAGGTAGTGTGGGACATTTATTTATCCAGGCTTTATTTTTTAAATGTATGCTCCTTTAGTTGATGTTATTCTCTTGTGCATGTATACTCGTGTTTTATTTACAATAGCATTTCAATTATTCTATTCATTTGAACAAATTGGCAAGTAAAACACACACACACACGTAATGCGAAGGGCATCAGCGGCAGATTCGTTAAGGGCCCTGCTGATTGAATATAAAGTGGAGCAGGCCCTCGCACGGTCTTAGATACGAGCAACACGATCTTAAATCCCACCCGACTAGAACGACAGGAAGGCAATGCGACGGTGCAAGACCAGGAGCGGAGATGAATTCTCGCGTGAGCGCCGTGGCTGACACATCCTGCAGCACCGTCTGCAACGTATGTACGTGTGTGTTGAACTTCTTTCGCATCGAACATAGCCAATCGTGCTAATCGGAGGTGCGGGGGGAAGGACAACAAACTAAATACAAAAAGCAGCTATAAATAAATTAGTTTTCAATCTAGATGTAAAAAAGTGCAAAGCTCTCGTGGCTTCCTAATATGAAGTGCATCCCAGACACGGCTGCAGACGCAGCCGTGTCTGGGATGCACAAAAGCCGCTGCGAGGACAGCCGGAGTTCGCTTGATGGTTTATGCTCCTTGACGATATCAGCAATGTATTATGGTTCATTTGTGGCAAGCACTTTGTGTGTAATGAGTGCTACCTTATCATGTACAACCTGCACAAGACCCTTGCTACTCAGGACCCCAAACCACGAGACATTGCGGTAGCCAATCTGCATTTACATCCCCACCGCTGGATACGCATATGACCAAACATGTTCTTGAGTTTTTGTTCTTCAGTGACCAATATTAACTATAAAGTGGCAGAAGATGCAAGCCTACATGTCATTTTCACTGTAAAATAAGAACATTTTATTGGGATGTAATAAATTGGACCATTCAGATTCTATCGCGTAAAATATCGTTAATAATATTACACAAGTGCATAAATAATGACAAACACGGGCAGAGGCTAATTGACTATTCAGTGGGACCCGATTTAAATATCTCACCAAGACCATACACTCATTTGATATCAGCGGGTGATAGGAAATGAGTTCTCGTATTCTTGCAGCATTCGCTATGAGGGTACGATGATGTGGGATTAAATAATAATAAAAATAATTGCACATGTATTAGGGTATCGTTACCATAATGGTGTAAACCAGTGTAATGGGCTTACATGCTTAGGCTTCGTATTCTGGACAGATATTTCAAGAACACAAACAAATGTGTTCCACACAGTGTTAATTAAACGCTATTCGGCCTTGAACACCAATTGCTGCAGCGATGCATCTATTACTTGGACTGAATATCAACACGCACAAATTAACTATCAATAAATATTATCGGAGCATATTTTTGTTTGCATGTTCACCACAAGTACGTGGAGTTAATGTGGACATAATTACTTGCAAAATGTTTTGGTGAACATCTTAACACCGGTTTTATTGCCAGAAAGGGTCAAACCTATTTTTCTTTTTCAATACAAATGCATCGAGTTGGATTGTTTTATTGAAACACTGTTTCCAATCTGTCATTATGCATTCCTGTAGGATTTTGGATGACACAATGTACACGACTGTGGAACTGAATCTGTTGTCATGTATGACCAAAGAGGACTGGCTCAACACTGTAATCATCCTGTCTTATCTCCATGAACTGTAACAACACCTCATGGTCCTTCATTGTACCTCTCTCCTGCGGCATGATAAGTAGCCTGGGTCAGACTTCCCATCTGTTAATGGGAACCTACATGGCTCAGGGGAGAGGCCATGTTGTTCTATGCGTCTGAATGGGTTAACTTCATCTCCTGGTTAAATAAAGGACACTGACTGACTAAAGGACAAGCAAGGCCACCATCAGTCTTGAGTTTGACCCAGTACATTCCGGGGAATCGGGGTCTATGCTTGAGTGGCAGGAATTGATTTGTACCGAGATCTGGTGCCGGTATTGTGTTGAACTTTATCCCAGGATACTGCACAGTGTTGATTGTAGACCGAGGTGGAATGAGAAATATATTCGGGTTTGATCTACAGTGGGAGAGGCGGTGACCCTGTGGACAGGAGTCATGTAAACATCCTTTTAAGTAACTTGTTTTGATGTATTAATCATGTTTCATGTTTAAAGCAACTTTTATAATGAAAGGCAAGCAAATGTGATCCTGTGATGTCACCAGTCAGTTTAAAACATGAACTAATGGACACAGGTTACACACAACCAGTCTGAACACTGCGTGCACAGCCACACATGACGTGTAATTGTACTGTCGTGTTCGATTTACAAATGTAATCAATTAATATCTAAACATATTGATGGCCATATTTTCTATTTTTAAAAAAATGTAGTTTTCTTTATCCCTTTCATACACAAATATTTCAATGTTCTACCATTTAATTGCCACTAGATGTCAGGTAGGTACACATTACAATACATTATGGGGAGGATGCTCGTGTTGGTTTCTTGTTGTATTTGACGAAGCTTAGCAGAGAGACTGCTTCCCATCCAAGTATTTGCAAACTTTTAAACGTTCACCACAAAGTTTGCACTTTCCGGACTTGGCTTTTGTGTACAGGTACAGGAGTCAAACCTCGCAAAGGACGACTCGGGGCGGTAAGCAAGAGAGGCTCCCTGAACGTAAACATGAATAAAATAAAAACGGCGTTACAAGTACTGCGGCTGTGCCCATGACGAGGGCTGTGGGAGGGCGTTGCTGCTGCTGGTGCGGGGTCACCCGTCGGGCGCGGGGTCACTAACTGCGACCCGTCCACCACGTCGACTCCTGGTGGGTACCTCGCACGCTTGGTTGCTTATATGTTATTTAAATAAAGACATCGTTAACATTTTTTTTATCTTCTCAGCTTTCTTACCTCTGCTTCGTAGTGACGGTATGTGACCAGATTCAATGTGCGTTCGTTTAAATTTGATTAAATTGTAATTATTTAGTTAATAATTATTAGTGTACAGCAGTGTTTTTCATTGCAAGGCCCGCAGGCCACAGGCGGCCTCTGGTGGTCTTTAGTGTGGCCCCTGACGTGCAGCCCCCTGACAATACACAAATGTAAAAACACCCCCATCATCATGCTGCTGTCAAACACAATGGTTTCAAATGCGTGGCGGCCCTCACTCTGATGTCTTATCGGCAAAAGTGGTCCCCTTCTGAAAATGAGTGTATAGTTAAAATGTCATCATGATCATCCATGATTGGTATATTGCAGAAGGTCTCTCCACACCATCATTATCCCTCATTAGAATTCAATCCACCCAGCACCTGCACAGGACCCGATGTCATCGCTTCATCATCTGCGTGGTTGAACATCTCGTTTTGCAATGGTGCCCAAAGCATCAATCGACATACACAGCAAACAAATATCATGACACATATAGGTTAGATAACTGTTCAATCAACTGTTGCAACATAGACAGAACAATGCCCCAAGAGAGAGAGTGAAACCTCGGACGGATATCGTTGTGAGCAGCAGCCCACGTTGTGCTATCTTCACACAAACACACGCATGCACAAATACACACCCGGTAAGATGAAGCAATCAGTTCGAGTCGAGTAAGAAACTATTGCACATACATATATGCCAGAAGTGCAAATGCAGCGTGGTGTGATGTTGTAAATGACTGGCAGGAACAAACGTGCCACGGGATGATGAAAAGAACGCAGTTGGAAGTGGGTAAGTGGCAAGAGCAAGGGGATTAGTTGGGTGCTCCTCATCTCCTTGTCTCATACGGAGCTGATAATAATTGGCCAATATCAAAGATGAATGAGAAAATTAAAATAGGGTGGGATGAGGCAATTACACTGAGTTAGTTCGGGCACTGCTGAGAGGAGGCCGAGTCGGTCCGTCTGGGAACTGACTGTAAAACAATAGACTCTCTTGAGAGGGGATTTGTGGTGCGCGTGGCCCGTGGGAGCTGTTGAGTAGAGGCCTGCTCGCAGCTTAAAGAGGAGGTGAAAATGAGCGTCCCGGCGAGACTTAAGCAAATGTACTCGGCACGCAGTGGGTCTCACACAGGACAACGTGCAAAGGCACGCCGCTCGCAGCGGAGAGGACGGGCTAGCGACAGGGAGTAAACGCCACCGGGAGCTCACAGAGAGAGGGGGGAGCCACGGAGACTTTTTGGTGGCAAATTGGGAAGGCGGCACAGGGGGCAGAGGAGCCGGGTGCAGGAGGCAGCAGAACACAGCAATGTCCCATGTGCCATTGCTTCCTTCAGACACACAGAGAGTGTGTGTCTCTCTGCTTGTGTGTCTGTCTGTGTGTCTCCGTATCTGTGTTTTGTCTCTCTCTCAAATTTAGCAATCTTTGGAAGAACGTAATCAACCAGGTAGGGTGTTGACTGTTGTGTTACCCGACTCTCTGTGTTGTATTGCATTATATTTCTAAGTTTACTAGGTTTATTTTCTACCTGATGACGATTGCTTGTGTTGCAATCGAAACGTCGTATTCTATTATTTCATTTATTTTCTTTCTACGTGACTTTACCGAAAGAACCACAGAGTAATTTCTCAATAGTGTTTACTCAAGGTAAATATTAAGTGAGATGTGTTAATATTTCATGGGGGTGGAGCAGTGGTGCAGCGGTTACCACACTGCGCTCTTACCCTGAGCTCAATTCCTGTCATGCCACTTGTGTTTTTCTTACACTCATGAACTGCGGCATTCGCTATATACACAAACACTTTTCCTATAACTCAAAATCTGATAACCTTTAAAATATTACCCACGTAAAATTATCTTGATTTCGTCTCAAATGCTCTCAGAATGCTATTGCTGGGCATCTTTACAACAACTCCCCTCCCTGCAGCGATGGCGAGAGCTCGGTCTAAACGCCGCCTTGACAAGGGCCAGCACTGTGGCTTTCTCATCGCCAATGCTCGCTCGCCGTACCAGTCTAGCAATGGGGAGCTTCAGGCCTGGCTCCTTCGCCGATTGCTCTTGGTGCTCACAACCACACTCTGCACCCCGTCACCAGGAACAAGTGCAGTTTTCACCGCGCCACCGCTCAGCATACCCGTGGACAAACAATAATATGGTGCAAACTCTTTGCTGAGCACAGGCTCAATGGCCCAAAATCTCAAAGGAGCCAGCAAAATAAAAAAAGTTGTCAATAGATAAGAGAGTGAACATGTTTATTGAATTGAGCAAGGGTATTGTTAGAGCTTCGGAATGGGGTGATGAAGCAATGCAAGGGGAAGAAACAGAAAGAGAAGCATTTTGACCTCCGTGTGGTGGGTGAGTGTTGAGTGAAGGGTGAGTGAGTGCGTCTGGTGTTGTGATCTGCAGTGTGGTGGCTGATCACCGTGTGGATGAGATGAAACAGTCAGTGTCTGGTAGACCGAGTCCTCAACATGAGGGAAGGAATCAACGATAATGAAAGCTCACGGGAACGGTAACCGTGGTGATAATGACAGAAGAGTGACGAGGCGGCGACTGATCGCTGGCGAGTAAGCGAGTGACTGGAACAAATCGGTGAGCGCCGGATCACAAATCAACAAATTCAACTGACTGGAAACCGTGGTGCTGTGAACTGAGCGATGCACATGCAGACGCTGCAAGCAGCACACACGTACCAAGGGGAAGCGTGCGGCTGGGCGGAGAGCTGAGGGTGGTGGGCAGGGGCGGTGGCTTGCGTAGGAGGCTGGCGCTGCTGCACTTGAACATGTGCAGTGGTGGGGAGGATGCTGCATTGTCGGGGGACCTGGAACCCTCACCAGATTTGGGTTTGGCCGAGAGGTTTAAGGGCTGAGATGAGTCTTCCTGTAAAACAACAACACACGGACGACGGCATGGCTCATACCACGAAATACAGAATTTCATTTGCAGCAGCATCAACAGTGGAACGTGCTAATTCTAACAGCACAAGGGATATAATACCTACGAACGCACACTGGAACTTATTTGATTGCAGCTGTAATGTCAGTCATCATCGATGATGATTTGTATATCATCATCAATGCGTCCGACTTGAGGCATGACGAGGATTTCAGTGCTTGTGTAGAGGACTTGTGGAAGTGTGAAATTACTGTCATTATGATTACACTTGTGTACCCAGGAAAGCCGTATTGAGTCTCAAAGACTCTATTTTAGCAGAGTGCAGCCAAGTTATTTTTTGCAGGAGAGGCCAATATTGCTGCGCATAATCCCAATTGAGTAATTTGCAGGTAATATTTTGGCATTGGGATGTTTGGCCTAAAACGGTCACATCGGGGGTTTTCTTGTAGGTAGCTGTGGGAGGGAAACCATGCAGAACAGGGGGAGAAAAATACAAACTCCACTCAGAAAGGCAACCCAAGTCATGAATTGAGCCCAGGCCCTCATTGCTGTGAGGCACAAGTGTTACCACTGCCGCCACCCTGCGGACCAATATAATAACCTCCAAATTCAGCAATGACAATGTGCGTGACAGTCAGTGGCAATGGCTATGCGATTCAATATTCGTGGTTCTTTCGGTAAAGTCACGTAGAAGGGAAGTAATAAAATAATAAAAATAAAACATAATAAAATAATTCTCACGACGTTTCGGCCACAATGCAAGCAGCCGTCCTCAGGTGAAGAACATGTCTGTCGATAAGACAGAGTCTGAATGACACGTCTTAGGCTTGGAGCGCCTATTTAAGCTGGGAGGGAGGAGGAAGAGCGCCTTGACAAAAGAATTTGCATATTAAGAGGAATTTAGCATATTTATGGGAAATGCAGGAATGTGACTAGTGCTACTTGTGAAATGCGTAGGAGGTAGGCGGGGGGTTTTCAAAGTCATATTATGCCCATGCATTATGCAGGATTAGCAGCATCAAATGGAGGGGGTAGGGGTAGCATTAATAAAGGGAAGGAATGTTAATAGTATGTAGCTGCAGTAACTAAAAAACCACGTAAAAAGCTAAAGTATAAACTACATAGTATCATCAGTATGCTAAATATACTCTCAATAAGCTGAGCTACTAACCGTAAGTAATACATTACAATTCTAGGCCGCAAAAAATATAATATGCTTCCAGCTAAACTTTTTCCTTACATCACACGGGACTATCCCGTACTATATGCTGCCATAGACAAACCCAACATTAAATTGTATACTGTATTACGTGTGGTAGCAGTTACATTGGAGAAACCAAACGACATATCTCGGACCGCATCCGTGAACATAAAGCAGACTTGAAACACGGTAGGACAAACACCTCAGCCGTGGCAGATCACTGTTACAATTCAGTGGGTTCACATGATATTGACTTCTCCAAGACAAAGGTTCTCTGCAAGCCATCTGGCTACCATGAGAGATTCGTTCATGAGGCGATCCACATATACAAACACAGAGACAATTTCAACCGAGAAGATGGATTCCGGCTTAGCAATCATTGGAAGGACGTAATAAACCATTTCGGATCTTAACTGATTGTGCCCACGTTTACGGTGACTTTCAGACCGCGTTCCACTCACTGACATTGACTATATATCTTGTATTCTCCGCAGGGAATGGATTCTTTGCTCCGCTGCAAGCTTCCTACCACCACTCTCCCATTGACATATTTCGTTGCTTCCTCTTAGTACCTTTCACGCGACGGTCAATGGTATAGTGTATAGCATATTGTATAATAATAAATAGTATTAAAGTGTAATGTTTAATACAATGTATAAGGTAATATATAGTATCGTAATTGTATAGTGAATATACAGCAGTGTGGTATACAGTTGGGTGGGTAGAATAATACAGTGTAATATTACACTATGTATTATTTTAAGACATAGGGTAGTGTATAGTAATACAGTATACAATTTAATGTTGGGTTTGTCTATGGCAGCATATAGTACGGGATAGTCCCGTGTGATGTAAGGAAAAAGTTTAAAAAGTTTAGCTGGAAGCATATTATATTTTTTGCGACCTAGAATTGTAATGTATTACTTACGGTTAGTAGCTCAGCTTATTGAGAGTATATTTAGCATACTGATGATACTATGTAGTTTATACTTTAGCTTTTTACGTGTTTTTTTAGTTACTGCAGCTACATACTATTAACATTCCTTCCCTTTATTAATGCTACCCCTACCCTCTCCCTTTGATGCTGCTAATCCTGCATAATGCATGGGCATAATATGACTTTGAAAACCCCCCGCCCACCTCCTACGCATTTCACAAGTAGCACTAGTCGCATTCCTGCATTTCCCATAAAAATGCTAAATTCCTCTTCATATGCAAATTATTTTGTCAAGGCGCTCTTCCTCCTCCCTCCCAGCTTAAATAGACGCTCCAAGCCTAGGGCGTGTCATTCAGACTCTGTCTTATCGACAGACATGTTCTTCACCTGAGGACGGCTGCTTGCGTTGTGGCCGAAACGTCGTGAGAATTATTTTATTATGTTTTATTTTTATTATTTTATTACTTCCCTTCTACGTGACTTTACCGAAAGAACCAAGAAGATGAATGCCTGCAGTCACGAAAGCTTTAAATCGAAATGTATGCGATACAATGTTGGCAAGCAGAGGAACCTTGATCGAATCTGAAAAGCCCTGGTACAGTATATAGTTACGTATGAATACAATCCATTTCGTTTTGAAGGTTATGCTAAATATACCAAATATTACACAAATCCCTCTTCAGAGGAAAACACATGATCATCAACTGTGGTTTATTAATGAAGATTTGTTAGCCAAAACATCCAGTTAATGTATAAACAATGTAATTTGCTTTGCACTACATTGTTAATGTAGGCATGTGGAGTGAAGGGGTGTGTGATCCTGCTTAAGCAAGCGGTGGTCATCACGCCCAGAGCCACGCTCCTAGCTGGATTTAACCTGTGGTCACTCTCCACTAAGCAATAGCCAACAGTCACCCTGCTCGGGTTACAGCTGGCCAGGTGCCAGCGGCAGAGCGGATGGCTCCAAATCGGAAGATTTCCAGTTCGAATCCTGGTTGGGAGTCAACTCAGCCCATCTTCCCTCCAGGGTCGATAAAACGAGCACCACTTTGTGGGGAAGATCAATAGTGGTTCACACTGCCACAGACATGTCGAATTTCCACCACTGGCTTAGGTCTGTAAACGGGACATGAGCACCGCCTCAATGCTCATTTGAGCAGCAGGAAATCACTTTGACTGTTGACAAGGATTAAATGCCGGAACTTGGCAACTTTCCGATTGCACGTTTCAGGCAACCGCAGCGGCACCTGGCTGAGTACAAACACAAGGCCGTGTAAGAAATTGAAAAACAGTTGATTTATTTCAGATTCATAAATTGAAACTATTAATTCCAAACATTTTAGTTATCAAGTATTATTACACTTGCAAATGAGTACTGCCTATGCTCCAGACACACTGGCATTAAAAAAAACTAAATTCAGAAACACGTGCCCTCACGGTGGGCGGGCCTGCGCAGGTGTGGTGAGCTACCTTGGGTTTGGGAGGCGGGCTGCCCTTGGGCTTCTCGTGGAGTTGCGGGTGCCCAGACGGAGAGCCGGGCAGGCCTGACGGCGGCACCCCGTGCAGCTTGGCACCCGGGGAGAGCTGCAGGGCTGCCAACTGGGCCGCGTACAACTGCTGTGTGAGGGACAGATGGATGTCAGGGGTTCAGCGTGATAATGAAGCATTGTTCTTGGGTGGCGTTCACTGCCACGTCAACACGCAGCACATTGCTGCACTTTGCTGGGGAGAGCTGATGGCGCAGCAGCAGCAGCAGGTGAAGCAGCCAGCTCGGGGTTAGAGGGGCAGCCTCAAGGGAGGGGATAGGCAGCTAGGAGATCCTGGGGGCCCCGGGGCGTGATGCTGCAGGTTGATCTCAGTGTTTGTAATTGCAAGTTTATTTTATTTTATTTGTGTAGGTCTTGATTTAGTATTTAAATGAAAAATTAAATAGCGAAATCAAGCCCCACGTGAGATGCATTATCGCTGTGAAATAACCTCAGGACTCCACCTTAGTCCAAAGCAGATGCTGCAGGTGGATGGGAGATTATCTACATAATGTATACGTCTTTCCGACATTCCAAAACAACAAACGCACCGAACATTACACTCTCCCCAAGAATTGCTCATGTGCTGGACTGCGCAAGAAGAGTTCACAGCAGTCATTGACAATGCAGAAGGTGAGGGTCACAGTGCGAGGGGAGTGCTGATGTCCCTTTGACCCATCCAAGTTAATTCTCGTTTAGCAAGTGAATCCCTGCTATTGTGCCACCCACCACACAACACATTTTCTGCCACCACCTCCCCCCATCCCCCATTCTGAGAGGAGCCACAGCCCAGCCTGGAAAATAACGTGGGTGATGTGTGCCCTGCCCGTGCAGCAGAAAAGGACCGGCACCACTGCTGGAAGTGTGACCACGTAACACATGCGCATTGAGTAAATGCCACTTTACAAATGCAGTGTAAGACGTTATATTGCTATAACCAGATCCAATCTTTAATTTGTTGGTCACCAACGATGTGTAGCGATATACCAAACTACGCTGTGTGCACTCACGCATCGTTCTGCTTTGTGGGCACGTGTGGTGTATGGTATGTGCATTCAGATCCACTATAAATACAACCGTACAATCTATGTAATCAATCACATTTTAAGGGGTTATTTTAAATAATGACCATTTACATTTTTCCCATTCTCATGAAAGCAATTTCACCATGTGGTTCCAGTTTTAAAAGCCAATCTTCAATTATCAAAAACACAACAACAAAAAAGTTGTAAACATTTTTCTCTATGTACACTACATTTGGAAACGTTGCAATGCATCCGTGAGTCTTTTCCCACTCACACTGCCGTTTCTCAAAGAATATCTTTGTAAATGTTTGAGTTTGCCGCAACTCAATCTGCCCGCAGCGATGGCTCTGGCTTGCACCATGCTCAGTGCAACCTCAGATAACAGCTCAGTCCTGACAAAGCACTCCTACAAAGGCACTGTTCTAAGGTGCGTGAAGATGATAAATTGTTAAATTAATTATTATAAATTGGGGTGGTCTTACCATCTACACTAGTTCACAACCACCACCACACACTGCAGGCCACCAATAGCACAACCACACTCCAAACCACCATCACCACCACCACCACATGATCCAAGCCACCACCACCAACACACTCCACACGACAAGCCACCACCACCACCACACACACTACAAGCCACCACCAACACACTCCAAGCCACCACACGACACCACCACCTCTAAGCCACCACCACACACATTACAAACCATCACCACCACCACACTCCAAGCCATAACCACCACCACACTAAAAGCCACCACTACCACACTCTAAGCCATCACCATCACCACCACACGCCAAGCCACAAAGCGATTACCTCTGCAAGTTTTAAAATAAAACAACCAAACCGAATGTTGAAGGAACTATGTATTTCACAAGAAACGTATGTAAATAAAATGTTTGCCGTATGATTATACTCCTCTTGTTGTCTCTGTAAGCCGTTGGCCAGTGGTTTCTTCTGCATATTACTTTCTAGTATGGATAATTTTTACACTGAAAGCATTAGCTCTGAAAAAACCCAACAACTTATAATATACATTTACGATTTATTATAAAAAATAATACGCAAACTAAAACGGCCATCACATTTCAAATTCTCTAAAATTCGGCCAAATAAGGCATCTACTTTCATTTCCATATCAGTCACTTCATACGTACGGATTGCCATATGAAACACAGCCCGTTGGCTGGCACGGAGCATGGCAATAATCATTCAGTCTTTAAATATACACCTTATGGCAATGAGACAAAATAGCATCTGTGGTAACTTGCGTGTAATGAGAAGAGGGCGACAGCAATCGCCTACAGCAATCCTTGTAAGGTAACTTTCCCACACTGATATTGCTGCGTGTTGTTTGTACTTCCTCAGATCAAACATCTGTCTTCTCTCGGCATTAATCAACATCGACAAGACAAATCGTTTCTGTGTTATTGTTTTCCATATTTCATGGTCCTTTTCATGTCGAATGCCCGGCCCTGGCCCATACCAGCCTCACCCCCTCGTCCTCTCCCCACCGTCGCAAGAACAACAAAAAAAACGTCCAACGCTCAGCGTATGCTGAAGGAACAGTCGAGCGTTTCCGAGTCTCCGACTCGCTCTTAAAAGGCGCAGTATTTGACGAGCGCCAACTGCTTGTAGCGCTCTTTATACCCACAATACCACCGGCTCACAACATCCTGCACCACAGATTATCACGGTTGGCTACGTACGGTACGAAAAAAGTTAAACATACATGCATACACTGCGGTAAACGTCATCTCTTCACCAGTGTTTTTTTTATACGGGGTGGGGTCGGGTGAGAGGTTGACGTGGGGTAAAAGGCCTTTTCTGTCTTGGTGCGAACGGAAATGACATCATCAGTGATGATGAGGATGAGGAGGGCACCTGCGGCTGCTCTAGAGGGGGGCACCAGCCTAGAGGAGGACACCTGCTGCCACTACTGCTGCTGCCGCTGGTTACTAAAGGTCCACAGATGAACCACGCACGGCAAGTGTCTTCAACTGGCTCTGCGGCTGCCCGGGCACACTTCGATTGGCTAAGGAGTAGTTTGTTGTCCTCCCTCCGCACCTCCGATTAGCACGGTTGGTTATGTACGGTGTGAAATAAGTTCAACATACGTACATACACATCAAAGTGAATGGCCATAAACAGCCAGCAACTCTCCAATTGGCTGCCGAGTAGAAAGTGGGTGCCGAGGAAACGCAAGGAGGCAGTGACGTTGGCACGGGGCACTCTTTCTCTTCTACTCTCAACTTCGCGCTTCATCTTCCTACGCGGTGTTCCGTCTCTTTGGGGTGAAATAAATAAACCTGCAAAGACTACCTGCACATGCTGATGTCTTCTCTTCATATATATTCATATAAATTTCAGTCCGATTAAAACTTAAAGGTGCAGAATATTCTACAGTTAGTTTTCAAATGCCAGAAACGTTACAGACAGAATTCTGAGTAAGGCAGTCAGGTTGATCAATGATCCAGAATCACTGATGTATTCCAGTCACTCGCTCACCAGCGGTCAATTGCTACTACCATAGTTACTGTTCTTGTGACCTTCAGTGGTGGATTATTCTCGAAACAATGAACTCAACAATTTACTGAACCATAGTTTCTGCTTCCTTTAACCACACACCATAGCCAACAATACACCGATATCATCAATCCTTTTCCGCATCACACCGCATCCAGGAGGCCCACACATTGTTCAACATGGGCATCAATTACAAATCGCTTACCCGATCATCATCCCACAGCCACTTACTTGTGAGAAGTTAGTCAACATGGCCCACTTGAGCCACTCAAAGTCGAGGACACTCGTCAACGCGCGCACAGAGTGCACTGCCTTGGACACCAACTCACGGCGATCATGCCGACGGTAGTCACAAGGAGGAATTTATTAAACCATTACCAACACTTAGGCGTAGGACTGTGAGACGTACGCACAACTTGCCTTTTGTAAGGTTGTAATAAAGTACAATGCCTCATTAATGCCAGTGCCATGTTTGTTATGTTCAGGTATTACGTGCAAATAGTTACTTTATAATTATTGGAGTATGCATGCAGAGCACAACAACAACAATGCACCAGGGCTCAGTTCTCTCTAGACTTATTCTCCTGCAAAGCTGCTCAGATTTCAGTTGAGCCATCTGCTGGCGGAAATCTTGATGATGCCACTAACATTGAATTACAATGAATCAGGTAAACGCCTGTGCATTCCACCTGAAGCTGAGGGGTCTGGGGTGGATTCTAGTGCCTTCTCAGAGCGGAGCCGTGCGATACAGCTGGTTAGAGTTCACATCTTTCTTTTGAGTTGTATATGTCGGGAGTTGTAGATGTTGGGAGTCGTAGATATTGGGAGTTGTAGATGTTGGGAGTCGTAGATGTTGGGAGTCGTAAATGTTGGGAGTTGTAGATGTTAGGAGGTATTCTAGGGAGTGATGGTCTGTGGGTCTGGGCCAGCCACGTGCTCTGTGAATATTTGTCTGTGACTGTCCACCATGTGAGGTGTTCAGGGGATCTACCTGTTGCCGATCTGGCGGCACCGTGGACTGGTAGAATCCTCATTATATTACTGCCGCCTCCTGGGAGGGGACTCTGGCCTGGAGTAAGGATCTGAGGGATCGTCCAGGGCTGCTGTTATGGCCACCAGTGTGCTCATTCCCTGGACTCAGGACTAGTTTAGCCAGGTAGCCTGGACTTTGTGTAGTGTCTCTGTGGTGTTCTGTCTAGTTCGTGTTGTGTCCCTGTTGTGTCTCTCTATGTTGAGTCTCTGTGGCATTCTCTGTGGGTTGTGTCTCTGTGATGTTCTCACTTCGTTGTGTCTCTGTTGTGTTCTCTCTGTGTTGTGTCCCTGTGGTGTTCTTACGAGTTCGTGTCGCCGCCCGTGACAAAAGGCCTTTACTCATCCCATTGCTGATGATTGGCCTCTGGTTTAGTGAGGAATGGTGCGTCACACATTCCTCCTGGAAAAATCGAGGTCGATTAATTACCTTGTTGAATTTAGTAAAAGAATACGTTTCTGGAAATTTTACACCAATGGACTTTCTGGACAAGTTAGAATAATCGTAATGAATAAATAAACCAACCCTGTGTTTTTTAATTGAGACCAAGGTATATAAATACATAAAAAATTATATACGACCCGTTGTCAATTAACTACGATAAGAAGGCCTTTACCATGCCGTGCCGATCAAGGTGGTTATTTGACCAGACTTCACGCTGATCAATGGCCAAGTGTGGGTTGGTGAAGGGCGTACATGGGGCCGTTTCAGATATTGAAACTACACTATAAACTATTTTTATTTTACCAGGTAAGGCCCACTGAGCTATATAGCTCTTTTTTTCGAAGCGACCTGGGCACACATGACAGCTCAACGAAGTGGCTTATCATGTGGAAATTAAGAGCAGCCAAAAACTTTCAATGCATGTTTCTAAGTGTGGAGAAAAATCCACGCGACCACGAGGAGAGAGACACGCAAACTCCAAATATACAGTTGTCAGGGTCGGGATTTAACCCATGGCCTCCTGTATACCAGGTGAGATAGTTAACATTTCGCCACCGTGCCGATATATAACTTTGCTCTGATGTTAACCATGCCCAGGGACTTAACTCAAGTTGCCAGGTCGAAAGCACAGCGTGCTAACCACTGCGCTGTCAGTTTTGGTTAGAAGGACATGCCCAGGATATAAAATGCGACTGATGTTAGCCATGGTCAGAAATCAAACTTGGGTTGACAGGTCCATAGTGCACTGTGTGGATCCCTGTGCCACCACTATCTTGATTGCATCTCCACTCCAGAAAGCGACGGAATAATTTCTACCAGAATTTTCCCATACTCAGAAACAGTGACGATGATCATGTTGTGTAAAACACAACAAGTAAATAGAAGACACGTGGAGGTGTTCTCAAAAGGCGCAGCTCTGTGTGCGCGCGCTTTACAATCATGCCTCCACGCTCGACACCACCCGCACTGCGGTGCATGCACTCCCTCCTCCCTCCCACGTTGCGATCCATGCCGACACTCGTCCTTGCAGCTTTACATTCAACGCTTTCACGGCGCGCGCCTTCCACCTCACATTAATCACCTCGACTCCAACCTTTCACCTCTATTCTTACAACTTCACTCCCTCTCCACCACACGCACCATACCTGACCCTCTCTTTACACTTTTCCTCACCCGTTACGGCAATTCCACACCTCCGCCACCTCTTCCCCCAAATCCCGCTTGCACGTCGCATCGTCACCCGTGCCACACCAGCTTCCCACGTCACGCGTTCATTCATTCCGCCGACCTTTCATTGCCTTCGCGGTTGCTTGGAGGGCAAAATACGTGAATTAGAAACTATGAAGTTTGCACGTTTACCATTCTCAATGCGTGTGTAATAACTTCGTTCGGATGTACATGTTGCCAAACAGCCGCAAGCTTAACACGTGAAGGTGTTCTGTCTGCTGCAGCTAATAATGGCTAACGCTGCGTGAAGTTACGCAGGTTTCACCGCATTGCCAGGAGTCGTTCCCTAGCTGTGAAAACACGGCAAGTCGTTTTTTCGGTGACAATGCCGGATTTGAGACTCATTTTTAGAGAGTTCAATGCAACGTCTCACTGCTCTGAGCCAGCCCGAATCGTGCGCAGCCTCTCTTTTCAGATGCCCTGCCCGCTTGAGTGACCTCGTTAGGGAGCGTGACCTTTGCAGAGGAGAGGACTGCTGCATTCCTGTTGTTACCGAGGTTCGGAGGTCGGATGACGATGAATGTGGTTGAGGTGCTGATGGTGCTGCTCTTAAATGTACAATGTTGGTGTGTTGCATGGGCAGGTCCCTCCGACAACGAAATTCAGGGTGACAGAGGAAGGTTACCATGCAAGAACTCCGCGTGTGCGTATATTTTTGACAAATGGGTAGGATCTGAATACGGTCCAGTCAGAGTAAAGCTGTGGCAAGAAAGGAGACTGAGACTGTCGACTGGAGGACAGAATCCTAGGGCAACCAATCGAGTGAAAGATCGTGAGAAGTGGGAGTGTGCGGATCGGAGGGATCTGTGGACGCCTGGGCTTCACGAGGCGGAAGCAAAACGTAGTTCCGGAGAGTGCCCAGGATGGGGCTGAAGGCTACAGCAGAAGCAGCCAATAGCGCAGTGGAGACAATTACATGGAAGTTATCATGAGGTAGCACAAGAAAGCACAGGAAAGTGATACAGTGTATTACTGCAGTGATTACAGGAGTGATATAAACGAGTGTTTCGGCCCGAGACGCAGACATCCTTGGAAATTCAATGGGATGGTGATTAATGGAGTTGTGCGGAAGTTATTGCACTGATAGCGTTTTCGAGTAAATTATAGAATTACAATTGCAACATATATATCGGTCAGTGAACTCCGATACAAATTTCCATGGCCATTAGAAATAAGACCCAATTCCGTGGATTAAGCCCATTCTACCGTGTCCCCCTCCACCCTCCAGAACAAGATGAAGTGATAGAATTAAGACAAAGTTTAACTAGATTAAATGAGGCTGGAGTTATTTTACATTATCATCGGTTAAAATATGTTATTTCTGTAATTTTCAGCTGTGCGTTTGAAACACTCATTGCTGTGAGAACTTGTGCTGAGCCCACGTTCCAGGTACAGTCGTCCCTCGGTTAATCGTAATATCGGTTAACGGTTTTCGGTTAATGTTTCGCCTCCCATAATGACCCCTTAGTTTCGACTTAATGTTAACATTTTCATTCACGGTATGTTTATATTGTGTGCGCGGGTGCCAATTTCGGCCAATCTGAGTGCTCGTAAGTGGGGTGAGCATGCCTAAGCCAATCAGCGACACCCATTTATGGCCATTTAGACCTCAACTGGCGTTGTTTACATGTTTTCTGTTTTGGCAGTGGAAACAGCTCACTTACTTATTTTTCAACTTACAGTACAAGTGAATTCGATTAACGGTTATTTCGGTTAACAGTAGTTTTGGTGGAATGAATTAAAAACATTAACCAAGGGACTACTGTATGCAAGCTTAGCCGGCCTGCTTCCTCGTGGCTGTGGGAACACGGTAAGAAGAGACCCTTGAGATGCCTACTGGATGTGGGCTCTGCTGTGCAATGGCCTCGATGGTGTGGCTGGGCTAAAATTGTATTGCAGTTGATGTACGTGAAGAGCAATACAATTGTGCCTCTTGACTTAATACTGATGAATACAGTCAGGTTGAACAAATTGTAATTACCAGCAAAACAGTACTCGAATTGTAAATGTTGCGGGTTTACTCTCCAACAGACCGGTGTGCTGAATTAGAAACTAATTGGCATGTTTTGTTTACATGACAAACCTTACTAATTGGCTGTGTCGGGTGGTGGTGGGTTTAATGACACATTTATATTTACGCAATCGAACCAAAAATATTACCTCTTGTTAAATAAATTGCTTTGAATTAAGTTGAAGCTACATATTATTTCTAAATTGGAAGCTCACTGCCCTGCAAGCGATGGGCTACCTTGCATCATATCTGGATAGGCCACGCACGGCAGGGTATTCACCTCTTTTCCACAAATAATGGAAAATGAAGAACTACCCAAGTGCCAGTGTGACGCAGCGCAACAGACCGGCGGAACTCACCGCAGGCCCGTGTCCACTGCGGGCACCTTCCGAGGGGACGACTGAGGAGTTACCCGTTGGCCCCTGAGGTCAACAGCTGGATAACAACCTGGACGTAGATGTATAATCACCAGAGGTGGGACAAAGTCATTGTTATGCAAGTCCAAGTCGAGTCGCAAGTCATCAAATTCATGACTCGAGTCTGACTCGAGTCCAAGTCACATGACTCGAGTCCACATCTCATAGGTGGGACAAAGTCATTGTTATGCAAGTCCAAGTCGAGTCGCAAGTCATCAAATTCATGACTCGAGTCTGACTCGAGTCCAAGTCACATGACTCGAGTCCACACCTCTGATAATCACTGCTCAATTCACATCTGTACGAATGAGAGGCTGACGAAACTTTGTTTTAGAGATTCCATCCTAGCAGGGCACATCCAGTGTGGACCTGGTAGAAGTTCTCTTCCCACGCTGTGCCATCTGCCTGGCAGTAACGGTGCCACTGGGAACAGTGTAACATTTTTGGCCATCTGAGCATGCCAAAATGCAAGGGATTGGAATGTTTTGTGAAGTTATAAATATTTCTCTTTGACACTGAGAGACACATTTTTTTATTTTGGCTGACACACTTTGGGTATCAATTTAAAAGGTTTCCAAGCTAAATATTTGCCAGTAAATGTTTTGTCATTCTGCTGGGAGTGAGTCCCAATGTGCCTCAAATGGCTACCAAAAGAAGTGTTTGCCAGTCCTTGCAAAGCATATCTACAGCAAGAGCATGTGAGACGTATTCCAATGTACTTGCCATGACGGCCACAAAGCTTTATCATCTTCATTGTTAATCATGATCAGATTTGTACTTGTAAGCCATTGTGAGGTGAGGACAACCCCTTACTACCACGGTATACGATAACAACTCCACTGTTATTACTCCTACATGTACCCAGATTCAGTTAACACAAATCGCTTTCATTGTTGCCCCACGCATCAGTTCTGATGGTTTTAATATCAGCTGATATACTTGGCAGAAATGTTTCATGCCCAGGGAATCTTTACTTACCTAACGGCAGGGTGTTTTACTGATAACAATATTATTAGTGTTTAATATTGTTTACAATTATTTTACTTTATAATGTACCTTGATTCTGACCTAAACATCGTTTTATGCTCTTTTAAAATCTATGTTTAATTTTGTATAGATCGTAAAAAGTACGTTATTTATCATTGATGGTTAATATTTTCAGAATTTAGAATGTGAGCCATTTATTCAGTCCGGTTATTGTTTTTACTAACTAAATTACTATTTGCATATTACAAACAAATCAATTACAATTGTTTCCATGTCCATAGCACACCTAGCAATACCGTAAAAATATATAACTCAAGATAAACTGAACTATTTTATTTTTATTTTACCAGGTAAAGCCCACTGAGCTATATTGTTCTTTTTCGGAAGCGCCCTGCTCACAAATGATAGCCCAATGTAGTGTGTTATCATGTGGAAATTTCTAGCAGCCAAATAATCTAAAAGCATGTTTATAAATGTGGAGGGAAAAACCAGAGGACCTGGAGGAAAATTATTGCGACCACAGGGAAAACATGCAAACTCAAAATATACAACAGGTGTCAGGATCATGATCGAATCCACCACCAGGCAAGGAAGTTAACATCTCACTACCGCGGCGCCGCATATTTATGCTTTATCAATAACTCATTAAAATCACAACATACAGGACACAGTTTGTTGCTTTTTCAGTCCTTTGACGTAGATTAATTAAATACGAATATGTGAATTAATTCATATCGCAAAAATGCAAGATAGCGAAGGAGAGTGGAGAAATTCCAGCTGATCAAGTCAAGTCGTGGTCAGTCGGGCACTTCCTGGATGTACAAAACGGCCTCCAGCAAACGGCCCAGGGAAGAGCTACTCAAGAGAGTCTGGAGCAGTGCACCCTGGCCTCTGTTTGTCTGGGCGCCACTCGAAACGACGGCGCTCAATGATATCCCTCATCTCCTCGGTGCACACTTCACTTGATTCTCGCGATTCTCGTCATTTCAGGAGCTGAGTTAATGCTGGCGCTTGCTCGAGACTGTGTCAAACGCTGCGACGAGAGCGTGGCAGCGAGACGCGTGTCCACTGTGGCCTCTCTCGCTCTGCGCCACTGGCCGCCCTCGCGCACAACGCGCCGCCCACAGGGCCAGACCAGGCCATCGAGCGCGGCATGACGTTCGCACAGCAGCCGTGGGGACAGAGGCAGCGTGCACCGCACGCTGCTCCCCGAGACACGCCTAGCGTGTGCAAATAGGTCCGTGTCAAATACGCGTAGGTTAACTCTGCAAGTGCAATGGTATTATGTCAATTCAGGTATGCAAGCTATGCACTTAATTTTTTAGTTAACACCATAACACAATACGCAATACTACGCAATGGTGACGAATGGGACAGGACCCCTCAAAGTAATGTATCACTGCTCACATCCACGTGTCACTGTTAACATTTATGTGTCACTGTTAACATTTACGTGTCACTGTTAAGATCCATGTGTCACTGCTCACATCCTTGTGTCACTGCTCACATCCATGTGTCACTGCTCACATCCATGTGCCACCGCTCAAATTCGCGGCCATGAACAAACTGCTTAAAATAAACATGCATTGTATCTACCGTTAGACATACACGAGAAATACTCCTACAACATCCACTGAAATATAGTAGTTTATACTACTATATTTGTGTTATAGACATTGTTTTGCGAGGAGACTTTAACATAGCTCCAATATTTTGCGTGCAGTTATATTGTCAGCGTTCCTATCCATTACATGCAAAATAGATGCGGCTGCTGAGAAGTGTTTGTTTGGAGCGAACGTCTCGGTACGTTCACCCACGAAGCTAATGCTCCGTGTAGGAGGAGGCATTGTTATCTGTTAGAATATTCATGCGCAGGGCCCCTGGCAGAGCGGCCGCAGTGGAAGACACGCACGGTCTGGGCTCATCTGAGTGGCTCGTCGGGATAATGTGAGTTGTCAGCTCAAGCTGAAGCTTCGAGCTGCTCTCTTAATCCCCAACAATATGGCAAAACATCTGCCCTTTCTTCCCAAGAATGTAACCCCACCCAGCCAGAGCCGCTCCCACTTGGCCAACGTGCTTAGGTATCTTTTGAAAGGCCATTGTGTCAAACTGTAAATTTGCAAATTTTGTAAATGTATAAATATATAAATCCATTTTGATTAACATCAACCGCATGATGTTAATATGTATTGCTGTAAAGAAAATGTGGCATTACAATTTGGATGAAAACCTTTTTCACTTGTGTTGCTACCGCTGTATACTGTTTGGAAATCAACAAACATCGATCAGTTCCATATAACACCAGATAAATAAAAAAACAAGGACAGTGATTATACCGCAGCAGAGACAACGACGGGGGCCTCTGGTGAGCTGCCACCATTAAGGTGGTAAGGTGGCAGCTTGCGCTCTGGCAGCTTGCGCTCTGTGCTCGCGTTGAGGATAGCGTGGTGCCCAGCTCGCACTCCTCCCTCGAGGGCTCCTTCCCTAGGCAGTGGAAGCACGAGGAGTGCAGCTCGCCGCATCTGAGCGCTGCCCTGCCGCACTCCTGGCACTGTAAAGCAATAGAATGAGACCGTGAACTATGCACCTATGTTGAGCTTCTTTCGTACCGTACGAAGGCAACCGTGCTAATCAGAGGTGTGGGAAAATATGGGGGGAGGGAATAAATTATGATCACGTTCAAATCAGGTTACCCTGGGTACGTGCAAGACCACAATGAATTACGGAATGGGAATCGACAAATAATCGCGATTTGGATTCCATGCTCAAACCCATAACAGCTGAATCCATCTATGCCAAGTTCGACCTCATGCCGTAACGCATGCTGAAACCCAAGCCACATTAATATTCAGCGACTAGAATTACTTTGGAATGACACGCATAATCCCTCTATTTCACGAACTCATTCTGTCGTGCCACAGCACCTCTCTACTCGCGTGGCCGTTCCTCGCCATAAGTCCGTAGCGCTGCCGCAACTAATTATCTAAATAATTATAAATAAAACATTTAACAAGTTAATTAACTTCCTGGTAAGGAGTGTGCTAGTTCCATCCACTGCAGCTATTGCTGCTGCTGAACTCAGCGAGTGATCATTTGGTACGTCCCTACCAATCTTACAGAGATGACACCCTGCTAAACAAACGCCCTGATGTGTTGCGGGAGCCGCTGTTTTTAAAAGCGCCCAGCGTAACAGAAAACTCAAACAATGAGGCCGAGATGACGGATGGGTCTCCTGGGGGCGGGTGGGGGCCCCCTGCCCCCTTGTGCCTCCTCCTCTCGCCCCCGTGGCGGGGAGGGGCTGCGGGGGGGGGCACCTAGCGAGAAGGAGATAATGTTACGAATGAAATTTTATGAATTCCCGGCAGCAGGATGAAGGAAGCCGGAGCGTGTCTGCGGCCACCGTATGAGCAACCGGTGTAACGTTCGAGGAGGGACTTTTAACTGGCATTTTTTATTACAAATGTATGTATTGAAAAGACACTCAACCCCCAGAGGCACGCCCCCGTGTCCACAAGCAGCAACGTGTGGGGTAATGCAAGCTGGCGTCTGCTCACAGCTGCGAGCCATCCACACTATCTCTCGATGCTTTTACATTCGGATTCCCTGTCATCTCGACTTCTCTTTGTCATTAAAAAGACCCTCAGTAATTACATGCAGCATTTGGCTCAATATTTGTGTTCCTGAAGGATTTTAATCTTCCAGGAAGAACAAGCAAAAAATATAATTTCAGTATCGAGACCAATAAAATAACACGTATTTAGTGAAAGCACCAATGGTGATGTGCTCGCATTATGAAATAACACGTTGAATTTGATGATGATGAATACTCAATTATGCAATCTATTATAATGCATTTGAGGTAATGTTGTGTCCTGGAAAATAATACCCAATTACAGTCGTCTACTGCTGATGAAATTATATTGTCGTTTTTCCCGTGCCTCCAAGTCACGATGTTGACATTAGCCTGTCATTTTGCGAATATGCATGCATTATAAATCATTTGTTATGATGATGAGACTAAGTGGTACTACTATGATTTTTTTTCTCTCCGGTATAAAATGTGTTACATTTCTTCGGTAACATCATTTCAAATGTGCGTGTTTTTCAGGTATTGTTTCAGGAAATGCTTATGTCACGGACATAATTTCTACCAGAACAAATTTCATTTGCCGTGCCTTAATGCCCCTCTTGTGTAAACCGTTTTTCACAAATGTGTGCGACGTCTTTAGGCTTCATCTGCTCGCGTATCCCCGCCTGTGTTTCTGAGACCTCGCGAGAGAGCGAGCGAGAGAGGAGAGAGGGACGCATTGTCTCACTGAACTCACACTTGTCCTCGATTAATGGTGCAATTGATTTCACACCGAGCACCAGCCTCCTTGCATCATTATCCAGGTGCAAGAGGCTTGGAGGTTTACGAGATGATTGTTTTAAATGAAGTGCTGTAAAATGCTGGTCGTGATAGTGATTTGTGAGAACCACTCTCATCATTACAACACCTTCCCTGACCTGACAAATGACGATGAATAAAGCGTGTGAGACTCACTCAACAATGATAAAGGTAATTGTCACACTCGAGGTACAGCGCTGCCCCAATCCCTGGCCACGTGCTTTGTTGACACTGGGTGACATTTCTGACAACTGTGTAATGTTCAAACAGACATAATTATAAAACGCATTCCTGTAGATGAAAGTCATTAGGGCAACGCAGCTGTAAACTGAAAGTGGCACGTACCAGCGCAAGCCAGATCATACCATAAGCTGCTTCTTTGATTCTTACAAAAACACACACAATGATCCAACAATTTTTTTAAACCATATTCCATTATTGATATTATTAGATAGTAAGATCTGCTTGGTTATTTTCATTTATAATACATTAAACACTGTGTGGATTCGAACTTTTGATTGATTTAATGAAAGCGGAGGTGTACAAAGAGTAATTATTATTTATTCATATATTGGATATCGGATATAGTGAAGCATCAGCAAGATATTAACTGTGTTCATGAGTAAATTAAATTGGTGTATTATGTATTACTCCAGAAGCAAACTAGGCTGCAGCTCAAAGACAACTCTGCCTTATTAATTGCTGCTGCTTCTGCACACGGAGTGTGAGGGTAGCAGCAGCGGCAGCGTACGTCAACCGCCCAGGTTGACTCCAGGTTGACGCAAGCTGCTGCAGCCGCCGCTGCTGCTACCCTCGCACTCCGTGTGCAGAAGCTGCACGTAAAACGAGTTGCGACCTAGACGACGGTTGACTCCGGCCGCCGTGCCGCACGGTGTCCTGGCGTAGCGGTGAGGCCCCGCCGTGGGGCACAGCCGTGGAGCACAGGGGGCCCACGGTGGTTCAGGGCTATGCTGTGGGGTGTGCCCAAGCCAACCCAGAGGCCCTCCTGGGGCCTCTATTTATAATAATAAAAAGTGCGACAAGAGTGACAATATATAAAAATAAACTATTTGTAATTAAGCTACTTTAAGAGCAATGCATGCCACGATAAAGCGTGTCGAACCATTGCCCTGTGTCTTCCACAAACCAGCACTAATCCAGTCATTAACATGACTTAGCCTCTGGCCATTATTTTCTTATAATTTACAATATCAATATCGAATTTCATACTTTTGCCTTATGAACATAATTCTGAAATGAAATTCCGTTTTCTCCTTTATGTAAATGTACGTAAGTTTATTTTATCAAGTGTTTTTATGGAAATTTGAGTTTTGGTACATGGTGTACAAATGGGGAAAGTTGCAGGGTAGGAGTGGGAGGAGGTGGTGGCGCAGTGGTTAGCACGCTGCGCGATGGACCTGGCCACTTGAGTTAAATTCCGGGTCATCGCTAACATCGGCGTAAAATGATATGTGAAGCGGCCCCATGATCCCCGTACACCAACCTATACTGACCAACGTGGTAAAGTATGGTCAAGCAATCCATATGACTTACACAGCATGGGGAGGCCTTCATCCAGCAATGGAGCAACAAAGGGCTTCACATTCGCATTGTATTTAATATTAAGAGCAGGTTCAAATTTTATAAACTCTACATATGGTGGGATATAGTTTAGAAACCCATTACACGGTAGTGTGATTAAATACAACAAAATATTCTTAAAATAATGAGACGCTATGGCAGATTATTTTTGAGATATATTTAGTGGTTTGGGTGCTCTCCTGCATACCTCGTATAAAGACCCCCAAAATGTAGTATACCGTACTATAATTCTATAATATAGTCGATGCTATTTATCATAAATAAGCAATTCCTATAGTCGCAATTCAATGTTTGTATTGAGAGAGTAAAATGTGACTGCAATGAATGAAATTAAGATTGTTTACATGGCTGCTTCTGCACAGAATGCCAGCGCTCAATAATGTGCCAGCACAACATAGCAGCTCTGTGGGCTCGCTCTGCACGGAGCTGGAGGTTGTGCAGACGAAATAACTAAGCGGACAAGTCGCCTCTTTCAAATATCTGTCCCTCTACATACATCCCATTAGCCACATGGCCTTCTGGGAGTTCATACTTTTAACAGCATCAAAAGCAAACTCCGGAGCATATATTTTGTAATGTGTGGACACTGCTACTGGAACCGATTTTTGCAGGAGGGCAGTTGTGGCGGTCGTATGGAGACACTGGGCCATCATAAGGAATATGGAATTTCCTCCCCAGGCTCAAGGCTGTCATCAGATACACTTTGCACTAACATCGCCGGAAGTATGTTTATGTCCACGATGTTTAAAGGCACAAATAATATCATCCGAAGCGAACATATGTGAGCTTTATAAATTATCAGTCACGGGTGCATGAATCACGTGTGAAGCCATTCTTGCACTATTGTCATTTGTATGAATGGTATTATTTTACAAGAGCCATTGGTAATATTTACCCGTAGTCCGCAAAGCAAACCGACAGCCAAAGTAAGGGTAATTGTAGAGTCATTTAGAAATCTGAAAACAAGCTATTGTACATTTCCAGCCAGTTTTCTAACATGACAAGTTGAGTGTCCCAAATGACAAAGTCCTCCACACAGAGAATGGCTGCGATCTACACTGGCGCACAGACGAGCGGGATGACAAGCTAATAAGTCATTAGGTCCGTATATCTAGCTTAAGATGCACTTAACGATTGCAGATGTCTTGTCTTTTGTAGAATCATTTCTGCATATGCTCATTAATGCTTCACTTAATATATTTTGAATGGTGTGGTGTTTGAATATGCATAGCACTGCGAGGGTGATTCCTAACTTCTCCATAATGTGGAAGTGGTGAGGGCATTTGTGGCGATAAAACGTATATAGTGGATGCACACGCACAGATTCACCGAAAGAATGTTGGGCGGCGTTGGCACCATGTATTGTCCTCACTCCAATTAAACCCGGTGACCACTTCGGTTGCCACCTGTCCAAGCATGAACCTGGGACACACTGGGGATTGGCATCTGTCTTCAGGCGGCAGGAATTTGTATCGAGATCTGGTGCCAGTATTGTGTTGAAACCGTATGACAGGATACTGCACAGTTCTGATAACAGACGTAGACCGAGGAATCTGTCCAGGTTTGGTCTACGGTGGAGAAGGTGGCGACCCACTTCGACACTACTGTACATAGACACCTCCTTGGCCATTGCTCGTTATGCATTCACCCTAGTGCCTGGCATTTATTTACACTGTTTAGATAGATCACAGCACCACGCTTCCAGGCCATTGTCAGTAAGACTCACCTGTCCTGCCTATTTTGAGAGACGAGCACAGGATTGGAGGGGTAAGCCTGCTGTTTAAAAAAAAATGCTCTATGTTTTAATAATTCTTTCCTGTATTTGTGGAGCGTACGTTCACAGGAAGTTCCTGTTTTTTTATGCTAATTTTGGTCACGTGACCAGGAAGTTACGATTTTAGATTTCCACTGTACCACGCGGGCGTCGGCCATTACACAGATAAGTCAAGATGGCGCACGCATCGCATCTCAGTGAGACCACAGCCGCACTTGTCCATTGTGCGAGCTTAAGAAGCATTGTCTGTAAGTTGTTTATATTCCTATAATATTGGCAATGCTGTTGTAATGTTGGAATGACCGTTATAGTGATGTAAATGCCTTTATGGTGCCGTTAAGTTGTTGTAGTAAATACGAGGCCTAGTTAGTAACGAAGCCTGCGACTTTCCTTATTGTGGATGTTACTTGTGATTTAGTAGGTCGAGTCAGACTTGTGCCTATGTTGCGATCCTGAGAGTAAAGATGACGAAGTATCTCATCTACAGTTTAGTGTTATGTGTAATGCTGTACATTTGGGGTGCAGTGGGATGAATACACGATGTGCCTGTATGCAACGCACCGGCTTGTGCTTTGTCTAGTTGTTCAGTGGTAATGTAGGGGCCTGGTCCGTCCAGGATCTATTGTTATCTAAGACAATGTTCTGATGCTGTGGTGTTCATTGTGTTGGTGTTTCCGGATTATAACAGATGCTGTATCTGTGTTTTCTCACCAGTTTTACCTTGTTACAATCAATAAATGACGATTGGAGTTGGACATTCATCCTGGCTCCGAGGGTTTATTGAATGCAAGGTTATCTACTCGACTAGCGGTGCAACGCAGCGCACAGCGAGGCCGAGATAGTATTTATAAGGAAATGTTTGCCGAGTTATCAGAGAGATACTTCATCATGGTCGCTGGTTGTGGTGGATGACAAAGCGGAAGCCTAAGGAGGGGAGAAGCCCAAAATGATATCTGCTGCTGAAACGAAGTAATGGAATCAGCTCACATGCAGGCACTCAACGGATTGTTGCATGGCAAGACTGTGCGAGAGCGCAGTGGCTTGGGGAAGCCTTCATCCAACAAGGGATTGGTCATCGATGATGATGGTGAAATAAGAATGTTAAACCTGTATAAACCCGATTTAAAGCTTTCGTGACTGTAGGGATTCATCTTCTTGGTTCTTTCGGTAAAGTCACGTAGAAGGGAAGTAATAAAATAATAAAAATAAAACAATTCTCACGAGGTTTCGGCCACAACGCAAGAAGCCGTCCTCAGGTGAAAACTAGGTCTGTCGAGGCGACAGCATCTGAATGAAACAGCACACGTGCTTGGAGCATATATATGGAAGGGGGGGAAAAGAGCGCCTTGACAAAATAATATGCACATCAAGAGACATTTAGCATATTTATGGGAAATGCAGGTATGTGATTAGTACTACTCATGCCCGTGCATTATGCATTGATTAGCAGCATCAAAGGGAAGGGATATGGGAAATGCAGGTATGTGATTAGTACTACTTATGCCCGTGCATTATGCAGGATTAGCAACATCAAAGGGAGGGGATATGGGAAATGCAGGTATGTGAATAGTTCTACTTATGCCCGTGCATTATGCAGGATTAGCAGCATCAAAGGGAGGGGATAGGGGTAGCATTAATAAAGGGAAGGAGTGTTAATAGTATGTAGCTGCAGTAACTAGTGTAGTGTCTCACCAGGTAGCCAACGTGTTCATGGAGAAATTTGAGACTGACGCCATCCAGACTGCCACTCTATGCCCGACCTTATGGAAGAGGTACGTAGATGACACTTTTGTCATCTGGCCACATGGCCGGCCTGCTCTAGACCAATTTCTCGACCACATCAATTCCATACACCCAGCCATCAGATTCACCATGGAAGTCGAAAAAGATGGCAAGCTACCCTTTTTGGATGTCCTAATTAAAAGGAGACCTGATGGTTCAATGAGCCACTCTGTCTACAGGAAAGCCACCCATACGGATGCTTACCTAAAACCGGATTCCCACCACCATCCATCCCAGAAGAATTCCCTCATCAAGACTCTATACCATAGAGCTCAATGCATATCCGACCAGGAACACATTGCCAGTGAACTCAAACACGTACGCCAAGCTCTTAAGGCTAATGGTTACTCCGACTACACAATCCGCAAAGCCATCACTCCAACCATCAAGAAGGATCCTGTTGAGCCTTTCAAGACCATCACCTTACCCTACATTGCTGGGGTCACAAAAAAGATGTCCAAAATCCTGATAAAACACAAGATCCAGGTCCGATTCAACACAGTACAAAAAATCTGTGATCTGGTCCCGTCTGTAAAAGATGTGGTTCCAGACATACAGTACCCTGGCGTCTACAAACTAAGTTGCCTCTGTGGTAGCAGTTACATTGGAGAAACCAAACGACATGTCTCGGACCGCATCCGTGAACATGAAGCAGACTTGAAACACGGTAGGACAAACACCTCAGCCGTGGCAGATCACTGTTACAATTCAGTGGGCTCACATGATATTGACTTCTCCAAGACAGAGGTTCTCTGCAAGCCATCTGGCTACCATGAGAGATTCGTTCATGAGGCGATCCACATATACAAACACGGAGACAATTTCAACCGAGAAGATGGATTCTGGCTTAGCAATCATTGGAAGGACGTAATAAACCATTGCGGATCTTAACTGATTGTGTGCACGTTTACGGTGACTTTCAGACCGCGTTCCACTCACTGGCATTGTATTCTCTGCAGGGAATGGATTCTTTGCTCCGCTGCAAGTTTCCTGCTCCTACTCACCCATTGACATATTTCGTTGCTTCCTCTTAGTATCTTTCACAAGACGGTCAATGGTACAGGGTATAATAACAAATATAACATTTATATGCTTAATACAATGTACAAAGTTATATATAGTATCGTAATTGTATAGTCAATATACAGCAGTGTGATATACATTAGGGTGGCTAGAATAATACATAGTGCAATATTACAATGTATAAGGTTTAGGGTGGTTTATAGCATAACAGTATATAATTTAATGGTACTACTCACCCATTGACATATTTCGTTGCTTCATCTTAGTATCTTTCACACGAAGGTCAATGGTACAGTGTATAATAACAAATAGTATAACATTTATATGCTTCATACAATGTACAAAGTAATATATAGTATCGTAATTGTATAGTCAATATACAGCAGTGTGATATACATTAGGGTGGGTAGAATAATACATAGTGCAATATTACAATGTATAAGGTTTAGGGTGGTTTATAGCATAACAGTATATAATTTAATGGTACTACTCACCCATTGACATTTCGTTGCTTCCTCTTAGTATCTTTCACACGACGGTCAATGGTCCAGTGTATAATAACAAATAGTATAACATTTATATGCTTAATACAATGTACAAAGTAATATATAGTATCGTAATTGTATAGTCAATATACAGCAGTGTGATATACATTAGGGTGGGTAGAATAACACATTGCAATATTACAATGTATAAGGTTTAGGGTGGTTTATAGCATAACAGTATATAATTTAATGGTACTACTCACCCATTGACATATTTCGTTGCTTCATCTTAGTATCTTTCACACGAAGGTCAATGGTACAGTGTATAATAACAAATAGTATAACATTTATATGCTTCATACAATGTACAAAGTAATATATAGTATCGTAATTGTATAGTCAATATACAGCAGTGTGATATACATTAGGGTGGGTAGAATAATACATAGTGCAATATTACAATGTATAAGGTTTAGGGTGGTTTATAGCATAACAGTATATAATTTAATGGTACTACTCACCCATTGACATTTCGTTGCTTCCTCTTAGTATCTTTCACACGACGGTCAATGGTCCAGTGTATAATAACAAATAGTATAACATTTATATGCTTAATACAATGTACAAAGTAATATATAGTATCGTAATTGTATAGTCAATATACAGCAGTGTGATATACATTAGGGTGGGTAGAATAACACATTGCAATATTACAATGTATAAGGTTTAGGGTGGTTTATAGCATAACAGTATATAAATTAATGCTGGGTTTGTCTATGGAAGTATATAGTACAGTGTAGACTCGTGTGATGTAAGAGAATAAAGTTTAGATGGAAGCATATTATATATTTTTTACGACGTAGAATTGTAATGTATTACTTACTGTTAGTAACTGAGCTTATTGTAGAGTATATTTAGTATACTGATGATACTATGTAGTTTATACTTTAGTTGTTTACGTGGTGGTTTTAGTTACTGCAGCTACATACTATTAACACTCCTTCCCTTTATTAATGCTACCCCTATCCCCTCCCTTTGATGCTGCTAATCCTGCATAATGCACGGGCATAAGTAGTACTATTCACATACCTGCATTTCCCATATCCCTTCCCTTTGATGCTGCTAATCCTGCATAATGCACGGGCATGAGTAGTACTAATAACATACCTGCATTTCCCATAAATATGCTAAATGCCTCTTGATATGCATATTCTTTTGTCAAGGCGCTCTTTTCCCCCCTTCCAACCCAGCTTATATATATGCTCCAAACACGTGTGCTGTTTCATTCAGACGCTGTCGCCTCGACAGACCTGGTTTTCACCTGAGGACGGCTTCTTGCGTTGTGGCTGAAATGTTGTGAGAATTGTTTTATTCTGTTTTATTTTTATTATTTTATTACTTCCCTTCTACGTGACTTTACCGAAAGAACCAAGAAGCTGTATAAACCCGTTATGCACTGGGATGGGAGTTCAAGGGTAATAATACATTGTTAGCAGATAACATCTAAAATATGTCCTTTCCATACACCTATGGCAGTGGTTCTTAACCTGGGGTGCACACAACCCCTGGGGGTGTGAGATGCCCTTTTTGGGGGCGCAAAACATGCCAGGTTTTTTGAAAAGGTAAATAATCGAAAACAAATTAAGCACGGGCACGTAAGTACAACTACTTTGTTTCATCAAACTATACGTATTTATTAACATTTCACATGTTTTAATGATTGATAATCAAAGGGGTGCAAGGCAGCAGTATTAGGTTAAGAACCACTGACCTATGTGTTGACCAATTATGTCTGTCTGCATTGGCTTAATGAAGCAAACTCCAGACCGGTTTAAACCTCCTGAGTCGCATTAGCAGAGTGAAGCCTGCTCGTCAGGGGCTGCTGAATCTCGGCATATCACAGGAGAGGGCACTCCTCCCCGCAGGGATGGGGCCGCCCACGAAGGTGGAGTGCTCCAATCTCAAATGAATGTGAATAATACTGGGAAACGCTGGTCCAATAAGCCCATACAGCTGATGGACAAATATAAATATTATTATTTAAAGATATGGTTGATTTGCCTGTACCGTACAGTGTTTTAGATGGCAGAGCAGATCTGCATTGGTTTTAAACACATGGTGGCCAAGGTTGATGGTGATACTGGATCATTTATTGTCAATTCATCGGGCTTTTTTGGGGGAAAGAGAAACCTATTTCTTAGTCTATTTAGAGAGATGAGAAGGTTTGTGAATTCTCATAAATCCATGACCCACACCTCAGAAGCGTGAAGAGATTTTATAAATTAATCGTTAATGCCAGCTTCATCCCACATCCACTCGAACTGATAGATGTTCAAAAAGTTTGGATGGTTTTATGAAATGCTACCAAAAATATAAATGATATAAATTGTGACCTTTCAAAATATTAAAGTATAGATTACTTTTCATATGAAGGGCATTTGAGTTATACATTTGTATTTCTATATGGAGCTGAATTTTTTGCGTGCAGAGAAATGTGCCACTTCTGTATCTTGTGCCAAGAAGTAACAACTCTGCCAGCAATAGTTATGAAAATGTTACCCCAGGAACAGGTGCCCTGCCGTTCACAAACTCAAATCACCGTCGCTCTTCCCAATCTCTCATGGCCTATCTCAATTCATGACACGTGGCCTTAACTTATACCGATTGCAACTGTAGCTGTTTTGGCATCATCGGCCTTCGAGTCTGTGCTCTGCAACTGCGTGAATAATATATACTGTATGTACTTTCATTCGAATAGGATTTAAGAGACAGAGTAATCAAAATGTTTACTGCTCGTAGCGTGGTTAGGCCTCTGAGGTTCAACGCTTTAAGATTATTTATTTTGAATACCTCAAAAGGGATCGGTTAACATTTTTATGCGTGGGGCATGTTTCCCACACAGGATAAACAATTAAAATGTCATTTAAATTTTTTATAAATATACCATTTCTATTTTAACGCGAGACGCCTGCAATACTAGTTGAACATAAAATAACACACTGGAGAATGTGAAGTGTCCATTTAAACCAGAGGGGATTTCGAATACATTTTATAGGAACATTTCAGCACGCAAATAAAGAAAAGCTGCAGATTCCTTTGTGTAAGACAGAAACTAGTAACAACTTGGTCCCAAGTTGACATTGCCTTTGCAGGTTGATTCTTATGATTCTGATAATTGTGTTACTTGCATCAGTTACAGAGTAAAGATATTTCCTTTTTCAGATAGCCCACTGATAGGAGATCAACACTTGCTGGCAGTGTACGGCCCTGGAATGAGACACCATGAACCCAGTAACATCATAACGAACACGATGTATGTATGTTGAACTTCTTTCGCACCGTACGTAGCCAACTATCCTAATTGGAGTGTGCGGGGGAAGGACAACAAAATAAACTCAAAAAGCAGTTCAAAAGAAATGAGTTTTAAATCTAGATTTTAAAGTGCACAGCTCCAGTGGCTTCCTAATATCGGAAGGAAGAGCGTTCGAGACGCCCACAGAAGCACATCTGAACGCGCGCAATGCAGTGACCGTTGCATCGAATTTAGTGATCTGTAAAGACCAGTGTTGTAGGATTTTACTTTTAACGCTGAGCATTGCCATATCAAGAACAAGTTCTGTATATCATGGGACTTATTGTGCGACAACAGATCGCCAGTGTATTTCTATACACTACACTCTCCTGGCTAAAGCAAATGCCTGGAACTGATATCAAGATACTGGATTAGACATCCAGGTTCAGTACGCCGACATTGACATTCGATACCTTAGCCGCTCATATGCTAAGTAGTGCATAAAGCAGGACACAGCATATTACAAACCGACTTTATTTATGGGTGCAATAATTTAAGTGTTTAGGAATGGCCATCAGTCAGCACTCATCACCGCCGGGCGTGCCCGCAGCACAACGCCTGCATGATGGCGGGGCTCTGGAAGCGGAACGAGGGCACCGCACAAACTTTAGCAGCTCCATTGAACAGCCAAACCTGCGCGGCCAGAATATCACAAGCACACCAAGTTGGGTGCCAACTGATCTACGTGCATTTTTATAGTTTCAAGAGTGATCTCCTGTAAACGTGGATTGTGCTAATGAACAATCCCAATCACTTCCATAGGTAAAAAAAGGAAAAATACTAAATAAATAATTGTCTCAACGTCCCAAGCAAACGTTTCCAGAACGGTCTGGAGACCCAGTGATGCGTTCCTCTGGTGTTACACAACGTACCACACAGCCCTTTTCTCCATGCTTCTTCCCCTACCCACACTGCTCCACTGTGGAGATCCCCCATCATTATTTGTTTCTTTCGGTTAAGTCACGTCTAAAGATAAAATAATAAATTAAATTAAATAATAGAATACGACGTTTCGATTGCAACACAAGCAATCATCATCAGGTATAATGAAATAGCGACATAAAATCTAACCAGAAAACTATAGACAGACATATTAGCAGACAGATATCACCAAGATAGATAGAGCAACACAGGTAACAGAGAGAGGTGGTCGTCTCTGTGGGGTGGCCTTAAATAGACAGAGGAGGGCGGACGCAGAGAGAGGGAGGGGGGTTAGAGAAAAAATTAGCATATCAATGAGTGGACAACAAAACGTGGTGCTGCAAGTGCGATGACACGGCAAGCAAGCCTGAAAATCAGGAGAAGGACACACTGAAATTAAATAACCTAGTAAAATATCGAAATGTAATGTAATACAACACAGAGGGTCGGTCAACACACAATTAACGCATAGCCTGGTTGATTACGTATTTCAAAGATTGCTAAGTTAGAATTTAAGTGTGAACATTCCAAAGAAAGGACACAGGCAGAGAGAGCAAGTAGTCAGAGAGAGAGAAAAAAAGAAGATAAGTTTAAAACTTCCCCGTAGAAGTGGTTCAATCTTAATTTTTTAGAACTTTCGTGACTGCAGGAATTATTATTTGTTTCTTTCGGTTAAGTCACGTCTAAAGATAAAATAATAAATTAAATTAAATAATAGAATACGACGTTTCGATTGCAACACAAGCAATCATCATCAGGTATAATGAAATAGCGACATAAAATCTAACCAGAAAACTATAGACAGACATATTAGCAGACAGATATCACCAAGATACATAGAGAGAGCAACACAGGTAACAGAGAGAGGTGGTCATCTCTGTGGGGTGGCCTTAAATAGACAGAGGAGGGCGGACGCAGAGAGAGGGAGGGGGGTTAGAGAAAAAATTAGCATATCAATGAGTGGACAACAAAACGTGGTGCTGCAAGTGCGATGACACGGCAAGCAAGCCTGAAAATCAGGAGAAGGACACACTGAAATTAAATAACCTAGTAAAATATCGAAATGTAATGTAATACAACACAGAGGGTCGGTCAACACACAATTAACGCATAGCCTGGTTGATTACGTATTTCAAAGATTGCTAAGTTAGAATTTAAGTGTGAACATTCCAAAGAAAGGACACAGGCAGAGAGAGCAAGTAGTCAGAGAGAGATGTGCCGTTTGTCCATTTCTCCACCAACAAAAATTTATAGAAAGTGGGGGGTAAATAGTTTTTATAAAAGGTTTCTGAAAGTTGTCGACCCCCCCCCCCCCTCAAAAAATATGTTTACCCCCGCGTAAGTATATATACCTACACACCCTATATACAACAGAGCAAGTAGTATCTATTGAATCTGTATTTGTATCTACTGATTGCACAGTAATATCTACTGAGCCAGTAGTTGCTACTGACTGTTTAGTAGTATTTACAGACTGTAGTAACTACTGACCGTAGTAGTATATACTGGGCCTACAGTAGTATTTACTGACTCTATTGTAGTAACGACTAACTGTATATTAGTATCTGCTGACTCTATAGTAGTATCCACTGACTACAGTAGTAACTACTAACTCTATAGCAGTATCTACTCACTCTATAGTAGTATCTAAGACTCTAGTAGCTACTCACCGTAGTAGTATATACTGACGGTAGCAGTATTGACTGACCGTAGTGGTATATACTGACTTTTAGTATCTACTAAATCTATAGTAGTATCTACCAACTCGATAGCAGTATCCACTATCACTACAGCAGTGTCACCGACTGTGGTGGTCTCTGCTATCACTACAGCAGTGCATACTGACTGTGGTGGTACCTGCTATGACTACAGCAGTGCATACCGACTGTGGTGGTACCTGATATCACTACAGCAATGCATACCGACTGTGGCAGTACCTGCTTTCACTACAGCAGTGCATACTGACTGTGGTGGTACCTGCTATGACTACAGCAGTGCATACCGACTTTGGTGGTACTTGCTTTCACTACAACAGTGCATACCGACTGTGGTGGTATCTGCTATCACTACAGCAGTGCATACCGACTGTGGTGGTACCAGCTATCACTACAGTAGTACATGCTGACTATAGCAGTATATATCAACTCTATAAAACAAACTATGAACTTGACAGAGTGCCGTTGTGAGGCCTAGTCCCGTACAAAGTCCGCGGCCTCGCCTAGATTGCCCAGCCGGCCGAGGTGGCACCTTGACAGGCTGGGGGTTGGGCCGCTACCCTCGCCCTCCCCCATCATCCCCCCGCCTGCTCTACAATAATAGTTTCTAAGCGCGATAATATTAGGATCTACCGACCCTATAGTAGTAGGTGCACACATTGGGGGGGGGGGGGGGGGAGAAGAGAACATGACACTTTGAAGAATTTACCTCAGCGTTGTGTGTATTTTTTTTTTCATTTTTAACGCGAAAGAGAATTTCCCCCTCCTCCCAACGAACGCGTGTGTGTTGCATGCGCAAATGTGTGCTTTGGCGCACTCTATAGCAGTATAATAAATTGTACTAAATGGTTAATTAAACTACTTTAAAGTTGACGGATGCAAAATTGGAATTGCGTTGGCTCACCACGGGGCTATTGCGTGGTACCCGGGTACTTTTTTTTTTACGTAAACCCTACGGTTCGCAAGCTAAATCCTTCGCAAGTTTCGTCCACAGACAGACAGATTCTGATTGGTGAGTCGGTGGGAACGCAGGGGCTAAAAGGTTGACGCGTGCACGACCAATGGAGAGGGGAGGGCGGGAGGTGTGGGGGGTGGATCGGCCACTGAACGGAACGGAGGAGGACAGTTTGTCTGTCCCAGCTTGTAAACACCGAGCTTCTTTCCTTTCCTATAATTCCCCCCAACGAACACCTCGGAAGCATTCCTGGGACTTTACTATGGCGGCACACCAGTTGTGAAGCGCTGCACTGGAGTACGGTGATGAATATAATCCCATCCCAATTTTTGTAAAACATTCAATGCAATGGATTTACATGATACATTCCGGACGGATCTAAGGTAATGCACGTGTGCCTTAAAACTATGAATCGTAATACTGTGATAAAATACAATAATTGAAATATTTCACCTGGAAACTCCTTTCCAACGGATGGTCTCGTTGGTAAGGGTGCCCAGGATACCGAATGACACTCATCGCGTTGTCGATTGGCACGACCGAGACACCATTGTCATGGCACAGCCAACTCACAAAATGCAGTGTGAGTAGCATTTCTTGGCTTTTTCCGTGACCTTTGCAAGCGATCCACATAACAGCGTTGAAAAGGCATTGGTTCGCCCAAATTGTTCAGTCTGGAAATTGTTAACACATATTAGTTAAAAAACCTCACATCAAGAAAGGGCATATAGCAAACTCCATATGAATAGCTTGGCAATGTGCCAAACCAGTTGGTCGTGGAGTAGATCAATCATGAAGTTAGAAGCAGGTGTAAAGCATAAGGCTGATGCTTGTAATACCAATTAGAATCATATTTAAAACAACGCAAATCAACACCGTTCCAGTTCCATGAAAGAGAAAACCAAAGCCGAGCTGCAATATAAATTATACAGCAAATTCACAAAGGACACGATGCTGCATGCGGTCTGAGCAGACATGGTAGGCCTACGCCCACGTAACCCACAATATGCCTGCTCTCTTTTCAGGTTTCACAGCACAAAGTGCTTGCCACAAATGAGCCACAATACTTTGCTAATCTCGTCAAGGACCATAAACCATTGCGCGAACTCTGGTCATCCTCGCAGTGACTTTTGGTTGGCCATCGAACAAAGACGGTCACTGCATCACGTGCTTTCGGATGCGCCATCTGTAACGCTCTTCCTTCCACAAGAGGTTTTTTGGGGTAGATCGCCTAAATATAAATGTGCCGTTAAACCAGCCACCACCCGACACAGTGAATTAGTCAGGTTTGTCACGCAAACAAAACATAGTGAAATTAGTCACTAGTTCAGCACACCAGTGTGTTGAACAGTACACTTACAACATTTTCAATTCAAGTACGACGTTTCGCCTATGTGTTAAACTGCTCTGCCTTCTGATATTAGGAAGCCACTGGAGCTATGCACTTTAAACCAATATCGAAAACCCATTTCTTTAGAATAGCTTTTTTGTGTTAAGTTCGTTGTCCTTCCCCCACACATCCGATTAGAACGGTTGGCTATGTACGGTGCGAAAGAAGTTCAACATACGTACAACAACATACGTACAAGCTAAGCTGGACCGAGCCTGCACAACGCCCGGGTGGATGACCACCGCACTGCTATCGGAGGCTGCGGGGCTGTGCTGCGCTACACTCTGCGGAGGCAATGCAGCAACATCCATTGTATGATCCCACCGCTAGCCCTCCCTGCCTTTACCAACCCGCGCTGACCAGCATGTGGTGAAGTATGGTCAAATACATCCCCACGACCCACACAGCATGAGGGAGGGCCCTCGTCCAGGGATGTACGTGTACACATATACCAATAGAGAATATGAAACAAATTACATTTTGACATTGAAACAAGTGTCCCTAATGTGTGAATTAAAATAAAGAGGTATGGGGTAGGTTTCCATGGACATAAGCCTTTTTAAAATCAAATTCATGGTAATGGATACACCCTGACATGATGTAACAAGCCTCTGCTGAGCACCGCAGCCTGCTTTCTGCACTGTGCAGTGACCATCACAACATCAGCAGCAGCACTGGTGCAATGTGAGAAACTCCACACGCGTGGAGGACTCCATTTCATCTCGCCGTGTTCAATCAATACACAGCAGGTCACCACTGACCGACTCACCCACGCACTCACCCACTCACTTCCACATCCATTTACTCGTTCACTCACCCACTTACTCTCTCACTCACTCACCCACTTACTCCCTCACTCACCTACTTTCTCACCCATTCACTCACTCACCACCCACTTACCCATTTATTCACCCACTCACCACCCACTCACCACGCTGCTGGTCACAAAACTGTCCTTCTCTACTTCTTCCCGCACACTGCTCAACTTGGGAATTCCCTCTCCTATCATCATCTATTTTCCCCAAGCTCTTACAATAATAACCTTGCTCAAGTGAAGAACTGTGTTCACTCTTATCCATTATAATGTTGATGATTGTGCTGTTTGTTGCTTGCCACTTAATGATTTGGGCTTTTGGGCCTGTGCTGTGTAACAACAAAAAACCCGAGTTCGAAACAGAAATGATGAAAGACGCTTACAATAACACCCAGCAGCGTGATCGTCGATATAAAAGAACATAATTTTACAATGCTCACAAAAAAGCTTATCCATATAGTTCAGAATTCGTGTAAATTACCATTTACTTTCTGGTTTATAGAAATGCACAATATTCCTTGAGAGTTTAGAGCCAGAGTCACTGCGAGTGTGCAGTTGAAATCCATTTGTAAGTAAACTAACAGCAGCAAAGAAATGACCACCACGAATCACATTCCCCGCGGGCGTGAAATGTTACAAGTGTGCAGAGAGCTCAAGACCAGCGATGGAAAAGCGACCTCAACCACCGCGCACGCGCGACTGGACTAAAGATCGCACGGGAGCCACGAGACGGCACGGGACCCCCTCGTCTGATCAGAAGAAGCCCCCCTCGCCGTGCCAGCAATCTCAACGTTTGGGCTAGAGGAGCTTCACTTGCCATGACCTTTCACCCAGACACACCCCCTCTGTTCAAGTTCAACGCGGCGTCCATGCAGGACTTAGCGGGCTCTCAAACTGACTCTAGATGAAATGCAAATACAAAAATGTGGGGAAATGCACGTAAATAATATTTGTAAATAAATAGCACAGGCATTTCAAACATTCGCCAAAAGCCAAAATAGTCTCATTCCAGTTGGTGGAAATTTCACACGCGCTTTGGTGGAATAACTCCTTGTGCTGAACCCCCCCAAAGTGGTACGCATTTGATCAACCCTGGACCAACCACTGATAGGCCGAATTGATCCCCAATTCGGATTTGAACTTACAATGTTCAACTTTATGAATGGGAGCTTGCCACAGCGCTCACATTAACTGTGTTAATTTTGAAAGCCAATTGTTTTGTAACGCTGCTGTAAATAGCGAGGGCGTAACTCCTCGCCTGACTCCTCTCTCGCCGTCCAGGCTGTCGTGGCAATGAGTGGCCGGTGCCAAGGCATTCAGGCCCGGAGATGTTGGTAAACTGTTTGGCGTTAAGCGGAAAAAGGCTGAGCAGAGTCGGCGAGTGTTTTTCGGTGAGCCACGATGGCTTTGCCGTGTTGGCGAGTGGTAACCCATGAGCAGGGGCAAGAGGGGGACGTGCTGCTCCATACCTGCAGCTGGAGAGGGCTCAGTCCCGAGGAGGCTGCGGCAGACATGGCTGACGGGATAAACTGCATGTGGAAAGGGTCACCTATGGAGGTCAAAAAAGAAAACACGTTAAACACAAAGCGCTGATATCCACACATACACTCAAGCACTCTGCTGCGAGTGTGTACATACGATGGTACCCTACACTGGCACTTCTCAGAGCACCAAACACGTGCACGCCTGCGCTCTTAACTACGTTTTCACAGAAAGCAACACAAGCGTTTTTTACGGAGAAATGGCTATGGACGTGGGCTGCAGGGTGCATAGGTTTTCATAGCGGGACATCTACATTAACATTTTGACCACTGTGCACACAAGCGCACGCTCAATAAAGAATCAAGGAGCACAATTCACTGACAACCCTGATGCTCATACATGCACACACACACAAAATGTACGTTTTTTAATATTTCGTTTGTGAAGCGTCCTTCCCCACACCTTCTATTTGCACGGTTGGCTACGTACGGTGCGAAAGAAGTTCAGCATACACACATACATACAAATTATTTGGGCTGTCTAGGTTGCAGCATCATCCATACAATTCATTTTTGTGCGCGTGTCGCTGCCAAACTGACTTTGCAATTCAATTCCTGCGCTTGCAACTTCTTGTGCGGCGGCGGCGAGGCATAGTTTTTTTTGTATTTGCATCTTCAAAAGCAATGCTAGCACAGGTGGCGTACAAACTGCTACTGCTGCTTCTGCTGCTGTTAGGCAGCCGGCATTCGCTGTTGCTGGAGCGTCGTGCCCGGAGACCGGTGAGGGCCCTCCAGCCTACGCTGGCAGCTCTGACGACGGTGAGGGATAGCCACGGCCACACAGAGGCGATGCGCAGTTAGCGTTGATTGGCAGTTGTTGCTGCCGTAAAGGGAACTAGCAGGTGTACGTGTAATCAGTCACAGATTCGTTCAATTTACCGAGGTCATAAACAAATTGCCATGGTTTGTTAAAGTGTTTTTTTTTACATTCTGAAATCTATCAGACAGCAACGGTGTGGGGCTTGAATAATGAAAAAAGGATTACTACATCAAAGTTCAACTTTTCATCATTAGTTTTAATTTTCTCAGTCAGCATTTTAAATGTCAATCACTCATTTATGCGACACGGCCTCATTATTTTTCTTGCAGGGCAGGATATGTTTTTACCTACATTATATACAGCATTCATTTTTTATATTAATTTAACGATAACTTGATTACTTTGCTGTTCGTCTATTGAAACAAAAGGGACGTAGATTTCTATCGAGTTTCTACAATTATTTTATTGAACCTTTTTTAAGGTTTCCTAAAAATAGAGACTATGCCCAAGAAGCCCTGCTAGCGTGATTTGAAGTGAATAATTACGTACATTAACGTCGTGGAAGAAACACTGTAAACATTGTAATCTTAAAAATATGACTTAACAGTTGGTTACGAATTTTACTTTGAATAATTAGCTATTTTTAAGTAAATTCTATAAATGTATACTGTAACAAGAAGCCTAGTTATCCATTTACAATATTGAAATTATGCCATTGTAAAAATAAGTTCTAGATTAAAGGCTGCATACTATATCTCTTTGTTGGCTGAATACTAAATTTTTTCATCACAATCGCAACAAAATTGGCCACTTTCTCCCTCTGACAATTCATGGAAATTTTATTTTTTCTGTCATTAATTATATAAAACCACATATCAATGGATTTTACGAGAGATATGATGTTTCGCCATCGCCGTGGAATCTTCAGCAAAGCGTTGCGAGTCTCCTGCCTGTTTGGCTGCTCCTGCCCAAGGCGGTGGTGGCGTCTCGGTAACCTCTCGTGAGCGTTGCGTTGCCATTACACGAGCACCCATCAGGGGGCTGCAGAGTCAAGAGACTTTGCTCAGAACCATCGAAAATCGCCAATTTATGAGCGGAACCGATTCTGTGAACCGGGCCGCAGGCAAAAAATGTCAAACGACAACTTCGACAAAATATTTGTTACATTTACCTGACTTGGAGTGCTCTTGGAATAGTTTCACCAAATTTTTATTGCTGGGGAATACCAAGAGGTTAAAACATTATATTCAGTCTGTTTCTCTGCACATTTTCACAGTGCAAAGAATTACCTTGAACTTTCTTGGCAGAAAGGATGGCTATTCTGTCCTCTGTGTAAAGCAATGTTGCGTTTGCATGTTGCATATGAACTAGATCTCACAGGGTTCACAATGCCTGTCGCGCCAGGTGTCGCTGAGCTCCTTGCTGAGGAGCAACCCACAAACGTACTCGCGGCTCCAGCACCGCATTTGTTCACATTACCTTGGTCTGGATGACAAACGTCAACTTGTTTCACGTCATCATCCGGTTTCCGTTGTGTTCGTGTCCGCGGTTCTGAAGCCCCCTGCGTTCTTGTTAAATAGAGTTTGTCCAGCTTGAGCCTCACCCCCTGTGCTGCGCGTGATTGCCGGGCTGCTAAGTCTCTGTCTCTCCTTCCGTTCACTCCTTCGGGCGCGATACCCCCACTGGGCCTCCTGGCCTCCGTGGAACCCTAGCGACCTCTCATCTGGGCCGACTGACCTCACCATCAACAAAATGGGCTTATTTTCCATACCTATGTAAACAACAAAAAACCTGGAATATGAATGTATTCTTCCAGGATTGTGGGAGACTGTAGGTACCGATTTAACGAAGAATTTTGCCAAATCAGATTTGTATTAAGGCCGTGACAACACAGGCAATGATTTGGTGTCATGTAATGAAACAAAGATATGTTTTGCATGTGTGTGAGAGTTGCTCCACCCTCCACGAAGGCATGCAAGTGCAGCGCAGGGCCAGAGATGGCTTCGTGCGATAACGATGCAGAAGACGACCACCATGATAATGATGGTACGAGCAATGGTTTTAATAATGAGCATTATAATGAAGGTAACAGCATCTTTAGTGGTTATAATGGCGGAGACAATGAATATGATAATAGATGAAGACGACAATTGAAGATAAACGGAGTTGAACTGCAGGGGCGAGAGCTTGCGTTGCCTTTTTTGTATTGCTACTCAGACAGTCGCTCGTCATAGAGGGACTGCTAGGCAATGACGACAGCGTTGATACTTGTTGCTGCTGCTGTAGCTGATGATCGACCAACCCACGCTATTGCCTCGATCTTAAGGCAACCCGCCAACCCTTGCAAGCAACGGATGACAGGGTCACGTGTGTGCACGAAGGGTGTTTGCACACCACAACCAGATGCTCATTTGTCTTATTTTATTATTTGACATTTAGGGTTGAGTCGCCCTTGGGGAGGCCCAGAACAGGTGCCGCTGATGTTTGTCACAGCCAGGAATCGAATTCAGATCTCCAGGTTTTGTAGCACAGTGCACTAACCACTACAGCACCACACCATGCGAATACATACATATATACAAACATCAAAGGAAGTGGACTGACAAAGGGTTGTACGTTATTTGTATTCTATGTTCATGATTTCATTCTTTTTCATATTAAAAGATCAAAAACTGCTTATCCTTTTGGAAATAACACACATTTATAATAGTAATAAAAAAAAATCAATTTAGAGGGAATTCCACAGTGGAGCAGTGCAAGAGAAGCCACAGAAAAGGAGAGGTGACCTGCAGTGTGGTAGGTGAGTGATTGGTTGAGCGAGTAGGTGAGTGATTGATTGATTGATTGAGTGGGTGAGTGAGTGATTGAGTGAATGAGTCATTGTGACCTGCAGTCTGGTGGTTGAACACAGCACGGATAGAACGAAACAGTCAGTCTGGTAGATCGAGTCCTGAATGAGTGAAGTTCACGGGATCAGTAACCGTGGAAGTTCTTGTATGGAATCCGCTGAATGTGAATATCATCATGTAGAACAACGGGTCAGATTATTTGTAATCACGGCGATTGCGATCTCTGCGACCCACCACGGTGTGACCTTGGAGTGTCTCACAGGGAGGAGCTGCAGCCTGAAATCTAGGGTTGCCATCTCTTCGGGTTTGGCTCTGAAAGTCCCATAATCGGCATCTGTGTTCGCGTTGCGGGAGATGATTTGTGCCGAGATCTGGTATCGCTATAGCTTTGAACTGTATTGCAGTAAATTGCACAGTTCTGATAGACCCAGGCTGACTGACAAATATGTCTAGGTTTGCTCTGCAGTGGAAAAGGTGGCAACCCTGGTTCTTACCCGGTTTGTAGGAGAAGCCTGGAGACAGGAAGAGTCCCTGCTGCGCTGCTGTCATGGCTGCCAGTGCCCGCTGGTCTTGTGGGAAGATGGGGATCATGAGGGGAGACATGTGACCCTGGACCTGCTAAACACAACAAGAACAAATTATAGATTTCATTGGTAGCGCAACATGCACGCAAAAGCATCTAAACAACACGTGCATAGCATGCTTTGACCAATTTGACTACTGCTACATCAGCAAAAATTGCAAAATATAACTTTATTTGTACCATGGGCTCGCAGTGTCAAACCATTATAGACTCACGCACCAGCGTCAACCCTCACAATATGATCGCGGGCGGCCATGCACCCATAACATATATATATCAAGATTAACACTCCTTCTAAAAACTCTCTAAAATGTAAATTAACAAACCATGGAAATTATAAACTCGCTTCTTACTCACTACTCTAAACAGCTGTGCAAATGGGCACTAATAAAATCCGGTGTGGAGTGAAAGGAATTGGTGCATCTGTAATAACAGCTATAGTGGGTTCACGTGGGGGATTGGCTTGCCGGTCCTGCTTGTAGCCAATAAGGGTCGAGATAGGGAGCGTGGGGCCGGCGTGATCACGGCATGTCATCAGGGGTGATTGGCCCAGCCATTGGGGCCCCAGCTAATGGGGATCCGGATAAGAGGCGTGGTCCCGGGAGTGACAGGGAACCATCGAGAACGGTCGAGATTGCCCATGGAGGATTGGCTGGGGGGACCACGTGACGAAGGGATGAAGAGGGAGGAGAGAGGGATGATCGGGGGGAGACGGGGAACGGAACGGGGTGAGAGCCACACGCGAACGGGGCTCCGGGTGCCACGTGCGCGGTGGGAGTTGTGGGAGTCTGCCGCTCTCCGTTGTCTGCCAGCAACGGAGCGTGTGGGAACAAGTGTACCGTGAAGTGAAAATAAAGAAGACCGATTCCGAATCCGTCTCCGGAGAATTATTACATTGGTGTCAGAAGTACTTCTGCGACTGTTTGGACGATCGTCAAGATGTCCAAGCACCCCAGAAAAAAGAACCTACCTGTGCCTCTATCGGAGGAGGAGGTCGAGACGGATGAAGATGAGCTGTTGGGAGCTACAGCCCCTATGCCGCCTGCTGAAAATGTACTTCTCGACGTCTCTCAGCGTCGACCGACGGAAGATGCGACCGCTGCAGGAACAAAAGGCGAGTGGCGGCTGATGGCGGAGCAGATCGAGTCATTATGCGCCATTCTGCTTAGTCTGGTGACCGCGGTGGCATCCTCACCAGCCGCGGGCCGCCAGATTGCCGATCAACTGGACGCCGCGGGAAGGAGTCCGGTGAAAGAACCTGCGTCCGCCATTCCTTCTGCTACGCGGGAGGACGCCGTCATTCTGGGTGGAGCGGCTGCGCCGGAGCCGTCGGCCGCCATTTTGGGCGCGCCTACCGCCACGCGGCCGCCGGCCGCCATTTTGCCTGATACGGGTGGAGAGCGGGAACGTCAGTCGGAGACGCCCGCGGCGCGCGCTTGCCACTGCGGGCATCGCCTTCCACAAATCAAAGAATTCATCGCCGGGGGTGATTGGAGTGCTTTCACATGGCGCTTTGAATCGGCTTTTAGATCCGTCAATTGGACGGAGGATGAAGCGCTGGGAGCGCTACCTACACTGCTCGACGATGTTTCTCTGGGGGTCTTCCGTTCCATCCCGGCGGCCAAGAAGAAGACACTGCGGGACGCGTTCGCGGAGATGGCGGAATTCTATGACCCACCGACGTCGGCCACCAGAAAATTTATGTTACGTCGCCGAGCATCGGAGGAATCGCCGTTGGCCTATCGTGGGGCGTTGATGGCGCTGGCCATGGCTGCCTACCCCGACGCGACGGCCGACCATTTGGATCCTCTCATCCTCTCCCGTATGCTGGAGTTGGCTCAGGAACTCAAGATTTCGCTGCCAGTTTGCGGCCACGAACCACTTACATCGCGATGGGTGGCGCGCTGCCTGGACGCAAAATTTAATATCAGGCGTTGGGACCAGATGGCGGCGTGGACGGGGAAACCAGAGATCGACGGGCCACCTTTGGGGTGGTCTCCACGACTGGTGGTCCACTGCTCCGACGACTCGGGCGACGACGACATGCTGGCTGCTGCTGTTTCGCACGGGATTCCGGGACGGCGGCTGCGCGACCAGCGTGGCAACTACATGGGCCGTCCGCGTGCAAGGGCCGGGTCGTCCGACCGCCGGCCGACGTCGGCGGCGTGCTTCAAGTGCGGCAGACGGGGCCATTTCGCCCGTGACTGCCGCTGTCGACCTCTACTGTCGCCTCCTCCGACGAGGGGACCTCCATCTCCTCCACCTACTGCGGAGCCGCAACAACCTCGGGCGAGTCGGCACACATCGGACACCCGGCAGGTCCTGTCACATCACCCATCCATTCGCACTCATTCTCACACTCCTCAGGAAAAATTTACTTCCCCCGCTACAGTTACGCGCTCTGCTACGCAGTGGAAAAAATTGGCTCGCAGGGTTGTAGCTGCGGCTTCGGGCTCGTCGACGGTACGCGGTACCATCGACGGCGTTGATGTGCGCATCTTGGTGGACACGGGCGCGTCGGCCACCATCATTTCTGATGTTATTTTTCATTTGTTGTCCATCCCTGCGTCGCAGATACGTAAGGTTAATGATGCGTGTGTCGCCGCGAATGGGGGAAGCATGGGTATCTGTGGCCAGGCAGATGTGAGCATCACTATCGGGAATATTACCGCCGCAGGACCTGTATTGATCTCTCGCTCGCTAGCTGTTCCATGCTTACTCGGTACTGATTTCCTGCGTCGGATGCCGCTGAAAATACGAGTCGACCAGGACTGTTTGGAAATGCCGGGGGGTCGTCGAATGGCGTTCCTGCCTTCCTTGCTGGCCAGCGCGCCTGCAAGTAACGCAGTTACTGCCGTTGTTGCTGCTACGGTAGAAGTACCACCGGGAGCACAGATGCTAATACCGTTGCGTTATCGTAAACCCCTTCGAATGGGGAAGGGTGCAGAAGGCGTGCTGCTATCCCCATCGAATTCGGCATCTAAATCCTTTTCTTTAGCGGCGGCACAAACGATCGTGCGACCGGGTCAAGCACCTTTTATACAGGTGTTAAATGGGGGACCTGACCGCGTTATTGTTCCGGAGGGGTCGGTGTTGGCTCACGCCACTACCGACTTCGCCTCTTGCAACGCAGCGCCGCGCGCACGAATGCCCGCTGGTAGGCCCCCACACGATCGCTCTCAAGAACGTTGGATCGCTGATTTGTGCGGAGAAAATTATTCCTTGTCGAACGAACAAAGGAACGCCCTGCGTTCATTACTGATACAGTACACTGATGTTTTCAGTAAAAATGATTTGGACCTCGGCCGCACGTTGCTTTTGTCGCACCATATTGACACCGGTGCGACACCTCCCATCTGTATGCACCCTCATCGCATGAGCCCGGCGGAAAGGGATCACGTGCGCGGAGCGGTAAATGAATTGTTGGCGGCGGACATCATTTCGCCGTCCAACAGCCCTTGGGCCGCGCCCGTCGTTCTGGTAAAGAAGAAAGATGGTGGTACAAGATTTTGTGTTGATTTCCGCCGGTTAAACAAAGTTTCGGTGGCAGATGCATACCCCTTACCGAGGATGGATGATTCGTTGGACGCTTTATCGGGTGCTAAGTTTTTTTCCACCCTTGACCTGTCCTCGGGGTTCTGGCAGCTTCCCCTCGACGATGAGTCAAAGGCGAAAACGGCGTTCCGCACGCCGCAAGGTCTCTTTGAATTTAATCGGTTGCCTATGGGCTTGAATGCGGCACCGGCGACGTTTCAGCGGCTCATGGAATTGGTGTTGACGGGACTGCAGTGGGAAACGTGCCTCATATATCTTGACGATATAATTGTTTTCAGCCGCACGTTCGAAGAACACCTCCAACGTCTAGAGGCGGTTTTTCAAAGAATGCGTACGGCTGACCTTAAATTTAAACCTAAAAAATGCCACCTTCTGCAACACTCTGTCCGTTACTTGGGTCATATTGTCAGTTCGGACGGCGTATCCACTGACCCTCTGAAAACGAAATGTGTACGAGAGTGGCCCACACCCACTTCGGTGGGAGATGTTCGGTGGTTTATTGGGTTCGCTTCCTATTATCGCCGCTTCGTTAAAAATTTTGCGACGTTGGCAAAGCCATTACACGTTCTGACTGGCAAAAATCAAAGGTTTAAATGGGGAGCGGAAGAGGAAAAATCTTTTATGGCACTTCGGGACCACCTCGCCACGGCGCCAACGCTGGATTACCCAGATTTCTCACAGCCGTTCATCCTCGATACGGATGCTAGTGATATCGGCATTGGGGCCGTTTTGTCGCAATGTAAGGACGGGGTAGAGCGAGTAGTGGCGTACGGCAGCCGGGTTTTGTCTCCTGCGGAAACACGCTATTGTGTGACAAGACGGGAACTTTTGGCAATTGTTCACTTTGTCCGATTGTACCGGCCGTACCTGTATGGACGGAAATTCCTAGTTCGCTCAGATCATGCGGCTTTACAATACTCCTTGAAATTAGATCAACCGTCAGGCCAATTGGCTAGGTGGTTGGAATCGCTACAGGAATTTTCCTTTGATATTACATACAGGAAGGGGACCCGTCACACGAACGCTGACGCGCTCTCACGGCTGCCGCCCCTTCCTCCGTGCACTTGCCTGATGGGCACGCACCGCTGTGCGGCACCAGCCACCTCGCCTTGTCCGGTTATGGGGGCGATAGCGGATGAGGATGCAGGGGCGAAAGCGAAGGAGGACGACCAGCAAGGGTCGGTGGACACGGATGATATCTTACGGCTACCACACGCGGTCTGGCTACGTGAGCAGGAGGCTGATGCCTCGCTGTTTCCGCTATGGAAATTGACAGGGAAACAAAAATCTCAATTGGCGGGTTGGAAATGGCAGATGTTCCGAGGCAAGTCGGGATTGTTAATGTGTACTGACGGGTTGTCTGACTGACCACGCTTGGTGGTGCCTACTTCGCTTCGCTACGACCTGCTTCGTGCTCTGCACGCTGATAAGTTGATGCACCTCGGTGTCCAAAAGACTTTGGCCGCGCTGCAGAAGGATTTCTTTTGGGCCGGTATGACGGCAGACGTCAAGGACTTTATTCGCTCATGCCAGGACTGTGCAAAGAGGAAGCCGCCTCGGAACCCCTATGTACCACCGTTACGTTCCATTGAGGTGTCCCGCATTAACGAATTGGTTGCTCTCGATATTCTGGGCCCGTTTCCCCCGTCGGCGAGGGGCAATAAATACCTTCTCGTCGGGGTGGAATATTTTTCTCGATGGCCGATGGCCTGGCCTCTGCCCGACCAGACGGCAGCATCCATTACCGACGCTTTCTTTAACGGGTATGTCATGGACAAGGGGGCACCTGAGAGGCTGCTCACAGATCAAGGGTGGAATTTCTCTTCCAAATTGCTTAAGGAAGTTTGTGACGCGTTGGGTACGAAGAAAATTCGCACTTCTCCTTACCACCCACAAACAGATGGTATGGTGGAACGATTCAACCGCACCCTCTCGGCTATGCTTTGTCACACGGTCAGTGAAAAGCAAACCGATTGGGACCTGCACATACCAGGCGTCTTAGCGGCTTACCGCATGGTTCCACACACGTCCACGGGATACTCACCATTCTTTTTGATGTATGGCCATGAAAATGTTCCACCCATCGATGTGCAATTGGGTGAGCCGAGTAAGCGACCGTCCCGTTCCTTGCCTGACCACGTGCGTGACTCGCTTGAATGAGTGACGGAGGCGCGAGAGGCTGCCCGGTGTGCGACGGCCCGTGCTCAGGCAAGGAACGAACGTTATGCGCGTCAATCACATACTCACATGTCTTGGTCAGTGGGGGACCGGGCGTGGCTCCACTGCCCCCAGGTACCGGCGGGCACATCCCCCAAGCTGCACAGGCCGTGGCGAGGGCCTGTGACACTAGTGGATGTTCGGAACTTGCAGAGTATCCGTGTTCAGTACAAAAATCGGCGGTGGTATGTCCACTCCTCACGGCTTAAACCCTATGTTGACGCGCGTGTCGGCCCTTCATCCCCACTAGTTGACCTGCCGGGTTCCGTCGAGCCGACCACGCCGATTGTCACATCCATTGATCCCAAGGGGGACTGTGTTGTGCCTCCTACAGATGAACAGGTTCTGAGGGCTGAGGCGGCCCCAGCCGCCCCCCCTCCAATGAGACCTGCCCTGGACGTGACCAAGCATCAACAACCTACTTCTTCTTCGAGCCTACCACCTCCTGTCCATCCGGAAGCAAGGGGATCATGCGCTGGAAGCGGAGGGGGTCCCGCGTCGCGTACGCGGTCGAAATCTCTTCCGTTTCGTTAACGTTTGATCGTTCGTTTATTTCCCTGTTGTTACTGCGCTGCAGGGGCGCCCAAATGTATGTGGTGATTCTTGTTGTATGGGTGACTTTTTTAAATGTTGTTGGGCGCAGGGACGCCGGTTCACCCTCGTATCGTTAAATGCACCTTGGTGCCCTAATAATGTGTTCGGAATTGGTTTATCACCCTTTCCCAGCCGAGACGGCTACTTTTTTTCACCGGGGGGGGGGGGGGGGTGATGTAATAACAGCTATAGTGGGTTCACGTGGGGGATTGGCTTGCCGGTCCTGCTTGTAGCCAATAAGGGTCGAGATAGGGAGCGTGGGGCCGGCGTGATCACGGCATGTCATCAGGGGTGATTGGCCCAGCCATTGGGGCCCCAGCTAATGGGGATCCGGATAAGAGGCGTGGTCCCGGGAGTGACAGGGAACCATAGAGAACGGTCGAGATTGCCCATGGAGGATTGGCTGGGGGGACCACGTGACGAAGGGATGAAGAGGGAGGAGAGAGGGATGATCGGGGGGAGACGGGGAACGGAACGGGGTGAGAGCCACGCGCGAACGGGGCTCCGGGTGCCACGTGCGTGGTGGGAGTTGTGGGAGTCTGCCGCTCTCCGTTGTCTGCCAGCAACGGAGCGTGTGGGAACAAGTGTACCGTGAAGTGAAAATAAAGAAGACCGATTCCGAATCCGTCTCCGGAGAATTATTACACATCTACCACAGTTCCGTGAACCACTGCCCACGGCCTTGCGGCCCACAAGTTGTGAAGCACTGCTGTAGGCCTAATCTCGTACAGCTATAAGTAGACTTTAACTCTGTTCTTCAAAAGATAGTCGGCTATCACGATCAGTTACCATAAGTCGTAAAAATGAGTTCCTTTTTGTGGAGGTTCCAAGTCCATGCTCATGTTCAAGGCTCACAGACCCCTTCCATTTTGAATATAGAAGCGCACTATTGCCGGGGGCTTAGACGACACGTATACTTAACACACAGGTTTTTGGAGCCAATGTGACACCATATTGGGCGAAGTCCGACCATGTGATACGGTGACCAATTTTCTAGATTTTGCCTTGATGATTTGTGACGTAGTTTCAAAAGCGAAATGTTGCTCGATTCTGTTGTGAGGATTGCTCTTCAACTCACGGGTGAGCTGAAATAATAAGAGTTTGCACGTGAAATGCTTGTACGTGTGACTTGTTTAGCTGCGTCGGGCTTCGGAGGGTTTCTTATGACACAGATTTTGACAGATCGCTATGTGGCCTAAACCCAAAAATCAACTACGAATTATATGTAATATTAATTAGTTATAGTGAAAAGCAAGAAGCAACGTGGAATTTCTCTTCATATCTGGTACTGCCACAGTTCACACGTCATCTTCTTCACCAATGTCGATGCAGGTGTTTAGTAAGATTGTCGTCGCTGCGGTGATGTGATGAGCGCTACTTCACGTCACGGGCCCAGGAGTGAGCAGCAGTAGTGAGCCCCCCACCCCCCCCCCACTGGGTTCCACCCTCCCAGCCAGTCACCAAATTATATGTTCAAGTGAAGCGACAATGTTCGGGGGTCATGGGATTTTTTTGACCACACAATTAAACACAAGGATATTCCCATATAAGAGTGGCAGGCATTTTTATAAATATATAATTTGGCTTGGCTGTTTTTGGCTGGTGTTTAAATTAACTAAAAATGGTTTTGGGTAAAATTTCATATTTGCTGTTGCAGGGATTCTTAAGATTCACTCGACATTCTAAAGGCTCATGAACATCAAAGGTAACTATTTTAGCTGATCAAGTGACAGGAGAAAAATGGTGTCTAGCTATAATGTCACAGTCACAGCCGCTGGGATATTAATTATGTGGATATCAACACAAAAACATCTTATTTCTGAAGAAGAAGCAAAACCTTTTCACCCAGAGTTTTAAATCGTACCACGTAAATCACTTATGTGATAATGAACAATGTTACATTACATTTGTCCGTGATGGATACATTGTAACACAGTGTAAAGGTTCACAAGCCGACACCTTCTCCAGCGGATGACGCTTCCCCGTCTAATGGAAAATATCCGTGCAGGTGCAGGCACGGTGTCAACACAACACAACCATTCAGAGTACAGCTGCAGCATTGTACTAACCTAGCCAGCACACAACGAAACAACATAATCACTCGCGTCATTGTGAGAAAATATAAGCAACAAAATATATAAGCAGACAACAAGGCTCCCTTATATGGAAGGATAATTTGCTCTCCGGATCCAGTCATCATCCTTGATTGCCCGGCAAAGCTACAACCGGTCTCAACACCGCACATGAGCTCGTTTCATTGCTCCATTAGTTGGTTCTGGTGTGCCCTTGGAAAGTGCTCTAGGTACGTATGTGTGTGTGTTTTGCTGTGCACGTTGCCTGGTACAAGTGCCATGGTGAACGGTGGTTGTTGTTGTTTGCTGCGTCATGCTTATCAACTTTGGAGCCGTCGATTTTCAATAAAGACACCTGCCCAAGAAACCTGTCGCTTGATAAGCATGTTGGTTTTTGCACTACTTGTTACAGTCAGTGGTACACGAGGCTCAATGTATCGCAGGCTCAACGATATGTATATCAGTGCCGCACGATCTCATCATAAAGGAGTGGCCTTCGATTTCAATGCAATAGAGAAATGCGGCGAGTGAGATTATCCCTTGCTGTGATCATCTGAACGAGATACAGTGCTGCAAGCCTAGCGGGCAGCAATCTCAATGCTGTGTCAGACCGGACCACTGAAACAGTGATGTGACATCACCACCGTGCACGGCGACTCTCCCGTCACACTTTTGGAGATGAAAGCTAATTTTTTAACTCAGTTGCAAGTAGAGTCTGTTCTCTTATAACGCCGTGTGTTTTCATAACGCAATTTGGATACGTGATTAATGTATTAAGAAACACATTTTTTATAACGCAGATGTGAATTGGATATAACGTGATCGAGTGAACGGAACTACGTCTCGCGAGTAGGAATAAACGATTGTACGGCTGCCTCGGCGTAGCATCACACAAGGCGACGCGATGCTGCTGGATGCTTCTAGATGCTACCCCCGCGCCTCAGTCTTTGTTCGGCTTGCGTACGCATCTCACGTGTTATTGCGGACTGTGCTTTACCCTATATAGTATATTATTTATTCCAACGCGATTTTCAATAACGGATGCAACTACCGCGTTAAAAGAGAACAGATTGTACCACAACTTTGGGAGCAATATAGCTGCAGAAAAACATCCCAATATAGGTTCACAGAGCTTGGGAAATTGTTGGAGCCGCTACTGGCTGTCTTCCCGCTTCACTGCAGTTCCCGAGCCCCTGAATAAATCTCTGAATGAAAATGGTGCGCGTTACAAATTCTGAATTGATCATTATTAAACTCAAACGTACGTTTCAAGGAAGAAGTGGCAATTTATCCAAAGCTTGGAAAATATGACATTGTACAGAATTAGGATGTTGTTTTAAAAGCTCCTAATGTCAACCAGGGGACTGGAGTCCTGTTATGAGATTCTCCTGATTTTGCTTAAACGCAATGGTGTGTTGAGTTAGATCCAATTTGTATTTTGGCGGCGTCGACCGGGAACCATCAACGTGGGTGGTACAATGAACTGTATTGCTGCACAAGTGCAAACATACAAAAACATACTTTTGCTAGAGAGAAAATGCAGTTAGCAGCTCAAGCTGATGGGTGTCAGCATATACAAGCAAGTGCTTTTTATAGTATGTGCTTCAGAGCATTTACAGTCTGCATTATGTTGGAAGACACAGCCCCTGAATATTAAAAAAAAATACTTTGTTTGCTGTTACCAACCTTGTGAACCCTTACTGTCAACAAATGAATGTGGTTTAAAGCCCTCTGATCTGAACGTAACATCGTGGTTACAATGGGTTTATTTTCCACCTCCAAGTCTGCGTACATTATTTTCCAGCTTCTTCTTCCGTGGCTCTGACTCAAGGTGATTGCACTCTGGATGGCCTCATAACAATAAATAGTCTTTATTTCACAAACTTTGAGAGCAACAAACACTGCCTTTCAGCAACAACAACCACCGTCTTTGTATCTTTCAACCGTAAAAAGCGCGGCGCTCCTAGCCTCTGTACCACGCGTGCGAGTGCAGGTTTTCTGCACAGTTTCTGTAAAGTTTGTGTTCTTTGTTGGGGGGGGGGGGGGGTAAAAACTACAAAAATAAAATCCCGAACGATACTTGGAAACGACCCTGGTGAGTGGTTGTGTTTTAAAACCCTTTTTTGAATATTCATTTTGGTTTCTTATAACGGTGTTTATAATTGTTGTTTTCTTTAATCGTACTGCGCCTGTCCACACAACTTGTTTACAACGTGGGATGTGAAAAGCAAAAGGAGTACAAATCCTTTTGATATGTATTTTTTCTCATTCATGGAGAATTTAAAATATTTTCCTGGTAAGCCATGCGCAAAGCTAACACATTTCATTCCTGGCCAAATGCTCACAAATAAGCAATTGCATACAGGTGAACAGTGAATTACATATCTCATGCGAAATGGAGAACTTCAATATTATATTTAAACATTGTCATATATTAAGTTATTATATAATTGACAAGTAACATTTCATATGTATAGTGAAATAACAAGTAATGAATTGAACATATTTAAGTCTATTCCTTTGCTCAATTCTTCAAAGCAGTTCTTAATGAAATAGTTGAAAGCTGCCATCACATGTTTTTGACAAAATTTTGCTTTCACAAGAGTATGTTCACATGCTTGCCCAAGCTCAGCAGAGTCTGTGGGCACCGTCCGAGCAGCGTAGGACGCGATGTTTTATTTCCAAGGAGGTATTTGTTCATTTCAAAAGGCGGCAGCAGCTCAGGGCGACTGCAGCGCGACGACGGGATCTTTATGGAAGACATCAGAAGGCGACGCCACGAAAGGGTGACCGTGCGTCCACCCATATTCCTGAAACGCTGCGAGCCTTTACAAAGGATTGCAAACGCACCATTTTGTGTTGTTTGTGAAGAAAGAACAAGGCTATTATCTGCATCTTGTTTGGACATGCCAGGTGCAGACGCGCTCTACACATTGCATCCCTGCCAAAGATCTGACCACAGAGAAGAACGAAAACAATCACAGAATCTTGACAAGGATCTGCTTCTGTCTTTGGGCTATGACATTCTGGCAAGTGCGAGGCACATTCCAGAGCGGCAGGTAATGTGTGCTCTGTGGAGGAGATGCCGCTGCCATTTTCCCATAACTCCTGACAGCGGAGTAGCATTGCAAGTCTCTGCAACTGCCGGAGCAAACCGCAAAAAACACTTTTTGCCTTTCACTCAAATTCTCCTCCCTACCCTGAGGCCGGAAGGGGAACAATAAAGTTCCACCGGTACAATTAGAAGAGAGCAGTTGTTGTCTAAGAGCACAATTAGAAACAAAAATAATAACAAATGCCCCCAAATCAGAATTTATTAAATCTGATTATGACCAAATACGTACACAGCAAGTTCAAAAGTCAATTACACACGTACAGTATGTCAACAGTCAATGAATGTCGGGTTTATAGTCTGTGCCGGGCTAAACTTTTCCAGCTCGCTTGCCAACAGCACGAACAGAAACCTTCCACGTCCAATGCGGAAAAGTGCACGCACAGCGCGAAGCGTCGCTGAACGTCCCACGCAAGTGGAGCGTGAGCTCTGTGGCCGCATGCGTGCGGTGGCGCAAGCTGCTTTACACGCGCCCGACGCAGCCTCCGTGCACGCGCACGGCGCCGCTACAGCGAGAGGAGGTGGGTGGCCCGCCTCGTGGACCGGCAATGCGTGGCCCAAGAAAACCACCGCTCTCACTTGGGAGATGGCAAGGGATATTCATCACAACCTACCTTCGCATCAATTACCAGAACAGGGGTGGCTCATTCACAAAGTGAATGTCAGTGTCTTACCCAAGATGTTGAGATGTTACCCATTCAAGAAATGGTTCACAAAAATAGTTACACTATGAGCCCTGTGACTTAATTTCTACACTGCGTTGTTTTGCTCTGATTTAATTTTGCTTTACAGCACTACTTTTGCTATGTTTCTGGTCGTCCAGGTGGGTTTTGCAAATCGGACACTATCTCGGTCTCTTGCGTTCTCACCTGGTCAAACAAAAAAACCTCGACACTCTACACCCATCGTTCAATTTTGATGTTGGTCAGAATACAGTGACTCCTGCCTGTGGTACAGGTGAGAGGGGAGGTTGGGTGGGGCACAGAATGGCAACAATTTAATATTTTGCCCCAGTTTGGCAAACTGCACCTTTGGTTTTGTAAGCAGTTCTTAGCATGGCATGTATTGCATTACTGAAGCAGTGCCCAGGGGTAGTGTGAAACTTGTTGCAAACCCCTTAAACAATGGACAGTTTCTAAATGCAGCCCAACATGTTTTTTACGACGCAGCTCAGCGTCTCGATCGCATTGTCGCTGCGGTTCTTCCACAACAATCTCAAGTTTACACCAGCCTCAATTTATACAAAACCAACCATGGCCAATCAGAAGAACCCGAGGACTTCTGAAATATGAAGTGCTCAAAAATGGGGATGCTACAGTAGAAGGAAGTGATGCAAACACCAGACATTGCATCGATTGGAGCGCAAGCAGCCAACATTCCTCATTATAATATACAGAATGTTCTAAAAAAAAAACCAGGGAAGTAGTATTCTCATTCAATGTATATGCAAGGAAACTTAAATTTATTTTACACCACAGATTGTACAGCTTAAAGCGTAAATTACAGACGATGCAAGCCGTATCTGGATATCGCTAACAATAAACAGCAAAGAAACAAATATCACGAGCAAATGTCTGGAAGAGATTTTCCCATTAAAGTATGAGTTTGTGATCGGATCAATTGCGACACTGTTATTCCGAAGCTAGCCACAGTCACAAAGCCAACATACACACAGACAACACTGGTGAGCCTGAGCAGGGAATGCTGGGTGTAATGACTGCCACGGATGGCCTATTCGCTGTGCCGCATTGTGTCAGCCGAGTGCAGGGCCGGATTAAGGTTCTTAAAGGCCCGATGCACTTCTGTTCTGTAGGCCTTCAGTGATAACACTTGTCTTCCCTTACACTACTCTCTACTGAAAATGAGAAAATCGGGACAAGTGAATCTCTTGTGGTAATTTCTCTCTCACCTTACGAAAGAGAAAGATTGACATTACTCTGCCTCTTTGTATATACACTGTGCCTATCCTTGCTATATATAAATATATTTATTCAAGAATATATTTTTGTTACTTTTTTTTCATCATGCAAACAACAACAACAAACCACGGTCAAAAATAGTTTTAGTTTTCGTAGGCCCTAGGCAGAGAGCCTATGGTGCATATTGGATCATACAGCCCTGGCCGAGTGACCACTTTGTTGGGTTACCACCTTTCCCAATGGAGACCAAACCCAGACGCATCTCACAGTCTGCCTGGGGCTATCCAGACCATGCAGTCTACGGTGAAAAGTTTAACACGTAGGCTTCCGCGACCAATATCATCCATAACAGGTTTTTTGGGGTTAGATCGCATAAATATAAATGTGTCGTTAAACCCGCCACAGCCAATTAGTAAGGTTTGTCACGTAAACAGAACATGCCAATTCGTTACTAGGACAGTACACCTGTGTTTTTGAGAGCAAATCCACAACATTTACAATCTGAGTATGGTGATTAGGTTTAATTCAGTTCCAATACAAGATCTCGGTACAAATTGATTCCTGCCACCCAACACACAGATGCCGATTCGCAGACTGTACCGGGTCAAAGTGGTGCAGGAGGCACTCGTACGCAATTCGCTACGTCACACGGCCAGAGATGCCGCATGAAATAAGGAGCGAATCTCTAAGAGAGCAAAACCTTTCCAAAGAAGGGTGGTTACTTGACTTTGTGCACCAGCAGATGGTTCTTTACACATAACCTCTGCACATGAACGAAAATTTAATGTCGGTTTTGTTACAGCATTTCAGCGTCTCTACTTTGTAAGCGGTGAAACTAATTGCCAGCATACCCAGTGTCAAGAGACTGTGCTGTGAACCCCATTACAATGCTTGGCGCGAGTGAGTTCACGCAAAACCGCGCACAACAGCAGATGGGAAACGGTGGTACGTTTCTATCATCCCAGCAAGCGTGCCCAGGGTGTGGTCATAGACATCAGTGGCACATAATAGAGAAGATGAATCTGCCCTTATCATCACTTTGGTCACCATAAAACAAGTACCCAGTGTCAATGTTGTTACACCACCAAAGGGACATTGAAGGCAGCCAGGTGTGATTGCTCGTGACACCTCCTCACAAGCGCTGTTGAGGATATTTGAATCAATTTGCACCACACAAGCATTCCCAGTGAAATGCGGGACTTTCTGAGTGGTGCATACTTTGTGCGTGTATATTGGCTTGAGCAGGTAACTGTTGGCACAAACCACAACTTTATACGCAGTCTGGACAATCCTCTCCATATATGGGGCTAACCCAGAGGCACAAGGCAACAGTGAACACCGATGCCTTTACCGTAGTGATGAGTCCCAATGAGGGCGAAAAAGGTCTGCAGCTGTGTCTTTGTTGTATTGCTGCCTGTTGTTGGGATGACCACATGTGTTCAGCTATTTAAGGAGGTGATTCTAAACGACACACATCGTTATTTTTAGCTAGTGGTCTGGATAAGGCTTTGTACGTACAATGCCGCAACACCTTTGCGAGCTGTTAAATCTGCTAATTGAAGTACACATGCGTTTGTGTGTTTGATATTCTTACTTGGGGTGTAACGATTCATCAACGTGTAACGATAGACGTTTCTCCGTGTATGCAAATTGTATCGGCAATAATATACAAATAATTTGCTTTGTTATGTTTAGGTGAATGAGCGAACAAAACTGTACGCGACAGAACCAAAAATAGCGACGGTCCAAATGAGACGGTGAATATGAGAGACGAAAAAAAATGTGTTTGTGACCCTGAATCATGACAATGGAATTACCAGGGAGTGCATCATCACACCCCTCACGTATACCGAGGCTCTCACGGCCAATGTTAAGATTCATCATTGATTTCTGTTGGGTTAGATTGTCGCGTAGGTTTTTAAACAATAATCCTCCACTATCAAACATAACCAATCAAATCAAGTTGTCAAGTCATGGGCAAATATGTAGATGGATTTGTTGTAGTTTATACGAAAAACTGAATTGTTAAAAAGCAAGAAACATGTTTACAACTGTGTCCTGACGTTTCGCCGGAGATTACAACCGGCATCATCAGGTGGCGACAGCAGCTCCTGCGTGTCTCTTGCTTTTCAAAGTATGCCCCCTCAGGTTTTGTTGAAATACCAAATCACTTAATTATGTTTGTCCACGTGACAACTTGATTTGACTGGTGTAGGGTTGTAGTTAAACAATGTGTGTTACATCTACACCATCTCACCACAAATAAACCAATCGTGAATCGTATTACACCCATAGTTTTTACACACCAGCCTTTAAGTATGTTGATCAACGGTGAACTACACACTGCTTGGCAGCACTGGACTGCGAATCTGTGGACCCGAATTCGATTCCTAGCCTTGTGTCCCCCGCTACATGTCGCCTGCACCTCATAATGAATGTGTGGGGCATGAACACAGCATACCGCGATGGTGGCAACACGTTACCCTGCATACATGTACGGTGATTAGTAAAGAAATGCGTGGTTTCATATTTACCCTTTGTTTATGAGGGAGTTTCATTATTTATGATGGATGGTCCATTGTAAACACTCGTCTCTTCCACTGCTCCACTTTAGAATTCCCTCCCTTCATTATTTTCTTTTGTCTCCGAGCTCTCACGACGGTAACCTCACTCAATATAAGCAACATAGTATCCATACTCTTTGGTTCTTTCGGTAAAGTCACATAGGTATAAAATATAATATATACCTGCGTGACCATACTGAAAGAACCAGAGTATAGATTCCTGCAGTCACGAAAGCTTCAAATCAACGTAGTATATATTTATCTGTTAAAAAAATGATGGCAATGTTTGTTGATCATTTGACGTTTTTTGGGCCTCTGGACTTGTGCTCAGCAATTGTGTTATAATATATATTTATTTTTCTATACTGACTAGAGTGCCACTCACTGTGGGAACAGTTTAGAATCTCGTTCTACTGTGTTAAGTCACAGGTTGCTCAGCGTCTCCTCGTCGTGTTCCCCGCGTCCATGCCTCTACTGCACTACGACTCTATCGACTGAAATGCATGTTTGAGCAAGTGGTAACTACTGAACAATTGTAAAAAAAAAACTCGGCAGCATTTGAACAAAAACCATGTGGTCTGACCTTAAAAATAACAAACTTGAGTTTTGAGTGGCACTCTATTTCTACCCTTATATGAAAACTAGTTTTATTTATGTTTGTAATCTATATTTTAAACATAGAAACAAATGCAAGACGTGTGTTAATCTGTATTTCACACGTTTGTCCGTCATATTGGAAATATCTGAACACAGTTACGAAGTTAATCTATTTTTAAATCTGTGCAAAGGACAATCTTAATCGTAAGTCTCAATGTTTTAAAGTGTAATATGCGTAGCGTGTGTAAGTATTTTTACAATGTGTGTTCTCGCTGTGTGCATTGTTCGCCAATCGCCCACAGGTACCACAGACATTCCTGCTGCGGTTCGTCTCATTGTGGAGATTCACAAAAGCGCAGCTTGGCACTGCTCCAAGCCACAAGCAATGCAGCTGCTCAAACTTTCCCACTACCTGCACCCACCCACCCATGAAAATTTTTTAAAGTTATTTTATTTAATTAGAAGATAACGTGCCAAAAAGGGCGCCGAACATCATCACCAGCTCACAACGGGCGTGCGGACTGGCTGCAGATTCATTAGCGGGCGAGCAGCAATCCGTTCAACTCTTTTGGGGTTTTAGAGTTTTTTCTTGGATCATTTATTCCAGGCAACCTCTCTGGCTTCCACCAAATTCCGATTCACTCGAGTTTGCCTTCGAGAGGTTTTAGCTGTACATGAAAGTGTATTTTTACTGATTATATATAAGTGTATTTTTACATATATATAATCAGACATTCGTGACTAGGCTGAAACTATAGACCCACGACCCTTGAGCAGCTAGTTTAATCACAGGTGTCCGAACCCTGGATCTGAACCCAGGGGCTCTGCATTGACGGCTCAGTCTTCTTACCGCTGAGCCACTCGGCCACCCGATGATGTAACGATCGAATCCTATTTTGTAAGAAAATTTCATTGCAATTTAAAAACACGCTGTGGTGATAAGCGAACTTTAAACATCATCCTGTTTGATCTTTATCAATGCCGAGAATAGTTGGAAACACATTAATCCACAACTGGACTACTTCATTTAAAACATCACCGCTTAGTAACTGCCACTTGATAAACATTTAAATGCAGACATCAGTAACAAATTAATTAACAATTATAATGCAAACAACATTCACCTATTATTTTGTACAAAATATTACTTATACGTATGCACATTTTATAATTTCAGCCGGATTTAATTAAAATAATTGCGAATAAAAGGGGCAAATTAATGACATTGTAGGTGTGAAATTGGAAGAATAATTTTTTCCCATCTTTCTAAAAAAAGTGTTAGGGTAAAGGATTAATTCCCGCGTGTCCTTTAAGAGTGGCCGATGTTCGCTGGCGATCCGGCAGGGCCACACGCTGGTGGAAACGGCGCAGAACGGCGTCGACCGGTCCGCGTTGGCCAGGGATGCCGTGCTGGGGGCGTGTGTCGTGATGGTGGTGTGTTTCGTGATGGTGGTGTGTGTCGTGATGGTGGTGTGTGTCGTGCTGGTGGTGTGTCGTGCTGGGGGCGTGTGTCGTGCTGCTGGTGTGTGTCGTGATGGTGGAGTGTGTCGTGATGGTGGTGTGTCGTGATGGTGGTGTGTGTCGTGATGGTGGTGTGTCGTGATGGTGGTGTGTGTCGTGATGGTGGTGTGTCGTGATGGTGGTGTGTGTCGTGATGGTGGTGTGTCGTGATGGTAGTGTGTGTCGTGATGGTGATGTTTGTCGTGATGATGGTGTGTGTCGTGCTGGTGGTGTGTGTCGTGATGGTGGTGTGTGTCGTGATGGTGGTGTGTGTCGTGCTGGTGGTGTGTGTCGTGATGGTGGTGTGTGTCGTGATGGTGGTGTGTGTCGTGCTGGTGGTGTGTGTCGTGATGGTGGTGTTTGTCGTGATGGTGGAGTGTGTCGTGATGGTGGAGTGTGTCGTGATGGTGGAGTGTGTCGTGATGGTGGAGTGTGTCGTGATGGTGGAGTGTGTCGTGATGGTGGTGTGTGTCGTGCTGGTGGTGTGTGTCGTGATGGTGGTGTGTGTCGTGATGGTGGTGTGTGTCGTGATGGTGGTGTGTGTCGTGTTGTGGCGTGTGTCGTGATGGTGGTGTGTGTCGTGATGGTGGTGTGTGTCGTGATGGTGGAGTGTGTCGTGCTGGTGGTGTGTGTCGTGATGGTGGTGTGTGTCGTGCTGGTGGTGTGTGTCGTGATGATGGTGTGTGTCGTGATGGTGGTGTGTGTCGTGCTGGTGGTGTGTGTCGTGCTGGTGGTGTGTGTAGTGATGGTGGAGTGTGTCGTGATGGTGGTGTGTGTCGTGCTGGTGGTGTGTGTCGTGATGGTGGAGTGTGTCGTGATGGTGGGGTGTGTCGTGATGGTGGTGTGTGGCGTGATCGTGGTGTGTGTCGTGCTGGTGGAGTGTGTCGTGATGGTGGTGTGTGTCGTGATGGTGGTGTGTGTCGTGATGGTGGTGTGTGTCGTGATGGTGGTGTGTGTCGTGCTGTGGTGTGTGTAGTGATAGTGGTGTGTGTCGTGCTGGTGGTGTGTGTCGTGATGGTGGTGTGTGTCGTGCTGGTGGTGTGTGTCGTGATGGTGGTGTTTGTCGTGATGGTGGAGTGTGTCGTGATGGTGGAGTGTGTCGTGATGGTGGAGTGTGTCGTGATGGTGGAGTGTGTCGTGATGGTGGAGTGTGTCGTGATGGTGGTGTGTGTCGTGCTGGTGGTGTGTGTCGTGATGGTGGTGTGTGTCGTGATGGTGGTGTGTGTCGTGATGGTGGTGTGTGTCGTGTTGTGGCGTGTGTCGTGATGGTGGTGTGTGTCGTGATGGTGGTGTGTGTCGTGATGGTGGAGTGTGTCGTGCTGGTGGTGTGTGTCGTGATGGTGGTGTGTGTCGTGCTGGTGGTGTGTGTCGTGATGATGGTGTGTGTCGTGATGGTGGTGTGTGTCGTGCTGGTGGTGTGTGTCGTGCTGGTGGTGTGTGTAGTGATGGTGGAGTGTGTCGTGATGGTGGTGTGTGTCGTGCTGGTGGTGTGTGTCGTGATGGTGGAGTGTGTCGTGATGGTGGGGTGTGTCGTGATGGTGGTGTGTGGCGTGATCGTGGTGTGTGTCGTGCTGGTGGAGTGTGTCGTGATGGTGGTGTGTGTCGTGATGGTGGTGTGTGTCGTGATGGTGGTGTGTGTCGTGATGGTGGTGTGTGTCGTGCTGTGGTGTGTGTAGTGATAGTGGTGTGTGTCGTGCTGGTGGTGTGTGTCGTGATGGTGGTGTGTGTCGTGATGGTGGTGTGTGTCGTGATGGTGGTGTGTGTCGTGATGGTGGAGTGTATCGTGATGGTGGTGTGTGTCGTGATGGTGGAGTGTGTCGTGATGGTGGTGTGTGTCGTGATGGTGGCGTGTGTCGTGCTGTGGTGTGTGTAGTGATGGTGGAGTGTGTCGTGATGGTGGTGTGTGTCGTGCTGTGGCGTGTGTCGTGATGGTGGTGTGTGTCGTGATGGTGGTGTGTGTCGTGATGGTGGTGTGTTTCGTGATGGTGGAGTGTGTCGTGATGGTGGGGTGTGTCGTGATGGTGGTGTGTGGCGTGATCGTGGTGTGTATCGTGCTGGTGGAGTGTGTCGTGATGGTGGTGTGTGTCGTGCTGGTGGTGTGTGTCGTGCTGGTGGTGTGTGTAGTGATGGTGGAGTGTGTCGTGATGGTGGTGTGTGTCGTGCTGGTGGTGTGTGTCGTGATGGTGGAGTGTGTCGTGATGGTGGGGTGTGTCGTGATGGTGGTGTGTGGCGTGATCGTGGTGTGTGTCGTGCTGGTGGAGTGTGTCGTGATGGTGGTGTGTGTCGTGATGGTGGTGTGTGTCGTGATGGTGGTGTGTGTCGTGATGGTGGTGTGTGTCGTGCTGTGGTGTGTGTAGTGATAGTGGTGTGTGTCGTGCTGGTGGTGTGTGTCGTGATGGTGGTGTGTGTCGTGAAGCCTTCAATAGCTGTACCGGGGGAATTACCATTTGGTACAGATATAATGGGAGGCTGATCGACGCCCGGGTGCGATCAAGGGATGGCTCCCTATTGGTCAACCACGTTATGTATGCCGATGATTTGGTAATAGCTGCTCATTCAGAAGAGGAGTTGGAGACGCTGCTGCTGAGACTGGAGCGTGCCACTAAGAGGTGGGGCCTTACCATCAGCCCCACCAAAACTAAGCACCTGCCTGGGTATTTTGTACCATCTGGCACTCCACCCCCACAACTCCCAATCGGTGATGGGGCAGTTGTGGAGAGAGTGGAGAGTTTCCCATACCTGGGCAGTGTGCTTATGACCGGCTCCAGTTTATCAGCAGAGGTCTCACTCCGAATCAGTCGAGCGGCAATATCTTTTCATCGGTTGCGTAACGCTGTGTGGAAGCTACCTGGTCTGTCGCTCCGCACGAAGCTTCAGGTCTTCTCGGCCACGGTCATTCCCTCCCTTCTCTACGCTTGCGAAACGTGGACCCCCCTAGTGGAGCATCTTCGCCGGTTGGAAACATTTAGGCTGGCCTGCCTACGATCCATCCTGGGTTTAACCAGGCTGGATTGTGTGAGGAGCTCACAAGTCCTTGAAAGATCTGGGCAAAGTCCTATCAGTGAGCTCCTCCGGCAGGCAAGGCTGCGTTGGCTGGGTCATGTAGCCCGCATGCCCAGCCACCGCATGCCTAAACAGCTTTTGTTCGGCCGGATCGAGGGGGCTAAACGGGCGCGGCACGGGCTAGAGAAGAGATGGAGTGATGTAGTACAGGAGGACGTGGAGCTGAGTGGACTTGCCGATGACTGGTACCAGCGGTGTCAAGATCGGCCTCAGTGGAGGAGGCTCGTGAAGGACGCTACTGGGCAGTTGGAGGCAGTCGCCCTCCAACAACAACGGAGGGCGGAGGAGCGACGCTCACAACAACGAGCGGAGCGCTGGGTGGCTAAAGCACAGCAAGTTGGCACAGTAGGGGGCACAGGTGGTGCATCAGCCACTCGTCTCGGTCATCTCGGTCAGTCGACCCGTGGCACCTGGGTCTGCCCCGTGACCTCCTGCCAGCGGGCGTTCGACACTTCACGTGGCCTCAGGGTGCACATGGCCTGGCACAAGCGTCGTGGTGACGTCACCGCCACTTAGTGGCGAATGGCGGTTGTTGTTGTTGTTGTGTGTCGTGATGGTGGTGTGTGTCGTGATGGTGGTGTGTGTCGTGATGGTGGAGTGTATCGTGATGGTGGTGTGTGTCGTGATGGTGGAGTGTGTCGTGATGGTGGTGTGTGTCGTGATGGTGGCGTGTGTCGTGCTGTGGTGTGTGTAGTGATGGTGGAGTGTGTCGTGATGGTGGTGTGTGTCGTGCTGTGGCGTGTGTCGTGATGGTGGTGTGTGTCGTGATGGTGGTGTGTGTCGTGATGGTGGTGTGTGTCGTGATGGTGGAGTGTGTCGTGATGGTGGGGTGTGTCGTGATGGTGGTGTGTGGCGTGATCGTGGTGTGTATCGTGCTGGTGGAGTGTGTCGTGATGGTGGTGTGTGTCGTGATGGTGGTGTGTGTCGTGATGGTGGTGTGTGTCGTGATGGTGGTGTGTGTCGTGCTGTGGTGTGTGTAGTGATAGTGGTGTGTGTCGTGCTGGTGGTGTGTGTCGTGATGGTGGTGTGTGTCGTGATGGTGGTGTGTGTCGTGATGGTGGAGTGTATCGTGATGGTGGTGTGTGTCGTGATGGTGGAGTGTGTCGTGATGGTGGTGTGTGTCGTGATGGTGGTGTGTGTCGTGCTGTGGTGTGTGTAGTGATGGTGGAGTGTGTCGTGATGGTGGTGTGTGTCGTGCTGTGGCGTGTGTCGTGATGGTGGTGTGTGTCGTGATGGTGGTGTGTGTCGTGATGATGGTGTGTGTCGTGATGGTGGTGTGTGTCGTGATGGTGGAGTGTATCGTGATGGTGGTGTGTGTCGTGATGGTGGAGTGTGTCGTGATGGTGGTGTGTGTCGTGATGGTGGTGTGTGTCGTGATGGTGGAGTGTATCGTGATGGTGGTGTGTGTCGTGATGGTGGAGTGTGTCGTGATGGTGGTGTGTGTCGTGATGGTGGTGTGTGTCGTGATGGTGGCGTCTGTCGTGATGGTGGTGTGTGTCGTGATGGTGTTGTGTGTCGTGATGGTGGTGTGTGTCGTGCTGGTGGGGTGTGTGGTGATGGTGGTGTGTGTCGTGATGGTGGTGTGTGTCGTGATGGCGGTGTGTGTCGTGATGGTGGTGTGTGTCGTGATGGTGGTGTGTATCGTGATGGTGGTGTGTGTCGTGATGGTGGTGTGTGTCGTGATGGTGGTGTGTGTAGTGCTGGTGGTGTGTGTCGTGATGGTGGTGTGTGTCGTGATGGTGGTGTGTGTCGTGATGGTGGTGTGTGTCGTGCTGGTGGTGTGTGTCGTGATGGTGGTGTGTGTCGTGATGGTGGTGTGTGTCGTGATGGTGGTGTGTGTCGTGATGGTGATGTGTGTAGTGCTGGTGGTGTGTGTCGTGATGGTGGTGTGTGTCGTGATAGTGGTGTGTGTCGTGATGGTGGTGTGTGTCGTGCTGTGGCGTGTGTCGTGATGGTGGAGTGTGTCGTGATGGTGGTGTGTGTCGTGATGGTGGAGTGGGCCATGCTGGTGGAGTGGGCCATGCTGGTGGAGTGGGTCGTGTGCTCCAACAGAAACCGAGGAGAGTGATTCAAATGCAGCTTCGTGGCATTTCATATTGACGAATTGTGGAGAGAACGTTTCCGAAATTGAGGGTGCTTACTTTTTAAAATTAAATCCAGCACTAGATTAGACGGGAACCGGATTCGGAGGGTTGAAAAGAAAAAAATATTGTTTAGATCGCCTCTTATGTGTTTATTTTCTTTATGTCAGGTGTGTTTCGGAGATATCCCTCTCTCCCTTTCCCCCTTATTAATAAAAGCTACCCTTTCCGTATGGTTTGGGGCAGTGAGCCCGTTCCCCATCTTTCTATCCCCCTGCTTTTCATAACTGGTTTGGCTTCTGTTGACACTGTGTGTACATGTGCGTCGCAACGTGATGTAACGACCAGTGGCGGCTCCTGCAAAATCTCGCAGGGGGGGCAAATGTCTGGATGATTGATAAGGATAAGGTCCACCCATGCAATGGATAAATTAACAGCTTAAGCATGTAAAGGCAACTTCACTTCTTTAATATTAATGAAAAATAAAGTGACTCTTACAATACATCTTGTTTGTTTCTATACTCACTATTAAAACAAACCACTCAAGTTTATTTTATTAAAGATTCCACTAGGTGGCGACAAATTATATTATTAGATGAAACGTGCTTACGTATGATCACGTAAGCACGTATGATGACGTAAGCACGTTAGGGCGAGCCCTCCCGGAAGCCATAGAGAATGCATTGCAGCGCCCCCGTTCGAAAAAAAACATCTTTGAATGTAAGTCTATGGGGCCACTCGGGGCGATTCTCAGCCGGAGTGAAATCGCCCAAAAAGAGGCGGTACTCCACAGAACGTAGCATGACGCTGATTGGACTATATCCAGAGGCACAGTGACGGCTAGCGTGACTCTGTGGTTGAATGACATTGGTGGTGCGTCGCCCAATCGCCCTAATGAAGAAACCGCCCCTGGTAACGACCCGCACGTTGCCTCAATAAAATAAAATATATATTTATCCAGCGCAAAATTTTAGATCTAAACTTTCTATACCTCGAGCAAAGCCAACACATTAAGCACGTGATGAGCAACTGGGCAGGTGGCGCAGCCGTGGAGCGAGCGGCTCAACTATCGGTAGTTTGCGAGCTAAAATCCTGGTTGGGGGTTGACTCAGCCCATTATGCCCCTGGGGTCAGTAAAGTAAGTACCACCCTGTAAGGAAGTGAACAGTGTTTATATTTTTTTATGGACAGACTTGTCCTTGTCATGAGAATATGGAATGTCTGACACAGGCTCAGGGCTGTAAACAAGAGATGAGCAGTGCCTCAATGTTTATTTGAGCAGCAGGAATCACTCGGACTTTTTCTTCCAGGTTCAAAACCAATTCCCTATTTTTTCTTCTAATAAGGCTTTCATCATCATCATCATCATTATGATGATGCTTGTTTACCCTGGAAAACCTCACTGAGTCTCAATGTTATTTATGATTTTTTCACAGGAGGGCACAATGTGGCTAAGTGTTATCCAATTTGAGTACTTTGCATGTAATTGTCCAGCACTGGGATGTTTGGCTAATACAGGTTAAATGTTGTTGTTATAGCTCTGGGACAAAACAGGATTACGCACAGGAATACCACGCAGAACGGAAGAACATACAAACTCCACACAAAACGGTGCCCGAGTCGGGAATTGAACCCAGGTATTTCCTGTGTAGATGCACGAACACCTCCACTACACTGCCACCCTGCTGCCAAGAATCGCGTCCCACATTTTAAAAACCTCCATTGCAATACAAGCTCGCTCACAGCTGAGCCGTGTTTTTATTGCCACTGACCTCGCTGCTAATGTGTTCAACGGAGCTCACAGCTACCCCCTGACCACATGACACTTGACACCACAGAGCAGCAGCCATCGCGCAGTACTGAAGGAAGCCCAGGACACAGACGAGTAGGGACTTTTGCTGTGCAGGTCAGAGTGATGTGTTGGTGTCGGTGTACCTGCCTGATCACTTGAAATTACCAGTGGGGTGCTCAGTGTGTTAGTGCTGCTTGTGTCTTTGACTATATGTATGTATATACTGCGGTAGTGTATGGGTTAGCGTGCTGTGCTACGAACCTGGCGACTCAAATTGTATTCTTGGCCAACGCCTGTGACAATTATCTGATGAGTCCTGGAATTTCCCCAATTCCAACTCAGCCTCAAATGAGGGCCTGATACAATGTGTAAACATCGCCACAAGGGAGACAAAGGTGGCTAGGCATGGTGCGCCCCTCGTGGTCTGTGCCGGCCTTTATAACAGCATTTGCCTCAATAGTCAGTTAAGGCTATACGGGAGAACTTTGTCTTTGAACTGGATATGCATGGTGACATAATTGAGACTGAGGCAAAGCAAATTGTGTGTATTCATTGCCATTTGACTTAGCCAAGGTTATAAAAGTAGGTTAGACGTGAAGGAATAATAAAAAAAGTTACACAACTGTGTGAAATGTATGCATCCCCAACACAATACTCTAGTGTATGGTTGGAAATGCATGCATGTTTAAGTGGTGGCTGGAGCAGGCTGCTGCTACTGTGCGTGGATTGTGCACATATTCTGCTGGGGCCTGCCTTGTGGTGTAAATACATTTCATCTCGGCATGCATGTTTATATTTGTCTTAATCTATACACATTATTTTTAGAGATCAATATTACTAATTGTGAAACTATTTACGCTGTTAAGATGTATTTGAAGGGCTCGATAACAAGAAAAAATAGTGGGCTAATGTTTCTCCAATTGCCTCAAAAATGCCCATTGCCCAATATGCTAGTCTCGCATATATTTTACACTCGGGTGTCACTCAAACTTCAAGCTTGTTATCTTCTGGGTCAGACCTCCTGGTTTCATTCATTTGTCCATTAAACTGAAGCCACTGCGAATCGGAAGACAACCCTTCAATATTTTACGATTGCTCAACTTTAGTTTAAAATTGCTAATCTCTAGTCATACCGATGTATTTACATGGCTAAATAAGGGTTAATTATTTGACATCCCCACTCATTGCTTATCATTCTGTAATGGGCCACGCAAAGAAATTGTAATGGCTAAAGTGGATGCCACCCCAGGCGGTACCCACAAGTGAGATATCGGGGTCTGGGCTCGTGGACTAATGGGAGGCGGGTGGCTCATATAAGTCGCCACGTTAGTGGCCTCACGGCAGCCACAGGGCTGCTTGAGGTGCACACGGTGCACTGGACGTATTGGCGGTACACCGGTGCAGCATCACATACCAGTTCGAAAATACAATTTTTTACTGCCATTCGTCTTCTGACTGCTTCGACATCACGAGAACTGATTTTGATGCACCACCACCACCACCTCGCAAGATATTCTAACCGGAGTTGCGAATCGTGGGAAAATAAATAATTATTGCGAAAAATTTGCTTTTTTAAAAGCGCACTACCGGTGTATCACCAATACATTCAAATGCAATGTATACGGTTGCAGCCGTATGTCCTCATACTCAGCGAGCACTGGAAGGTGCTCACCTCCGTAGTGATCATGTGACACGTCCACGTTCCTATGGTAGGGGCAAATGAATTCAGCGAACAGACACTTTTTATATATTCCCATTTCGCAAGCCTAGTAAATGTTTCAAAATATGTGCAGACATTTAAAAAAAGTAACGGACGTTATGTTTGGTTTTGTATTTTTGTGTTAATGTATTCATCCAAGTTGTTTTCCCAAGGTCCCCTGTGGAGAAGGCATTGTTGCTGTGATGGACTTGATTGTAATAAAGTGGGATGCAGTGTTTGATGTATTTATTGAGTAATCAACGCGCAGAGTGTGGGAATTGTTCAGGACATGAATCAGTCGAAAGGGCCTGATCGTCATTCACGAGATCATAATCATTAAATAATTAGCAATTGTGCACATTTAGTATTTGTTCCATTCTAACAGCGCAAGCTATCATGAATTTGCCATGTTTCACACAAAGTCTGCAGTAGTTCACAGTTGAGAGGCAATGATCGCTATGTGTAGTCCAAATTGAGTAATTTGCAGGGAAATATCACATTTTGGACCATAACGCCGGCACATAATGGCCTACTCTTTTTTTGGTGATGTTTAACGTCCACTGTGAAGCAAATGGTGCCAAACATTGTATGGTAATTACCAGAGAAGCTTGCCGGGTTTGAACCAGCAACCTCTGCCACAAGTGGCGAACGCACTACCACCGGGCTTCGTCTCACAAGATGTTTGTGAAAAACATTTTTTACCTGAATCTAATCCACTGTTTAATATCTGACCCGGTAAGAATATAATACGATCAATTACGCTTTTATCTTGCAAAGTTGTCAATACTATAGTTCCTCAGATCATGTTTAACAACGTTGATCTCGTCCACAGTGAAAGCCATCGATGCAATAATAATAAGAATCCTATTTATACAACGATTCTCGTCGAAGGTCTCAAAGCGCTGTCCAGGACACAGCAGCGGCCTTCAACGCCTGCTCATCCGTCACGCGTGGGCGCAAGGTCGCGCGAGTATCCTCCCTCGATCTCCCGTCGGGTGAGCTCTCCCACCCTGGTGGTTACCCAAAGGACGTTTCGACGCACAGGCCCGTGTGGACTGCACGTCGGCAGAATACATCTACACGCGGTGGAGCAAGCACCATGCCCCAAACCGCCTTCTTCATCACTGAACAGCTACTGCAGCGGTTCCGGCCAGACACGAAACGCTGTGGTCACACCCGGGGTAGAGCTCCTACTTCCCACCTGAGTCTGCTACATCAGAATGCAACACACCGGTGTTCAGTGGCATTATGGGCCCCGCCGCTCACCAACTTACTCCAGTCACTGTCTTGCAGTCACTTCCCTGCCACTCTTTTATCGCTACTACCACAACCATTGTTCACAGGGGGCTTCAAGCTCTACCAGTCCTCTCATCTGCACTGTTCAACCACCATATTGCAGGACAAAGCGTGTCTCTCATTCTCCCATTTACCTCACACTGCTCGACTTTGCAAACCTCGTAGTCTCGTATCCCAACTTCTAATAGCCTTGCTCAAAGCAAAAATTGCATTATGTCAACTCTGCTGTTGCACCACAAGTGCTCTCTGTTGCCGACACATTTGCATTGGGTAGCAACAGTTCTTTCCGTTATGATTCCTGACCATTGTCCGTCGACTCTTCCCACGACGCGTCGTGCCCGAGCCACTCACAACTGCACGTGTCTGTGACGCGTCGTGCCGTAGCCACTCACCACTGCACGTGTCTGTCACGCGTCGTGCCGTAGCCACTGACCACTGCACGTGTCTGTGACGCGTCATGCCCTAGCCACTCACCACTGCACGTGTCTGTGACGCGTCGTGTCCTAGCCACTCACCACTGCACGTGTCTGTGATGCGTCGTGCCCTAGCCACTCACCACTGCACGTGTCTGTGACGCGTCGTGCCTTAGCCACTCACCACTGCGCGTGTCTGTGTTCGGTGGCGGATCCAGGGGGGGCAATGGGGCCACCCGCTACCCCCCCCCCCCACTCAGACCCCGGGTATCGGTGTTTTATTAAACAGAGAAAATATATTTAATGTTTTTCATTATTATTAATGTGGTGTCCAATTTATAAACTTGCATTCCAGGACTTCAACCCCACCCCCCCCCCCTAGGAAGTTTCTAAACCCCCACCTGCCCCCACACATTACACAGCACGCACACCGCCCCCCCCCCGTACGCTGCCGGTGTTTGACTGCTGCAGCTTAACTCCACACAAGCGCCGTCGATTTTGCTGCTGTCTAAACTAACAGTGCGGCACATTACTACTCTACATTCAGGAGCTAGGGACAGATGTCATCAAGTGTGATGATGTCCTCTGGCGGAGATCTCTCTGTAGAGGACCAAACAAAAGAAGGGGGACTGGGGAGGTGGGGGAGGGTTGGTGAGAGTTCAGAAAATTGAAACATTGAATTGCTTCTGTGTTTCCTTTTAACATTTCCCTTCATTTTTATTTTAATTTAGCAATTTTGTATGATTATACTTTATTAATAATGTTAAAATGCTGCTGATGTGTATTTTCAAGACTGAACAAGCCTTCCAAGCTATAAAAGAGCACCCCCCCCCCCCCCTCTACTAATACAGGAAGGGAGATTTGCTGGAGCCTTAAATGTCTATTATTGTCCATTACTCCCAAAACATCAACTCAATTAGCAGCACTTTGCTAAAAGGCTCCGTCGCCTCTGTGGCAGCGCGAGCGAGGACTGCTAGCGGCACAAAGCCACAAGCCCCGTGGCAGCTCCCCCCCACCTCCGCTGCCTCACAACGACTCCCATAATGGCTTGTCAGGGTCACAGACTGTTTGAATTGTCAAAATACTGATACTTAGCACAACCTTATTATCCGCGGCAATGACCGAGCGGTGGGGGGAGGGCCTCCGGCAGAAATGTAATGGGGATCCCGAGCCTGGCTAAAGCGGTGGCTCAGTGCACGCCTGCAGCCGGCCCGGCCTGGCCCAGCCCGGCCCAGCGGTCTGAGACGTGGCTCCCCCGCGATTGGAACTCAAATTCATTGCCGCTGTCGCACGGCCTCGGTCTATTATCAAAAACTGTGCAGTAAACGGCGATGAGGTGCAACACATCAATAGCGTACTCGGGTCATCGCTGACTCATATTCAAAGACCAAGATCCCCTGTGTAGCCTTAACAGACTGTTTGGGCAAGCGCTGTTCGTGAGTAGCACCGATGAAAACCGGCACGGCACACGAGGGGGTTGGTGGCCAATACCTCGCCTGGCCGCCTTTGTCTCCCTAGTGCTGAGGTCCAGGATCGGTTCAGATATTGATCACTAAATGTTGGTCATGAGCAAGAACCGATCTCGGGTTGCCAGGTTCATCGCGCAGCATGCTAACCACTGCGCCACCGCTCCGCGTACACACAAACACGCGTACACACTAAGACACGTCCACACCAATACACGCGTACACACACCAACACACGCGAAGAGACACCAACACGCGTACACACACCGACACACGCGTACACACACCGACACACACGTACACACACCGACACACGCGTACACACACCGACACACGCGTACACATCCCTGTCTCCCATGCGGAGTGCCGTGCTCTGAGCACCCTCACAACCCTGGCTCCTACAAACAGATTTTCTCAGAAAGTGCTTACTTTATATTTACTTTTTATCGTAAATGTCTAAATTGTGTTCCACCTTACCAAAATATATATTTTTAATATAGCATGAATAACTTGTGTTTGTGACAAGGACGTACAAATACAACATGTAAAGGATCCATTCAGTCAGTGTACTGTGATTTAGCCATATAGTAGGGAAATGCAATGCAACAACATCCCAAGCAGCAGCAATGAGATCCGTGATAAAGCGGAGAGAATGCGGCTGCCTGATGTGCCTCAAGGAACGTGCGCGCGACGTCTCCTGCTTTTCTCTCATCGACGCCGCCAGCACCATTGTGATGTAATTGGAGAGAAAAGCACACACAGAGCCATGCTACACACCTGGCCCTTACCAACAGACACAAAGCGCCTTGCGATATTATTTGGTAAAAACTGCGACAGCAGTTGTCCACGAATAACAAAACTCGACGCAAATGAGAGCACACAGATGGGAAGCGGCCCACCTGAAGGGATATTCCACGTGAATTATTTTATGAAAAAAAATTAATCCTGTGATTCCCCTTTTGGCTTCCAGTAATCATTGCCTACGACATTTTTTGCGTCAACATCTTCTTCACTGTAACAGTCTGATCAAACTAGAAACCATGATAGCCCTCTCGCCATCTCCGATTAGCACGGTAGGCTAAGTATCGTATGAAAGAAATTCACGAAACATACGTAAATAGTTTAACACGTAGGCTGTCGTGACCAATATTCATAATAAAGGTTTTTGGGTTCGATCGCGTGAGTAGAAATGTGTCGTAACCCTCCAACACCCGATACAGCCACGTAAACAAAACATGCCAACTAGGTACTGGCGAGTAAATCCACAACACACCGGTGGGCTGAAGTAGTAACATCCTGAATAAACACAAGATCCAGGTCCGATTCAACACAGTACATAAAATCCGTGATCTGGTCCCGTCTGTAAAATATGTGGTTCCAGACATACAGTACCCTGGCGTCTACAAACTAAGTTGCCTCTGTGGTAGCAGTTACATTGGAGAAACCAAACGACATGTCTCGGACCGCATCCGTGAACATAAAGCAGACCTGAAACATGGTAGGACAAACACCTCAGCCGTGGCAGATCACTGTTACAATTCAGTGGGCTCACATGACATTGACTTCTCCAAGACAGAGGTTCTCTGCAAGCCATCTGGCTACCATGAGAGATTATTTCATGAGGCGATCCACATATACAAACACGGAGACAATTTCAACCGAGAAGATGGATTCTGGCTCAGCAATCATTGGAAGGACGTAATACACCATTTCGGATCCTAACTGATTGTGTTCACGTTTACGGTGACTTTCAGACCGCAGTCCACTCACTGGCATTGACTATATATCTTTTGTATTCTCCGCAGGGAATGGAGTCTTTGCTCCGCTGCAAGTCTCCTTCCACCACTCTCCCATTGGACATATTTCGTTGCTTCCTCTTAGTACCTTTCACGCGACGGTCAATGGTATAGTGTATAGCAGATTGTATAATAATAAATAGTATAAAAGTGTAATGTTTAATATAATGTATAAGGTAATATATAGTATCGTAATTGTATAGTGAATATACAGCAGTGTGGTATACAGTAGGGTGGGTAGAATAATACATAGTGTAATATTACAATGTATAGTCGAAGGTATAGGGTGGTGTATAGTAATGCAGTATATAATTTAATATTGGGTTTGTCTATGGCAGTATATAGTACGGGGTAGATCCGTGTGATGTAAGGAAAAAGTTTAGCTGGAGGCATATTATATTTTTGCGACGTAGAATTGTAATGTATGACTTACTGTTCGTAGCTCAGCTTATTGGAGAGTATATTTAGTATATTGATGGTATTGAGGTAGTTTACATTTTAGTTTTTTTACGTGGTGGTTTGGCTGCTGCAGCTTCTTACTATTAAAATTCCTTCCCTTTATTATTGCTAACCCTACCTCCTCGCTTTGTTGCTGCTAATCCTACATAATGCACGAGCATAATATGATTTTGAGACCCTCCCCCACCTCCTATGCATTCTACAAGTAGTGACTCATCCCATATCTGCATTTTCCATAAATATGCTAAATTCATCTGTTGATATGCAAATTCCTTTGTCAAGGCGCCCTTCCTCCTCTAACCCAGCTTAAATATACGCTGCCAAGCTTGGTGGTGTTCATTCAGACGCTGTCTTTCCGATAGACCTGTTCTTCACCTGAGGACGGCTGCTTGCGTTTTGGCCGAAACGTCGTGAGAATTGTATTTTATTATGTTTTATTTTTATTATTTTATTATTTCCCTTCTACGTGACTTTACTGAAAGAACCAAGAAGATGAATCCCTGCAGTCACGAAAGCTTTAAATAGAAATTTAGTAACTAGCTGTGCTGAAGTAGTAACTAGCTGGGCTGAAGTAATAACTGACTGGCGCGTTTTGTTTACCTGACAAACCTTATTGGCTGTGTCTGGTGGTGAAGGGTTATGACACATTTATACTTACGCAATCTAACCCAAAAACCTTGATTATGAATACTTAATTCTAGATTTGAAGTTTTCTTGATTTTTTTTACCTACGTGACTTCACCGAAAAAACCAAAGAGTATGAATACATACATAGGATAAATTTTAGTTAATACAAAATTGCACCTCTCTTTAAGAGACCTCAGAAATAATTGACAAACGCGGAGCGATGACTTCACCGTAGCACTCACTCAGCAGGGAACACCCTGAGCTCGAAGACAAGGGAGCTGCGTTGCCTTCTTTATGTGGAGCAACGCATCACCCATCCTCGGGCTTCCCAGAATACACCAGGGCAGAGACTCACTATTCTTTCTCATCGCTCTTCCTTAAGCTCTTTTTTCTTTACATTTCAAATAAAACCTTTATACCTTTTTTACGCAAGTGACATTTCTTCAACAGTCGCTACATTTCGCGATGAAGAGTCGTCGCGCGAATGTCCGCTCGGTGGAGCTGGCCATGGGGGCCACGGTGTACGTAGAGCGCGAACGGCGAGCCCAGCACACAGAATCCCCACGACGCTGCGCCCGCACGCTAATAGGCACACACTCACGCACACTCGCCACGAGGTGACAGGCGCAGCAGCTTGACTCGCTACGCTCACAAAGACCAAATAGAAACCCACTGACATGAAATTCCTGTTAAATAATGACAAGCATTACCTTTTATCGAGCGTCATTAATGTTACAGCATCATAAAACGCTGCACCAGTACAATAGTTAGCAGGAAAAGATGTCGTCAACAAGATCCTTCCGTAGAGAGATCAAGAAAACAAAATGTGATGCAAGACGACGAAAGAATGTTCTTGACTGAACAGATTAGTATGGTTGGCTATGTACGGTGGGAAAGAAGTTCAACGTACATATATATGTGAGCAACAAGGACTGTGAGTTGTGTAACATCGTTGTTTAGGATTTTAGTTTTGCTGTCTTTTTATTTATATGCATTATTTGAAATACGGCAGTTGCATACAATAGCCTACTCTTGTGAATAATGTCACAAAGGGCTACTATACGTGTAAAGTTTCCAGCTGTCATTCCACCCTCTGTTGGCAGGATGACTATGATGTGCAAAGCTCTCCTAATTCCACAGACGTCTGTTCACACAGTTCTCTCTTAGCAATGCAAAGGGGACTGCATGACTCAGCGGCAGTTGCGAGCGTCTCGCAAACAGAAGCTCACGAGTTAAGATCCTAGTTGGGAGTTGACTCAGCCCATCATACCCCTTGGATCGATGAAATAAGTACCACTTAGTAAGCTCAATGTCAGAATCCAGCAGGCGGATACTGGGAGGTGGATCACGATTGAGTGCAGTCCGCCCACCACTAATATATGAAGAAAAACATCAAATATGCAAAATGTTCTCTCGTTATGAGGCTCACTCGTTTTCCTCATCATTAAATAAGAAACCAGAAAAGCCTTCTCATTATATTTCACGAGCATGCCTCGTGAGAGAAAACCTAAGCCTACTTAATTTCCACGTCTCTGTAAACATCTGACAGTTTACCGGCACCGGACAATAGAAACGTTGCAAGTTCAAATCTTAGCCAGGGAGGCGACTCGACCGAAAATTTCTTCTGGGGTGGATGAAATTGCTACCACAAACTGGTTTGCCGAAAACCGAATGTGGGTTGTTCCACGCATCGGGCTCGGAGATGGGCAACCCGGACACTATCACGTCCTCTCTTGTACTCCGCTGTATCTGTAAATCCCTTGTGCATGTATTTTGAACTTCTTTTGCACCCTACAAAGCCAACCGTGCTAACCAGAGGTGCGGGCGAAGGACAGAAGCCCGGCAGCTAAGGCAGAATTGGCACGGAGACTCATGACATACAGTGCATAATGCTACAAATAATAATTTGGAAATAATATTGTAATAATATTGTGTTTTTCAGACTAGTTTTTTTGAATTAGTTATTGTATATGACCGCTGCAGGACACCTGTGCGGATTTGACCCGGTACAGTTCCGGTTATAGGCATTGTGTTGATTAACTTTTTTGCAGTGTGACTGCACAGTTCTGATAGACCTGGGCCGAATGAGAAATACGTCCAGCTTTAGTCTCCAGTGGGAAAGCTAGCACAGTCTTAAAACCAGTAGGCTTCTTTAAAAATGTATACATTCTGCAAGAGAAACCAAAATTAGAAATGACAGCTCAACCGGTCGGCGTGTTTAAACGTCGGGCGGGGCAGAGAGAAGACATTGGAGGCCAACTGCGAGTTTGGGAGTGAACTAGCACCGCGTCTCGAGGCATCTGCAATTCGGTCACTATTGTGCGCAGAGGCAGCTGCTGAAGCATTGCGGGTTTCGGGAACGATGATTACGGGGCAAGCAGAGCCCGTTGTTCCCAATTAAGTGCGGTTCTTTAATGCTCATTTTCAAAATTATCAAACCATGTTATGCATTAAAGCTGGTGAATCATAAAATGCCTTTATGGCTCAAACATTTACCAGTATTATCTGCTGCATACCAACACTGGACTACACTTAAATGAACACAAAAAAGATAAGTGATGAATGATGCCTAGATTTATAATAATGTGAAAGCTCTTACAGCTGAGAGTGGTATATTGCCCGAGTAATAACACAAGCAAGTGGCCCAACATAATTAAATACCATGACAAAAACAAATGCCACTTTGTCGTCCAGTCTTGTAGACGTGAACAAGTCGAGGACATTTCACAAAGTGCGGTGTCACAAGCCGTAGTCTCACTGCATGTCACCCAACAACAGCAATGATGATAATCAAATGCATCCGGAATTCTTGCAGAGCTCATCATTCATCGTTTCACACTCGACCATCTATCTGGGGCTGTTGCCTGCAGTTGGCGCTGCTGCCACCAGGGGTGCTCGGAGTTAATGCAAGGCAGCTGCTTCTGGGTAATTGCTCTCATGGTGCCTACGAGAATGCAAACGATTTCAGGTCGCACTGCGCCCCATTAACAAGTCAACCGCACAGCAAGGTTGCACCTGCGGTGTCTTCCTTTTAAACGGTAGTCGCTAAGCGCCAAAAACTCCAAAACATCAAGCGTCCAGCGACAGACAGCACGTTCAAAGTTGCCAAGAGTTCAACCGTTTATCGAATTGAGAAAGGTTCTCGGAAGAGCGTGGGAACGGTGGGGAAAGAGACGATGGAGAGGGAATTCCCTAAGTAGAGCAGTGCAAGGGAAGAAGCAGAAAGATAAGTTAGGTGACCTGCGCTGTAGTGAGTGGCTGAGTGAGTTGCTGAGTGGTTGGGTGAGTGTTGTTCTGACCTGCAGTGTGGTGGTTGAACACTGCGTGGATGAGACGGAATAGTCTGGTAGACCGAGTCCTCAACATGGGTGTGGAGGGATCAATAAGTGAAGTTCACGGGAACATTGGCCATGTTAAAATAAAAACGGCTGTAACGTCTGGATGAGTGGTGGTGTATTTACATTACCCAACTTCACAATGTACCTCTGGAACTCGTCTACTCTTGCGTATGCCAGCAGTATTATCCAGAAGCCAACTGCCAATGGCAAGATCTGCGAGCCACGGCGAGAGGGTTTGCTACTCATCCCTCCTTCATTGAAGGAGCACACATGGAGGAATAGAATAAAAACTACACGAACTCTCTCCTGAAGCCCTCTCTGGAAACTAAACCACCGACGAAAGCAGCCCAGCACGGCGAATAAAACCACGTGCGGTGGTGATTATTTTATACGCCACATCAAACAGCTGTATACATTAGCAGCCGATGCACACGTGTAACTCTTTCGCTGGTTTTTAGGTCATGTACGGAATGGAATTAACTTGGGAAGCAGAGTGAGAGTGATATAATTTACCCTACAAAGATCCCCGTACATCCGTATGTTCGTGGTGAGAGAATCCCACGGGAATGAGGGACCATCTATGAGATTAATGCATTAGTAATTCAACTTGTGTAGGGAGCAATGCCTCATTGCATCTCAAGTCTCTTTCAGGAGGGCTCTGCCAAGTATTCGCAGTAGTTGTTGCTGTGTGTGATGCCCGATGAATAATTTGCAGGTGATCTTTCAAAATTGCAATGTTTGGCCAATAACAAATACATCGGTTTGGCTATGGGTAACATAAAACCCAAGAACTCAGAGGAAATAAGGGGAGAACATAAAAACTCCACATAAGTGCCCGAGTCAAGAACGCAACCCAGGAGGTTCATGCCGTAAGGCACAAGGCATGGCCACTGTATCACCATGCTAACCAAAATATGTGACTGTATTATTGCATTAGTTCTCATCCTTAATGCCCACAAGCCAAGTAATGTCCCACTTAGGGTCGCCACATTTTCCATTGCAGACCAAACCGGGACGTTATTCCTCGTGCAGCCTGAGTCTATGAAAACTGCAGTTTCCTGTTAGAAAGTTCAACGCAATACCGGTACAAATCACTTTCTGCCAACCAAACACAGACGCCGGTTCCCAGACTGTCCGGGTCACCCTCAGACAGATGGCAACACGAATGAGTGGGTAAGCTACTGAGTGACTTGGCAAATAAATGAGTATACGGATGAGTGAATGAGTGAGTTAGAGAGTGAATGAGTGAGTTAGAGAGTGGGTGAGTGAATGAAAGAGTTTGTATTCCACTGTCGACCAAACCTGGACGTAGTTCTTAGTCAGAAATAGTTAGATTATCCAAATTACCGTGGAGTAAACCACAATGAAATCAACACAATACTGGTACCAGATCTTGGTACAAATCAACTTCTACCACCCGAACAGACGCCAAAAGACCATCTGGGTCAAACGACGACAGGTGATGACCCCGTGTCTCACCATGTCTTGAGAGGGCTGCAGCTACTGAAAAACAGCATTCAGAAATGATCTTTCACATGTCTGTCGCTCACCACAAAAAAAGTGATTTTTTCCACACATCCTATCAACATCTTCTCTGGGAATGTACCATTTACTTTTTCACGATGGTTGGAATTGTTTTGTGAGGGTATACAGAAGTTACCCCACCACAATAATTATTTCAATCAATCAGGGCGTATATTTACTAATAGGTGGCTGTAGGCAAATGTTGATGAATAATCGCAGTCGTCTTAACCACCGTGATTGGGAAATTTCTCGAAATGCTTTTAGAGCGAGTCTGGAACGAGTGACATATTCACAGCATTTTACATGACCTATACCGTAATAACAACGACATACATAAGTTGACAATACGTCTCCTTCACCCATCTATCTCTCTACATAAAAAAAAAACTAATTTATATACCCAAGCCATTAGCAGCAATGGTTCAAGTCAAGCTAACTCTGGACCGATTTCGACACACGGCATCTCATTCGCAAGTCAGCGTTGGTTGAATCGGTGCTGGTAAACTGCCGATCTTACAGGCAAAGGGACCCTTACCATATGGGTGGTGGAGTCCGTGTTCGACGCAACATTTAAAATTACCGTACTTAACGCAAAATAGCCATTTGCGTCGTTGTGGAGAAAATCATACGAAAACCGTCAATGATCAGTATAAGTCGTCCGTCAGAGTACGCCGCATCGTTTTAACGTCTTCGGAAAAAAAGGGGACATTTATTTCGAGTTTACGTCGTCCATTAGTTTCACGTCGTCGACGAAAAATTATTATTATCGCTCGCTACTTTGAGCTGCATAGTGACATAGTGCGACGCTGCGCAGCGTCATTGATTCTTGTGATTGGCACACCGTCTATGCCTCCGCCGTTCGCCTCTCCCCCACCTCGACTCGCTCGAGCCACATCGCCCCCCCCCCATTGTCAAATGGGAGCAAACATTCCCTGATGTAAAGTATTTGTTTGAAACTATAAGTATATGTTATGTATATTATTTTTATTTAATATATATATTTTTAGTTGCTGTGTGGAAATATATTTTGTACTTTCCTCCAGTATTCCTCATTAGTTTAGTATTACTTTTCCTCGTTAAATCGTATGTGATTTATTATAATTTTACGTATGGAGTATTAGAGCGCTGGAACGTATCTCCTGTATTGTAGTTAATTATTATGGGAAATAGCTGATCGGTTAACGTCGTATCGGTTTAAGTCGTGATTTCAAGGAACGAGACCCCGGCTTAAATTGAGCATTCCCGGTACAGTATTACAAAAAAGTTTTGCTGGCTGGCCGGCGTGAGGCCAGGCAAGTGCGCAGTGTTGATGTCACCACGCACGTCCCCATGGCAACGTCAGCCGAATCCCGCAGCGTTGACGTCACGCCGCCCCCGCCCCCACCCCCCCTCAAACTGTTCCCCGCCCCCCAAACCCCCCCCACCGCCCTCCAACCCCCCTGCCCCCCGCCCACTCTCCACCCCGGCCAGCCGGCCGTGGATCCCACGCAAATGCGCGGGCAGTGCCGGTGGATAACGAAATAAGTGTACGGAAACAAAGTCGCCTCTACATTAATATGCCGTGTTCCTTGGTCGCTCATGTCCATCGCTATATTGCTTCTTCATATTGAAATTGTGTATGTTATTTGCACGGTAGGGTATCACTCTTGCACGGTAGGGTATCACTCTTGATTAAACATCAGATGTTTTTGTTTGTTAATCTAGCTTGAGTGTGCATCCGATTGTGTTTCCAATTTCTGCGTGTAAAGTGGCACGCAACATATTCCATAGTGTGCATTGTTATCGCTCTACATTTCAAATTAAGTCTCCTATGATTAATTGTGCTTTGACACTGAACAACACTGAGATGATGGTGCTGTTGGGATGTTTTTGCTCATAGTGTTAATAACATAAACAAAGATCTCAATGGATACCAACTTGCGTCTCATGCAAAGAAAGTGCCACCATAATATTGGCTGTTGCCACCTGCCCAGCTTTTACGGGGTTTGGCCATCACGAAGGTGTACATTCTGATAACCAGAAAGCCGTGCGGATGTGTGAACGTCGACTTAATATGCTTTTACGCGGAGGGACAGATACGCGAAGGAGACTTCAGAATTGCGTCTTTAGCCACCGCAGCCCTCTCGTGGCACGCGGCGTTGTCACTGCGCGGGCCTCCACCCGGCACGGCAGTCGGCTTCTGTGCTCGGGTGGCAGGAGGCGATTGGTGCCGAGTCCTGGTGGCACCGGCATTGCCGTGTCGAGCGTCATTACAGGAGACTTCACGGTGTTGATAATTCTAGATCTAGGCCAGGGGTCAGCAACCTGCGGCTCTCTGAGGACTGCTTCGTGACGTTATTCATTAAAGACCACCGGCCTCGTATTCACGTTGATTTGCGGCTCTTGAGCTTTTTTTAAAATACCAAAATAAAAAAAAATGCCTCTTCTCGTTATGTTGGTGGCCGACTCCTGACCTCGGCTGACTTAGACGCGAGAGTGTGGTGTGCAGTGGAAAAGGTGGCGACCCAACTTTATTAAAATTAATAGGAAGTATTGTTAGAATTATGATTTATTCAAAATGAGACCAAGAAAGTGATTCTATTTCATTTATCCTGCACGTATATGAAAGTGAGAGAAAACAACTAAAATGCTGAGAGCTAAACGCGCAAGTTGGCGTGCGTGGCACATCCCGTGAGGTCATGAAGGCAACGCAAACAATATGTTGCTGCGCTATGTACTCCGGTGTGGTCACGCACTTGTCTTGATTTGCTCAAAATCGAGTGCAGCTTGGCGCCAGGCTTGCATTGTGCCACGCACAATCACGCGCCGCTTTATTGAAGTTCGGCGAGCCTCGAGGTGACGACCGCCAACAGCCCTTGGTGGTGGTGGTGGCGGGGGGGGAGTAACAAAAGCGCCGGGGTGTGGCCGGGCCTCCGTTATCGCGCCGCGCTATGAGGTTCCCCGTTCCCTTCACAAATAATATTCTTGTTGTTGTTGCATTCTCCCATTGTGCCCTCGCGTTCTCTGAAAGCAAGGCTGTTTACGCACACGCTAATGCTGTTTTATCGCGGACGCATTTTTCGCACCCGCGCAAAACGGGCGCGGAGATGACGGAAGCGTGAAATGTTCTGGAAGCGTATGGCGGAGGTGCACGGCGTTCCTTGTGCGTCTTGCCTTTCGTGTTCAGAAATGATTGCCATTCATTACACCGCAGCTATATATGTGTACGTGTGTAAGTGGTGCTCTCTTGGATATCTCTGGCTGGCGATTTCCGGTAGTCATGGCCAGACCGGCCTCCTTGGGGAAATGGCAGCCCGGGAGAGAGAACTTTCCCAGCCCTCACCCTCCCCTCACCCCCACTCCATCCACCCCTCACCCTCCCCTCACCCCACTCTATCCACCCCTCACCCTCCCCTCACTCCACTCCATCCACCCCTCACCCCACTCCATCCACTCCTCACCCCACTCCATCCACCCCTCACCCCACTCCGTCCACCCCTCACCCTCCCCTCACCCCACTTTATCCACCCCTCACCCTCCCCTCACTCCACTCCATCCACCCCTCACCCCACTCCATCCACTCCTCACCCCACTCCATCCACTCCTCACCCCACTCCATCCACCCCTCACCCCACTCCATCCACCCCTCACCCCACTTTATCCACCCCTCACCCCACTCCATCCACCCCTCACCCCACTCCATCCACCCCTCACCCTCCCCTCACCCCACTCTATACACCCCTCTCCCTCCCCTCACTCCACTCCTTCCACCCCTCACCCCACTCCATCCACCCCTCACCCCACTCCATCCACTCCTCACCCCACTCCATCCACCCCTCACCCCACTCCATCCACCCCTCACCCCACTCCATCCACCCCTCACCCTCCCCTCACCCCACTCTATACACCCCTCACCCTCCCCTCACCCCACTCCTTCCACCCCTCACCCCACTCCATCCACCCCTCACCCTCCCCTCACCCCACTTCATTCACCCCTCACCCTCTACTCACCCTGCTCCATCCACCCCTCACCCTCCCCTCACTCCACTCCATTTACCCCTCACCTCACCCCACTCCGTCTACCCCTCCCCTAACCCCACTTCACCCTCCCCTCTCCCCATACCCTTCCCTCGCACTCCCCTCACACCAGGCACCCAGACCCCACACCCAGACCCCAGACCCCAGCTCCTCCCTGAGACCCATGAAGTGAAGAGTGTGCAGATGCAGACAATGGCACGTTGTTCCCTCCCTCCCTCCATCCTCCATCAAGCTGGCGCATGGCATAGCCCCGACCCCCATTGATTGATGTTGCCTCTGCTCTGCCCAGCCTTTGGATATTTATGTGGATTTCTAATTGTTTGGAAAAAACAGCTGCAAAGTCATGGGAACTGGTACTTTTCCATGACGGGCTTTGTTTAGGAGTCATAGCTCATACAGGTCCTTTATAAATAGCGGCGGCGGCGGCTAACTAGGCTTGCATTTGCGAGCGTGTCGGTGTGCCGCGATTGCAATGTACAATGTTCACAGTCACAACAAAAGCAATGACAGTATTTCAAGCAAATGGCTAATGCTTTTGAATTTTACTCTTAATGCTCAACCATCTCTCAACAAATAACTCACCCTCTGCTCATACAACACCAGCCATCCTTGACTACCCCCACCAAACAATGCGATGTTTTTGTAACGCAAACGTGAGCACAACAAAAGCTGAATTCCAGCATGGAACATCCTCTTGATTTTAGTTTTGGCCTCACCGCTTCTCTGAGCTTTTAAGGAAGGTGAGTGGTATGTGCACAGGCCCAACTTTAAAATAACAATAATAGTCAGGATATTGAGCAATGGATTCCAAATGGATTCCGACTGCTGGAATAGCATTACATAATAACGCATTGTTCATAACTGCTTTTGTGCGGCAGGGTGGAGGCACAGTGGTAATGCTTGTGCCTCAGTGGCAACGCTCATGCCTGACGGCAAGAATTCGATTCCTGACTCGGGCGATTTCCATGCGGAGTTTGAACGTTCTCGCCTTGCTCTGCAGTGTGAGTGTGCGTGTCTGAGCATGTGGCGTTTGTATTTTTTCCCTCTGTCCTGCGTGGGTTTCCTCCTGTTCTTCAAATTTCATACCATAGTAACAGCAACAAAAAAGAACAACTCTACAATGCCACTGGAATTGGCCAAAACTTCCTAATGCTGAAAAATTACCTGCAAATTACTCGATTGGGATCACACATAACAACAAACATCGCCCCAAACTGTGAACACTTGGCAGGACCCTCCTTAAAAAAAAGAGTCTTGAAACTCAATGAGGCTTTCCTGGGCAAAATAAGCATAAAGAAATAAAGGCAAACAATGAATATAGCAGGAATGCAGCATAGTAGATATTGGCAACCAAGAGCAAGACCGGAGCCAGATGGCTGGTGCAGAAGGGCCATGCCATGGAGGTGGCTGTCTCCAGTGGGAGGAAGCAATGGCCAGGTATGGTGGCATCCACGCAAGGGCTGTGGTGACCTTTTGACCTTGGGTTTAGGTGTACTATGCAAAGCAGTGTGAGAAAAAGAATGAGTAAAATGTGATTAACCAATACGAATATATTATTCCGCAGAAGCATTTATTTGTTTCCACAAGTTGACATATACCACTATGGTGGAATTAATTGTTGATTTGTTACCAAAAAAACGGGTTTCAACGTGTTGATCATTTCGATGCATGGTATTTATCACCGACTTGAGCTGAAAGTGCACCCTGGCAGGTGTTGTTGTATTCACTCTTTTTGGGAAGTGGCTTTGTCCCGCGATGAAAGTCATTGCACGTGCAGTGTTTGTTGTGCATTGCTCTCAAATGAGTGCCGCGTTTGCAATGGCAATGTGTCTCACTGGGTCATCTTTAGCGACGAAGGAAAACTTTCCTTTCATGCTTGCTCTATGTATATCTCTCCAAGACAAAGATACCCTGCAGAGCCTTAAAATACTTTTTGGGGCAAGTAATGTTCGCGAGCAGCACCTATGGATGCCAGCACGGCACACGAGGGGGTAGGTGGCCAGCATCACGCAGTATCGCCATATCCAGTGGTCCAAATTGAAATGTGAAAGTGCCATTGTCCGAAATGTCACCGATTGTATATATTTTTTTACTTGGAAGGTTACGGCAATGTTGTTGACGAGTGTGTTGAGTTTGTTTGCTTGTTGTTATTTGTGCTTGTGTACCACTGCCAAAGCAGCAGCAAATTTATCGGATAATGTGTGGAACCCATTGGCCCTGCAGCTCATGTTCATTGCCATTTCCCTCTCTGTGGGAGCATCAAGCTGGAGGAATAGGACCCGTTCTGAGAAGTGCCGTGGTACACGTGTGTTTGGTGTCATGAGAAGTGTCCGTACATGCGTGTTTGGTGTCATGAGAAGTGTCGGTCCAATGTTACGAGTCTATCTCGAACATGGTTCCATCTCTCTCCCTCAGCTACTCTTTGTTAATATCCAATCGTCCATAAGAGGTTTTATTTGGGGTTAGATCGCGTCAATATATGTCATTAAACCCGCCATCACCACCCGACACGGCCAATTAGTAAGGTTTCTCACGTGAACAAAACGTTCCAATTAGTTACCAGTTCAGCGAAGCGATGTGTTGGAGAGTAAACCCACAACGCTTACAATTCGTCACACTCATTCCTGCTGCTGCTTTCTTCACACGCTCCCGTCCCTTGCTACAACGTCTTCACTCATTCACGAGTTGTCTTCCCTCTGACGTCTCCCGTCATTCCTTACCCAACCGTTGTTTTTTTCAGAGTTCCGTGCTTTCAAGCTTTCGTTGCGATATTCTTGTCTCTTTACATCGCTTGACTTTCTCAAAATGTTTTTTTTTGTTTATAACAAGTGGTTCTCCGTTTGCTTTTAAACATTTCCCCCCTCCACGATAGTTATTTCATCGCTTGAGGTGGTTTAAAATTGGTTACTTGCTGATGCGTACGTTGATGTTGAAAACATACATTTTCCCCGTGAAATTAGCTTTGCCCTCTCCTTGGCAAAGTTGTACCCCACCAGTCTGAGGGTGAGCCGTGTTGACTCTGTTGAGGACAGGGACGCATCTACGATCTGGGGTTTGTACGTTCGAATAAAAATATCACTGTGTCGGCTTCTTCTGCTGCCATTGTGGAGATTCTGTTATCTCTGACGGAGACTTGTGTTGCCTCCGAAACGTCGTGATTTTTGTTTTTATTTTATTTTACTTTCTACGTGACTTTACCGAAAAAACCTAAGAAGATGATTCCTTGCAGTCACGAAAGCTTCAAATCTAGAAATTCTGTTATTTCCAGAGAGAAAAAAAAGGCATTCATATCTTGGCGTCTTCATTGTCTGCAAACCCGAATGGATTCTCACCTCTTTAATTCCTCGACCCAATGCCAGTCACCATTTCGCTTTCCCATCCCCACAACGCGTCACGCACGTTTGTGTTAAGTTCCCAATGCGATGTTGTAACACGTGTTACCTTCATCGAGAATATATATTTAATCTACAGATTCAGAATCTTTATTTAGGATGAGCTATGAAGCTCTTTTGCACAAATGTCCAGTCGGGGCGGGTCAGAAAATGCTTTATTGCAATCATCATCATCGTGGCTTGTTGTTCTAGCGTATGTGTGAGTTATCTCGAAACTGTAGGGTTTTGAGAGCCTCAATGTTCGCTGGGAAACTTCCCTGGTGAACTCTAAAACTCCCACCCCTCAACAATTACGACATCTCCCTCTTAAATAGAAATGGTTATCGCTATCAGATGTATGGAGTTCTCCATTTGTCCTTCTCACCACACCGATGCTGTGTGCTGATCTTTCTCAATTGTCTCCAGTTTGACAGCGGCTCGATCCTTCTGGCGGAGTCGACACATGGTGTGTCTCGATGGCCAAATCAAGACGGCGCCGAGTTCTTACCAAGCGATTCCTAACATCGCCGTCTCCCTACACGACCCTGCCCACTGTCTCGTTTGATGAGATGAAGGTGAACTGTGCGCTGGACCAACCCCCCCATGTAGGAGAGGGTCACCTGAGTTTGCGTAAATGCAATCTCTCTCTGCGTCGCGTGCGTGTCCCTCAGCAAACCATACCGACCAGCGTGGGGAAGTATGGCCCCGTACCCATCTTCCTGCCGACGACAGTGCAGCCTGAAAAATTCCGCCGTGCCGTAAATAGGCATCAACGCAATTTTTTTATATGCAAATCTTACCAAAACAAAAAAATACATCAAATCAAAAAGTGTGAGCCACACATAGTCCGATAGTGAATGAGTAAAGTGGGATAATTGGACCACTCTTTAATGTCAACAGGGGCGAGTGAATGTCCACTTTGCATTGGATGCAAGGAGAATACGAGACATTTCATTACTCTGTTGCCCAGTTCAGATAGCTCGGGCCAAAATCATATGAGGCTGAATAATTAAAATGATTGAAATGTGTGACTTGTTACTCATTTGAATGAATATTGTTTGTAAAAGTGCTGAGCTTTGCAATGACCTCGTCACTTACAAAAGCCGACACTCACTGTCCAATAACACGTGACCTCTCTTAGCCATGGGTCTTCACTGCTCCCCCCCCCCCCCCCGTGTTCCCACACCCCTCTTGTGTAGCTGCATCCCTCCCCCTCGTCACGCATCCCACGATGCCTCTCCATCTCTACTGACTGCTCCTAAGGTGCTCAACACGAGCAGTAGCACCGTCGTGGAGAGAATATAACGCAACAGAATAAGGACACAGACAATACACCTCTTTCACATATCGCCCCCAGCCCCCCCTCCCCCCTCATATGAATAACAAAAGCATTTTTACACATCCCATCAGCCACACAGCCTTACGGGAATGCATAATTTCAGCAGACTTAAAAGTTAGAACCATTCCAGAGTTTTCTTGTGTTGAACCAATGCTTCTGGGGTTGTGCAACTCTCAGGGGGGGGGGGGCATTGTGACTGATGGGATGTGTAAAAAAAACATACCTACATTTTTTGATGTGGGGCGGGGGGAACATGTGCAAAGGAGGTGAATTGTCTGCTTGTTTATTTCGTGCAAGAAGAGCTCCTCTGTGCAGTAAAGATGTCTCGCCATCTACGCTAAACTGTCATTCCTTTGAAGAGTTTAACCAGGATTAAACGTGGGAAAATATCGTTTTGTTTGTTAAACCCTCAATGCGTAGCTACTATTTTTGTTGTACGGTTTGCTGGGGCAGCAGTTTATTTCTTTATTATCAATGACAAATTGATGGAGTGGAGTTGACATAAAACACACAAAAGAAATTTCCACAATGTCGCGGAGTTGGGAGCCACGCAGAATGACTGTCCGCCTGTCGTTTGAATTAAAATTTGGTGACAACTCAATTTCCAACGGGGTCAGTGGTGCGTATGCACGTGGTGTGTAAGCACGTGGTTCATATACACGTGGTGCATAAACACGTGCGTATAAAATGTACCAGTTTACAGCGTACACTATACCGTGTTATCGGAAAATAATTTAACAAAACCAAACATCTATCCCCCACCGCACAGAACTAAATATGAACCCTAAACATCGCCACAGAATGCAAAGGACCGTCCCTTGCCTTTGGCAATTTATGAATGAACAAATATTTGTCGCAGTTTTTAAACACAATTAAGGCCCTACGTGCCCATTGTTTACTTCCAACAAAAAGATTCAGCAGAAGCCACTTAGTGTAATAATTCGAACGTCGCTTTGGTAAGTTCCTGAGAATTCCAGATAAGAGGTCCCTGAGGTGACATTATGTAGCAAAAACTATAAGCAAAAGGAAAAAGTGGTGACCGCAGCGTAATGGCCCTGTCTTGTTAAGATCTTAAAAGAGGATCCTCAAATAAGATGGAAGCCAATTAGAACCCATTAGAGATACAGACTCTAATCAGATGATGATGATGCCAATGAAAGTATGCAAGTTATTTTAAAAACAATACAGATGAGGTGGCTCCGTGACCTGTGGGCTCGTGCCCAGCGGTGGGAGTGTAAAGGTACAAGTGCCACGATGGATCCTCTTCATCCTGCAGCAGCCGTTTCCCCTCCGAGGAAACGTCGCTCTGCAGGAAGAGGACCCATTCGGAACAGTGACGGTACGTGCGCGTTTGGCGTTATTAGAAGTTCTGGCATGGCGTACCATCATAATATAACGGCATATTTCCACCACTGCTCGTATCCACGTGCGCATTTAACTAGAATCACCAAAATGCCAGTGCTTGCATTGTTGGCCTTAAACTTTGGCTCCCAACCAGTAATGAGAACAGATTAAATTATTAATGACTACCGAAACAAATTCGCATCAACTTGTCTTTAATCAAATTCAGCCCTGCATAAATCTAAGTACAGTTTAGATGGTAAAAACACTAGTGTGCCATTATACATTAGGCACTAACTAAAGATCTGTTGCCATTTTGCAGTTTTGGTGAAGGAAGCCAATTTAAGAGAAGCAGTTCCGTGGCGTTGTCTGTGGTCAGTTTAGACACTTTTTTTATTGGGTGAATATTGTGAACAAACGGCATATCAGACACTATTACATCTAATCAGCATAATCATTGGATGCTGCTCGGTAGTCAGAAGGGAGTTACCAGATCCTCAGCCTCATGCCTCGGTATCCATTGAGCAATTTTTAAAAATCTCCACGATATATGTCATGTTACTGTTAAAGCAAGGGAACAGTACAGTGCCGCTATAATTCGGAGTTTGTGGTTAAACAGCGAGGTTTAAATGCGCTCACTGACAGAGTTTTCTATGGCTGTCAAAGGTGTCCGTTTCAGACGTAGGAGGTAATCACGGGATTTGATGAGTAAGTCCAGACTATGACAATTTAATCTCAAAGCAGAATATTAAATAGAAAATAATCCTAAAACGAATCCATCGGACAAATTTGAGAAACCGAAATGTTAAAAGTGTTGCCATGTTCACTATTGCACGTTTATTGACGTTATTGCATGGGAATTCATATCTGCAACTTTAAGTGCTTTACCTAATTAACTGAAGTTTTTATTTCATGTAAATAATGATAAAGCAACGTGAACTAAAATAAATCTGTCGGTGCGTGTTTCACTCGACTTTAATCAATGCATCTATGTAGTGGCCAGATATAGAACTCTTAAACAATCCCTTACCTTAGATATTAAACAGACAATTAATATATTATATGGAGCATTTTAATGATACTGTATCCAATGAAAGAGCATTGAATCCATTACACACGCTTCACGGCTGACCTCATGGCGCTGGAGGGAACAGAAATGGTAACCCAGGTCGCCCTTGCAAATGCGACAACTCTGTTCTCTAGGAGTTCTCAACTTCGTCAAACCAAATCAACGCGAACCTTGAAAACGAACTGTGTTTGGAGTGGGAGGCGTCGAGGCGTCTCGAACAATACACACCGTGGACCGGTGTTCAACATAATCGACTACTGCACTAACATCGGATAATTTATCTTATATTTTAACATATGTATATACTTAAATTACATTTTTCCAATTAATTTGTTCCATGTTATATGACATTTAACAGTTGACTAAAGTAATGACAAATCAACTTAAGCGTTTGGCAGGCACTTGCCGGATGATTTCACATGGGTCATTCGTTGAATTAGTCAGCAAATGATTGGAATTTGTTTAAAGTCCTTAGTCAAAATGAAAAAAAAGAGGAAAAGGTTAATATATAATTAATTATGCATCAATACGTTGTCTACAAAGCATTTATTAAATACTTATTGGGGCCATTTATAATTGACAGAAGAGGGACTTTAAACGATTGCTTACTCATGTGACTGCATGCAGACATTTACCTTAATTAAACCCAAAGACTGTACGTACGTGGGTGTTCTATCCATGATATTTATCCGATATTTTTTTAGCAACCCTTTGTAGCTGACGTCTTATAGAAGTTGCTCAATTAAAAATATTTCTGGAAATGTGCTCATAAATAAATCACTGTTCCTAGACACCATCACGGTCAAAACCCCCGACCAGGGTCGAAACAAACGCGGGCAATCGGCGGGCAGGCCGGACTCTTATGAAGCAACGCGAGAAGAGCGCGTGAGCCGCGGCGCGTGCAGCACGCCCCAACAAATATCCCCTGTGTAGCTTTAACAGAATTTTGGGGCAAGTGCTGTTAGCGATTAGCACCTACGAAGGCCGGCTGGGCACACGAGGGGGTGGGTGGCCAGCACCACCACGCCCGGCCGCCTTTGTCTCCCTAAGTGTCGATGTTTACACACCGCACAATGTACTTATTTGAGGCTGAGTCGACCTAGGCGAGGCCCAGGACCAGTTCAGATAATCATCACTGGTGTTTACCGTGAGCGGGAATTTAAACCCAGGTTTGCGGGGTTCATAGCGCAGCGCGCTAACCGTTGCATTACCGCTCCTCTCTTTGACACTCGCACATACAGCAACACATCCACTGGATGCTTGTACATAGCAGTACTCCACTAGGAGCAACGATATTACTAAAACATTAAAGTGGATCACTTTCGTAACGGTAAGCACCAATAGTTTAAGGCGATGTTACTTGAGCTCCTGAATAGCGTTACGGTGTTGTTTTGCTACGAGTTCAAGGTCTATCAGACGTAATAATAATCATTACAGTCGTCGTCGTGGAGAATATAAATAACAAAATAGATGAGCACACGATATGTCTCCTCCTTCACAAATCCGTATTTCGTTCACAACCCATCGGACACACAGCCTTATGGGAGCGCATAATTCCAGCAGCATAGGCCTCTCGGAAGCTCGTGAGGTCGACTGGTTGTCTAAACAACATTTGTTTTTTTCAATATAGAGCTATATATATATTTATATTCTCCACAACAACGCTTCTGATTATTGAGTTAAGTATTATATAATTGTGCGAAGATCTAGAACCCATATCTAACAGAGTGCATCATTGCGTGTAATCTTTGTCAGTCCGCCAGCATTGGTTCAAGCAAGCCTGACTGCTGATGAGACACTGTGTGTTGAAATCGATCCAGAGTTTGCTTGCACTAAATCCAATACTGCTGGAATGATGCATTCCCAGAAGGCTGTGCGTGTGGCCAATAGGCTGTGTAAGAGATACTTTACATTTTTATGTGGAGAGACGGACATATGAAGGAGACGTAATGTGAGCTATTGGACGTCACGATTGAGCAATATCGGTGAGCGAATTGTGAGTGGAAAACCAGACGGCTCGGCCATCGCACGTCTGAACATTGCGCAGATGACACGTAAACCAGGAACGCAATAACGTAAAATAAATATATGTCTACCGATGACCAGAGATTTCGCACGAATGAATAATTGCAACTCAAAGGGGAAGAGAGAGGAATTGTGGACGGTCAGAGCAAGGCCCTTCCAGGCACAGCTGAGAAAACTGCCCCCCCCTATTGTGCACCGTTGAGATGTATAAATAGAATAAAATTAGAGTTATTATGCTTTTTCTAGATAGCAGCTGAGTATAGGCCCCAAGACCCAAGGAGTTTAAGTGGTCAGCAACAAACAACTAGCACAGTCAACAACGCTGTAAGAGATAGGAGTGTACCACGTTTCTTGATTTGAGCGAGGTTGTTGTAGTAGAAAAAGAGATGATGATGGAGCAGGGAATTCAAACAGTGGAACAGTGCCAGAGAAGAAGCACAGAGAGAAGTGAGGTGACCCGCAGTGTGGTGGGTGAGTGGTGGGTGAGGGGTGGGGGTGTTGTTGTGACCTACAGTGTGGTGGGTGAGTGGTGGGTGAGTGGTGGGTGTGTTGTTGTGACCTACAGTGTGGTGGGTGAGTGGTGGGTGAGTGCTGGGGGTGTTGTTGTGACCTGCAGTGTGGTGGGTGAGTGGTGGGTGAGTGGTGGGGGTGTTGTTGTGACCTGCAGTGTGGTTGGTGAGTGGTGGGTGAGTGGTGGGTGTGTTGTTGTGACCTGCAGTGTGGTTGGTGAGTGGTGGGCGAGTGGTGGGTGTGTTGTTGTGACCTGCAGTGTGGTGGGTGAGTGGTGGGTGAGTGGTGGGGGTGTTGTTGTGACCTGCAGTGTGGTGGGTGAGTGGTAGGTGAGTGGTGGGGGTGTTGTTGTGACCTGCAGTGTGGTTGGTGAGTGGTGGGTGAGTGGTGGGTGTGTTGTTGTGACCTGCAGTGTGGTTGGTGAGTGGTGGGCGAGTGGTGGGTGTGTTGTTGTGACCTGCAGTGTGGTGGGTGAGTGGTGGGTGAGTGGTGGGGGTGTTGTTGAGACCTGCAGTGTGATTGGAGAGTGGTGGGTGAGTGGTGGGTGTGTTGTTGTGACCTCCAGCGTGGTGGGTGAGTGGTGGGTGAGTGGTGGGTGTGTTGTTGTGGCCTGCAGTGTGGTGGGTGAGTGGTGGGGGTGTTGTTGTGACCTGCAGTGTGGTGGGTGAGTGGTGGGTGAGTGGTGGGTGTGTTGTTGTGACCTGCAGTGTGGTGGGTGAGTGGTGGGTGTGTTGTTGTGACCTGCAGTGTGGTGGGTGAGTGGTGGGTGAGTGGTGGGGATGTTGTTGAGACCTGCAGTGTGGTTGGAGAGTGGTGGGTGAGTGGTGGGTGTGTTGTTGTGACCTCCAGTGTGGTGGGTGAGTGGTGGGTGTGTTGTTGTGGCCTGTAGTGTGGTGGGTGAGTGGTGGGTGTGTTGTTGTAACCTGCAGTGTGGTGGGTGAGTGGTGGGTGTGTTGTTGTGACCTGCAGTGTGGTGGGTGAGTGGTGGGTGTGTTGTTGTGACCTGCAGTGTGGTAGGTGAGTGATGGGTGAGTGGTGAGTGAGTGGTGGGTGTGTTGTTTTGACCTACAGTCTGGTGGTTGAACACAGAGTGGATGAGATGAAACAGTCAATTTGATATACCGACACCTCAAATAATGATGATGTTGAGTTGAATGACTTGTATGGCACCATACTGGAGTGTGGTGGCTGCAGTATCTGCTAAACCCAGGACAAAAGTCTTATAAGCTCTGGCTTCAAACCTGGCAGCACGTCTGGCTGCTTGGTCCGTGTGTGTGGAACGTGCTGCAAGTGATAATGTCTGTGCCTTCTAGGTTCAACTCAGTAATTGCCCTTTAACTTGGAACAACAAGACCCTCCATTGTTCCCAGTGGCATGCTTTTGGCTGCACTGGAAGACAGATGCAACGTACACAAACTAATTTAGAATGTGCTTTGTTATTGGAACTGCCGTAAATATAAATTAAAAATAAAAGTTGCAGACAACTGACATATTTCAACGTTAGAAAACCCACGTGTGTTTGTCACTGGGGTGTATGTACTTGCTGTACTGTACACATGTTGGGACACAGCATTTCAGTTCGTACTGAGCATTTCTTTATTGTGTAAAATAATTCTTCTTCTTTCATATGGCTGCTGATTTAGATGCAAAGCAAGAACTACAATTGAACCATTCAGGTGGTCAAGCCAGACAATCGCGTCAGGAGCAGCAGGAGTGTATCACTGCGATGTCTCCTTCGTATTTTTGGATCGGGGCATTGCTTCGTCATACGTTGTACGGTCCGTTCTGGATGGCCACGGTCGCACAGTAACACTTAGCAAACTACGTTTTGCTGAGCTTAAATCGAGTCGAATTTATAGTTTTGTGTAAGTAGGTCAGTGGATGGGGGGGCGTACCCCATGCCTCTATACGACGAATGCTGCCAGTCGGCAGGGATTACCACCACCACGAGCGAGTGAATCCGTTGCTGTTGTGACGTTGCATCGCCACGAGGCGCTCCCTCCCACGTAGCCACGTGGAGCCGCTGGGTGTCAGGATATCTTTCCTTCCCCTCATTGGCCTCACGGACACATGTGAGTGGGGTGGCTGTCGCCCCCCAACCCCGCCCAGAAGATCCTCCATCTTTGTTTCATTGTGTGTGCCCTCAGCAATTAATACTTCTCCACACTGCCACAGGGAGCGGCGAGCACACCTCAACTTCATCTAGCTCGACGAAGGAAGATGCGGAGAGTGAGACGCGGGCCTTGGGCAACTCAAGCGATGATGGCTGGCTTGTCACCCAACATCACTCCACAGACGCGGTTGCTTGCCATGGGCACAATGCCGAGGGCCCCTGACTTTCCTGCACACCCAATGGTATCCATCGACCGAATAACGCACAAACTCATGGGATCCATAATCCATGGGAAGAACCATGCACCCACTGGCACTTGGGTGACAGATAGGAGGTTATTGTGCTGTACATGTGCACCTATGTCCAGTGGTGGGAATGTGAATGCAGAAGCGCCGCTATGAAATATATTTGTCCGGCAGCAGACCTGGATCACTGCCGTTTGCCCTCAGCTGAAACACCGCGGGGGTAGGAATAGGAATCGTTCTGGAAAGTGCCGGTAAGCCGCACATTTTTGACGTTATGAGATGCGCTGGCATGGCAAGCTGTCGTATACCGGGCGCATGGCGACCACCGGCCGTGGTCGTGAGTGCGCGTGTCGCTCGCGCAGTGAGGCCCTCGCGCTCTCACCTGTATTTGCTGCTGCAGCACGTTGATCTTCTGTTGCTGCTGCAGGAGCTGCTGTTGCTGGCGAGCGATCTGTAAGAGAGCAAAAACGCAACATGCTCGTTAGCGTCGTCATCGTGGAGGATGCAAGGGGCAAAACAAATAAGCGGACAATATGTCGCCTCGTTCCGCATGTCTGTTCTGCCACATAAAAAACATAAAAAAATATTTTTTTTACACGTTCCATCAGACCCTGCTGATGAGACACCAAATGTCAAAATGTGTCCAGAGTTTGCTTGTGTTGAAACCGATGATTCAAAACTGTAATGATGATAACCCATGAACGAATGCTGCTGAATTTATGCAGTCCTAGAAGGCCGTTCGGCTTATGTGTAAGAAAACAACATCCTTGAGATGCATTTTCTAAAAAGTGATTGAGTGATCAGCTTGGCAGGAGCATAGTTGGCCTCCGGGATGATACTGAACGCCGATGGAAGAGCGTGGGCCAGCGTTGCTGAACGCTCGAGTTTGGGCCATGGAAGGCCCCTGCAGAATCCAACTTGGTTCTTCAGCGTTCAGACTTTGTGTGTCACCTTCGGCCTATGCAAGAAGTCAATGATGACAAATTAGTGATTGAGCTTAAATTTGATCAGGAGCAGCTCTGAGGGGGGGTTTTATTTGACAGTTACACTATCAAATGCACTCTTGTATGCACAAATGCACAATTTAGATGCTGAAAAATAGAACTGGCAGAGTAGCTTTCATTGCTTTCTGGCCATTCCGGTCGTTGCTGTGTGACCTGAACATGCTTTTCCCTTTCTATAGATGGCAGAAGAATGGCAGGTAATGGGTGAAAAATGTTGAATATCTCCTAAACCTGCACAGTGAACAACACAGCAAGGCCTTTAGGTGACTCATAATACGGGTAATATGCAAACCAGCGTGGGCTTTACTAATGATGAGGGCAAACGGCAAGACCCAAAGAAAACCCCACATGCCAGTCTTCAACAAGGTAGAGCCTTTAAGCGCAATGCACGGAAATTCCTTGTAACAAGGTATAGGTCTTGAATGTAAAATATAGCAAAGGCGTACTGCTATGAGGTGATCCGAATGTAGCCAGGGATTGTCTTCACACAGTCAGGGATCTCTTAACGGAGACTCTGTTTAATAGATTTATTCAAATAAACCAGGCATATCACAAAGCAAACATACTGAGTCAACAATGTTTCCTATTCTGTGATTAGTCATCCTGATGTGCACTCCGCTTGTGGTTATATTTCTAAACGAAATACCTGAGTGCTCCTCACTGTCACTATGAACAATTGTGAACATCTCAAACAGAAAGCAAAATGGGGGAAAAAAAGATGTGTCAACAATCGTTTCCATTGTGCTGTTATTGCATCACGTTCGTTGTTATATTTTACGTGCAGGAGGATGATCCTTGCCATTCTTAGCGCTAAATGCACACATTTCAGACTCCTCATGTCGGAGCGCTTCCTTTGAAGAGGAATGCACACAAGATGAAAAATGTAGGGCTGAGGATTCGAATACAAAACTATGAAACAAGTGGGGGGGGGGGAGGTAATTATTTATGAACCGGCGATATTACTACAGTAGACCCTGCCTCTTGTGGGTGTTTATTCCCATTTGGCATGTTTTAAAAATGAATCGGATTAAAAATAATAAAAGTAATAATTTAAAACGAGTTAAATAATAACGCCCGACGTGTTCAACGCGCGCGTTGCTCGCCGTCACGTGGCGCGTCGCTCGCACGGCGTTACTTCAATTAGCGACGTGTTTACCCTTTCGCTAATTAAGCTCTCACTTCGGTTTTACGAGACGCGTTATTTAAATAGCGCTCAGCCTTCGCAACTGACGACACTCCCTGCATATTCTGCACGTCGCCAGCGTGCCGTCCTGCGGATGTTTTTCATCGTTTACAACTTCACCCCCTGCTCCCCCGCAATCGAGGTGGTGTCTAAGAAGTGGATTCGCCAATGTTTGGAGGGTCGAACCGTTTGGTTGGCTGTGCTCTCGGCGAACGTATTTTATACTCTTCACCATACATCATCAAAAATCAGGGAGGGTTAGTGGGTTTTTTCCTTAGGGATACAGAATACTCGGTTGGTAAACTCATCACTTCCTCGATTTAATCCTGAAGATGTAGGGCGCACAGTTGCAAGCCATACACCGCGTGTAGCTGTTTGCCAAGTTTGGTTATGAGAACCGTGCTTCAGCTTGGCGGTGAGCTCCAACGATACAAATCGATGCAGGTATTGCTTGTATACAGAATAAATAAATGTTTTTCTTGGCTATGTCGGGTGGCGGATGGTCTTACGACACAAATTCTGGCCGATAATTACATGGTCAAATTGAAAAGCAATTACGAAGGGTAATATTGTCTGTGAAACGCGGCCTATTTAATATTTTTTTAAGAAAACATAGTAATATCGTCAGGCCAATGGACAAGCCCGCGTTGCGGTCAACAATAACTCGTTCTCATTCTCCATCGTTAGCAGTGCACCGTCGGTAGAGACGTCGTGAGCGTCGCCGGTGGGGAGGGCCCAGCCACGGGTTTGCTGGGAGACGCAGTGCATTGATGGCGCTGGGCTTGCAAGGGTCGCTGACGGCCTGGGCTGGCGAGGGGCATGCACGGTGGTCAAAATGGGTTTAGCGTGCGGGGGTGTTTTTTTTTTTTAACAACACAGTTGTTGTGCACAGGCCTAAAGGCCCAACACATGAAGGGGCCGGCGACAAACCAGCACCATAAATGTTGTCATGGATGAGAGCCGTGAACACGTTTGTTCCACCGGTATGTCTCGCAACACCAAACGTGTGAAGCAGCACATGGGCTTTCACGACAACTCTTGCGATGCATAATTGATGTTTTGCTCAGATTACGTGAGTAGAATGTGTGTCGTACACCCTCTTCCACAATTACCAAAGTTGTTAAGTGTGCCGCGTCCACGTTCACATATGTAAACGGCTCCAAATATTCAAGCACTTTTTAAATTGGAGAAAAAAATAAACGTGGATAAATTGAGATTGTGTGAGTTTTGACGAGCTCCGTGAACACATTTGTTGTCACGCTGGATAGCCGTGGCACTCGCGTGATATCTTTCGCGCTGTACGTGGCGCCCCATGTCAAATACACTTCTGCGAAATCACAGGGCACACTTGTTCTATAACTCTTTTACATAACAGACGAGCTATGATCATCAAATGAATGCAAAAGCAAATGCGATTGAAGTTGCAATAAATATATACGGATTCATTTTAAAGGCACAATTATTCGTAACTTTAAATGTTTAACATGGTAAATCAACATTGTTTTATTTATAATTTTAAAATATATTCTATCTGTAAACACTGAAGTGCAACAAGGAATGAAATTAATCTATCGTAATAAATATCTAAAACTACAACTTTAATGTGTTTTCTTGTCTCTTTATTCCCCATGTGTCCAGGTAAACATGACGAGGAACATGGCATTTTCCCAGCAGTTACAATCCACGCACAACTCAATGTTAGTTTTAGCGGTTAGTGGGAAAAGTGATAAAGTATCCTTGGGAAGAATAATGTGACCCAGAGAGAGCATTCTTGTGGGCAGGGCTGGCGTGAGGGAGATGCAAATGGCCCTTTGGCCACCCAAGGCCACTCACTTTAGCGGTAAGTCAATGCCCTAGTGGCCCCCCACACAACGCTCTCCTGCCCCCCCACCCCATTCGGGAGGAGTTCCAGCCAGGACTGCCCGTGTGTAGATATTACTTCGAAGAAAATTCACCTCACGCGCTTCGGTGCGTTACTTCTAAACCGCAGCACATGATGAACACGTATGGCCGAATCCATCGTCTGAAAGCCAAGGTGTCCACTGTGTGAAACTACGGCACCGCAATGCCGGGCCGTAATTAGCAGAGACGCGCAGAAAGCCCCAGAGGTCAGGGGCTCGCGTATCGAGAAAGGAAACATGAAGTGATCTTGTCTGGTGAGCACGTTTACTGACACAAGCTAAGAAGGATTGAGAGGATCCTGGGCTCAGGGCAAGGGAGCTGCATCTCCGATGCTCCTCACAGCTCGTCCTCATTCTGCAATGGCCACAGAGGTGAAACCCAAGAGGCTGACGCGTCCTACGAATCCTTCCCCGTGGATTCCAGCCGCAGATAATTCCAGGCTGTTCTGGTGCATTAGTTAAACTTCACAACAAGTGAATTTACCTTACTGGAAGAACAGTAAATTGCCAAGTGTCACACTGCATGAATGGGATCCAGACTGATCAATTCCAAAGGGTTCAAGAATTTTCAGGTTAAGCATTTACACTATGAGATCTCTTTTACCAGTGGCAAAATATAATAGTAGGTTTTTACCCTTTTAACTGGTAGAAAACTGACACCTTTATTCAAGGCATCATGTTTGCAATGACCACAACACAAGTAGTCAAAAAAGCAAACAAAAAGAAGCAACTCTGATAAGGATGATAATATGCACTGTCCTTGGAGTTGATTGGCCCACACCCGAGACGGCTTTCTTTAGAGCCTAGTCCCCATTGGTGTAGGGCCAGATGACACCAGAAGGCGTACAACTCAAACACAGTGCAATATCAGAGTATTGAGAGCTCGGGGTAAGCATTTACACTATGAGATCTCTTTTACCAGTGGCAAAATATAATAGTAGGTTTTTACCCTTTTAACTGGTAGAAAACTGACACCTTTATTCAAGGCATCATGTTTGCAATGACCACAACACAAGTAGTCAAAACTACTTGTGTTGTGGTCATTGCAAACATGATGCCTTGAATAAATGTTTGCAATGACCACAACACAAGTAGTCAAAACTACTTGTGTTGTGGTCATTGCAAACATGATGCCTTGAATAAAGGTGTCAGTTTTCTACCAGTTAAAAGGGTAAAAACCTACTATTATATTTTGCCACTGGTAAAAGAGATCTCATAGTGTAAATGCTTACCCCGAGCTCTCAATACTCTGATATTGCACTGTGTTTGAGTTGTACGCCTTCTGGTGTCATCTGGCCCTACACCAATGGGGACTAGGCTCTAAAGAAAGCCGTCTCGGGTGTGGGCCAATCAACTTCAAGGACAGTGCATATTATCATCCTTATCAGAGTTGCTTCTTTTTGTTTGCTTTTTTGACTACTTGTGTTGTGGTCATTGCAAACATGATGCCTTGAATAAAGGTGTCAGTTTTCTACCAGTTAAAAGGGTAAAAACCTACTATTATATTTTGCCACTGGTAAAAGAGATCTCATAGTGTAAATGCTTACCCCGAGCTCTCAATACTCTGATATTGCACTGTGTTTGAGTTGTACGCCTTCTGGTGTCATCTGGCCCTACACCAATGGGGACTAGGCTCTAAAGAAAGCCGTCTCGGGTGTGGGCCAATCAACTTCAAGGACAGTGCATATTATCATCCTTATCAGAGTTGCTTCTTTTTGTTTGCTTTTTTGACTACTTGTGTTGTGGTCATTGCAAACATGATGCCTTGAATAAAGGTGTCAGTTTTCTACCAGTTAAAAGGGTAAAAACCTACTATTAAATTTTCAGGTTATTTTTTATGGTTTAAGCAAATATATATTTATATGCCTTTCTCTAGATAATTTGTCACAGCACTGTAATGACTTGAACAGCTTAGCTGAATTATTTCTGTCCAGTACAAGCACTTTGGTATAAGCTGTATTTACTGCTGTGCATATATATGATAGTATACATGACAATTTGAAGTAAAAATTGTATTCTAATGACATGACAATTTGTGTCATTTAATTCTTGCTCAAAAAGTAAACGGGTTTATTGTTGTCATCATCATTAGGGCACCACTCAAAACTCAAGTTTGTTATCTTGAAGGTAACAACCTCCTGGTTTCATTCCAGTGCCTGTTAAACTGAAGCGCTGCAAGTCTAGAGATAATCGCTCCGTAGTTACCGCTGGCTCAACGGCGGCGTTGAAAAATGTATTCCGGTCGATGCACACAGAAGTCAACGCGCAGGAGACACAGATGCAGAGAACAAGAGGGGACGCTGAGCAAGCTGTGACTGTGATCAGAGTAGAGCGAGATTCTCAGCTGCTGACTTTTACACCAAGAAGAACACATTGAGATGTGGGTGTGATCACAGAAATCTGAGACGCCACTTTTGCACGTGCATATCGAGGTGGCATCCAAGACACCATCTTTTGTAAATCGGTGCCTCCCTGTGCCCCCATCGTAACCTGATACACTTCCCTTCAGCGGCCTTCCGTCACTTGCCACGGAACATCTCAATTCCAAGAGTGTCCAGGGTGTTGATTGACACACAGCACGCAGCACACACGCAATGACGCGTGCACACACGTTCACAAAAAGACAATAGCCTCCAACCTGGTCATAATTAAATTACGTGAATGGCTCATTGATGTGAATTTCGTCAACAATATAAATGTGATTCTCCTAAGATGCCGCAGTTCCTTTTGGGACACTTGGCATTCTGTGGCCTATTTCACAATCTGCAAAGTTCAAACTCACTTTACCCACGTACGACGCATTCGCATTTCACAAACAGATCGACGCCGATTGCTATGCTGCAACATTATTCATGAAAAGCTTAATGTGCGTTTCTGCGTGGATGTATTTTAAAGTCAAATGTAACCTCCCTCTCCTCGTGAAGCAAGAGGTTAACGTGGGCAGTCAATTACCCCGCAGTGTCCTGGAATAAAATTGATACTATCGGGAGGAGCATCATCATTGCAATGACAAAATAATACTTTGTGGAAGCTGTCTGGCCTCTCACTGTGGATGTCGCCATCGAGTCATGCACACACATCCGCGTGCTTTTAAGACACTGGCGTTATTATAATCGCGTCTACGACGCCTATAAAAACAAATATCACATTTGCATTTTCTCCTATAGCCCATGCAGAATGCAGAAAGAGTTGTAAATAATGTGACAATGAGTTGTAAATAATGTGACAATGAATGGAATCCAGCGAACACAGATGCACCTTGGTCAGCCGACTGCGCGACAGAGAAACTGCAGTCACGTCGGAGAGAGAATGGCCGATTATTCACAGAATAAGTCGAAGAAGCACAGGAATAGCCATGTGATGCGGGAGCGAGAGTGGATGCAATTTTTGATAATGCGAGCATTGTCACCGGTGGCCATGTTGGTTCTGGTGACTTCCATCGGCGGGAGATAAAAGAAGTGGCAGAATTCCCGACAATGAGCAGAAAGACACGATGTCACGGAAGGGAGATCTGGGCAGCAAAGCCTCTTAGCAGCGATGCCAGATGCTTGAGCCTACACAAGACAACTAAAAAAATACATCCCACAACCTCCTGTCAGTATGCCACTGACGCCACATAGCCTTGTAGTGTGCCCACTTTGGACAAAGTGAAGCACCGTCTACTTTTCCACTCTAAAAATATTACTACACATGCCACCAATGGCACTCGCATTTTGCTATCGCCTTCTGCCACGAGAACCTGATCTTTGCCATCGATTGAGTTGGAGTACCCGCTGCAGATCGTCACAAGGAACCTACACTCGTGGTGACCGGGTGGCCTTGAGGTCAGAGTGCCGACCCAGCACCGCTGGGATCCGGCGTAGGGGAACCCCGGGACGCAGCGAAGCATCGATCCATCGATTAACATCTGAGTCGGGACACTCACGACGCATGATTGTGTGCCACAACAGTCGGCTGCTTCCATTTCATATGACATTTAGGTGACAGGTGGGGCCACTGGAGGCCACTACAATTGCCACAGTAACACTATTACAAATAAAAAAAGGACTCGTTCTTGGCGACAATCTCGACACCAAACCTTCGTCTTGTTTGTTTTCTTCTCATGCAAGGCCCAGTGAATGGCAACTTAAAAATCCATTTCCATCTTTTAAAGCCATGTGGTAGCTTCAGGCGAGGCTGAATGATTTTGTTCCATGCCACCACTGACTTTCCTTAAGTTTCCGAAGATTAACTCGACCGAATAGCGACTTGGCCACGTTGTGCTGAGTGATGGCACCGCGAGAGGCAGGTGGTCGACACAGCCCTAAGAGCAGGGAAACGCCACATCGTACACACTTTTCACAAGAGATAAAAACCTTCAGTCACTTTAAAACAAGCGGATAATTCCCACCGGGTTCTGACTGAACTGAGTAAATGCACTGAAGGGGAAGCCTGACAGTGGGTATAGACCCTACCTGGTTGATTACGTTCTTCCTGAGAATGCTAAATTTGAGAGAGAGATAAAACACAGAACCAGAGACATATAGACAGACATATAGGTAGGGTGTTGGCTGTTATGTTATCCGACACAGTGGGTATAGATTCACAAAACGCACGGGAAACATAGAGCAGCACGAATGGAGAACTGGAATATTTCATCAAATGGCTGCAGTTCTACTGTATCTGACCCCGTGTCAGACAACAGTGACTAAAATACAATGCCACTGATTAAACATGCTTTACCATAACATTAATGTTACAAAAGGTAGATGATTAAATGCAAGTTCTTTTGATCTTTCACAGCCTCCCATAACCATGAATAAAATAGCGCGCCGAAGCACGTGTGCTCCTCATTATCGGTGCCGATGAACGCCGTGAATTATTCTCACGTTAATTATAAGACTGTACAGCTTTTGTTTCAACGAAATGCAGACCTAAACGCCTTTCCAGCTCCTCGTTGGAGAATTGTCAGCTTTCATAAGAGCCACAGCGAGGAACCACATTGTAAGCAATCTGAGCGCGCGCACAGAATGCATTTCTGGCAAACTAGAATTCGGATCGCGATTAATCATGACGTTACGAGCGTTGTCACAGAAAATCAAGCTAGCCATGTGTTACCTGCTTCATAGATCGGAAACATGGACGTTGACAAGGAAGATTAAACAACGGCTGCAAAGGACGCGAAGAAGCGTGGAGACGTGCATTCTTAGATTTACACTGAGAGACGTAGCGAGCATCGCGTGGTCGAAAGACACGACTTTGGCCGTGAAGAAAAGTAAGCACGATTGCGCAGGGCGCATCACTGGAGAGAATGACGGCCGGGCAATTAAGAGTTCATGACAGAGTGGCAGCCAAAGCGTGGATAACGTACGCCTGGCAGGGTGTCCACTACGACAACAGAGCAATGCAATCGCGTGACGTGCAGCTGCTTGATGGATCGCAGGAACATGAGAAACGATGACAGCTTGGGCAGGCCTTAATTCAGCAGTGGGTTGAGTAAAGTTGATAACGTTGAAGCGCTTTGCAAACCGGTTATATAGTTGTGGTAGAAGGCTCACGGATCTGTAATCCCTCAAGTAAGTTGTTCCTTACGTATTAAATAAAACAATGATTTGAGGTATTTATTTACATTTAAAGATTTAGGAGATAGAACAGTTTTTGTTTTAAGTTTCTTGTCCTTCCACCACACCAGATTAGCAGTTGGCTATGTACGGTGCAAAAGAAGTTCAACATACATAGATACAGATAGGTCTGCTATTTTGACTTGACAGATGTCCACAGTTATTCCATCTGATCCGGGAGATGTCCCTTTCATGATACTGCCAAGGGCAGCGGTTATCTCTTCACGTGTGCCATCTGGAACACGCTCCTCCTAACCCGAACACCGATTCGTTTTCCTGGGGTCCATGATAATTTTTTTCATATCCAAATCTGCATACAACTCCTCCACAAGTTGTACGGGCCTGTCTTTGTCTTGCATGGTGATTCCACCTCCCTTTCTTCGGGCTTAACCAAATTCATCAATCATCAGCTCCTTATTGCTGCTTGCATGCTTTTGTATTGTTCGTGATGATGTTGTTACTCGCATCTGTGGGTGTGCTTTTTCTTTCCACGTTTTTCTTTACCTCCACTGGTGCCACTGAGCTGCGTATATATTCTGCGTCCCGTTTGTCAATCGCATCCCTGAGCAAGGGCAGACGTCTGATGACACTCGTACAATGTCAGCAAAAGGGCACGGCGTTCCAACAGCAAGATCGTGAATTGGGTGTGCAATATCTCTGAGAGGTCAAGGCATCGATCGTACATTGGAAAATTGGTTTTAAAACTAAGCTAGCATTGTAAAATGCAAAATAAATCCCTCAACAATTTTGTACAAATTCCCAAATGGCCATTAAACATCACAGGGGCCTGCGTGATATCCAACAGAATAATGCAATAGAGAGTACTATTAATGTTCTATATTTAATCGAGGCTCAAAAAAGCATACATTCCAAAAGCAGTCTTTTCAATTTGCTGAGAGTATTTATAGCTGCCTCGGCATAAAGATTGTGCGTATTAACTGGTAGCATTGCCAGTTCTGATCATTAATTACTGCTTTTGGTTAAATAAGGATGGCGTGATGTTCAAAACGAGCACAAACTGTCCTCTTTCAGTTGAGCATGACAATATTGGAATATGATTGTAAACACGTCATGTGCGTACTCAGTAAATAGCCAGTGTTGCAGAATTCGTAAAAGGTCAATTTTTTTGGAAATAATGACATCCTTTCTTACAGTCTGTTCAGGGCTCGTTGGGATGCACAGCATCCCTCTTACAAGCAGCACCTGGGAAGCACGAATGGCTGTTGAGAAGACCAAAATTAATGTCGTAATAATAGGAACATTTCAGCAGACACACCCATGAGAATGGGCACTTAAAATGTGTCACAAATAAAATGTAAATGTACTGTACTGTTTACGTGGTTTTGTTATGCAAACTGCTAGGATTACACCCCACATATCAACTAGGAGACTGTCCACAAATTAACATCTGGCAGTACACCAACGTTCGTTCTATCGAGTCTCACTGCTGATGGGACACTGAATGTCGAAACCGGTCCAGAGTTTGCTCGTGCTGAACCAATGCTGCTGAAATTACGCGATCCCAGAAGGCTGTGTGTATGTATATGTTGAACTTCTTTCGCACCGTACGTAGCCAACCATGCTAATCGGAGGTGGGGGGAAGGAAAACAAACTAAACACTAAAAGCAGTAAATATATGCCTTAAATATATTTTGTTATTATACATTTATGTGAAGTATGGGTAATGTATGCCTATTTATTTTGTCACCAATAAGCAAAGTGATTCATGCAATAGACTCGACTCAGACTGGTGGAGGTAATCAGTCAAGCACCAGAGGAATAAAGTATCAAGTATTGTGATCATAATATCATCATACGGTTGTCTACATGTATTTAGAAAGGAGTGAATTTCCAAGATTAACACGTTATTATGGTTGTGGACACTCATAATGGTTGAATGCACGTGTACACTTACACGCATGCTTATCGAGCATGTGCATCCACAGTGGTATATTGGAACATCAATGGTTTCATGTCATTATTCTAAATAAGAATAGAATAATAACTAGATGGGGAAAACAGTATCGTCTATGATCCTGTGTCAGCACTCAGGCGTGGCATCCCTGTGGAGACACGGCCACACTACCATCGCAATGTGGATTTTGGTCCACACAAGTCCTAGTTTGCGAGCAACCACACTTTGACACGTGGCAGTGTCCGGGCTACGCAGCACGCGGACCCACCGAGGTCGCCACCATTCCCATCGGAGATCAAACCCGGCCATGTTCTGAAAGTCAGCCTTGGACTATCAACCATGTGCAGTATCCTGCGATAACCATATGACTACCAGATCTCGGTACAAATCAATTCCTGCCACCCGAACACAGACGCCAATTCACCGACAGATGACAACCATGTTGTGTGGTTGAGTGAGTGAGTGGGTGATTTACTAAGTGATTTGACAAATGAATGACTGAGTGAGTGAATGAATGAGTGGGTGAGTTACTTGGCAAATGAGTGAGTGAGCGTGTGAGTGAGCGAGTGAGTAGGTGAGTGGGTGAGATACGAATTGACTTAACAAATGAATAATGAGTGGGTGAGTGAGTGGGTGGCTTAGAGTCGCCACCTGTTCAGACGTATTTCTCAGGCCGCCGTGGTCGATTAAGATTGGGCAGTAGACTGTGATCAAGTTCAACACAGCAATACCGGTACCAGATCTTGGTAAAATCAATCCCTGCCACCCGAACACAGACGCCAATTCCCAGACTGTGCCGGGTCAAACCCGCACAGGTGGCAACCCAAACGAGGATGTGGCACAGCAGGTATGAAGGAACACGGCACTGCCATAGAGTTGACTACATAGCAGCAAATGCTCAACTGCTGACAACATTTTAGCACAATCTAAATTGCTTTTAAAAAAACTACACAAAGCGCATCAATCACCCTGGTAATTTCCATCGCACAAGTAACCGGTACACGCCAAAATGTGCTTGTGATTGACCTGCGGCAGATAAGATGCTTATCTGATTGCGCTTCAGTCGGCGGAGGTATTATAGCACAAACGCCAAAGTAAACTGTACATTGTGGACATGGGTAATGTTTTAAGGCAGTGCATACTTTCTGAACAAATGTTCCTGTAAAGTGTGGACTTTTAAGAGTTCATTGTAAGCTGTCACTCGGGTTAGCGCACATCATTACTTTTTGTGTTGACTAAGGCTTCATTGTATATACAGAGTTATCTTGCCAATAACGTCTGGCAAAAAAAACTGAAACAATCGTTTAATACGCCTGACTGCTGATCGATTGAACGATATTAATTTGGTATTGCGCTATTCGCAATAAATTGTCCAAGGCGCTTCACAAATACGACAAATACGCTTAATAAATTAGCGATACCAAGTCGATAAACATACAGCAACTAGATAACAAAAACATTAAATGCAAAGATCAATTAAGATGCAATACATTACAGGGTAAAAACATAGCAATGTGAACGATGGATCATAAAAGTGGGTCTTTAATGTTTTCTTTTAAGACCACAACAGTTGGTAGCTCTTCTACAGAAACAGGCTGATGAGACACAGAAGGGTCGAAATGTTGCCCGATAATAATTGGTCTGGAATTTCTATTTGACTGATGGACGAAACTAAATATATTAAGCTTCATGCAGAGATGTGCACCGAAGTATCCTTATTTGTAAACGAGAAGACGGACATACTATTTTGCAAATTCTCACATGTGTAGACATTCAAATTGTGGTTAAAAATAGCAAAAATGTGAAGTGTATATGGAAAACATCTTGCAATGGCCCACAATGATGAATATAAATTATTAATAATAGACCGTACACAAATATTACAATTATAGCAACATAATCCTACTTAAAAGTCTGTCATCTGAAACCGTCTGACACGCAGTGCGCATTCTTTAACATGGCTACACAAACATTATTTTACAGCCTGCTGTCACTCCACCACCGGACGAATTACCTCCCCAGGCCATGTCAGTAAATAGGAGTTACTCAACCATACTTCACCACGCTGGTCAGTACAGGTTGGTGAAGTAGGGTGGAGGGGGTGGGGGTCCATATTCGTAATATGAGTAAATACGTCCATAAATTAAAACTTACGAACTCACTGAATGTTTGGGACTAGTGCTGTTGGAGAACAACTCTTGGTGACCACTTTTCCTTTCCCAATTCTAATGTTGACCACACAAAGTGAGCCCATGGAAGGCCCAGGACAGGTTCGGATAACGACCATGCGTGGCAAATGTGCATCAGAACCAGAAGTCGAACCTCACTCGCCAGGATTGTTTCCGTGCAAGAGCCTGAGCAGAACACAGCGGAAGAGACTCACACACTGATGCACACACCCAGACGCACGCACTGATGCACACACACACAAACCCACACACACACTGGCGCAAGGCCGAGCAAGAAAACTTAACTTTTCTGCAAAACTGTCACGAGAGAAACGAATCCCAGAAACCCAACGTTTGTGGTTGCCGGCAACGCGCACAACAAGACGAGCGTGGTGCGGGGAACGTCTGTCTTGCCGTACCTGTGGCTAACTTCAGTGAGAAACAAGAATAGCCCACCAGCAGCCCCAGTGCTATATTTGCCATTTCCAGAATGGGAGCCGTGCCTCCCACGGTGGCAATCCTGGCGGCTCTCATCCCGAATAATTGTTCTGATGTCCAGATGTTTTTACAGCAAGGTTCTCATGCCAGTGTTTGGACTGCTTCCCAGGAGGGGGCAGGGGTTCATGTGAACAAGCCGTGAGTGATCTTTAGCAATGGGCCATGAGCACTGTTTGTAGCTGCACTGAATTCCAGCATAGTTTCGCACTTGGTGCTTGTGCCTTTAAATGGTGCACGTCTGGGTTTAGTGGCCAAAGCGGCATTCGAACCAAGAATATTATCGAACGTTATCGCGCCATCGCACCTCGCCACACATGTTAATTCCGCATACTTGTGTATGAGATGTATACCCTTGAGTTAATGCACGTCTGCAAGAGTGCATTGAAAAATAGATAATACAGCATGTGACTAAATCATATTGTTGCTCCATTATAAACACAACTGAGCACCTATCATGTTTGTGTCTTGAGTCAAGAGGTTTTTTTCATGTGAAAATGTTTAAGTTACATTTGTAACTTCCATTGAGCCATCGTCCCAATGTATTGGATTACGATGCTTTCCCAAGAGTGACAATTTGCAATATCAACATATTATTTGACATACACTGAACATGTTGCACTTTCAAGCGATATCATATGCAGCTAGTTTGTCGAGGGACAGCGAGCGGTCATCGAAAGGTTGAGCGTGCGCCTGCTGTTGTGCAGCAGTCGTGCGCTCCCCGTACCGCAGTTTTCCTTGCCGCGGTTATTTCAGAACACGTGACATTTAGTTGTGAAGAGTTCGATTACGCACAATTGACTTTTCCACATTTGAAATACATTACAAAGTTAAAGTGTGTGATTTTGTATTCTGTCAGATAGCAGTCTTCAAGGTGGCGCCCCGAAACAGTGGCGGCCGCGTCGTGGGAAGAGCGGCCCCCTGCCACTGAGGTGACGAGCGAGGAGGAGGAGGAGGGCAATGCAGCGCCACACAAGGGGGGGCCCGGGGGCCCTCGGCCTCCAGCTGGACAACGTTGATAATCATGACCACTTGGAATTTGCAAGAAGCACAGCTTTTATTCTCGCATTCGGACAGAGAGAGAGAGAATGAGAATAAAGAATGATTGAGAGGTGTGGGAAACCACTGACAAGTGGGAAGGCAGTCCGAACTGGTGCCAGCAATCGCCAAGCTGTATGCGGAAGGAAACCAGAGAAACCGGAGATAACCCCACGCTTGCGACAGTGGTACCACTCAACCCTCACACTGATGGAAATTAACCCACTTGCTGTACTGCCATCAGACCATGGCCGTGAGCCAGGAGGACAATGCGCTGCCGAGGCGGAGCAGTCACGCGGAACGTTTACTCGCGGCGGGAGGAAGAGGATGGGAAGGGAAACCGCGATGGAAAGCCTTCTGTTTTCTGTAATCTCAACATCTTTAAAGCTAATTGCACAATTACCACCACGACACAAGTCTCATCCGCCCACTCCGGCGCAGCCCAAGGCGCCACGGTAACGGCGAGCGGATGAGTTGCGTGCCACAAGCGGCGCGTGAGGCTCGGGGCTCTATCTCCTCAGCACGGCGAGGTCGAGAGGGATCCGCGAAGACCACGCGTGTGCGATTGTGGTCTCACAGCCTTAATTCACTCTGTGTCGGTATCCCTTTCCCATTGATTTAAAATGTAGAAATGAAATCCCGCACTGGTATTTAAGTTCCTTGTATATGTTCCTTTAAAAAAGGTTTAACCTCAATGTTCGCCTTCCCTGCTCACAACCGCATGCACGGAACTTACGATGACGAGCCGCCGGACGACGATGATGCGAGTAATACGAGCACTACGAACGTACTTCTCGCGCGTAAACCTTCCCCGTGAACGCTTCCCTGATGGGTCTCTCCTCTTCCTCCGCACCCCACCATCCCCCACTACCCAAGGGAGCCCCCTTCTCATGAGCGGTACTCATTTTATTGACCCCAGGGGAATGATGGGCCGTCGCCCCAAACCGAGATTTGAACTCATGGCATCCAACTGTAAATCAAGTGCCACCTGGTTCTCATGCAAACTTCATAAATAATTTCAAATGTCTCGTTTGGGTTAATAATCACCCTGACAAAATACTGAGTGGCAGTGTCGGATCCAGTAGCTTCCTCCCAAACCAGGCGCAGTGGTGGAGCGAGCGGGCTCTCAATCGGAAACGTTGGGAGTTCAAATCCTGGCTGGGGGGTTGACTCGGCCCGTCTCTGTGGGGTAAAACGAAATGAGTCCCAGTGGTTATCCCATGGATAGACTCGACCCCACCATGGGAATGTAGAAATGCCACCACGAGCTCAGGGCTGTAAACTGGAGATGAGCACTGCCTCGATGGCGAGATGTTAACTACCTCGCCTGGTTGTAGGTTCGAACCCGACCCTGATGCCTGTTGTATATTTGGAGTTTGCAAAGTCTCTTTCCCCGTGGTCGCGTGGATTTTTTTTTCTGGGTCGTCCGGTTCTTCCCTCCATATTCAGAATCAAAATGCATTTCTAGTTTTGGTTGCTATAATACATTTCTACGCGATAAGTTTAGCTATCATTTGTGACCAGGTAGCTTCTGAAATAAAGCTACATTGCTCAGTGGGCCTTACATGGTAAATAAAAAAAAATTTGAGTTTAGTTTAAATCGCTTTGTAAAATTTCTCATTTTGATAATTGAACCCACATTGCGATAAATAATATTGTCATGGTAAATGTTTGATTTGAGTGATGATTTTCCGTGGTGAAGGAGAGGGTGAACGGAGAAGCAAGAATAGAGGTGCCGTGACCGATTGTACGATAAGAGTGGGATGGCGGAGGGGAGGAGGGATTGTTCTTTATTAAAACATTTCCCCTTGAAAAATCCCTTGAGGTGGAACGTTTTCGTTTGCATACGGCATCCGGGAAATGAAGAGGGCATTGTTGATCGTGGGGGTGAAGCTGTGACCATGTTGAGGCAGTAGTGGTTGGAGATATAGAAATCACTATCTGTAAGGAAAGGCCCAGGATAAAGCTGTCTGAGTATTTTTGCTTTTGAGATTGACTTATTTAAAAAATAAACACCTGAGGCGTGCCGTTTTATAACATGCACATAACAAGCGCGTAAAATATAGTTTCCTGCTCCCATAGTGACTTATCGCTTTGTTGACCGGCTGTTTAACGTTAGAAACAACAATCTAAACATCTCCCGAGTGGAGCACAGCGCATTCAACGCTTCTACAAACCGTGACTCATCTGCGTATAATTAATGTGCAGCCTGGCAAATACAATGACCAACTTTCGAACACGATTTCACACTCAGATGATGCAATCGCAAGCCCCTTTAGAGTAATTGACGTTAACTTTGTTCTTATCGGACAATCTGTGTTACTGATAGAGTGTGCACATTCATTTTGTGAATTAGTAATGTTTGATACAATAATACCAGTAATATGTCCGATGTAATCAGCAGACTCGTTTTTATACTCGCTAAACTGGAGCGCAATGCAAGTGCTTTTTCCCTCACCGACCGACACTTGATATGTTATTTAGCTCGTGCGCGTGTGCAACGCGACTGCTTCAATGTGGCCGTTTCATCTCGATAATGAATGTCACCCATCACTGCCACTGCTCTGTTCGTGCACGTGTGTATGGTGCCGGGCATGTGTGCAACGTGAATAGCAGAGCCCGGTTAGCTGTCCTACGATTAGCCCTTGTGTCCTGTGTGCAACATTACAAATGCAAAGAGTGAACAATTACGATGGTTTTCTAACAGAACGGGGTTTAGGTTATGGTTTGGGAACGATGGCATTAAGGGCATCGCTGGAATCTCTCCAGTAATTGCTGCAGTGGCTCATTTCCAGTGGGAACGAGTAACCATCAACCGTTTATTTCCCAACAGTTCCCACCAAAAGAAAGTTGTCTAATTCACATCTGGCTGCTAATTGCCCGCCAGTGCGTTCTGCAACACCGTCACCGAAGTCGGTGTGCGCCTGCGGTGCTGTGGGTGGCACGCTGACGATCGTCAACGTGCTTATCCTGGTTAAATAAAGGATATGTGTGCGAGTGTGTGTGGACCCGATAGACTCACGTGACGCTCCCTCTTTACTCGCACAGCTCCGAGCCGGCGGGAAGTTCTGCCAGGAGGTGACTGCGGGGCACGTGCCGTGCGCAACACGTGCCGTGCGCAACACGTGCCGTGCGCAACACGTGCCGTGCGCAACACGTGCCGTGCGCAACACGTGCCGTGCGCAACACGTGCCGTGCGCAACACGTGCCGTGCGCAACACGTGCCGTGCGCAACACGTGCCGTGCGCAACACGTGCCGTGCGCAACACGTGCCGTGCGCAACACGTGCCGTGCGCAACACGTGCCGTGCGCAACACGTGCCGTGCGCAACACGTGCCGTGCGCAACACGTGCCGTGCGCAACACGTGCCGTGCGCAACACGTGCCGTGCGCAACACGTGCCGTGCGCAACACGTGCCGTGCTGCCCGTTCCACTGCCCCGCTCACCCTCGCCCAGCGTCGCAACGGCACCCCCACCACCCACGCTGTGGTGTTGCCGCCGTTCAGTGCACGCGTGGGTTTGATTGGAGTTTGCGCGTTCTCCCCGTGGTCGCGTGTATTTTTCTCGGGGTCTTCTCTCCACATTTAGAAACTTCCGTTTATAGTATTTGGCTGCTATACATTTCAACATGATAAGCCACTTCGTTGAGCTATTATTTGTGACAGCCAGGTTGCTTCTGAAAAATAGCTATATAGCTCAGTGAGCCTTACCTGGTAAAAAAAATAGTTTAATAGTTTAAAAATAGTTTTTTTAATATATATTGTGTAAAACTGTGTAAAATCCTTCCAGGCAGCGATTTACGTCGCCACCGAAAGTGCGCAGTGCGAAACGTGGAGGATCTGTGCACATCCCCACCGCCAGGCTGTGGTTGAGCTTGAGTTGTACGTTTATGTTATTAACGTGTTTGAAGTAAAGTGTGATTTTGCACGCATTAATTTGAATGTGTGAGAGTGCACGTATGTAATTGTTGGAGTGTTATTTTGCATGTGAATGTTATGTGCATGTATGTTTTTGCGTGTGTGTCTATTGTTTGCTGTCCTGGCCTTACTCTGTGCTCGCTAAGTCTCTTTCAGGCTATATGGGGGATCTATATTTATTAATGGCAGTGGAAGTCTATGTGGGGAGAGTCTTTGTATGTGATTGTGCATGCGTGTGTTTGTTGGCTATGTACGGTGTGAAATACATTTTACATACAGACATAAGTGTGTGTTTGTGAAAGTTTGTATTTGTGATAGCGTGTCTGTGCGTGTGTATCAGTCAGTCGACCTGTGGCACCTGGGTCTGCCCCGTGACCTCCTGCCAGCGGGCGTTCGACACTTCACATGGCCTCAAGGTGCACATGGCCTGGCACAAGCGTCGTGGTGACATCACCGCCACTTAGTGGCGAATGGCGGTTGTTGTTGTGTGGAGCGGTAGTGTAGCGGTTAGCGCGCTGCGCTACAAACCTGGCCACCCGAGTTCGATTCCCGCTCACGGTCAACACCAGTGACAATGATCTGAAACGGTCTTGTAAATATCGCCACTTGGAAGACTAATGCAGTTGGGCGTGGTGCTGGCCACTCACCCCCCCCCCGTGTGCCATGCTGGCCTTCATCAGTGCTCACATCACTTGCCCCAAAAGTATGTTAAGGCTATACGGGGGATCTTTGTATCTGTAATAGTGTGTCTGCGTGCATGTGTTGGTCAGAGCGTGGGTGCGTGTGGACGTAATAATGGTGGACTTAAGGCGAGTCCCGACCACCCCTATGTTCTCACGGAAATGTACGCAAATCCCTTGCCTAAATCCCGTCGGGACTCGAATTAAGACACATCCTGGCCTCCAGCCGAATTGCTAGGGAGCAGTAGTAAGTTGAAGGATTCAAACACAGCTGGGCTTGAACCTAAAGTTGTCACCTGTCTGGATTTGACCTGGACAGTCCGGCATTTGGCATCTGTGTTCGGGTGTGGCAGGAATTGACCTGTACCAAGATCTGGTACTTTATCACAGGATACTGCATTCGACTATATCCATATTTGGTTTCCAGTGGTATTGGTGGCGACCGTAGGTTGACCTCTGACTTGCATCATAAAGCGTCCCTCCGCAGCCATGCCCTACCGACAGCCAACCACACGAGCTGGGGGGCTCTAGACGTCACTGTGAAGCATCGCCCCCCCCCCCCCTCCACAGGCACTGGTTGGGGGTGGCGCTTTGTGCGGGGGGTTGTTGTCCCCTCGCAGCAACGAGGAAGAGGGGGGGGGGGGCAAGCTTGGAGCGGTTTGTACGCGGCAGCACGGCGGTGCGGTTTGGATCATTGCACCGCATTGCTAGTCTGGACCAGGCCGATACACGTTTCGGCAGCTCCAATCTGGTCCAGTCATTTCATTCAGATCCCATGTCCAAAAGAGATTAGAATTTTACAATGTTTTTATGTTGTAATATAAGTGTTTGTACGTATACTGCGATGTGAGGGGTCTCAGAAGGATCTCAACCAAAGTACAAAGAGCAGACACACTGCAGTTACCGAACAATACCACCTGCGTTTCGTTCACCACAGTACTTGTTTTTTTTTATAAATATGCCCAGCATCAAGGAAAATGCTTTTAAGCCATGTCTATTTGGATAAAATCAATTCAGCTTCAGGATTCCGAGGGTACAGACATATTCAACGTCTTCATTTGGCTTTGAATCACCGGAGTCTCAATATTAATCTGCAGGAGAAGCTGGTTTTGGAAGGTTTGGTCAATTGGTTTGCGGGGCGCCGAAGGGACCACGCACATGCAGCGTGGCGACGCGCAGCCTGCGCGGCTGCCCTGTGCCAGAGACGCACACCCGTGGGTGCCTCACTTGGACTCCACCCCAGGCAACCCACCCTCTCGGCCACCGGATTACAAACACGCATATCACCATACGGGGCACATCACCTCTCTCCTCTGGAACCAACCGCGTTGGCTTCGCTGTCCAGACAGGATCCGAGTACGAGCTGCGTGCGACAGTCTTCGAGGTGTTACACTGGATGGCGCCAGCGGATATTAGCCAAACTTTGCCTTCTAGCGGCGAGCATAAGCGAGAGACGTAGTCGCGCTGCGATCCGTGTCATCGGACGCAGTTGGAAAACTGTCCGAGGAACCGAGCATTCCCAAATATAAATGTAGGCTCTTGTGCGCCGGTCCTGCGACATAGAGCAGCCTAACTGCCGAGACCGGACTCGTACCAGCGCTCGAGTCTCGCAAGAGACAACTAGAGATCAGGTTGTTTACCATGTCTTTTCCGTAGTCTTGTACAGTTCTAACCGAAGTATGGTGCCAGACAAGTCATCCAACTCAACATCATTATCATGATGATGTTGAGGACTACCACATTGACTGTTTCATCTCATCCACACTGCATTCAACCACCACACTCCACGTCACAATACCTCTCATTCTGCTTCTTCCCTCATCTTGCTCGCATTTGTAATTCACTCCCATTGACTCTTTCCCCAGGCTCTGATAATAATCCTAATAACCTTGCTCGATTCAAGAAACGTGTTAACTCAGATTACCCATACCAACTTTGAGAATACTGCTGCATATTGCTGGCTGCTTGATGCTTTGGGCCTTCAGCCTTGTACTCAGCAACTCTGTTCAATATATATACATACCTATACATATATACATACCTATGTATATATACATCAGCCTTTGAGTCCTGTGATGTGTCACGACTGCCGATCAAGGACGCTCATTGTCAAGCATGACATGGAGAAGCTCATTGAGAAGCGCGACACCGAGAAGCACGATGCTCTGAAGCGTGCATGGCGGTGGCAATGCCCCAGGTGGAAGGTATTGACTGGGCATGGTGCCGCAAAGGTTGCTTTAGCGTCTCTCCACATTTCAGCGAGCTTAAGGTGTTTTATTAATCGTGCGTGGAATTGCCATGCAAACACATCATATGTGGTTACAATTTAAAATATTAAACGTCAACAGAGTTCCCAGACCAGGGTTTGTACCAACATGGGAAAATACTTTCCACCATATACAATAAATACAAAATGGAGAAACTGTTACACGCATTACTTTCCATTATTACCGCCCTTTTAGCTTATTCATAATTCAGACAACATGTATGTAAAATTAAAGACATTTAAGAATTGTAAGGAATGCACGTGTATCCCAAATGCATGCCAATTAGTGTTTTAATTGAATGTGTTATTAGACATCGATCTGTCATCTCATTCATTACACACACACAGGCGTGCACATTCTATTAATATACCACTGCAGTTTGTGGTGATAACTAATTAACTGCATCTACTGACTCGGCATCGCTCCCGTAAAAAAAAGGTCACACATTTCTCCCACACGAAGACTCGCACAACTGAGAGGTAGGGTGACAGACGCCGAGCCACGTGAACGAGCGAGGCTGTAGAGGGGATGATTAACAAACGGAGCCGAGCCGAGTCCCAAACGCTCGGGAGACGGCGGCCGGTGCCTAGGTGGGGATGAGGACGACCACTGGGGCCCCTCGGCACGTGGCGTGTGCCTTCTTTCTTTTGCACGATGGCCAAGCAAGAGGTACAAAGGCCACAACACATCGACGGAGCGGCCAACAACGAACGGCTCCGTCAACGTCGTAAAAGGATAGGCGTGAACACGTTTGTGGAATTGAAGCAAGGTTATTGATGTGCGAGCTTGGGGATGAGAGAGGATGGGAGGAGGGAATTCCAACGTGTAGCGGTGTGAGGGAAAAAGCATAAAGAGAAGTACGATGACCTGCAGTGTGGTGAGTTTGTGGTGAGTAGTTAGGTGAGTGAGTGCGTTGTTGTGAGTGGTGACCTGCGGTGTAGTGAGTTGGTGGTGAGTAGTTGGGTGAGTGAGTGCGTTGTTGTGAGTGGTGACCTGCGGTGTAGTGAGTTGGTGGTGAGTAGTTGGGTGAGTGAGTGCGTTGTTGTGAATGGTGACCTGCGGTGTAGTGAGTTGGTGGTGAGTAGTTGGGTGAGTGAGTGCGTTGTTGTGAGTGGTGACCTGCGGTGTAGTGAGTTGGTGGTGAGTAGTTGGGTGAGTGAGTGCGTTGTTGTGAGTGGTGACCTGCGGTGTAGTGAGTTGGTGGTGAGAAGTTGGGTGAGTGAGTCCGTTATTGTGAGTGGTGACCTGCGGTGTGGTGAGTGGGTGGTGAGTAGTTGGGTGAGTGAGTGCGTTGTTGTGAGTTGTGACCTGCAGTGTGGTGCGTGGGTGGTGAGTAGTTGGGTGAGTGCATTGTTGTGAGTTGTGACCTGCGGTGTGATGAGTGGGTGGTGAGTAGTTGGGTGAGTGAGTGCGTTGTTGTGAGTTGTAGCACATCTTATAGGAACGATTATGTGTGCTGGTTTCCAGGTCGTGGGTTCTAACAGGCCGATTTGTATTATGTGTCGTACAAATGTCTGGGGGAAGGCACACAAACAGTAATTATTCCATACGAAAAAAAAACTCGCAGAAATGTGGGAAATGGTTGAGAAAACCCCAAATGCAGGCAAATTATTCTCAGTTTTTTTCCCGAGAATATTTAGTTTCAAGTCGAAAAGACAATGAAATGCCGAAGCATGCAGATGTGTGCCAAGCCATCCTTGTGAGGAAATGAAAACTTAATCTGCCTCTGCCACCGAGGAGTGCACACGGTGCATGAGCACATCTCACGGACGGTGGCGCTGGCCACAAGTGGCCGGCTTTGTGAGCGCCCTGCACCGCTGTGTCACGACGCCGCGCGGTGCTTGGGCACTCCCATTCAAGTCAGCTGTTGGCGAGGCTGCCCGTGCCCACGCAGGAGCAGCAGGAGCAGTAGGAGCAGTAGAAGTGTGTTTGCAACTGATTGTTAGCACCCTTAGTTGCACCTTGTTCATCAAAATAAGAGCCAACTTAATTAAAGGGTTGGTTTATAGCCATTGCTTTGTTAATTTTAATTACGTTAATTTGTTTAAAGCTGCACATCGCTCAACGTGCGCTGATTTATAGTTGTCTACCACTGCATGGGTGTTCGCAAGAACAGAAGTCAGAGTGATCTCCAGGTCAACTAGACATCGAGGCATTAGTGCTCATCTTCAAGTTTACAGCCCTGAGTCAGTTGTGGAAATTACCCATCTTATGGTGCGGACAAGTCGCTCCATACGACAACCACGGTTGACTTCCCCGCAACGTGGTTACCATTGTATCTACTGCAGAGGAACGATGGGCTGAGTCAACCTACGACCGGGATTAGAACTCGCCAGCATTCCGATCGCTGGGCCACCCGCCTTGCCTCTCTGATCCGGCGTGCCGGTAACCGCGCACGAGGGACATCGTCATCGCTGTGGAGGACTCTCGCGTCTAGCGCCGTGCGGGCCGCACCGAGTGGCGGCGCAGGGCGGCGGGGAGTGTCGCGCCGCGCGGTGCGAGCGCGGCGCGAGGGGGCACCTGCTCCTGCTGCTGCCTCGCGAGGTCCATCTGCTGCCGCTGCTTCTCGAGCTGCGAGGTGGCCAGCTTCTTCTGCTCGTCGTGGGCGGCCAGGAGCTGCTCGCGCAGGCTGCTCAGCTGGGAGATCATCCCGGCGAGCTGGTGCTCACGCTCCGCCAGCCCCTCCGCCGAGCCTGGGCATGTGGCACACGCACACACACGCACGCACATGCACGGCGCTCGCTTAGCCACACGTCCACCCACCCACCAAGGGCGCTGGAATGCCTCACAGCCTACAGGTGACCTGGGGCTGCCACCTTTCCCACTGTAGAGCAAACCCGGACATATTTCACAGCCAGCATGGCGTTAATTATTAAAACTGAGCGCTATCCTATGAGAAAGTTCAACACAATACAGATACCAGATCTGGGTACAATTCCACTCTTGCCGCACGGACACAGATACTACTTCCCGGACTGTCCAGGTCCAAAGGTGGGAAGTGCATCATGGATGCTTATGCTTGTGGTGAGATTGCAGCATCTTTTACGTCTACTCTTCAGCAGCACAGAATAAACATCACGCTCAAGAAAGTGCATTGCGTGTACAAAAGCCTTAACCAGACCACCAGCCCAAAATAACCGAATGTGTATCTATTTCGTCATTTAGACCCCTAAACTCAAAGATTTGGCTAGGGCTGAGAGAGCTCTGGTCCGCGGAATGCGCATTCCCCGAGTTTGAAGACGAATCTATTTGTTTGAAGCCTGCATTAAAGTTTCCCTTGCCAATGGGTGCTGTTGTGATGCGAGTTGCGTTGCAGGAGGCACCGCGTGCTCGTGAGCGATCCCCCCATGCCCCTCCGGTGCTCAGAGCAACGAGCAGGAGGAGGAGCGATGGCATGGACAGTGGTTGTGCAGAATGCAGCTGAGCAGGTTAATTATCGTGAGGCATTCATCTTCGTCCCCACGCATGCAGTGTGGAATTGTCCTCATCAAGCTGTCATTAAAGAATTATAGGAATAGTTTAAACTCGTATGTAGAATTGCAAAATACATGTTTTTTCTATTCAATGGCAGATCCAATTGCGTTGAGAACACAACGGGTATTAACGTCACTGGGGATGCTCAGAATGTCTGCATGACGGTATTAAACATCTATACACGTTCACATTTCGTGCGGGTTATGACACTTACGGGCATTTTGAAAAATAAAATCGCCCCGTACAATTTGAAACAGCGTTGAAAGCAACAGGTTAAGTGAAAAAATATAAATTTCTATTTAAACTATAGCCTCCATACGGCTTTTAAACCCTGTAATAGAGTGTGAACATTATGATTGAGACACGCATTTAAATCTGCCGCGATGTTGACTGGATTATTTAAATGCATAGCCCACGCATCGCCGTTCCTTTGCTGTTATGATCTCCGACGAGGTTATAGCATCTGGCTCTCGCCAGATCTCAGGCTCACACTCTGTTGATCCCACTGGGTAATTCGACCGTTATCGGGAATTTCCATCGGACAATTACACTTTAAAGGCAACGGGTTGAGAGGTTAGTCTGCACCTTCTAAGCCGAAATGCGACATCGTGCGGAGTTCACATCGCGTGTGGTGTGCGCAAACCCTTTTATGAGCGGACATTTGTTAGCAATAATGTTACTTTATCGTTGTAAAAAAAGAAACGTGTTTTTCAAACTATTTACTCCATTTATCAGCAGTTATCACTTTCCCTTTCATTTTGTTCTTTCAGTAATGCAGCGGGAGCCCATTAGAAATGCACGCCCGGCAGCTCGCTGAGATGATTCTATCTCCGCCTTTGCCGCCGCCGCCGTGTGAACCGCGAGCAGCCGCTGAAGCGCGGTGTGCCCTCTCTCGCATCGCACCGCCGCTCCAGTGTGTGGGCATTCCACCCCCACCTACCCCAGCCCACCCCGCCAACCACCTCCCCACCCAATGAAAGTTTTAAATACAATTATTTTTTCCCACAGTTTATAGCTAAGAATAAAACGTTACGGGGGTCGCAGACATTTTTTTGTCTCCCAGTTTGCGTTTCAGCGAAAGGCTTTTTAAAATGACCTGCAGCACGTTGCGATGCGGGCTTGTTGGCAGCCGTGATTGTGTCTCCTACGGACTGGGGCAGCCAAACATCCCCTCCCGCACCTCCGATTAGCACGGTTGTCTTCATGCAGTGTGCGAAAGAAGTTCAACATACGTACAACAGGAGGAGCGTATCCTCGGTACACCGCTCCCTCTGGCCGCACAAGCTGCGGTGGTTACAAATGATTAAAGTGATACTCTGCTCAAATGACCATTGAGGCATTGGTACTCATCCCTTTACAGTGGTGTACGTTCCACCTTATTTTAGCGGGCATAAGTCTAATCGTACATGGGGCAACCGCTGCTGCTGTTGGCTTTCCCCACAAATTGGCACTCATTTTTTGTTTATCAACCCTGGAGGAATGATGGGCTGAGTCAACCTCCCAAACCAGGATTTGAACTTCTTAATATTACGCGTCCCCAGTCTCTACAATGGCGTGCACGTTGTTGATCGTTATCATTAAGTTTGAGCAGCATCGCAGCACAATCGTGAGAAGAAAGTGCATTTGGCACAACGTGGCAACTTCGCAGAAGCGCCTTCATCCACTGAAACTTTACTTTGCAAATGTAAGTATCGTGTAGCGTTATTTTATTGTGCATAACATTCTTGCACAAGAATTGTAACAAGTTACGAGCAATTTTTTACCGATTTGTAGTAACTTCAGCTGAATCACTCTTTGACAAACAAGCTGCAAGGTAATGGGCAGCGTTGAGTCGTGGCTCTCGCGTTTCTCCGTAATCCCAGGGTCGATGCCGGTCATTGGCGGTGTAGACGGCTGCCCTTTAGCTATGGAAGGGGGGCATGCAGTTGCCCCTGGGAGGGTTCGGCAGACGCTCACCGGCGCTCACCACAAACTGCCCGCGCTTGCGTTGACGTTCTGAACAATGCAGACGCGACGACGTCAAGCACGCGAGAGATGCGCGTGCCATCGTTATCAAGGTCCCATCTCCAATTGTTGACATTTGCAAAAGATAAAGGCATGCTAGATGGCAGACAACTTTACCCATGTCCAGCTCCTACTTGACGATAAGGAGCCCCCTTTGAACGCCCCAAGAGACTGAGATTTACATCGGTTCCTTCGTTGACTAGACGTGAGACAACCACGGAATGAGTTACTCACGCTCGATAATGGGGCGAGCACGACCCAAGCAAGGAAACCGTTTGAGGAATGTCACGTGACGTGATGTATTCAGTCGCGCAATCTCCGAACACATCCATTTAAGCTGTTATATTTAGCTCGTATATATGTCACACGATGGTCACATGAGCGTGCGCGTCATGACAAATACATCATGTAGAGGTTCGCCGTTGCGATGACAAGTTCCCTAGCGTGCCTCCTGCCTGTCTCAGACACGAGCGTGCCCCCTGGTCCAGCGAGGGATTTGACGTCACGTTTCCTGAAAGGACCAGTGGATAGAAAAATTCACAAGCAGCACAGCCTCCCCAATGACACGTGACGCAGCACGACGAAGTGAAACCAGATTTAGCTGAATTCCAAGGTCAGGCGTGGCCAATAATTGTCGTGAAATTCACAACGTTAAACGGAGCCAAACCTCTGGAAGCTGCACTAAGGGGGGGGGGGTGCAGAACACTTCTGGTTGTGAGGGATGTCTGGCATCCTGGAAATAATTAACTATCAGGTACATAACGACATTGGAATTGTCTTTACACGTAACCACAGTAAATAACTAAGCAACAACTACATATTTACAATTTAGCATTGAAAATGTAAAAACGCTTTCGACAATAATGAACCTCATAGTGGGACCCAGGGGTCCCATAAGGCCACGGCTCTCGCATAAACTGCACTGCGACGTCATTGTATGTCTGTCGAAGGCGAACGACACGGCAATATATTCCTCTCGACGAGCTCTACACGATGCGCTAATCAAAGTTTAAAAATTTTGTTTATGACTACGGCAATTTTTGCAACGACGGGTGCTTGGTGAAGAACGAGAGGGTTGATTTCTGGTGGGTTATGGCGTTTATGTGCGCGGTGGGACGGAGTTGCCAACAAAAATAATGAATTACGATTTGTTTTATTCTGGACCCCGGGGTCCCGCTATTAGGTTAAATTCACTGCATGGTGCAGTAGTCTTGATAAAGAGTGCATTAGGTACCACCTACGCAAAAATGTTGTGTTTGGCTTGTACAACGTGGAATACACGTGGATGAATTTCCTTGTTGTACTTTGACTTAATTGACTAATGCCACTTTTAGTTGAACATTTCATTGCAAGACTGAAAGGGATATTTTTCAAAGTATGAGAACAGTGCGACAAAGGGTAGCACGCCTGATACACCGATATTGTTTTTTTTCCTTTTTCGATACGATTCGAGGAAGTTGTCAACCGTAACTAAAAGACGGCCCACGCGTGAAGAATGAGTCGGGCAAAAAGGAGGAGTCATGAACCAGCGGCCCAGCCGCGCACAAACCCTCCCCACCCCGAGCCCGTAGGCAGCACCTGCACCGCAGCTCGGTGGCGCACGCCGGGCTCACAGCTGTGTCGGCGAAAGCTCACGGCGAGCGCTCTCAAATAGGGCAACCTTCCACCTGCCTCCACCAGACAATCGTCAGAGCAGTGTGAAAACAAATCCCTTAATCAGCTGACAAGAAAGTCCAGGACTTAAAAACAGCTAAACAATACCATCAATCAGCAGATCAATACCACTAATGGCCAAACAGTCGCAATAAAATGAATCTTACGCAGATGGTGCGCCAACTAATTTTCGACAGTGAAGTATTTCCAACGGGAACTCGCCGCCGCCACCGCAGAGTGTCGTCCTGCCTCCCTTATTTACCCAAAACAAGAGAGAGAGGGGGGGGCAGGTTGGAGAGTTCCCCGCCATCCACTCATGGAATGAGATTGTAAGCCAGCCGCAGCACACAATGCTCTCGGCCCATGGCGACCAGGCCCTCCACGATTGAAGCCCCACAGGCGCCTCCTGGCCCTGCCCAGTGGTCCCAACGATCACGTTCCCAAGTTTGTAGACGCTTCATCGGCACCCTTCTGTGTGTAATGGGTTCAACTGAGTCACAGATGTAGACTTTGGGACCCGGCGTGGCCGGCTCTGCCCTTGGCCACGTCTACCTTCCAGAATCCTCGGGAAGAATCTGGGTCCCAATCACGTGACCCCCCTACCCCCCTCGTGGGGCCCCTCTGTCAACTTAACCGGTCACGCGTCCTCACGGATCAACCAGAGTGCCATGGCCTCACACAACCTCATCCTTCGGTCGGCACCCACACACCCTGTCCTGTAGGGCCGGCACTGCACCTACAGCCTGGTGCCATCCAACGCTATTATCCAGCGCACACCGTGCCCCTCTAGGGCCGGTACTACACCCACAGCATGGTGACATCCAGCGATGTCACTAGATGTGTAATCGTGCGGGTAGCAGCTATTGTGGCTGAATCGAGGGAAGTTTTTCGCGAGTCACTTTGGGTTAAATTGTGTAGCGGGTGAGTCGAGATGAACCGGTCCAGGGAAGTTGGTACCAGCAGAAGGACGATGCTCGTAAGATGAGTGCAACAAGACGTTGCTGAGCTTCTGACTCTGCAGCTCATGCGTGAAGGAAACTACAGAAATCTATCACGCAAAATAATCATTGCGTTTCTCTACAGTGATACTGATTGTTATTATTACGAGCATATTGCGTCCTTGCCTGTCAACAACATTGGCTTCAGCAAGCCTGACTCTGCTGGTGAGGCACTGAATGTCGAAACTGGCCCAGACTTTCTTTGCATTGAACCAATGTTGCTGATAAGATGTGCTCCCATATTGTCGTGTACACAAGTTGGATGTGTAAAACAATACACGGGACACCTATGGGGAGGAGGCATACTGTCAGATTATTTATTTTGTCACGGAAATATAGGTTGGATAGCATTAAACAGGAGGGTGACCAGACTCCACAGGAACTGAATGATCACGTCTGTTTGGAGTAGCGGACAGCTGCTGACAGACAGAAAGACGGCGATTGCCGTTGCAGGAGTAGTAGTAATATTACACTATTACACGAGATGGAACTTAAAAGGGGGAGTGGTAACTCAGAAGGGATTTGGCTGCTGAACATTCCAGGAAAGGTGCATAACTTTCTAAAGCATCAATGAACAAGAGAAATATACAAATGTAAAATTCACTGAATGGAAACCCCGGGTGTGTCTGCGGAGTGGTACCCACGCCGGCACGGCTCGCGACACCAAACACAACGGAGTGCGGGGGTGAGATCGTGAGTCGGTGCGGGGGTGAGACCGTGAGTGTGAGAGTGTGTGTGTGTCGTAGAGGGGGTGAGAGTGTGTGTATGTCAGTGAGGGGGTGAGAGTGTGTGTGTGTCGGAGAGGGTGTGAGAGTGTGTGTATGTCAGTGAGGGGGTGAGAGTGTGTGTGTGTCGGTGAGGGGGTGACAGTGTGAGTGTGAGAGTGTATGTGTGTCGTTGAGGGGGTGAGAGTGTGTGTATGTCAGTGAGGGGGTGAGAGTGTGTGTGTGTCGGTGAGGGGGTGACAGTGTGAGTGTGTGTGTGTCGGTGAGGGGGTGAGAGTGTGTGTGTCGGTGAGGGGGTGAGAGTGTGTGTGTGTCGGTGAGAGTGTGAGAGTGTGTGTGTGTGTCGGTGAGGGGGTGAGAGTGTGTGTGTGTCGGAGAGGGGGTGAGAGTGTGTGTATGTCAGTGAGGGGGTGAGAGTGTGTGTGTGTCGGTGAGGGGGTGACAGTGTGAGTGTGAGAGTGTGTGTGTGTCGGTGAGGGGGTGAGAGTGTGTGTGTCGGTGAGGGGGTGAGAGTGTGTGTGTGTCGGTGAGAGTGTGAGAGTGTGTGTGTGTGTCGGTGAGGGGGTGAGAGTGTGTGTGTGTGTCGGTGAGGGGGTGAGAGTGTGTGTGTGTCGGTGAGGGGGTGAGAGTGTGTGTATCGGTGAGCGGGTGAGAGTGTGTGTGTCGGTGAGAGTGTGAGAGTGTGTGTGTGTCGGTGAGGGGGTGAGAGTGTGTGTGTGTGTCGGTGAGGGGGTGAGAGTGTGTGTGTGTGTCGGTGAGAGTGTGAGAGTGTGTGTGTATCGGTGAGGGGGTGAGAGTGTGTGTGTCGGTGAGAGTGTGAGGGTGTGTGTGTGTTTGTGAGGGGGTGAGTGTGTGTGTCTGTCGGTGAGGGGGTGAGAGTGTGAGAGTGTGTGTGTGTCGGTGAGGGGGTGAGAGTGTGGGTGTGTGTCGGTGAGATTGTGAGAGTGTGTGTGTGTGTCGGTGAGGGGGTGAGAGTGTGTGTGTGTGTCGGTGAGGGGGTGAGAGTGTGTGTGTCGGTGAGGGGGCGAGAGTTTGTGTGTGTCGGTGAGAGAGTGTGTGTGTGCGTCGGTGAGGGGGTGAGAGTGTGTGTGTCGGTGAGGGGGCGAGAGTTTGTGTGTGTCGGTGAGAGAGTGTGTGTGTGCGTCGGTGAGGGGGTGAGAGTGTGTGTGTGTCGTTGAGGGGGTGAGAGTGTGTGTGTGTCGGTGAGGGGGTGAGAGTGTGTGTGTCGTTGAGGGGGTGAGTGTGTGTGTGCGTCGGTGAGGGGGTGAGAGTGTGTGTGTGTCGTTGAGGGGGTGAGAGTGTGTGTGTGTCGTTGAGGGGGTGAGAATGTGTGTGTGTCGGTGAGAGTGTGAGAGAGTGTGTGTGTGTGTGTGTGTCGGTGAGGGGGTGAGTGTGTGTGTGTGTCGGTGAGGGGGTGAGAGGGTGTGTGTGTCGGTGAGGGGGTGAGAGTGTGTGTTTCGGTGAGTGGGTGATAGTGTGTGTGTGTCGGTGAGAGGGTGAGAGTGTGTGTGTCGGTGAGGGGGTGATAGTGTGTGTGTGTCGGTGAGGGGGTGATAGTGTGTGTGTGTCAGTGAGAGTGTGTGTGTGTCGGAGAGGGGGTGAGAGTGTGTGTGTCGGTGAGAGGGTGATAGTGTGTGTGTGTCAGTGAGAGTGTGTGTGTGTCGGAGAGGGGGTGAGAGTGTGTGTGTCGGTGAGGGGGTGATAGTGTGTGTGTGTCAGTGAGAGTGTGTATGTGTCGGTGAGGGGGTTAGAGTGTGTGTGTGTCGGTGAGGGGGTGAGAGTGTGTGTGTGTCGGTGAGAGTGTGAGAGTGTGTGTGTCGGTGAGAGTGTGAGAGTGTGTGTGTGTCGGTGAGAGTGTGTGAGTGTGTTGGTGAGTGCGTGTGTTTGAGTGTGTCAGTGAGAGGGTGAGAGTGTGTGTGTGTCAGTGAGAGGGTGAGAGTGTGTGTGTGTTGGTGAGGGGGTGAGAGTGTGTGTGTGTCGGTGAGGGGGTGAGTGTGTGTGTGTGTCGGTGATAGTGTGAGAGTGTGTGTGTGTCGGTGAGGGGATGAGAGTGTGTGTGTGTCGGTGAGGGGGTGAGAGCGTGTGTGTGTGTGTGTGTGTCGGTGAGGGGGGGAGAGTGTGTGTGTGTCGGTGAGAGTGTGTGTGTGTCAGTGAGGGGGTGAGAGTGTGTGTGTGTCGGTGTGGGGGTGAGTGCGTGTGTTTGAGTGTGTCAGTGAGAGGGTGAGAGTGTGTTGGTGAGTGTGTCAGTGTCAGGGTGTGCGAGTAAGTGAAGTGGGGAGTGGTATTTTAGCGGTTAGCGTGTTGCTCTACGGCCAATGCAAGTGAGGATGATCTGAATCGGTCCTGGGCCTCCCAAAGGTCGACTCAGCCTGGCGTGGTGTGTAAACATCGCCACTGACGAGACGGTGCTCGCTAGCAAGCATTTGCTCCTACAGTCTGTTAAGGATACACGGGGAATTTTTGTCTTTGTGAAAGTGTACCTGGGCTGCTGCAGGATGAGTGGGTTTCATGCCGGAACTTCATTCAATGTTTACGTTTGGACGACGGGGCCTGGGTGGTGCACGCGGTAATGCAGCGGTGCTTGGCTTTCATTCGTCGCGAGGCTCCCGTGCAAGTCGTTGGCTAACGAGCCAATGGCTTCTTCACACGCTGGGCAACAGAGGACTCAAGCTGACGTCCGATTGAGAAAGAGGCGCCCGAATGGTTTGCGGGAAAAGTCGGTGTTGAGCCGGACCAAAAATCAAGACTGTCCACTTTGTTTGACGCTGTGCAGAACCATTGCGTCTGCACTAAAGCCCAGGCAATGGTTCGCTACCTCACACCTGCAGCGTTCGAATTGGCTCCTACTTTTGTCAGATTTTTTGCTGTTGTCATGCGTATCGCATTCATAACTTCGCATTGTATTTTAGTTGCTATGCATACAGATAAACGTCTGTTCATTGTGTAGTGACATAGAATGGGTCACTACGGCGCGTAGCGCTGGTTACTGGTAGAGAGCAGGATCGCAGGTGTAATAGCCTGGGCTACCAGCAGGGCAGGTGAAGGGTGCCCTGGAGCGCGTAGCAGTGGCAGTGAAGGGCATTTGAGGATACAGCGGCCGGTCTGCCAGCAGGGCACGTAATAGGCACGGATGTAGGGTAAAGGTTACAGAGGGAACACGTGGGGTAGAGCCCAGAACCTTCTGGTGGGTTCCAGAAGGGACGTGGCCGAGGGCAGAGCCGGGCGACGCTGGAGAGGATTAAAGGGAGGCCCCGACGCTGGGTCGGGGCTGCTGCGGTTGGGGAATGGAACCCTTCGTCTTCACAAGTCTTCGTCCCCATCTTCACCTCATCGTCGGTGTTGGGTCAGGCAGTGTGCCGGCTGTCCTGACCCGTATATAGTTATCCCCTATACTGTGGAAAGTGTAGAATAAAGGTGTATGCTTCCTACTATTAGTGTCTCTGAAGTGACTCACTACAATTGTACTGCAGGGTGATCCATTTAGAGATACCCCACTGATTGCGAATGACACCGATTACTTTCTTTGCTACAGCTGATAAATACTGTGTAAGTGATTGATCCATATCTTAGAGAGGGGAGTGTTACGAGGTGTAATCCACCTCCGCTTAGCATGGTTCGCTACATACGGTGTGAAAGACGTTCAAGTAGTTGAACATACATTACTGGCAAAATAAATGTCACCAACAAAGATAATTTATTTTAATTTCATTTTTTTAAAAAAACGTCATCTGACAAATCCCCTGAGAAGGAACATCTTGTGTGTAAGGTTGTCTAGGGTGTCAGATGACAGACACACACACAAGTGAACATTAACTATTGATATCACACAGGTTTCCTTTCATTCGTTTAACGAAAAAATATTGCAAATATGAAAACTGCTTGCATTGTTTTAAAGCTAAACAATCGCATTTAACTGATGCAATCATTTCACCCTCGGAGCCAGAAAGATGACATGCAAGACCGATTTGCCACAGAGGTTAAGACTGATTTTGTCACACAAGATGTGCAGTACGATCCGTACATTGCCAGTTCTCTGGTGGAATCGCGCATTACTCTTTTCAGAGCCCCTGTCAAACCTGTCCCGGGGTTGTCTGCTCTGCTCTCTGTGCAATATTAAAGAGGCTGTCTCCTTCATGTGAACACCTTTTTTTATCACAATATTTACCCGCGCTGCATTCAGTCGCTGGGGTGAGCAGATTTCTCGCGGCAGCCTCTGAGCTGCACCTGGGCCGTACACTTAGCTCTCGCTCACGCTCAAGGGGGGGTTGCCCGCCTTTGGACCTCACGATCCGGTCGTGACGGCACGTCACGGGCTCTAGGGCACGCCAGCCGAACACGATCACCGTCGTCAATCCAGCGGGGTGACTCACGGAGCTAACGCGTTCACCGATGCACATTCGCCCGAACGTACCCGGAACGTAGCGCGAAATTAGCTAGGCAATAACGGGGGGGGAAATGCACAATTGCTTCCCTCCAGCTGCGGAGGGTGGGAGTGGTGAGGTGAGCGGCTTAACCCACGGAGCTCGCATTGGGACAGAAGTCGGGTAACAGTCCAGGAATTGGTGTCTGTGTTCGAGTGGCAGGAGTTGATTTGTACCGTGATCTGTATACTGCACAGTTCTGATCGATCTGGGCCGATTGAGACATATATAGTCCAGGTTTGGTCTGCAATGGGAAAGCTGGCACCTCTAAAGCACTCACGGAAATTAGGAGAATGACTGCAGACCACAACGCTTCTCAGTTCTGCGTCTTCCTACATGCTGTTCCACTCGGGAATTCCCTCCCATCGACTCTTTTCCCAAGCTCTCATAATAACAACATTTCTCAATTCAAGAAACGTGCAAGCTCAGATTACTCAGAACAACTTTGATAACACGGCTGTCTATTGTTGGCCGCTTGACACGTTGGGCCTTTGTTCGGTAACTATATATTTAAAAAATCCCACCAGCCTTTTAGCCCACATGTGAGCGCGGTGAGCCCCCCTGTGCCGTCAAATGTATTTTCCGCACACGGCATTTCTAAAAGCGTGAAAACGAGCCGACGTATTTCATGCACCGGACATCAGCGGTGTGAGTTTTTTCTTCTCCAAATACGCTGCAGAAAACCAAATTTCTGCTGATTAATGTCGTCAGTGCTTTTGGAGGATGGTTGCACAACGTCCACGAGCATTTGAATGAAATGTCAACAACGTCAAGGGGGTTGTTGGAAGCTCACTTTCCAGCTCATTCGTTGCGTCTTTAAAACTCGCGTCGAGTAGCCGTAATTACTCCCGAAGTTCACGCATGGGCCCGAGCTCTGTGGAAACGTGAGCACCTCTCGGCCACAACCAAACGGTGAGCGGAATACTTCTAATCCTTTACTTCTCAAAGGAATGTGTGTACTACTTGTCTTGGTGTTGCCTCCAACATTCCTAGAGTGGCTCTAACGTGAGGTTGTCTCAAATCTACTCCTAGACAAAGTATATTCTTTGTAAAAAAAATACATTTTAATTGCTCTTTTTTACTTTGCTAAATAAATCACAGGTACATAATATTATACCGTCACATATGTTCATTAAATTCAATATTAAATGAAAAAAATAGTTTGCGTACGGAAATGTACAATCTAAGTTCTATAAACGTAACACTTCGGATCGGCCTATATTTTATTATCCTTCTAAAAGCACAAATGTGTCGATGCCCCATGAGCCGCGGCACCTGCGACTGCACTTCCCCCACCGTGTCGCTCTCCGTTTCTCAACGTCAAAGGTGTGCTCGCCGTTCTCCCTTCACGTCGCCGTCATGTTCATTCCCTCGGCATAGGCGACACGCCTTGCGCTCTTTAGCAATTGAATAATGCAGTCATGACAACAACACTTCTTACGCATAAAGCAACTTTCACCAAAGGTCTCAAAGCGCCGGCAGACACTCAGCATGACAGTAACTCGTGCAACCAAAATACGAGAAAAAAGTAAATACTAAAAGCTTTTTGCTGAATTAGCTAAAAGTTGATACACGCCAGTGTATACGTAAGTTATATGATGAGCTTTTAAAATCGTCCACAGACTCAGAGATCCAGATATCTCGTGGGAGAGTTCCAGAGTCTGGGGGCTGTCACACGGAGGGAAACAGCTCGGTCGCCCATCGGCCAAAGGCATTACGGCCTGGGAACGCAGAGAAGGCTTGTACCCGTAGATCTTAAGAGACATTGGGGGCACGTGTGGGTGCAGCCGCGTGTCTCTGATGTAAGCTGATGTAGATTTTAACCTGAATCCATATTGAAACTGGAAGTCAGTGCTGGTGAACACCCTCGCGGCCCCACTCTGAAGAAGCTGTCATTTTTTAAGCACCTTCTTAACGACGCCACGGAGCACGCCGCTGCAATCGTCGATGCGAGATTAAATAAAGGCACAGAGCAGCTTCTCTGCATCTGAAGCAGAGTGAAGGGAAACGGAGATATTCCTAAGATGTAAAAATAAAGTCTTGCTTTTTTTATATGAGCCTCGAAAGACAGTGTTTGGATCACAGATGACACCTGGATTTCTGACTTCCTGTGCCAAACCGATTACACGGCCATGAATCATAGGCTTGAAGGGTTTTTGGTTGATCTGTGTGAAAAAGAAAACGTATTCACGGATGCCAAACTCGGTTAAAATGCCACGATATCGCCAGGAACCCCCAGCCTGAATTAAGACGCCACTCGTAACTTTGTTGAGATGAGCGTCTCTCTCACTCTCTCTGGACACAATAAATAACTTAACGTGCGCACACGCTTTGGAATATTCCTGTTTCTGACAGCACCACTCCGTCTGATGCTGAGCATCAGTGACCTTGACTAGTTTTGGCCACTGTGCTTCTTCACTCAAGGATCACAATGATAATTATTTTTGGTTCTTTCTTCTTGAGAAACTGCAATCGCCTCTGTCTAAAGCTGATGTAATGTGGCCCAATACATTTCAATTTTTGTACAAATGCAAGTGAAAGGAAAACAAAACGAGGTTATAAAAATGCAATTAAATTATAAAAACAGATGTTAAAATGTTTGCGTGACAAACACCTTTCATAATACGTACTTCTGCAACACAAAAGCTGGTTCCCATGCTTTGTTCATTTTGCCACACTTTAGTCAAACCTTTGCATACAATCATAGTAATTAATTCCCTGCGGGAAATTAATCAAGTATATATGCATATTAAAAGTTATTTGGCGAAACAATCTGTTAATCATGTACAATTTAAAATGTACAATTGAAAAATAATTTTATTTTACATTTTATTTAAGCTTTTTTTTTTCAAAACAGAAGAATCATTGTTGCCGCATCCACAAAGACGCTTCATTCGCTGCAGCCTGCTCGGTGCCCTGTCCTTGCCCTCCCTCTGGCTCAGATACAATCGCTCTCCTGGCAGGCGTGACCTATCAAGCCCTCTCTGCATTTGGGCCGCATTGCGGATCTTCTTTCAAACATCGCCGGGGACCTGGGCTCCTTAATGGCTCGCGCCCGCCACAATGTCAGCTCTAAAGCCTAGCTAATGCGACATCAGTGGCCTATTGTTTGCTCCTGCGGCCCCCCTGCTTGGCCCCTGCCATTCTGACCCCCCCTGCTTGCCTAAAAGCCTGTGATTGTAACTCTGCTCCAGAGCTCTCAGTAGGCTGTGAAATTCTTCACATGCCAAGTTGCAGGGAGCAATCAAAGCTGCTTGTGCAGGGCCTGAAAGAGAAGGTGTGTGTGTGTTCACACTCATTTGAAGCTCACTCCCCCCATCTCCCTCTGGGGATCCCGGCGAGGGAACAATGCACAATAATTGCAATTGTCGTGCTGGCAAGCTCCGGCGGGAAAATAAATCGCCGCAGCCAGCTCTGGGCACACACATTGATCGGGCTGATGGAGAGAACGGTCCCAAACGTCACTCGGGCTCTCAAAGAATTCTTTATTTTCCTCCGAGCCAGACGGCGTGTCTCTCTCTGCGGTCTCGGCCTAGGCAAATTGAGGGTGCGGGCACGGGCGTGGAAACCGCACACCGTGGCCAGGGAGGGCCAAGGGCCCCGCACGCGGGCGGCAGCGGCCTCTCCGCATCGGAGAAACCGCCGCCGGCAATGAACACACTGCTCTGTGGAAGCTACTGCTACTACCACCGGTTACCGTTCCCCCGATCTTCTCTACGCGATTCCTCCCTTGCCCTGTTCAGGACTCGGCGTGCCAGACTCACCGTTTGTTGTCATCCACATGGTGTTCAACGACCATAATGCAGGTCACGACAACAACAATGCACTCGCCCAATCACGAACACTTTAGGCACTACTCCACTTTGGAATCTCCTCCCATTGTCTCTTTTCCCAAGGTCTTATTATAACAATAACCTAGCTCAATTCAAGAAACTCTTACCCATTACAACTTTATGGTGCCGTTTGTTGCTGACCACTTGACGTTACAAACATTCGGGGCCTCCGCTCAGCAACTGTATCATGTTATATGGGGGGGGGGGGGGGGGGAGGAAAAAAACACGTCTTGCTGGCTAACGGGAGGGAGAGAGGGAGGAGGGGAGGCAAGAGGAGGTAGGGTCACGCGCCTGTGCGCTCGCACGACCTGGGAGGTGGAATCGCCGAGTCGCAGAGGGATGACATCGCTCTGCGAAGGAGACACCCGCCCAAAGCGCAATGGCTAAACCTGTAGCGAGGCTGTGGGACGAATTCGCTGTCTGACTTCCCCTATGGAGATTAAGGGACCATCCGTTTAGTACGTACGCATGGAGGGGGGTGAAGCCTCGATAATAATTATTTGTCTACATTGGCCTTCAAGTCAGTTAGATTGTCTGGCGGTGGACTATCTGTTTGCTTAAACACGTTAATATTATTAATCCTTGATCGTTTCTGCGTGGATTAAATATTGGCCGTTCTATAGGATTTGGGGGGGGGGGGGTAAAAAGTACGCGTGCGTACAGGGAGGGGCGGAGGGGTCAAGTTCAGACAGATTTTTGCATACCTACTAAATGGATGGCCCCTAACCGCTCGTCCCCACACTCTCTGCTTCGCCCCCATACGTTGAAAACAAACTAAAACTCCGGGAGTTGCCTCAGAATTATAAGCAGAACCTTCTTGTGCTATCCAGACCACTCCATCCAGCTCACTTCACCACACAGGTGTTCCACCTTCAGGTTTTGTCCAAGAGCTGGATATGGATACGGTTTGCTTTACAGTGGGTGCTATTTTTAAATTCTTTTTTCGGTAAAGGAGGGGGGGGGGGGTTAGTGTGGGAGAGCGATGTACACCGGTCAGCAACGTGAGCTGTTACACTGAAGGGCTCGGCCTAAAACTCTGAGATCTCCGTTAGCAAGAGGGCAGAGCTGCTACGCTCAACTGGACAGGGGGGAGCAGGACTCGACGTTACTCACGAGCTGCAAAAAGGATGAAACTGACGTGCAAGTGTCTTGTTACTTTTTTGCTGCAGTATTTATAAATCCCTCGTTTTAGATCGATAAGGCTGATGACTACCGCACTTGCACGATACGAGCAAGCACTGTAAGTTTGCAAAGGGTTTCCAAAGTGTCGAAGCATTTAAAAAAAAGTGGTGCAGCCAACTATATTTTATCCTGGCCTGTATCCCACAAATCACCTCCAACATTAACCAGGCGTGAATGTTTAGCAGCATCAGTGTTGAAGATGTCCAGTGGCTCGTGATGTGAGTCGAGCCAACGACGTCAATCACGAGTTCTCAGTATCCTAGGAACTCATCGAGTAATCACCCCAAACAAACGTGCAATGAAACATCAGTTTAACACGGAGGCTTATGCGACCAATATTATCCATAAGGAGGTTTTTTTGGGTTAGATTGCGTAAATATAAATGTGTCTTTAAACCTGCCACGACCTGACACAGCCAATTAGTAAAGTTTATCACTTAAACCAATCATGCCGATTAGTGACGAGATCAGCAGAGTGGTGTGCTGCAGAGGAAACCCACACGTGTTGTTGTTGGAGAGTAAACCTACAAATCTTGTGGGTTTACTCTCTAACACACAGGTTAGTGCTGAACTAGTTACTAATTAGCACGTTCCGTTTACGTGACAAACTTTACTAATTGGCTGTGTCAGGTGGTGGCGGGTTTAACGACACGTCTATATTTACGTGACCTAACCCAAGACAACCTATATTATGGTGAATGAAAACATCTTGACATTGTTTTTATTTTAGAAAATCAATGTTACTGTTGATCTCGGCCAGCTGAATGTACTCCTCTGCTTTGACCACTGCTGGACTGTTGCCAGTAAAACTGCTTTCATTCATTGCCTGGGGTCGCCTCACGTGAAGGTCGCCACCTTTTCCACTGTTGACCAAACCCAGACAGATTTCTCGGTCAGCCTAGGTCTATCCAAAACGATGGAGTTAACTGCTTTGAAGTTAAACACAATTACCACCAGATTTCGGCATAAACCAAAACCTGCTACCCAAACACCTACCTCGACCTCACGTTTTGTTTTGGTTCCTCTTGAACCGACTAAACCTGCTGCTTGAGCCGGCCCTTCCATCTCTCACCCCCATGAGAAATCTCGAGGCTCCTGTGCCATAGTGCACACGATTTGTCTATAAACTTGGGCTGAAGTTTCATGCTCAAATCAGACCATATCATAATTAAGTGGGCAATCCTTAGCAGACATATTTAATGGAGTATGTAAGATTAAATAATAATAAATAATAGATTTCGCACACCACAAATACAGAACTCCCACATATATATCGAACATTGCGCAAAGCTGCGTTGTGATTTGAGCTGGAATCGCGCCGACTCCTCGTGCCATGTGAGTGGGTCGCACGTGCTCACGGTGCATCCACGCGCGTGCGCCGCGTTCACACTGCAGCCTACCGGGCAACGTGCACGTGTCATATATTTAGCTCAAGCTGAGTTACGTGCACGAGCAGTAAGAGCGTGTGTTAACCTGGAGTATTAAAGATTACATTTCACTCCACATGATAATTTCTGGGACAACAGTGGATCATATGGACCCTGATTAGCATCGAGGTCACAATGACTGTCACAGCACAAAGTGAAATTGAGGTCAATAATACTGGCTGAGTCGTTTTAGGCCCAGGCCTTTCTGAGTTTTTCTAAAACCCTTCTACACTTTACAGTGTATACAGACATGTATAAACTATTATTTTTGAAGTGTTTTAAAAAGTGTTAAAACCTATTATCGTCCAAGCAAAAGTGTAAAACACAGCAGTGATCGTGGAATCAACAAATTACAGTTATTACAATTATGTACACTGCAGATTTATGTAAATCATTCACGCACAAATTACTCTTAATAATTTTTAGAAAGCACTTTTGTAAATGGACCAACCCCAGACATAAGTCTGAGTAAGCGTAAGTTTATTATCAACACTGCGCAGTAATTACCAAACCACGGCACAAATCAACTCCTGCCACCCAAACACAGATGCCGATTCCCGGACTGTACCGGGTCAAACTGCGCCATGCCGCGGATCACAACTGGACAAGTAGCAACCATACATAGCAACCACGTTTGTGTTTCCCAACTCTATCGGACGGTGGTGAATTTCAAATTCAAGACCATGAAAAACTACAAATATTTGAAGGAAAGCGATATTGATGCCTCCACATCCACTTGCAAGGGGTGAAACATGAACTGAAGCTGACAGTGAGAGAGCCACAGTGGGGAGGCAACACTGTAGTGACAGTTATTTGCAATGTGTATTTTTGTGGACTGGTGACCAACACGCTGCTCTCTTCCACAATCTCTCACGTGTGGGAGAACTCTCAATAACACCACGGTGGCAAGTAAGTTAAATCGACATCTTTGCAGGCAAACGTTTTATCCCTCGCCGACAAGGACGTGCACTCTTTCAAGCGCTTGCAGATTCAGAAATAAAAAAAAACAAGTGTGCTTGACGGTGGACTGTGCAACTGTCTTAGATAAAGTGCAGGAAGCAGGCTACTTGGTGGAGACCAACCAGCCACAGGAGCAAGCAGGGTTTAATGGACTGCCGATCACATGCTTACATCCTCTCAATAATATTCTGCAAAAGACCAATACATCTAAATTACCATTGTGGCTGGCCTTTGCAGACAATAAAATACAATTGACTCTGTAGAAATTAATGCAATAATTCAAGCTCTTAAAAACCAAGGCCTGAAACAAACAATATCTCAAAATAGCAAAAAATATCTACAAAAATGTAACCGTTACACTAACATTTTATGATCACAATTTATAAAAAAAAATAATTACATGGGAAGTCAGTTACGCGTGAGAAAATGTTTTCCAAAAATATTTTTGTCGCGTTACCCTCCACCACCTAACATAGCCAAAGTGTTTTTTTTTTTACAAGGACAGGCATTTTATACGCAAATAATTACTGCTTGAGCTTACCGGTAAACTGAAGAGCAATTCTCACAAAGTTAACATGTAAACCAATACATGCGAAGATTGACTTGAAACTGTGTGATGCATCCTCAAGAAGTGATAACCTGACGAGTTTAAACGCTTGTACACGTGACAAATTTATTTGTTTGGCTATGTCAGGTCGTCGCCTCAACCAAGGTTTAATTATGAATAATTTAAGCACTTCATTTGCTGGTTATATAAATACATACAATTTTAACTTCATTGTCTAATCAATTTCACAATACAGGACATTGTATATTACTGCCTCTTTATCTGTCATGTCAATTTGCTTAGGGACATGAGCTTACACACAAAAATAATTGTCTTTATTTTCTGAAGTGTATACCCTAGTCCATGAGATGTCAACGATGTACAGAGTAATCTGTGCTTTGCTGTAAACATGAGAGGCGCATTATAAAATGACAAGATTAATGGTGGCGGCGGTGATGAAGCACTGACCAATGGGAGCCAAGTCTACAACTCCCCACGGCTCACCGCTGGTGAAAATGCCAACCTTTCCCCTTCACTCAACCACTGCCTGGCAACGTAACCTCACCTTGCATCTCAGCGGCAACATCTCCAGAGCTCATTCCCAGCATCCGTTCCTTCCAGTCCTTGGCCAGAAGTTGCTCCACACAGGAGGCATCTGTGGGGCACAATAATTTGGGTCGTCATTAAAGCCCACAGCTCAGAGACATTGTCACACTATCACACAAGTAATATGACAGAGTCATTATTTCAAAACTTAATTCCCCCGCGATGACCCATGAATCAGATAAGACAAATCAAGGTAATAAAACCAAACACGACAAGGTGAGTTGAAGCTATTGCCATTTATAATAGAGGGATATAAATTCCAATGTAATAGCATCATGTGTGTATGCGTGTTGAACTTCTTTAGCACCGTACATAGCCAACCATGCCAATCAGAGGTGCAACAAGGTCGAAAACTGTCCTGCAATACTAAAAGCACCGATATAATGCACATGTACAGCCCTTTGCCAGTCTTACGCATGGTGGATGAAGGCCTTCCCAAGGCATGCGGTGAGTGGGTGTTGTTTGACCATACTTCACCACGCTGGGTAGTATGGGTTTTGTAAAGGTGGGAAGTGTAGACGCAGAAATACAGCACAATGATCGATTTTATTGCAGTGCCCTTCACAGCCCACAACATCTCCAGTGCCTATAGCACCTGGTATGCAGGGTGGTTACCCCCATTCAAGTGCTATATCCAGGCTCACCCTCTTGATTAGCTTCTGTTGTGCAGGACAAAGCGTGAAAGTTAACTCATTGATAATGTAATGGCGATAATTATTAATCTGTGGCATTCATAATGCAACGTCTTGGGCTTGTTTTTCCCAGTTCCTATACAATGCATTTTTACTTTTACTAATCTTAAACAGAGAATCACTATGCCTGGAAATGGCATCATTTTCCATGACCTCACTCATTTCTATTCTAGGAAATGCATTAAAACGCATTGTTTGTCTAAAGAGGTACGTTTTACCTGCATCCAACTACGCTGAAAATTGCGCTCACGCTCCCAGTTTCACAGCCGTGGCAAGGCGGAGCAAATGAAACCCGTGCATGTATGGAGGTATGCCTGCGGAACTTCTTTCGCACCGTATGTAGCCAGCCATGCTAATCGGAGGTGCGGGCGAAGGACAACAAACTAAACACAAAAGCAGTTCGAAAGAAATTAGTTTTCAATCTAGCTCCCAGTGGCTTGCTAATATCAGAAGTAAGAGCGTTCCAGACGGCCGCAGATGCGCATCTGAAAGTGCCGTGTGATAATGCGGCAACCACCGTCTTTGAAGCGGCACAGCGGTGACACGCCGGAGCTGTGCATCCTAAACTTTGCAGCTTCACTCCAAACGGCTTCAAAAGGAGCTTTACGTTCTCCCTCTCTTCTGCACGGATTTTCTCCGAGTTCTCCAGCTTCCTCCCACAGCCAAACACGGAGAAAATCATTGGCGTTGGCCAAAAATCCCAATGAGGCAGGACTCTCCTGAGTAAGTAAGTAATTAAGATGACTATGCCTATTTCAAACGTACACACATGTTGTATAACAAGTGAGCAGCACAGTGTCACAGTCATGTGGGCAAACAACAAATGAGCTCGCAGCTCTCCACACGCATTAACGCCGACGACTCCGACAAACAGTTGTACATCTGCGCAGCCCCTCGGCCTCACGGCTGTGGAAGAGTGCGCTCATTTCTATCTGCCTTGCAGCCTTGAGTGGCACAGAAGTGGCATGTTAGCTCCTCACCGCACGCACTCTCCCACGCAAACCGTAATCTTGTGGACAGGTGGGCTTCTGCCTGTGGACATTAAATACGCAGTGGGTACGTATGTCTGTTGAACTCCTTTCACACCGCAAGTAGCCAACCGTACTAATCGGAGGTGTGTTATGTGTGCCTACGTTGGCTATTCTGTGAAGACACGTGTGGCAAAATGCCACTATCTCGGCCACACGTACGTGTAACTCAACTCTTCTTGAAAACAAGACAGATGCTGTTCGCGTTAGAGATGCCCTCGTGGTCGCCACGCTTGCACTGGGCGCAGCTGCCCAGTCAGTTGTTTGCAAACATGCACCATCAGGCGTAAAGTGAAGGTTAGAGACTTTGTATCATTATTTTATTATTATTCACAAGAATAAGTTACGACATTCGTGGGGCCACGGCTACGGCCGTCACCTGCCTGGGTCTGAGCCGGTATACTCCAGGAATTGGCGTCTGTATTCAGGTGGCAGGAATCGATTAGTCCCGAGATCTGGTACCAGTATTGCTGTGTTGAACTTCATCACAGTTTACTGCCCAGTTCCGATGACGGACCCAGTGCTGACTGAGAATTGTGCGTGCGGGTTTTGGTTTAAAGTGGAAAAAGGTTAAAGCACGTGCCGCGGCCCACATCCTAAATATGACCATAATGCACTGCAGTGCTCCATCTTCTTAGATTAACAACTGCCTCTCCGTGACGACACATTTCACTCGCTTCAGTACAACTGTCACTGATGTGCCTTGCTGATCTGCAAAGTCTCAATGTAAACACTGAATTCTGCCTGCGATCAAATGAAGGCAATGCATCATACAACTAACATGTGTGTGTCTGTTTATCGACACCCTGCACACTCTCATGCACGACGTGTTCCGTCTCATGGGATCTTCCACGTCAAATACATATCTTAAAGAAACCACCGTGACATACACAAGTTTCATATTGATTTGTGATCATTAGAAGCTATAAGTACTCGCATACTTGTTGTGCTATAAGGTATTCACCCTCCAGCGATGGCACAGTGATTTGCACCTCCAGGTAAGAACCCGGCCTTCTCCGAGTTCAATTCCTGGTCGCGGCTGACGTCAATGGCGAGAGCGGCATGTGAAATCATCCTCGTCCCCACACGTTCACGAACCCGCGTCAGCCAGGGTGCTCGAGTACTGTGAAGCAGTCTCTACGACCAATGTGACCTACCGAGGCCGTTATCCAGCAGTGGACTGAACAAAGCGATGTTCGTGAGTGACCACTAACTTCAGCAGGGCATTTGTTTTTGCTCCGATTTCTATTCGCTTCTTTGATGTACTCTGTTTTAGGCTGTTGCTTTTTGTCGTTTTGGTGAGCCAGGTCACTCTCGCTATCCTGTTTTCGCGAGTCCTCACACTGGTTGCACAAACTAAACTTGAAACGTAATCGTCACCGTCAATTAATTGATGTTGTTACATCATGATGCTTGACGGGAAAGCCTCAGACAGGGCAACAGGATTGTGTAAACTCATTCACAGCCATCTCTGGTCTTACACATAAGCTTAACATCCTCTCACATAGCTTGGTTATATTTATTAAACAAGATATGTTTTGTTTTAATATAAAGGTTAGTCTCGTTTTAAATGAAAAATAGTATTCATATTCATATACAGACCTTGTAAAATATGATGTTCAAGCTCAGTAGGAGGAACTTCAACATAAAATGTAAATACATTTAAAATGAACTACCATGTTATATATATATTACTATCCCCGACAGATCTATGCAAAGTCTGAACACAAACTGTATCTTAAGATGACATGGTGCTGTACAACTACAGCGAGGGTGAAATTACACGAACATTAGTGGGGGGGGGGGGTCGGCGTCTGATTACTCTCAGTCGATATAGAAGGTTGTAACGATATCCATGTAGGGGTCGCCACCTTTCTCACTGTAAACCAGACCCAGACAGATTCCTTCAGTCAGCCTGGGTCTATCAATACTCTGATGAAGTTCAACACAATGATGCCAGCAACAGATCTCGGGATACAAAAATAAATTCCTGCCATCTAAACACAGATGCCAGTTCCCCGACTGTCCAGGTAAAACCAAAGACAGGTGACAACCCTAATCCGCATACGTCAACTTGATTAAGAAGGATGAGAGAGACACGTGTAAGAATTGGACGTAAGGGTTCATGAGTTAGGACAGAAATCAAATTCCCTTAAGCTTGCACGTGTCAGGAAAATGGAGTCAGTTGCGAGTTTAGCTGACATCATGGAATCCAGAGAGGGCAGCAGCGGAGATGAACGGGTACCCGATGGAGGGGTTTGGAGATAAAACGGTGTCTGTCAGTAGTCAGGGGATGTAGTGAGAAGCGTATGAGATTATCCTGCCCTCTTGACTTCTCCCCTGGTTAAACAACGTAAACTTCAATTAAACCTAAATCCCGATCACCGATTTGGTTCATCGTGACCTGATTACATGCAGGCACACCGCAGAAAGAAAACAATCTGTCAAAGACAGATTGTACATCCGTACAAACACGTCGAGTCAGAAGTTGTGTTGTCACTGAGTGATGAGGTGGTCGGCACTTCCCCGTCGTGCATTATAGACACTCCCTACATGTGATTGTGGCCCCAGTATTAACGACCTCACGCATAAACCCTCACAAAGTAAATGCTTGGAGTGATTCATATCAAAATATGAAAATGTCATCATCAAATCACGGTAAAGTGCACACAGGACTGCCGTCTGTACCATTGCGGGGCTCCCGGCTTGAGTTATCACCAACGCGCCGATCCACCGCCGTCGCTTATCGAACACCGGCCACGGACAACCGCAGAGCGCTCGCTACCTGGCAGGCGTCGCCGATGGAGCCACGCTGGCTCCGAGCCAGTGCACACCTCCACCCCTACTGCCCGGCACTAACTGGACCAGTTTGAACACGAATTATTGTCGGGTAAAAGACACGGTGCCGAAAGAGAAGGCAATCGATAGCACGCGTTGTGGGCGAGACATGGGATGCTGTTAACGTGTCTTTACTAACACTTAAGAATCGCCTGCGAGAGTTTACGCGTTAGCGATTGATCATGCGTGGTGTAATTGCTGCATCTTGATTGATGAGATCACGATTAGTATCTCTAACGAGTTCCGTATTTATAAACAAAGGCGGCAATCACGAAAGCGTGCCCAGATAAATTAAATCACTCCTGAAAAAGTGCAGATCGAGAGGAATTAGGAGAGCTTTTGGCTTCACAGAAGTAGAGCAAAATGAGTGGAGGTGACAGCTCAAGCTCCGTGATGGGAGACACTGATACAGGAATGCTGATAGTCGTCGGTAAGATACGTGTGTGCGGTGTACGGTGTCTGTTTTACGCCACCGACTGTAACCAAATAAGATTCACCGCTTCTTTTGTGAAGGTCGCTTGCGTGCCTGCATTTTCAAGGGACGGCTATTTACTCGGGATGGGTATTTACTCGGGATGGGTATTTACTAGGGATGAGTATTTACTCGGGATGGGTATTTACGAGAGAAGGGTATTTACTCGGGACGGGTATTTACTCGGGATGAGTATTTACGAGAGAAGGGTATTTACTCGGGACGGGTATTTACTTTGGATGGGTATTTACTCGGGATGGGTATTTACTCGGGATGGGTATTTACTCGGGATGAGTATTTACGAGAGAAGGGTATTTACTCGGGACGGGCATTTACTTTGGATGGGTATTTACTCGGGACGGGTATTTACTCGGGACGGGTATTTACTCGGGATGGGTATTTACTCGGGATGGGTATTTACTCGGGATGGATATTTACTCGGGACGGGTATTTACTCGGGATGGGTATTTACTCGGGATGGGTATTTAATCGGGACGGGTAATTACGAGAGAAGGGTATTTACTTTGGATGGGTATTTACTAGGGATGTGTATTTTCTTAACTTAGTTGCAACGTCTATCAATACAAGACGAAATATTTGGACTGTGACACCGACACTTACTTCGCTGTAAAACGGTCATGCATGTCCGCTGTCATTGATGGCGAAACTTACATAATTCCCCAGAAAACTCATCAAGCATGAGCAGGAATCAAGCATCCCACCTAGTAAAAACTGGCTTACAAGCGGCACTGGTAACAAAATGTAACCCGTCAAATCAATGTGAGTTCCGACTTACGTGGGCATCGAGGAATTGGTGCTCATCTCCTGTTGACAGCCCTGTAAAGTCAGTGGTGATAATTCCACAATTCTAAGACAGGGGCAAGTCTATCCATAGGACAACAACTGTTGACTTCTTCACAAAGTTGTACTAAATTTTGATTTAAAGCTTGTACTAATTGTATCAACCTCACAGGAATGACATGGCGAGTCAACCACCACCCCTCCAACCAGGATTTGAACTCGCAACCTCGCGATTGTTAGCGGCTTGCTCTGCGGAGTGTCAGCACCGCGAATCGTCCATTCAGCCAGCAGTGAGTGTGGTGGCGTTGGAGCGTTTCTCTGTCCGGTCGCCGGCCTCTCCAGAAGCCCATTGTAGGATACGACCCTCACAAATCGACGCCGAACGTGGCCCGTACTTACGCGCGCGCTTCACACATTACACTTACAAAACCCTTCCACCGCCATACTGCAACACTTCATATTGCTAGAGCGCTGTTTTATATCATTTCAAGCAACTATAAGCAATATAAAAATTGCCAAAAATTGATTTTAAAAAAAGAAAGACCATCCTCAGAATAGAAAATAGAAAGAGTCACAGTTTCAGCTGACAGCCAAAGCAACACCGACTTCAAAGCGACGTTGCCGAAGGGCACGGCAGCGTTTGGAATATGGATGATTCTACGGGTTTTATATATATCATCTCATCACACATATGCCAATGATTGCCTCACGGCGGTATGGCCAATGGGGGAACCATCCGGGCTCAGCACGGGCGCTCCGAATCCCAGCAAGTGACCGAGCAAGGAAGGGTGTTAATGTTTAAAAAATGAAACTTACAAATGTTGGCTTTGAACAGTTGACACCGGCTCTCAGTGACTGACGTGAAAGTGTCACGGGGCCTCCACACCTAGCGAGAGACGGCCAGGCTCCAGAGGCAGGCAGCAGGGCCTCACCGACGTGGCCGACACTGCAGCCACCCGTCTACGCATGCCCTGACTGTTCTTATCTGGAGGCCGACTTGGCCTGCGAATCTTCCTGCTTCATGCTGCCAAACAGTGGCAGTTCCAGTTATCTCTAGAAATAATGACTACCTCCGATCATCAAAAAAAGTAGCCCATAACATGTGATCACTGTCTGCGTGATTTGCCGACATCCACTCATAAGAACATTTAAATCCCAAATGTGTTTAATATGCTGCCAAAAATATGCAGCCATATTTGTGGACAAGACACCCACTGGGAAAAGACGTATTACAAAAGAGCGACAGGTCAAGCATCTCCGCCTGTGATGCCCCTTCTGTGGCCTGGAGCCCACGTAGCGCAGGTAGTCCCGCAGCATCGCTACGCGAAGAGAAATCTTGGGACGCCGCTTCTCCATGATGCTAACGACAGCCCCGCGAATGGTACAGTCTCCTCGACGGCCCTCGCAATGTGATGTACAGCATGGGGCGGCGGTTGCTACTCGGCACAAGACTGCATAAACACTGCAATATATTTGACCCCAATGTGTCCAGAATATGCCTCCCGTGTGATTCAGTTGCTACGTGTAAGAAGGATCTTGTTGTATACAGGAAGACCTGCTGTTATCCGTGGGAGTGATAGGGACCAATATAACGCAGAGTTAACCATGAACATACTCCACTCATCTGCGGGGGAAAATCACGGATAATTATTGGAAGCCGTTCCCCATTGACTCACATCGCACCAACTGCTGGCCACACCACGCCACCGTGCGCCGTGCCGGCCTTAATAGCTGCTCACTAAGAGCCCTTGCCTCGATGGTCAGTTAAATGCGACGCGGGGGATCTTTGTGTGTGTATGCGCGATTCGTTTTGTCCACCATCCGTCTCACCTCGCATCACTCTCACTCCAACCCCCCCCCCCCTTTCCTGGGGGAGCGAGAGGGACTTCTCTGTTCACGACAACAGCTGCTACATCCCGATTACCAATATAATGCCATCAACCAGGAGAACTCTTCCCCCACTTATGTTACCATAACCTTCCGAAAAGATATACATACAGGTTAAAGATTGCAGCACGAGTCTGTGCGCAAATGGGATTCGGTGAATAACTTTACAACGAGCCTTTTGCCCGTCCAAGGACGGGCAAAAGGCGTGAACAATTTGTCAGGCTGCGGTGACACAGACCTATTTCATTTAAAAGTTATAATCCCTTGTTCATCGTGACGTCCTTTTTACTTCGACGTCTCAACAACAGAGATCACGTGACGTGAGGGTTCTGTCTTTGTAGTGAGGGCTATAAGTTGACGCCGAGGATGGGGGAGGAGGCGCCTCGCCCCCCCACAATGTGGAGTGACGTCACCCGCTAATTATTATTAATGACGGGGGGTGTCCATTTGGAGGACGTCACCAGTTCATGAATATTAATTAAGGGGGCTGTTCGATGTGGTGACGTCACCGGCTCATGATTATTTATGAGGGGGGTTCTTCATGCGGAGTGACGTCACCCACTCATGATTATTAATGAGCGGGGGTCCATGTAGAGGACGTCACGCGCGGGACACACAGACATTCTTGGCTCATTATAAGTAGCAAATGCCAACCGATGATAGCTCGGTGAGATCAGTAGGCGCCGTACATCCCAATACACATGCGGCCAGAAGGGCACATCGGCCTCCTGGCCACTGGTGAGGCGACGTTGACATCAGGTGAAGAAGAGACGTAATGGTGGCGTTGCAATATGCACACAATTGTCAACCCATAAGGTGAACCCCGTATTCTTGTACAGGGGAAATGTAGTTTTCAGGTCCATACGGCGTTTCAATAGGGGCACAAATAATGCGTCTATTTGTTTGTGTTTCTCCCTTGTGATGGGGCTTTGTAGGATGAATGTTGAGATTTATAAGGGTAATGGGGTGGCCAGTCAGGTCTGAATTGGCCTCTAATAAGGCACTGATAAGGGGTTGACAGCTTTGTCGGTGCAGAGACCGTCGCTTTTCAGAAGAAATCTGTTACCGACTTCAGGTTGCAGTGGAGTTTAGTCACGGAATCCGTGAAATTACTCGATGTTGAGTTTAACACAGTTCCCTTAAGCAACAGTGCGAGCGATACAAATACATTGGTCCAATAAAGCACAAATTAGGTTTACATTTGCCGCTCATTATTTAAAACGTCTTATTATAACAACTGTATGTGGGTGAGCGGTGGTGCAAGTGGTTATCACCAACCTTCACCCACCAGACTGGTGAAGTATGGTCAAACAACCCTAATGGGGAAGGCCTTTGTGTATGTACTGATGTTGAACTTCGTTCGCACCGTACGTAGCCGACCGTGCCTATCGGAGGTGGAATGTCAATGGGTTTAAACCCATTGCGATAATCGAGATGTATTGTTAGTCCGGACAGACTCGCCCCTAGACACCCACACCAATTGCCGTGAATTAGTTGCCGCTTGTAAGCTGATGTTTTTTTTACTTCATGCGAACGAGGTTAAGGGTAAAACAAATATATAGAAGATACCGCATACTTTTTTTTAACAAATAATTCCACTTTGTCGGCCCTGGTGAATCGAATCCGCTTTATCATTTACAATAGCCTGGCGCGTGACACGAACTTCGTTTAAAAACATACAACGGATAGGCGCGCACCTTTGGGGGGAGGGGGGTGGGGCTGGGGGTTGTGGGAGCTTGGTGGGGAGGGGGGGTCGCAGGGTTGGGGGCCCGGGGTCAAGAGTCACCCGGAGGCCCTCCCAATTCATCCGGCGTGACTGCTGCATCTGGACCGGTTTTGGATGTCGCCTCATCATCATCATTATTATGATTCGAGCTTGTGTCGGTTGCGTGAGGGTGTGATGCGTGGCTGTAAAAGGTGGGCCCCGCAAATATGGAGAACCCAGAAGAGCGGCGCAGTTGTATTGTTGTGGCAGCTATTAGTAATCCAGACGATGTGAGGAGGAGGAGATATGTGACACTCACCGAAATGTAATTATTATTTAGAAATATATCAACAAACTGTCAAGCAATGCCTTCATCAGTCTAAAATTCTCATTCAAATATTGTAATGTTGACAACAATACTTTAACAAAAATGTTCAACCCCTATCAGCTATTCTATTGGCAGAATCAGAATATTTACTTATAAACTACAGGAATCCGATGGCATGTTGTGCCGGACTGAAAAAAAACGTGTTCATAGCAACTGTAACATTATTATTATTATTATCACTTTCGAAAGTTTGTTTGACTATCTGTGCACCCACTAAAAAGTAGTTGACTCAAGCCCCACAGCGGGTTGGCCACTCAGAGACCAAGAGGGAGGGAGATGCAGGAAACCACACAGAGCCACACACAGAGCCTGCCCAACGCCGGGCCCGAGCCATCGCCGTGCCACCTCGGCACAGCACTCGCCACTCGCCACACGCGCAGACGTCGCCGGGCATCGCGCCGAACGCGATCCACCCGCACGGCTGCCTTCACCATCATTCTCGTGCTCCCCCTGCCAAAGATTGGAACCGTGGAAAATATTGGTGCAAGGCTTTTATACAATTTAAGTGCAAAGCAGAGGTCGCAACCGGGTACGCGATATCCGTACCCTACCCGATACCCGGCTACCCGTACCCGGCCAGGTACGGGTACGGGTACCCGTTTGTGACCCTGGTGCGGCCGGGTACGGGTACGGGTAGGCCGTGAGTCACTGGTGAGTAACCGTTTGTCACTCATTTCGGGTAGGGTACGGGTAGGGAACGGGTACCCGGCCGGGTACGGGTACCCATTTGCGACCTGGTGCGGCCGGGTACGGGTAAGGAATCAAAACCCGTTTGCGACCTCTGGTGCAAATCCACGTGCTTTGCCCGTCCCATTCCTATGGCAATTATATTATAGTTGTATTATAAAAGAAGCCATTTGGTGTTTGAACATCTTAACACCTGTTTTATTACCAGAAAGAGTGAAACCTATTCTTATTTTTTTATACTTTGATTCTGACAAAACGGTCCCATAGATTTAACAATTAAATTGTTGTGATTATAACAGCAAATGGAAATGCGCAGGCCTGCAAGTGCCAACTCGCACAACTGCTAGCGGAATGGCCTCCATTCGAGGGAGCTCGAGGGAGAGCTCAACTCTAATTTGGCCTTCTCTTCCGCGATGGCCAAACGTCTGGGGAAAGAGGTGCAGATACCCACACTTTACCCCACCACATGTGACCCGCCAATCTACCGACTGTGGTATGAACCCCATCCCTACCACTGGGTGGACACAGAATGGCAGGTGGGGAGGGGATTTAAGAAACTCGCACCATCGCATCGATGGCCGTGCCGCGAGATGGAACCGGCGACATCTGCACGTCCAGTGTGCGAACTATCAGCATCCATATGGTTGTAATAATACCCAAACACATCTTCACAATCACAGTGGTTAGTTATTACTACTACTACTGCTCCTGTGTTGGTGTTTTTATTCATTTTGGTTGCATAATTCCTTGGTTGTGTTACCCAAATGAAACAAGACACGTTTCAATAATCCACATGATTTTGTTGATAAAATGACATAAGTATTCAAACAAGATTCACATGTGAATGCTTTGGTTATTGTGGATCTACATTTTCAATGTGCTGTATTGCAAAATAACGAATGGAGTAAACGTTGTTCTGAGATGTTCTGGTTGATGAACGCCAGTGCAAAATAAATTCAGCAATGGAGCATTAAAGGCCAAATTAAACATGGATATTTAACTCGTAACAATTTTGCCATCGAAATGAAAGTCAGCCCTTGCCTTCAGAGCAATAAGTAAGCAAAACATAATTGATGTTTATGGTAACCCCAAAGTATGAACAATCTCCACTGTTAATAAAAGCACAACGTGTATTGTTCTTGATCCAGATTACTCTTGAAGGGGCCTGGCATGAGATCATACACAAGTCTCGTTGGAAGATGACTCTTTTACAACAAACATCATGATCACTTGACAGAGATCACGAGTGGCAAATATGCACTGCTAGATTAGCAAACACTGGTGGTTTTTAAGACCGCTGGTCAAAGAATGGCGTGTGGCAATTGTTTACACACGCGCGCACACCCTTCCCCAGCCAGCCATACATTACGATCCCTGGTAACACAATGCACAGCAGACACTGCAGTGTTGGCCACCACAGTTGCAGAAGTCACAGCGACTAACAGCCACATCAGGTGCAGTAGCCGCAGCAGCCACAGCAAAGGGCAGCTGCAATAACCTCGGCTGTCGCAGTCACACCGGTGGGGGAGCCGAGGGCCCAGCGGTGGCATGCCCGCCCATCGAATCCAGCGGGGCCACCCTGATTATTATTGCGGGTGGAATAACTGCAATAACACTGCACGACGACGCCTGTTCCACAGTGGAAGTTACGGATCCTGTGATTCGCAAGATGGGGGCACCGGCATTGCGTGCCGGTGTCGAGGCCAAAATTTGCCAAATTCAAAAGTTACCCACAAATTAGTTCAAGTGGGGTTATCCAAAGTAGCAATTATTGACTCCGACTGGCAGACTTGCCCCAGGTTACCCTTGCAAATGAGACTCATGCTGTTCTCTTGAGTTGTCACATATAGTTAAAACAAAGTCCACTTTAAACACCCAGCAGCCGCTGTAGATGCGGTTATCACACAATGCACAGCATACTTCCACCACAGCTGAGGGGGATAGCCTAGCAGATAGCATTAGGTTACTAGGGTGGGAGCGTGGGTTCAAATCCAGGCCTGGGTGGAAGACGTTTGGCCGGCAGGGTGGTCGAGGGATAACACTTATGTTTCACAGCAACAAGGGCTTGGGTTTGATCCGCAATATGGGCACCTTTCTGCGTGGAATTTGTATCTTCCCCCCCTATTCTCTATGGGTTTCCTCCCATAGCAAAAATAAAACACAATGTAACTGGTATTGGGCAAACATACCAATGCTGAAACATGACCTGCAAGTTGCTCCGTTGAGAATTACATTCGGTAGAATCGCTCCCTGAAGCAACATTTCACTGGACCCTCCTGAATGCCAGCCTTGAGACTCAATGAGGCTTTTGTGGGTAAACAAGCATATTAATACAAAAAATAACAGCGGACACAGCACTTAGATTAACTGCAGCCACCCCAGCAGATACAGCAGTGGAACGGGATGGAGCGCACAGCAGAGACAACAGGCAAACGCGGCGCCGCGAATGCATGTGTGTGTGTGACGGTGCCTTGTTAAGTCGTTGGGGCGGTCACGGCCAACCAAGCCACACACAAGAAGCGCTTGCATCTGGCTCGGTCTTGGCTGTGCCCCAAATCGGAGCTAACAAACAATCTGGCAAGGGGAGCAACAATGCCCACAGCCAGCCCTCATCACCCAGCCCTCCCCACCCGGCTCACCTCCCGCCTGCTGCTGTCACTCAGGACTGCTCAGCCCAAAGCCCCGCATACACAAAACAGGTGCCCAGAAAGAGTTATTTTATTGCACCACATAAAACCATCGCCTTGCAGTGTTACAGTTGCATGCCAAACTACCCAAAGGAGATTATATATTAGCATACGCCAGTGTAAATGTTTGCGCACACAGTCTTAATTGTGTTCTCTAATGACAAGACAACCACACGTATATAATGAGGGCCCGGCCGCCCTCGCGAGTGGAGTGGCATGGAGTTGCAGAGGGCTTCGCTTGCTACGAGCTCCACAGCACGATGGCTCCGCTTACGTTTCGCTGGTGGTTTCTATGTCGTCGTAGGTGGGATGCACGTCCCGCACATGGCGCCTTACTCCTGTGAATTATGTCACAGGGTCTCCTCTCATGTCCGCAGCAGTGGCTGTCGCGCTTGGGCGACTCCCAGCGGCGCAGCGCAACCACCTTGTGCCCGAGTGGGGCCCGGCAGCAGTGGCAGCAGCCGCTCCTGGCTCCACGGCGCCCGTAACGCAAAGGGAAACTGGAAGTATAAACGTCCTGCCCGTGGCCAAAATCCACCAAGCGTATTCTCAAGTGCGGCGGCGGCTAGCTGAACGGCTCGCGGCCCTCACCAATATCTGGCTTTGTAAAAATCACGTTGCATCGAATTTTGATTTTGCACGATTTGGCCTTTTTTCCTCCGCTCGAGGCTTCATTCTGTAAAAACCCTTTCAATTCTTTGCGACCAAAGAGTGTGGTCTGAGAGCGATGCTCGAAAGATGCCACACACAAAGGCGACTGAAGCCAATTGTAGGTCATTGCTAAGTGGGACTTTGCAGTTAGAGTGACTTGTAACAATGGAGAAGTATTTACTCTCTGCTGTGGTGCTAAGTGGTTGGGTAAAATTCAACTGGATACAAATGCAAAAAACAAGTCTTGCTATCTTCAGTATGATAAATGTACAGTGTCAATCCACTGCTAAATGGAGGCATCCTCATGTTGCAAGGGCATATACTTCGCTACGATGGCCAGTGTGGGCTGGTGAAGGGTGGGCTCGAGGGGAAGGGGTGGCAGGATCGGTTCAGATGTCACACGCCACTGGTGTTAGCCATGCAGAGGAATCGAACTCGTGTCACCAGGTTCAAAGTTCACTGTGAGAAACCCTGCTCCAACACTCTATGCCCCTGCAATGCGTAATAATTTGCATGCGTACAACAGTGGGAAGTGTGTATTACAGTCCCCTATTGTTCATTGTGCTCCGTCCACTGACGTTGCCTGGGTCTCTCGAGTTGCCACCTGTCCGGGTTTGACCCGGTACAGTCCAGGAGTTGGCATCTGTGTTCCTGCGGCAGGAATTGATTTGTACCGAGATATGGAACTGGCATTGTGTTGAACTTTATCACAGGATAATGCACAGTTTTGATAATAGACCCCGGGTGACGGAAATATATGTCTGGGTTTGGTCTACAATGGAAAAAGTGGTGGCAACGTGTGATGCAGTGACCGTTTTTGTTCAATGACTAAACAAAAGCTGTTGCGAGGATGACCGGAGTTCGCGTGATGGTTTATGTTTCTTGACGAGATCAGCAAAGTGTTGTGGCTCAGTTGTGGCAAGCACTTTGTGTGTAATGATTGCGAACTTATCCTAAGTGGAGACTGATTCCGCCACGTGAATGTTGAATTATCAGCACTGGCCCATTGCCAGCAAAGGAGTGAAACAGTCGTCCTCAATATTGATGCGGTGTTGTGACTAGCTCTTCTCAGTACAGACTGAAAATGTGAAACTTCTACCATTGTATGTACAAATGTAAGTTGAACTACTTTTGCACCATACATAGCCAACCATGCTAATTGGAGGTGCGGGGGAAGGACGACAAACTAGACAAGAACATACTAAACAACAACAAACTAAACTACCATTGGTTCAGGACCACGACCCAATGTGCAGTTGAGACTTTTATTCCACGTACTGTGTAAAATCCAGGCACAATTTTGGCTGCAACTTCTGGGTCACCAATGCCAGAAATCTCCTACTCAACTGCACTGCGCGACGTGACGACGTCGTGTTGCTGGTTGGGATGCGGTCGACTGAGATTATCAAGTGGGTCGACAAAGTTCACCGCATTGTGTGAGTGATGTCGAAAGCTGCACACTACACCGTGGTTTGCACCATCACATGGGCTTGTAAAGACCCATCCCCCTAGCAAGTCACTGAAATTGCCACTCTTCGGAATCACGATTAAATCCAGGAAATACAGTTCGGTTTTGTCCAATTTCACCAACTCATCTCTATTGCTTGTGAAGTCTCCTTTGTCCATGATCCTAAATGAGATATTAGCATATGAATGAAATAGTTAAGAATACAAATATAATCGAGGATGCAATGTACACTTCAAGCATATGGTGTAAGAGTAAACATCACTTTTAATTAATTTCTTAATGCATCGTAAGATGCCATGACTAGAATTGTGACATCAGTGTTCTGCCATATCAGAACATAATGCATCGTGGTGAGGCATCATAACAGGACTTTGTGACAGCAATTGTCACTTTGTAGGAACTTACCAATGATTGTCCTACGGAGAGACTGGTGTTGTGAAATGTTCTGGTATGGCAAACTGTCGTAAACTGGCACACACCGAACACTGGGCAACTCATAATAAAGGTTTCTGGGTTAGATCGCGTAAGTATAAATGTGTCGTAACCCTCCACCACCCGACACAGCCAGTAAGGTTTGTCCCGTAAACGAAAAGTGCCAATTAGTTACTACTTTGGCCCACCGGTGTGTTACGCGATCTAACCCAATAACCTTTATTATTAATACTACTGGTTGCGAAAGCCTACGTGTTAAACTGACTGGGCAACTCACTCCAATCCGTGCGTTTGTCACTGCGTGGTTCAACGCGTGCATTATTGACACCAATTCGTGTGTCATAAAATACGTGCTAGACCCCACTTTATCGACTGCAAACATCTAAGCAGCGGCCGGAGCGGCGAAGTAATGCGGCCGAGAGCCAACTGAGACAACGTCACGCGGACCACCGATTCCGGACCGGGCGTGTGACCGGTTGGAGGCGCGTTGATTCGACGTTTCGCTGAGCTGCCCCTGCGCTGGAGCCGGATGCGACCCGAGCCCTCCGGCCCGGGCCGCCCCGCGGACAGCCGAACGCAACGACACTCCCAGTGATTTACATTTCACACAGCCCGGCCCCTCGAGACCCATTCATCGTAAATAGAATGAGGGGGGTCATATTTACACACACACACACATATATCAAAATGTATATAAATACAAACACATAGCTGCTGAGCACAAATCCAAAGGCCCAAACGTCAAATGGCTAGCGACGAGGGATACCCCCCACGTGCCTGCCGTGGGGCGGGGGCACTTGCGTGCAACTGGCCTGTTACGATGGGACATTTACAGATTTCCCCTCACTTCTTCGCTTCGTTTGTCAAACGTAGACAGGGTAGTCTGCTTGCCCTGTGTGTGTGTATAGAGACAAAGATGCCCTGTATAGCCTCAACAAACTGTTGGGGCCGACTGCTGTTAGCGAGCACCTATGAAGGTCAAAATAGCACATGAGGGGGTGGGTGGCCCACACCACACTTGGCCTTTGTCTCCCTAGTGCTGCTGTATAACATACGCACCAGGTACTCAGTTAAGGCAGAGTCGACCTAGGGGAGGCCCACGACCGGTTCAGATACTCGTCACTGGTGTTGGCCGTGGGTGGGAATCGAGTTTAGGTCACTGAGTTAATCGCGCACTCCGCTAACCACTACATTACCGCTCCCTGTATATACAGGGTGCTTTAATTATTGTTTTAACACTTATATGGGACTATCGTTTTTAATGGAAAAAGAAAGGATAATGCACTGTAACATGATAACAAAAGTATGTTAATTGCTTCAAAAAGTCAGAGTCTCCACTTGTTCGCCATCATTGTCAACACGTGCCTGGAATCTTCTCCAGCTGGTCTCCAAAGCCCGGAGGCACATTTCTTGTGGTATTGTTGCAAATTCTCCGAGGTGTAACATGTTTTTGAAGCACCCTGTATATTGTAACGCACTGTGTTATGAATCCAGATCATGGCCAACATCAGTGGCGAATATCTAAACCAGTATTGGGCCTCCCCTCGGTTGTTTAACCCTTAAATCTGTACCGAGTGCATTGTGTAAACATGAAATCTGGGGAGCCAAAGGCAGCCAGATATTTTTGCATCGTTCCGGCCTTCATAGGTGCTCACGAGCAGTACTTTCCCCAACAGTCTGGGCTACACGGGGATCTTTGTCTGTGTAGATAAATGTCAGTCCGATACCCTTAAGGTTCAACACTCAACGTGTTTGGAATGTTGCCTGGTATGTATCATTAATCACACTTCATTTCTATTGATTAAATATTTACTTTTCCTTACTGCAGCCAGCACCTGTGGTGATCGCAAATACACACGCCGTCAATCGGCATCGCAGGATGGATGTAAAATTGACATTGCCTACACATTGTTTTGAGTTGTTTCGTGAATGCGAGAGATTACAACTAGTACAAACGTGTACGCACGCCGCGTGACCTGCACTACAGCAAAAGCGCATCTCCTTGCAAACGGCGACAGAGATATCGAGCAAGGGGACGGATGGAGAATTACGTTGAATGTCGTCAGGTGGCGGAGGGTCTTGACAACGCAAAGTTTGCCGGATCGTCACGTGGCCTAACCCCAAAAATCAAGGGCGCGTCGTAACGCCGCCTGCAAGCACCGGCGCGTGACCACGCTTCCCTGGAACGTCGTCGGCGTACGCAGAACCGCGCCGAAAGCGTGCACTGTCGCTCACGCGGAAACGAAGCGACGAACGACGTGGCCACGTTGTGGCCACGACACGAAGGGAAATGTGAAGGACAGGCACACGTCACCGCTTGGCATTAATGGCAATGGTTTGTCATTTATAAGAAATCACTTATTTAGAATTCGCTCATTTGGGCCGGGTAATGCATGTGCAAAGGCGCTGCCTATTTAAGTAGCAAAACTAATTAATTGAACACTAGGCCATGAGTAATTTTCGGAAAGACGGCAGCCACGAAACACTGTCGAATCAGAAACCTCATTGGCAATGGACCATACAATACAGTGTGGCTTCATGTGTTGTGCAAACACTAGTAGACCATTTGCTGCTGTCACGGATGTGAATTGGAATGAATGCGTTGAGTTAGGCACGCGTTTGTATCATAATCTTTATTGTAGACTGGGGGAGGAATCCGATGAGCTACGCAGCTCTTTTTCACAGATGCACAGCGTAAGGAAGGCAATAGAAGTGTAAACCAATACACGTTATCCGCGTACAAGTTCGCAAGAGCAGCGTTAAGGAACGACACGCCGTGGAAGAACCAAAAGTCGTAATCTGACAAGTCGACAATACGCCTCCGTCACGTGTCTTTCCGTGCACGTAAATGCATATAAATATGTTTTACACATCCCATCAACTACACAGCCTTCCGGGAGTGTGTACTTTCAGCCAAATCGGTTCAGTGCGAGCAAACCGTGGACCGGTTTTGACATCCAATGCCTCATCAGCAGTCATGCTTGTTTGAAACGATGCTGGTGAATTGCCAGATGTTTGTAGGAAATGAGTGCTAGTTGGACACAAGCCTATGCAATACGTTACACAAATTTGGGGCATAGTCACGAAATGTCCAATAATCCTGAAACGTGCTTCTTGTTTTGGATCGACCGTGCGGAAGTGCCGCCGCTCCTGTGGCGTCACTTTGTAACGTACGCACGTTGAACTTCTTTCGCACCGCACGTAGCCAACCGTGCGGAGGAAGGACACAAAACTGAATGTAAAAAGCTGTTTTACCTCTACGCTTTCCCCACAGCGAGGGGCGCGACGTGGCGTTGGGCGACGTGACGATGGCGGGCGCGGAGACGTTCTACGTTGAGTGCGTCGCTTAAATGTCCCGAAATTCCCCCCAAAAAATATCCTTTCAAAATCTCATACATTTAAGTCCTTAACTTACACACACACGGAGACAAAACGTCCAAACGAATCCCTTGCCAAGCACAACAACGACACCTTTAGCCTTAACAGTGCTGTTAGCGAGCACCTATGAAGGTCGACACGGCACACGAAGGGGTGGGTGGCCAGAACCACGTCCGGCCGCGTTTTCCTTCCCAGTAGCGATGTTTCTACACACCACACCAGGTACTCATTTTGAGGCTGAGTTGACCTAGAGGAGGCCCACAACCGGTTCAGATAATCGTCACTGGTGATTATTGTTACACAGGCACCACGTGGAGAAGCCTAGTCCATATGGACATGAGGCACAACGTTCTTGAGAACACCTCTTTGCCAAGGACCATCCACATGACATTTGCTGATGCTCACACAGGTGCTTATGCGGTCATCGATACACACACAACTGCATACGTGTGCCACGCGTCCAAAGAGGTCTCGTCCAGACAGCACCCACACCAGGACACATCCACAAATGAGCACCGATGCATCGGTGCTCATCTCCTCATTTACGGTCCTGAGCCAGAGGTGGAAATTCCACAATTCTGTGGCAGGGGGGGGGGTGAGTCTAAGCATAAGACAGCAATCACCGTTGACTTCCCCGCAAAGTGGTTCAGACTTTAATGACTCTGGAGGGCTGACGTATTTTTTAACGCTCATGTTGTCTGCAGATCACTCCCACTTTTTATTCGGGGAAATACGGCCATCTGCATTTCTCCTCGGTGAAAGACAGAGAACAACATTCGCGTGTTTTTTTTGGTGTGCAAAGCGTCTTATTCATCTTGCAACATCGCCAAAGCCAACATCTCGTGTACCTACATCCACCACGGCCAGAGTAGCGACAGAGCAACTCCCGTCAAGCTGCACTAAACTATAAACTAAACTATGAACTATTTTTGTTTATTTTATCACTGGGCTAAAGAGCTCTTTTTCAGAAGCGAACTGGCCACAAATGATAGCTCAATGAAGTAAGTGCCTTATGTGAAAATGTATAGCAGCCAAATACTCTTAATGAATCTTTCTGGACGTAGAGGGGGGGGGGGAACCAAATACCTGGAGAAAAATCCACAACCACGGGGAGAACATGCACAATCCAATACATCATGCATCAGGGTCGGGATCGAACCCACGACCTCCTGTATACCAGGCAAGGAAGTTAACATCTCACCACCACAGCAGACTCACTCTGGCACCCTTTGCACGTCTGTCACGTGAACTTACGCGATCATCAAACTCGTGCTCACCCCTCAGTACTCCTCCTCAGGTTTGGCGCAGTTAATCCAAATCAGTCGGCACGATCGCCCATGACGTGGAAACTTGGATTGATTGGCTCTGTCCGTTTCAGGGTTACAGTTATAACATCTAACACGATCTAACACAAAAAAACATGTTTGAATGATAACATTGGACGTCAAAGCCTACGGATATAATGTGCAGACGCTATTACGTCGACGCATGCATGACCTGTCCGTGTACGTTTTTATGGTGAACGGCGCCGTACATATATAAAATATTGGATATTATTAACGCCAATTGCTTTTTATAAATTAAGCATCTGCAGTATAATGTAATCACTCTCGATTGAGATGCCACTTTCCCTCTGCCGAACAGACCCCACAATGGTTGGGACTCTTCAGCGAGCCATGGCTTGTAACACAATTTCCAAAACTCGGAGCTGGAAATAAAAGGCACGAGCCAAGGGAAATATTTCCAATTCACTCAAAGCAAAACTGAACACGGAACGAACACGTAAAAATTAGGCACCAACGCAAAGAAATGACGACACGCGGTGCGCGTAGAGAGAAAACGTCGTGAACGGTCATCGCCGCTGCAATGGTGTTTCTTACTAAATGCGTCGCCGCGTTATCCCAAGTTGTTCACTCGAAGTAACGGAATCCCAAATTACGTATTGTCGACGGCTAATTGGACGCGACGTGAAACGAGATGAGGACGCAACAGGCAAAGGGGTGGTGATGGCGGGTGCAGACCACGGCGCGAGCCGGCAGGGAGACGGCGCTGCAGTCGCTGCAGCGGTTTAGAAGAAGAAAAAAACCCATTTAAGAACAGAGGGATAAAAAGATGATGACTTGTAATTTACAGCGACACCAGCATATGCACAATGGTCAACGTTTTCCCTTGGTATCGTTGGGCACGTTACGAATTCCCAAGTGGCAAACGGAACCACTCAATACAACCCACTCAATACAACCACTTAATACCATCACGTATCCCCTGGAGGGTACGTGCAAGGGCGTGGAGCGCTCGCAAGTATCTGGGTTTATACACGCGTGTTTGTGTGTGTCTTTGTGTGTCTGTGTGTGTATTTGTCTCTTGTGTCCGTGTGGGGAGGGGTAGTGTAGCGGTTAGCGCACTGCCCGACGAACTCAGCGACCCGAGTTCCATTCCCGCTCACGGATAACACCAGTCACGATTATTATTTGAACCGATCCTGGGTCTCCCTGAGGTCGACTCAGCCTCAAAAGAGTACCTGGTGCAATGTGTGAATATCGCCACCCACCCCCTCGGGTGCCGTGCCGGCCTTCATCGGTGCTACTCGCGAACAGCACTTTCCCCAACAGTTTGTCAAGGCTACACGGGGGATCTTTGTTGTTGTCTGTGTGTTTGTGCGTCTGCATGGGTGTGGAATACTAGGGTGGTGGTTCATTCTGTCGCATCAGAAGAAAACGCAAACAGGCGTTCTCTCGCTGACACACACACAAGCCGGACGATCTCCCAGACTTCGCTCCATCCTGCCGCCAGTCTCAGTTGATTCCAATTTCTTCAGAAAGAAACTGACTCGCTCAACATTGCAACTGCTACAGCGGTGTGCGGACCCTGCACTTACTCATGGATGTGTTTATGTGGTTGACTGGGTGTGATATTCATTGGAAATAAACACATTTTGCGTAAGCTCGATTTAAAATGTGCGTGTGTACGTGACGTTACTTGTTTACTGTGTATTTGCGTGAGTGTTGAGTGGATACAATCAGTGTGTACGGGTGTGTATACGAGTTCGGAGTGGCAGTGTCACGGTTAGCTTGATGCGCAACGAATGTGGCGACCCGAGTTCGAGTCCTGCTCACGGCCAACACTAGTGACGATTATCTGAACCGGTCATGGACCTCCCCGAGGTCAAGTCAGCCTCAAATGAGTACCTGGTGTGACGTATCAAAACATCGCCACTTGGGAGACAAAGGTGGGCAGGTGTGGTTCTGGACACACAGCCCCCTTGTGTGCCATGCCGGCTGTCACAGGTGCTCGCTAACGACACTTGCCTCAACAGTCTGTCGAAGGCTATATAGGGGATCTTTGTATTTGCATACACATGTCATTACGTGTTCGCGATGCATATCAGTTGACATAATGGACACCGCTGCAAACGAGATTTGTCGTCAAGGGATGTTCCACGTGGAGCGTGATGAGAAACAATCAAATTAAAAACCATCCCTGGCACGTGGTTTGTGTTACGATCCATTGGCAATCAGTGCCACCTGGCATCCGTACCTGGTGGACTGCTACATCCAACCCTGTGCTGCCCGGGTTTGGGTCTGGACAAATCCCCAAGGGGCCACTCGCCAGAGTGTTTTGTGCCACGCTTGTAGCGTTAGAATAAAACAATACGAGAAGGCCCTCTAGTCCGTGCACATTGTATTTTAAATACAACTGTTGTATTTACGTGGAGTATGATGAGAGACATACAACTGTTGTATTTAAAATACAAAATACAATATTGTATTTTAAATCCAACTGGGCGTACCCAGGAAAAGTGAAGATCGACCTTGTCACGCACTCACATTTATCGCATTGACACCAAACATTTTGGAATGTAGAGGATTCTATTAAAAAAAAGTAGCTGGAGCAATAAAAATATTTGGTGACAAATTAACAAAATAATGCCCATTGCGACATAATGAAGTGATTTCATGGTTTAAAGCAAGATAATTTTATTAATTGCAAGAAGTAACTGAAAGTAAATGTAACGGCACTCGCTGCCCACGAGAGGCACGAGCCAGGGCTGGAAACTCCACATTCCTAGGACACCCGCCGTTTACTCGCACAGAACACCCGTCAATGTTTGGATGGGAATGGGAAACTCGGGTCGCAGGATTCATAGCGCGCCAGGGCGCCCTAACCGCTGCGCCGCCGCTCCCACGGCGGGGCAGCGGTTCCGGGCGCGAGGGTGCTGCGCCGCAGCTACTCCGCGCAGGACGTGGGCCACCGGCGTGGCTTGGGTGCCTCGGCGCGATTGGCGGCGAGCGGTGCGGCCTTGGAGCACGCGGAGGGATGTCGGGGGCTGGCGAGAGGGCGTCGGGTGGCTGAGCAATGTGAGCGACGCGCGTCCCGGGGTTTGTTTTTAAATCCGGTGCCCGCCCGGGATTGTCAGCGTCACCGTGCGTGCCGCTCGCATGCCCAACACTGTTCACACCCGTGCTATTCGTTCAATACGAATATCGAGTACGCGACGCGTTGAGATTGACGATTGATTTTTTGGGTCACGTCGGAGTGAGAGTAAAGTGTTATGTCGTAAACCCTCATCCACCCAGCACAGCCGGGTTATTCCTGCTTCAGCATCGCTACCGCGGGTGCGGTTATTGTTGTTGTTGTTCTTGGAGAGCGATCCGCACGCAGAGTTTACGTGCGTTGAGCGATCTCACCCAAACATATATATTTAACAACTCAAAATACCGGTAGCGAAAGCCTACGCGTTAAATGTACGCAAAACGGTGTTTTTGTTACTGTTTTGACACGCGGGTAAAACCTGGCCCGATACAATGTGCTGCCCCTTTGTGGGAACACTACAGCAGGGCTTCCTCTTCACGGGCATCGGGCCTGCTTGGAAGAGTAGGCCAAATACCCTCCCAGAGGGGTTGTCTAGAGCTGCCTCTAGTGGAGAGTCCCTTCCCGCCAGCAGTGGCGAGAGCAAGCAATTGCGGGGCTGCAGCTTTAACTTTCTTGTTTTTTACCCAGCCTGTTTGACGTTTTGTTGTCCCGCAGTCGACTGCTGCTGTTGCTGTTGTTGTTGAGACGCTCCGCTAGCGCGGGGAGCGAGGGTTGGGCTCTCGCCACCACCAAAGGGGCACGAGCAAAGGCCACACAATTTGTAGGTCGGTGCCTCTGATTGAAATGTCACAATTAGGAACCCAAGTGAATTATGCAAATCAATAAATAAATGGAAGTGTCCTTTCCAATAGTACATAAACAATATTCATTGTGATTCCCATTAAAAAGGCAAGCCAATTAAGAGGCAGTCACATAATATAAATTAGGATGTCTCAGAATCAGCGTTGATATACCGTACATCTAGCAATTGCTTGCTGTACGCGCAGTGGATCATGACGTAGGCCAAGCGTGTGCCCTCTTCGCAGTCCTTCCAGACATGCATTGTGCCACGAAGCACCACGTGGGTGAAAGACACCGCAGAGAACGCCGTGAGATTCAGATCTTGGTCCTTCCATCATTGATTCCTACCTCAACCGCCTCGCGATGTTCACTAATACACCTCGATCAATGCGTTTCTGGAGCTTTATATATATTGAAGCCTCGTATGTTGAACAACTCGTAACATTAGTACTATGAGTATGCGTTCCCAGTCTTCATAATTTAGCATTTCGGACGACAAACACTTCGTAACTTACCTTTCATATTGTTCACAAAGATAATTTATGTTGAAAATAATATTATAGTTGAGACTGTATACTATTAAAATTAAAACCTGACAAATAAAAGAAACATTGAAGAAACCATTTTATTCTTATTTATATAGTACATTAGGTGGACGAATGATTTATTTTAACAAACAGAGTGTGATTCTTGTTTTATTTTTTGTTTTCTGTGTAAAATAATGTCTGTTATACCGAAACGTCGTTTATCAAATATACGCATGTCGAAGTATTGGTATAAAACCACCATGCAGAGTGCTACGATGTCTGTGATAATCCTCTATGATAGGTCCTCTATGATAGGTCCTCTATGATAGGTCCTCTGTGATAGGTCCTCTATGATAGGTCCTCTGTGATAGGTCCTCTATGATAGGTCCTCTATGATAGGTCCTCTATGATAGGTCCTCTATGATAGATCCTCTATGATAGGTCCTCTGTGGCAGTCCTCTGTGATAGGTCCTCTGTGATAGGTCCTCTATGATAGGTCCTCTATGATAGGTCCTCTATGATAGGTCCTCTATGATAGGTCCTCTATGATAGGTCCTCTGTGGCAGTCCTCTGTGATAGGTCCTCTGTGGCAGTTCTCTATGATAGGTCCTCTGTGATAGGTCCTCTATGATAGGTCCTCTGTGATAGGTCCTCTATGATAGGTCCTCTATGATAGGTCCTCTATGATAGGTCCTCTATGATAGGTCCTCTATGATAGATCTTCTGTGGCAGTCCTCTGTGATAGGTCGTCTGTGGCAGTTCTCTACGATAGGTCCTCTGTGATAGGTCCTCTATGATAGGTCCTCTGTGATAGGTCCTCTGTGGCAGTTCTCTATGATAGGTCCTCTGTGATAGGTCCTCTATAATAGGTCCTCTGTGATAGGTCCGCTGTGATAGGTCCTCTGTGGCAGTTCTCTATGATAGGTCCTCTGTGATAGGTCCTCTATGATAGATCCTCTATGATTGGTCCTCTGTGATAGGTCCTCTATGATAGGTCCTCTATGATAGGTCCTCTATGATAGGTCCTCTATGATAGGTCCTCTATGATAGGTCCTCTGTGGCAGTCCTCTATGATAGGTCCTCTATGATAGGTCCTCTATGATAGGTCCTCTATGATAGGTCCTCTGTGATAGGTCCTCTATGATAGGTTCTCTGTGGCAGTCCTTTATGATAGGTCCTCTGTGAATGGTCCTCTGTGATAGGTCCTCTGTGGCAGTTCTCTATGATAGGTCCTCTGTGATAGGTCCTCTATGATAGGTACTCTATGATAGGTCCTCTATGATATGTCCTCTGTGATAGGTCCTCTATGATAGGTCCTCTGTGGCAGTTCTCGATGATAGGTCCTCTGTGATATGTCCTCTATGATAGGTCCTCTGTGATAGGTCCTCTGTGATAGGTCCTCTATGATAGGTCCTCTGTGGCAGTTCTCTATGATAGGTCCTCTATGATAGGTCCTCTATGATAGGTCCTCTATGATAGGTCCTCTATGATAGGTCCTCTGTGATAGGTCCTCTGTGATAGGTCCTCTATGATAGGTCCTCTGTGGCAGTCCTCTATGATAGGTCCTCTGTTGCAGTACTCTGTGATAAGTCCTCTGTGATAGTCCTCTGTGGCAGTCCTATGTGCTCGTCCTCTGTGATAGACGTCCGGCACCGTAGAAAAAGCCGGCCACTGCCAGCATCAGTGCCGCTGTGTGGTGTGTGGTGCATGTTGTATGTTGCGTGGTGTGTGGTACGTGTTGAGTGGTGCGTGTTGAGTGTTGTGTGGTACGTGTTAGATTGGTGCGTGTTGTGTGGTGTGTGAAGAGGTGGGCCACACACTAAGCTGCGGTTGATCCCTGCGTAGGGGGCTTACCACCGTTCACACAGCAGACCAAACCAAGGTCTATCAACACTGTACAGTTATTCATAACTTTTGTTTCGGTTCGATCACGTAAATATAAACGTGTCGTTAAACCCGACACCACCCGATACAGCCAATTAGTACGGTTTGTGACGTAACACAAAATGTCAATTAGTAACTAATTGGGTGTGTCGGATGGTGGCAGGTTTAATGACACATTTATATATACGCGATCGAAACCAAAACGCCTCTATTATGGATAATATTGGTTGCGAAAGCCTATGTGGTTAAACTATACAGTTACACTGCAATTATGTACAACACAGCAATACCAGCACCAGATCTTGGCACAAACCAACTTCTGCCACCCAAACACAGGAGCCAGTTCCTGGAAAGGTGGAAATTCCCAGACAGGGCAAGCAATGGAATGCTGCCAGTGTTGATGATGGTCACGTGTTTTTACCGTGGTGAATACGGGCTCCCCCACTGCTTCTCCATTGCTCTGAGAATCAGCAATGCTTTGTGAAGTGGTTAGGAGTATTTGTCCTATGGAGATAATGGCCCCATCATAGCAACGTGGAATTTCCAACAATTTGCTTGGAGCCAGCAAGTGCTGTCAACGTGCTTGTTTGAGCAGCAAGGGACTACGACTTATTTACCTTTGATTGTTGAAGCAGAATTGACGTTTTTATGGAATTTCATGTTGCTATTTATATTGCCAAGTATGCCATCACACAGGCTCTGTCCAGCCAGTTGCATATTTAGTAGTTAGTGGTTCTCCAAGTACAATCATTTCCACAGCCAGTGACCCGTGACACTGTTACGCTATACCAAGCATGTAAGCAGCTGGCAAAGGGGTTTTGATCGTTCACAATTAATTTCCGTTTCATAAATCTCGACCCCTTCAGTTTCTAGTACCGCTCCGCGAAGGGTTGATTCACGCGAAACGGCCACAACGCTGTGCCTGAACTAACCGCGTCATTACGCTTTCAGAGGCTCTGCGCGCAGAGCAAAATCTAACGGATCGTTCACCATGCATCGACCGTGTCGGAGGCACGCAGGTACTGGCACATGGCGGGGGGCCGGGGGGGGAGCCGATCATGGCAAGATATGTTACCAATGTAACGCTATTTTTAAGGTGTGCAATGACTGTGACAGCATGCCCGTATTTCGCAGGGGTTCCGATCCAACATTTCAATCGATTCGAGGTTGGACATGCATCTTCACGAGGTACGCAAGCACAATCCCGAAAGAGGATGAGATGGAGAGTAACTGTGAGCAGCATCATCATCATTGGCAGCAGACGCCGACATGTTCAGCAGCAGAACCACGGCCGCGAAACGCAGTTCACGAACACTTCAGAAAAAGATTCCGAATATTTTTTTACCGTTGAGAATTTGTCGACGATTTAAAGGAAGTATACTATTGCCTTTTTTTGTTCCACATTGATTTATTCACGAATAAATATTAAACCTGCAGCTATGTAGTGCAGCGGTAAGACTGACCCCTCACAGTAACAGGGATCGCGGAGTTTGTACGCTCTCTCCCCCTGTTCTGCGTCGTTTTTCTCTGGGTTCTCCGGCTTCCTCCATAACTAACAAATAACCGATATAACCCGTATTAGCCCAACCCTTCCAATGTTGAAAAATTACCTGAAAATGACTCAATTGGGAAGAACGCACAGCGGCAGCAGCAACGCCATCACCCCACTACTGTGAACACTCGACAGGACCCTCCTGAAAAAGAGTCTCGAGACTCGGTGAGGTTTTTCCCTGGGTAAGTGAATGCAGCAGTGGCAGCAGCAATAATGAAGACACGAGGGTGGTTCACACCCCCCCTCCCGATTGGAGTAACCTCCCCGCCAAATTCACCGCTCACCCTGAGGGGGCCAAGTGGCCCGGCGGTCGGGCGAGCGGTGGGGCGGTGGCGTGGACACTGGCGGCAGCGGAGTGGCTGCCTCCCACCGGTGGTGAGCTCAGAGAAAAGCAGCAATCACACCGACACGGTTCACCCACATTGAACAACGCCTACGTGATTCGCGTGGTTAGCTACGTACGGTGCAAAATAAGCTCACCGTACACGCATAAACTAGTTGACCCGTTTATGAACGCATCACCTGAATGGTACATTCATTCCTATTGTTTCACGTCATACAAATAAACTCCAGGTCGATGGAACGGTTCGAATTAATTGTTCAGGTTATTTTAAAATATGAAACCACCTCCCATCCTTTACCACAGCTTCAGCCTAAATGCTTTCAGATCAAATGGTGCGGAAAACTCTACTACTTACCGTATTGTACAAAAACCTCCAAAGTGACAGGACGCATGGTTTTAAATTACGGCTGATGGACACTCACTTCTCAAACGTCACTGGCGACGTCACGCGTCTTAAAGGAGACGCGAGCAATCATATTTCGACGTCCTCAGTTGATAACGAGCACGAACCGCAGCGCCTCAAAGCGCCGACAAGCTCACCCCTTGTGGCACGTGGAGGGCCCGATGATCTACGTCCCACGGCAACGTTCAGTCTGGCACCTTTCCTCAAAGAGAAATGTGGTCCTTCTTTGCATCTTTCCTCAGAGTCAAAAAATACTCCAATGCCTGGGGAAATCACGAAAGCCAACTTGCTGGCAGAGAGGGTTGCGATTCCTGCAGCTTGGGTTTGATACAATTTTGTATCTGTGACGGAGCTAACCGGAGCATTACGATAGCCTGAAAGTCGTTTCTGTTATTATTAAAGAGTGCGTGCTTATGTGATTAACGGCATGCACCATTAACAGCTGTATATGACATATGGCAAAATGCATTTTAAATACTCCGTGAGATTATCTTCCGTAAATAAATAAAGAATTAAAAAAGAGAAATAAACAAAAAATAAAAGTAGGCTTTAAAATCCCCCCAATACTTTTTAGTAAACTAATTAATTAAATTTGAGTAAAGTCATTTATTAAATTGTCCTATGATAATGCACTAAAATGTAATGTTACTTACCCAAGGGTTACAACCCTTTACAACGTGGTAATTAAACAATGGCCACACCATGGCTGAATGTGGAAGGCATGGGGGATATCACAACACATTGGTAGCGAGGGACAAGCCAACACAATGACCGTTACACGATACAAACAATTGCACTGCCTTAAAGACAGGTAGGATGTTTTCCAACGCATTATATTTAAAAACATCTAAATGCACAGCACCCACTCCTTGGGCACAACCAGAGAAAGACACAGACAAATATATTTTACAAATATCCGTTCATCGCTTTCTCATCAAGGCATTAGGGTGGACACGTGTGGGTTTGTGTTCTTAATTGTGCTTTGTGGAGCCACTGGAAATGCAGCAGCAGCATCGCCGGATCATTTGTTTAATAATGACAGATATTTCTCAACCCACTGCTGGATGAATTACCTGCGGGCCAAATGCGTATAAAGGCGTAGAGAGGCCCACATAACTTGCAATCAGTGCAAGAAAGTTTGTCAAGGGGCACGCATCGCGAGCGAGGAGTCAGCGGCTCGCGCCTCTAAATAGCAACGTAGGGGGCCGGTCGCGATGAGGATTCCGAGCACAGATCTGATGGATGTCTTTTTTTTAATCACAGCAACTCTGGCGATTGTCTCAGCGCCACGCTAAGTTTAAAGACAGTAAAAACAATCTCGCAAAGGACCAGCATGGATCTGAGCACAACGCCCGCCGCAAAGAAGGTTTACGGCAATCTGATTTCTACACGTCTCATTGGTGAACGTGCAGAGCCAAAGCTGCCTTCTGTCAGAAGGCTTCAGCCTGATGTGGTCGTTACACCAGCAGCTGGCGGGGCCGGATTACCACGAGCCCCCACCCGCAATCCACGTGTGCACCAGCCTGCCTGGCCGAGGATTAGCAATGCCATCCCACCTCCCTCCGCTCATCCCCCCCATCCACCCCCCTCCCACCCAACCGCCTGTCCCAACACCTCCACTGTCTCCCTTATTTAAAGCATCGCGCTCAAACTGGCCACGCTCTGAAGGGAGTTTATCACCACCACCAGGGTGGGCACGCTGGAGATTAGAGGGGCGACCTCGACGCGTCCCTGCTGCTGCTGTTACTGCTGCTACGGCTGCTGCTGCTCACGGCACGCGGGCAGCAGCAGCAGGGATGCGAGGTGACGCGGGCACCGCTGTGTCCGATGTTTGAGGTGACGGACAAATTGAAAAGAGGCGCGGTCCTGCAGTCGCTCGCTCATGCCACTGCTCCTTGAAAGGCCTCCACTGGGAGCGAATTCTATGGGGGAGTCGGTTTCCTCTTCCACACTGACCACAAGGACGATGTGGGGAGTGCCCACATGTTACCCTATCACGCTTGCCCTGCCGATGGACTGACCTGTGGGCGTAACGGGTGGACGGAGGTGGCCATGGGAGGGGAGGGCTTTTAAACCTCCCCTGTTGTTTCAACTGCCGCAGCGGAAGATGGAGCACGAGTCGGTGACCTCTGCGTGTTAAGTCCAGTGTGCTGCCCATGACACCATGGCAGCGAACAATGGACAAAGGCACTCGACTCCCAACCGGAAGGCTAAGAGTTCAAATCCCAATGGGTTGGTCGGCTCGGGCAGACATCCCTCTCGTTAGCCCCCTGGGTTTTACCCTTGGAGACGAGGGACCGAATGATGCATCTCCAGCAGCCATCCCAGCAGGTCCTAAACATGACCCGTGGAGGTCAGCCGTGTTCATCTCCCGGAGAAACCAGCCCTCATCAGGGGAATAGGGCGCCACGGTAGCGAGATGTTAACTGCCTCTCGTGGTATACAGGAGGTCGTGGGTTCGATACCGACCTGACACTTGTATATTTGGAGATTGCGTATCTCTCTCTCCCCATGGTTGCGTGGATTTTCTCCGGGCCCTTCGGTTTTTCCCTTCACATTTAGAAACATGCATTTAGAGTATTTGGCTGCTGCTATAAATTTCATATGATAAGCCACTTCGTTGAGCTATCACTTGTGGCCAGGTCGCTTCTGAAAAAGAGCCATATAGCTCAGTGTGCCTTAGCTGCTGGTAATATAACAAGTTTAAGATTAGTTTAGAATGTCTAAGTGTCAGCAATCGAAATAAGAGCTCTCACACACACACCGTGGAGTATGGAGGCACGTGTTTGTGCCCCTCCGGGAGAATGCTCCTGCAGACGACAGCCCGAATCGAGGGTCCCATGCAAGTTCGCCCCCTCCAGCAAGAGCCGAGCCCCAGACGAGGCAATGTGCATGCATATCCATCAACATGGTGTCATTCTCACGGGGGGAGTTTTGCGCGAAAATTTACGAGAAACAACACCGGCAGGGTCTTCTTTCACTTAAGTGCGGTCACCCAAATTAAGTCACCCAAGCTAAGTGTGATCACCCAACAACGCCACACTGCCCGGCTTCCACAACACACAGCTCTTCAATGAGCCCACCACCACCACACCACCCAGCTTCCACAACACACAGCTCATCAGCGAGCCCACCACCACACTGCCCGGCTTCCACAACACACAGCTCTTCAATGAGCCCACCACCACCACACCATCCAGCTTCCACAACACACAGCTCATCAGCGAGCCCACCACCACCACACTGCCCGGCTTTCACAACACACAGCTCATCAGTGAGCCCACCACCACCACACCACCCGGCTTTCACAACACACAGCTCATCAGTGAGCCCACTACCACCACACCACCCGGCTTTCACAACACACAGCTCATCAGTGAGCCCACTACCACCACACTGCCCGGCTTTCACAACACACAACTCATCAGTGAGCCCACCACCACCACACCACCCGGCTTCCACTACACACAGCTCATCAGCGAGCCCACCATCACCACACTGCCCGGCTTCCACAACACACAGCTCATCAGCGAGCCCACCACCACCACACTGCCCGGCTTCCACAACACATAGCTCATCAGCGAGCCCACCACCACCACACCGCCTGGCTTCTGCAATACACAGCTCATCAGCGAGCTCACCACTAGGCTGCCCGGATTCCATCTCCCATGTAAACAATGGGCATCAGTTTACCGGATCCACACAGACAGCGGTGGATGCGTGTCCCGAATTCACGAGTGGAGAACACCCTTAGACCTCGCTTAGCACTCAAGATGCACTCCTGGAGAAGTAAGTGATCATCGAATCAGCACTAAAAGGGTTATACCATTGTATATATGGGGATGCATTCCCGACAGCTGCGTTGTTTCTTAGATGTGAGCAATATATGAGGGCTTCATTTGGGGTATTGGAATTAGCGCTCGTAATAATACAGATGGTCAACCTTATTTGATAAATAAAAATAATAACATCAGTAAGTATTATGAACTATATTTACGAATGCATTCCATTGTACTCTACAAGGCAGCGGAGGGAGAAGAGGTTGTACAGGGTGTTTGAAAAAGATGGACACAATTTGAAATCGCTAGATCTCTGCAACCACGGACCGCCCATGAATGAAACTCTTACCTCTTGAAAGGGCGGGGCATAGAGTTTCAAATAATTACCGCTCGTTGCCTCTCCCAGCGCACAAACAGCCCATAGCCTCAGACATTCGCAAGACGGTGACCCCGCAACACACAAGGGGCGTTTTGCGTTCTGCAGTTCAGCAATACTTAATCCGTAATTGCATGCAGCATGCGTTTCAACGGCGTTTTGGCATTGATCCGCTAATGTCAAAGAGCAATCGTCGTTGGTACCGACAATTTGAGGAAGCGGGCTGTTTATGTAAGGGGAAGAGCACAGGGCGACCACGCAGCTCAGAGGAAAACGTGAGAAGAGAGGCGTTTGGGACGAATTCAACTATCGTCTCGATGCTGTCCGTACAACAGGTGGAGGGCACATAGAGCATTTATAAAATGGTTAGTAAAACTTGATAACTTATTAAACCGTTTGTAACTTTTAGTGTAATTGTAACATGTTTCCATCGTGAAATATACTGCTTTGAAATTGGGTCCATCACTTTTAAACACCCTGTATTGTAGGAGGTCTGCCTGGTAAACCACTCTCTCATGTGTGCCGCGAAACTTTGCACTGCCCCAAATATACACTTGGTGGGTGAGTGGGCGATGCCATTGGCTGGCTTAATGACATCCAACTGAATCTCGAATCGTTGCTCTTCGTGGCCACAAGGAAGAGGAAGCGTGATCATCACTGAAATAAATGTTGCAGCATCTGATGAACAGAGATTGCATCGTGCAAAGCATTGTCGATTGCCACCCACACCATGCTCACTTTTAAAAGGGTCACAATTTAATAATGACGGCACAGATTTATTCGACGCCCACGCCGTCAAAGGCAGATCAGGCTTAATCTAAAGAAACGTTTGCCTCAGCCTAAGCTCCACTTTCCGTGACGATCACAACACATTTGAACGTCTGGCTGACGATACAATACACACCCGAAAGTCGGCATCATCTCGCTGAACGCGTCACTCGCACAACGGCCATTGGCCATGGCTGGTTACGACCCACGTCGCCCTGGTCACTTAAAATCGAGCATCTGCGGACACTTTCACATTTCCCACAACAACAACAAAAAACTAAAACTTAGCACGCGGTGGACGCATCTAAACGGAGGGGATTTCACATCGCGAGTAGAGGGAGAGGGCCGCAGTGATTGCCCCGCACCTGCGTCACGCACGGCCACGCGCTCCTCTCGCGGAGCCCTTCCCGCTCACCGCCGGTGCTGCTGCTGCCTCTCTCTCTAGACTAGGCTGCTGCTGCTGCCTCTCTCTCTAGACGACTGCTACTGCTGCCTCTAGACCAGGGCTGCTGCTGCCTCTAGACCAGGGCTGTTGCTGCTGTTGCGGCTCTCTAGACCAGGGCTGCTGCTACTGCTGCCTCTCTCTAGACGACTGCTGCTGCCTCTAGACCAGGCTGCTGCTGCTGCTGCTGGTGCCCCTCGCACGCGTGGGGACGCGGAGAGGCGGCGGCACGCGCTCAGGGCTGCCGCCTGTGCCGTCGATACCCGATACAACGTTGTTGTACATTTACAAAAGCTACTGAAAGGGAAGAGGTTATTTTAAAAAATTCTCGTTGTTGTACTTCGACGCCCCCCCGGTATATATTTAGAAAGCAAAACACTCGTTTTTAATTATCGAACTGTGAGCAGCCTGCCTTTGTGATGAGCGAAGACGCTGCCGCTCCCGTGCAGTGCCGCGCACTTGATCCCGACGGGTTTGGGTTCTCGCGCCGCGCTCGAGGCGGCGGGCAAATCGCGGGAACAACGACGCAGAACGTCGCCACTGTGAGACGACCGTGAGCGACAGGACATGCAGGAGGAGAGGGGGGGGGATCGTGCATCACCTGGCCGCGCATGGGAGACGTCGGCGGACGCTCGCTGAACCCCGTGACGAGCCCGCGCGCGACACAACTTCACGCGCGTTCTCCGTTCATCACGAGACGTCGGTCTAACCGCTGGGTCGAAGGCCTTCCCACGCCGTGTCGGCGTGCGCTTTTTGTTGTTGTTTTTGTTGGCCATACTTCACCACGCTGGTCAGCGCGGGTCGTTGAAGTGGGGGCGTAGAGGGTGCTTCGGAGGAGGGGATGGGGGGAGGGGTCAGGACCGGTTCAGATATCGCCACCGATGGTAGCCGTGGCCGGTAATTGCCAGGTTCATGGCGCAGTGCGCTAACCACTGCACCGCTGATCCTCCCGTATCTAGATATTTGGCACGGTGGCTTTACTGCTGCACGAGTGCCTCGCTGCCCTCCCTACATCGGGGTACTTGACGGACTGCTAGGGGTAATTTTGCATACAACCGGTACACGCAGCCTCGCAGTAAACAACTTCTCTTGGTTTCACATTCTAAGATCACGTGGATAGATGGATGGGTGATTGAATGTAACGGATCCAAAACATGTGCCTGCATATACGGGATCGTGAACACGCAGATCGCGATAACAATGTTTGGTTTATTTGCTTGAAAACTCTTTTAAATTTAACAAAACAAATAAGCAGACACTACGTGCCCTTCAAATATCCGTCTCTCCACGTAAACAAATGTATGAAAGTATTTCATACAAAACCCATCTGCCGCGCGGTCTTCTGGGTGTACGTAATTTAAGTAGCATTATTTCAAGACAGCAGTGTTGCATTGTCTGCTTATCTATATTGTTATTTATCTTCTCCACAAAGATGCTTACGGTTTTTGATAGTTATTATTAGTATCTTTAAAAAAGAAAAAAACAATATATTGCGCCCTGTGATAATGTTTTCTTCTTCTTATTCAAACCAGGCTTGTTTAAATGATGATTTCGCTTCGCCGCATTGATGTACTTTAACTTTATTTGTTTTGCTTTTTGTAATTTGAGTGACCCGGGGTCACTCTTGCAAATGAGGCTCTATCCTGACCTCTTGACTTCTCGCCACTTTGGTTGCACGAAATCAACTCGGGAACTTGCGACGGAGAGAAGCGCTCTGAGCGCGTTGCCTCCTGCACGACACCGATGGCAGAATCGCCCACGATGTCACAGCCGTCCATTGCATCACTCAGCTGGGATGACGCGAGGCTTCGATGATGGCACGTGGCGGGGGGGATAGCGTGCAGTGACTGGCGGGACGAGCGAGTGAGGTGTGGGTCACAACGTAGAGAGAGAAAGAGGTGGTGGAGGGGGAAGGGAGGGGCTGTGGTGAGTCGACGCTCAGATGGGGCGGTGTTGATGCGATATAAGAGTGGACAGAGAGAGGCGAGAAAGAAGCTTTCACGGGAACTTGCGAGCGAACGACCGGTACGCTGCTACTGCTGCTACAGCTGATTGCACAGATGGGTTGTGATGCACAGAAGCTACCAAACTGACGTCTTTCAACGCTCAGCCTGCTTTAGAGGGTTCCGCTTTATGTGTCGTCGAGGTTGATGCTGCTGCTTGACACAAATCTTGACGTCAACTTGGGTTGAGCGGTGGCGCGGTGGTCAGCGCATCGCGCTGCCACGAACTTGCCTTCCCAAGTTCCATTACAGCTCGCGACCAACAGTGGGAAAGCAATGTCTGGACCGGTCACGGGAGAGCCCCGGTGAAGTATGGTCAAACGGTCTCCTCGATCGAGGCGGCACGGGAGAGACCTTGAACCAGCAATCGATCGACGTCAAAATCGGCTGCGTTTAGTTTTTTTGTTGTGTTTCACGCGGCTCAGGAGGGGGCGGCGGATTGCTGACGTCAGGGGGTCTCTCTGGTTTCCTCGATGCGGATTTTATGAAACTGAAAACATTTTGATCCAGCAGCAGCAACAACGGCACGACGGAGGGGCAACGCTGCCTGGCGCTCTCCGCACGGTCGAGGAGGCAAGCGGCGTTGTTGAAGGGAGGCCCAAACGGACCCCCCCCCCCCACCACCAACCCCCCACAGCGTCTCATTTTAAGTGCACGAGGGAGTCAAAGTCGCCAGGGAAGTTTACGCGTGCGCTCGTCTGTTTACTTGTGCAGAATTTATAACGAACTAGGGAGCGCGCGTGGATTTCGTAGCGATCGCTGAGCGAGCGCTTCGCCTTAACAACGCCGGTGCTATGCGACCACTCTTTGGGTGCAGAGAGGCGAGGGGCAAAGGGAGGAGGAAAGTAGATGGAGGAGGCCGGTTGAGGAGTGACAGCCGAAGGAGGAGATGCTGCCGAGAGGACGACCACCGTGGAATGGGAGCTACGGGAGCCTCCCGTGCGCAGGATAGCGGCGCAGGAGCGTGCGCAATCGGGGTCGGCGTTGGGAGGCTTTCATCCAGCAGTGGATCGATCATGGCTGACAATTATGATGATGGCACACCAGTCAACAGCGTTTTCAAGAACTTCTAAAGGGTACATTAAACGTGGGCTGCAAACCACCTTCTCATCCTAACGCGTGCTCACTCCTCACACAGTGAATCCCCCGCACCCTGCCTGCCCCTCGGCTCTTTCCCAGATCTTTTACGAGCTAAAGCTGCCCCCATTCACGAGTTAAACACAGAGTAGAAGAACAGACCCTGAGGGACAAACACCAAACCAAACAACGCGGCCATCAGGCCGGTCACAGCCATAACAAGGATCAGGGTTGGGGCTTGAGAGGTCAAGCTGTGTGGACTTCACACATTAGCCATTGACATCGTGCATATGAAACAAATATATATAATTGCCACACTTTAAGTGAAAAGACAAAAAAGAACTCAGATTCAAGCATAACTCGCAGTCATGCTCGTTGTGCACAGTTTGTGTGCGACAGCGAGAGCGCTTCAGCTGGGACGGGGAGGCAGGAGGGGGGTGGAACGGCGCAGGGGGAGTCCGCGGTGCCCGCCAGGGTTGGCGGCTCTCGTCGGCGCCGTGCGTGGCATCCCCGCGTCACAGCTATGGTGCCTCGGCATTCGCACGCACAGCGGGAGGGGGGGGGGGCAAGGGACGACGACGAACCCCCCAAGAGGCACCGAGGAAGCACGTGGCGCTGCTGCTGCTGCTCACCTACGGTCAGCAGCAGCAGCAGCGCCCTTGGACGGCGCTCCTCCCGTGCCGAGCGGGGGACTGGACACCGGGACCTCGCTAACGCGCCCCCTGACGCTCGCTTACAGCCAAACTCTTTATATGGCAAGACCTATATCTCTCGAGCTATTATCCCTAGAGCTTATATATCTCTAGCTCATATATCTCGAGCTTATATATCTCGAGCTTATATCTCGAGAGCTTATTTCTGTTGAGCTAATCTCTCTCTCGAGGTTATATCTCTCGAGCTACTATCTATCGAGCTCATATCTCTCGAAGGCTTTTAACGGAATGATTGAGGAAACCACGACGGTTAACTTTAAAAAACCCGCTAACGTTTGTTCAAAACCACGGTCGGTCCCCGTGTAACGAGACGGCCATGCGACTGTTATCTGCCGTAGATAACCTCGTCAAAACACTGAAACGTTTGGCTTATTGTACAGAAATAAATCCTTGCTCTTGTCCACGTGTAATCAGCTTATCATCTCTAATTGTATGCCAACTATTGATCAGGGCAATGTTGCGGGCAAATTGGCCCCATTGTACAACAGCTTACACTTGGCTTTCCATTCTGCCATGGATTTTAGTGTCCATCAAAACCCCACCGTTGTGAACGTTATAATCCGCCCTGCATCCGTGTCAATGAGAAGAGAAATTGCACCGGTGTGCATTTGTTCAGAAAGCCTACATTCAACTCTTGTGAACCTAGAACTTTACTACATCGCTATGCCCACAGGCAAACCAGTTACAATGTATCAGCAGCAGTCGGGCCTGCTTAAAATCACTCATGGATGGCTGTGTGGCTGATGGTATGTGTAAGAAAATATTTAACATTTTTTACGCGGAGAGACAAATATGGGAAGGAGGTTCATTGTCTGCTCCATGCTTTGTTACTCAATCTCCACTGAGTGAGCGGTTAGAGTCACAGTGAGCGGTTAAGTCACAGTGAGCGGTCAGAGTCACTCATTGGTAACTGCTTTCTAAAACTAACACCAACAAATACATTCCCAATACTCAAAATGGCAGATGGCATGGCAGCTACTTGAATATGAAACACGCGCGGTATCGAAATCCACGGAGCTCTTGAAACACGCACCGCCCTATGTCGACTCAGTCAACCTGACGACCGTCACAGCCCACAGAGCTCTTGTGCATCGCGTGACGCGCTTGGCACCCCCGCGTCTACGTGTGTACTGCGTGTTGAACTTCTTTTGCACCGTACGTAGCCAACTGTGCTAATCGGAGGTGCGGGCGAAGGACAACAATCTAAGCACAAAATCTGCAGTGTATATGTAAACTAAATGCTCAATCGTTAAATTACATTTAAAAATATATAATATTCAGAATGTATGCGCGGCTTACACATTGGCATTTGCTGAACTTATTTAATGAAATCCGGGTGTCCCTCGAAAATAATCCTTCTAGATTTATTGGGCTGGATTTAACGATACGCACAGAGGTGTGCAACATTGCATGTGCGAAAGCTCTCCGCCTTGTCCGGATCACAAGCACAAAATAACTGACTATGCAACCATGTTGTTGTTTAGAACCACCACTTCAAAGAGTTGAGAAAATGTGGCCATCCCAACAGCAGGCAGTAGTGAACTACAGTTCAGGCATCATTGTTCACCGCTAGCATGTGCCTCTGGGAGCCTCATATATGGAGAGGACTTGTACCTTGACACCATGAGCACTCTCCTGAATGCAACAATAATACGACTTCAGGCATGGCCACACATTCAGTTCTTTTGAACTGGTGGTCCAGATGAGGTTGGGAACATTTAAAAGATGCAATGCTGCGCACCTTTGTGTATTGTTAGATATGTTTGTTGCAGGCTGCATGAATGTCTTCTGCTGTATTGCGTGTTCTCGTACTTTACACGTTTGAATTACTACACTCAATGGGCTCTGCTCAGAGGCAATCCATATACAGGGTGCTTCAAAAACATGTTAACATTTACATGGGACTATCGTTTTTAATGGAAAAAGAACGGACACTACACTGTAACACGATAACAACTGCATGTTAATTGCTTCAAAAAGTCAAAGAGTCTCCACTTGTTCGCATTCATCGTCAACGCGTGCCTGGAGTCTTCTCCAGGTGGTCTCCAGAGCCCGGAGGCACATTTCTTGTGGTATGGCTGCAAATTCTCGGAAGTGTTAACATATTTTTGAAGCGCCCTGTATATGCAGTATACAGTAAATCTAACTGCAAGTTGTGCTTCAATCAAGATCCTAATGTCTGTAAAAAAAACCCACATAAACCGATAACATGTATGTATGTTGAACTTCTGTCGTACCGTACGAAGACAAACGTGCTCAACATCATCCCAGCCTCAATCATCAGTCTTTGCTAATCGCATAGCGCGTGACACCAAAAGGCATTCAACCAAAAGTGGTGGACTAGTCGCCCTCTCTAAATATGTTGGGAGTCCAAGCGCAGTCACTCCAATCGTTCACGGGGTCACCGATACAAACTGTGTGCACGCGGTGGCCACCTTTCACAACATCGACCAAACCAAGGTAGACAGGAGGCTCAGGTCAGCCGAGGTCAATTTTCAAAAACCGCGCGGTCAACCGCAATGAAGTCCCACACAATATCGGTGTCAGATCTCGGCAACAAATCAATTCCCGCACACCCGAACCCAAAACCCGCTTCGGCCCTAACGGCACCGTCCCTTGGATGTTCAAAAGGTCCGCGCTGGGTCCCAGGCCTGCCCACGGAGGAGGAGGGAGGCGCGTGGCCTGCAGCGGTGCCGCTCTCACGGGGCCCTTGCCGCTGCCGCTGCGGCAGGCGATGATGGTGTCCGTGTCTGTCTGGTGCTGTCGGCTTGGCAGCAGCCTCGCAGCTCAGGCAATCACCTGCGAGCAGTTTTTGATTGCTGAAAGGGAGTCGCTTTGTTATTGGGGGAGAGTGCAGGGGGTGATTTGGCTTCGGCAGAAGTAATAACCCTCACGGATTTCCTCTCATTAGCATCAAGTGGCAGCCTGAGTAACTCGTTCTCAACATCATAACGACGGTAGTGTTAAGTCGCGTGGCTCTTCCACTCGGGCACACGGGAACATGATGTGTGTGTATGTATTTGAGCGGCAGGGCGGCAACACCAGTGGTAAAAATGTTTGCCTCACAGCAAGGAGGGCCCTGGGTTCGATTCCTGACATGGGCACCTTTTCCGTCTGTCCCCACCCTGTTTTGCATGGGTTTCCTCCCCATAGAGCGACAGCGAACCACGCAATGTAACAGGCAATGGAAAAGCATTCCGATGCTGAAATGACTCAAGTTAGGGTCAGGGACACGCGCGCGGTGACATTTCCTCCTCCTGCAAACGTTCTCGAGACTCGGCCGAGACTTCCCCGGGTTAAAGCCAGCGACGTCGAGGCAACGTTGAGCCAAGGTGCCCACCATGAAGCGAGGAGTCTCTGTTTGCACAGAGCCGAAACAGACCAAAGGGGCCTATTTCAAATACGCGACACGACCACGACGTGAAATAAAGAAACAACCAACGCAGATGGGGGGGGGGGGGGGATGGAGTTGAACAGAGTAGATATCACTTTGATTTGAAGCTTTCGTGACTGCAGGAATCCATACTCTTTGGTTCTTTCGGTAAAGTCACGTAGGTAGAAAACAAAATGAATCACGACGTTTCGATAGCAACACAAGCCATCGATGGGCACGGTGTGTGTAGTGTGTACACGGTGTGTGGTGTGTACACTGTGTGTGTGTACACTGTGTGTAGTGTGTACACTGTGTGTGGTGTGTACACTGTGTGTGTACACTGTGTGTGGTATGTACACTGTGTGTAGTGTGTACACTGTGCGTGTGTACACTGTGTGTACACTGTGTGTGGTGTGTACACTGTGTGTGGTGTGTACACTGTGTGTGTGTACACTGTGTTTGTGTACACTGTGTGTAGTGTGTACACTGTGTGTGGTGTGTACACTGTGTGTAGTGTATACACTGTGTATGTGTACACTGTGTGTGTGTGTACACTGTGTGTGGTGTGTACACGGTAGGTGTGTGTACACTGTGTGTAGTGTATACACTGTGTGTGTACACTGTGTGTGTGTACACTGTGTGTGGTGTGTACACTGTGTGTGGTGTGTACACTGTGTGTGTGTACACTGTGTGTGGTGTGTACACGGTGTGTGTACACTGTGTGTAGTGTTTCCACTGTGTGTGTACACTGTGTGTGTGTACACTGTGTGTGGTGTGTACACTGTGTGTGGTGTGTACACGGTGTGTGTGTACACTGTGTGTAGTGTGTACACTGTGTGTGTGTACACTGTGTGTGGTGTGTACACTGTGTGTGGTGTGTACACTGTGTGTGTGTACACTGTATGTGGTGTGTACACTCTGTGTGTGTGTACACTCTGTGCGTGTGTACACTGTGTGTGTGTGTACACTGTGTGTGGTGTGTACATTGTGTGTGTGTACACTGTGTGTGGTGTGTACACTGTGTGTGTGTACACTGTGTGTGGTGTGTACACTGTTTATAGTGTGTACACTGTGTGTGGTGTGTACACTGTGTGTGTGTACACTGTGTGTGTACACTGTGTGTAGTGTGTATACTGTGTGTGGCGTGTACACTGTGTGTGGTGTGTACACTGTGTGTAGTGTGTACACTGTGTGTGTACACTTTGTGTGTGTACACTGTGTGTGGTGTGTACACTGTGTTTAGTGTGTACACTGTGTGTGGTGTGTACACTGTGTGTGGTGTGTACACTGTGTGTGATGTGTACACGGTGTGTGTGTACACTGTGTGTAGTGTGTACACTGTGTGTGGTGTGTACACTGTGTGTGGTGTGTACACTGTGTGTGTGTACACTGTATGTGGTGTGTACACTCTGTGTGTGTGTACACTCTGTGCGTGTGTACACTGTGTGTGTGTGTACACTGTGTGTGGTGTGTACATTGTGTGTGTGTACACTGTGTGTGGTGTGTACACTGTGTGTGTGTACACTGTGTGTGGTGTGTACACTGTTTATAGTGTGTACACTGTGTGTGGTGTGTACACTGTGTGTGTGTACACTGTGTGTGTACACTGTGTGTAGTGTGTATACTGTGTGTGGCGTGTACACTGTGTGTGGTGTGTACACTGTGTGTAGTGTGTACACTGTGTGTGTACACTTTGTGTGTGTACACTGTGTGTGGTGTGTACACTGTGTTTAGTGTGTACACTGTGTGTGGTGTGTACACTGTGTGTGGTGTGTACACTGTGTGTGATGTGTACACGGTGTGTGTGTACACTGTGTGTAGTGTGTACACTGTGTGTGGTGTGTACACTGTGTGTGGTGTGTACACTGTGTGTGTGTACACTGTATGTGGTGTGTACACTTTGTGTGGTGTGTACACTCTGTGTGTGTACACTCTGTGTGTGTGTACACTGTGTGTGTGTACACTGTATGTGGTGTGTACACTGTGTGTGTGTACACTGTGTGTGGTGTGTACACTGTGTGTGGTGTGTACACTGTGTGTGTGTACACTATGTGTGGTGTGTACACTGTGTGTGTGCACACTGTGTGTGGTGTGTACACCGTGTGTGTGTGTACACTGTGTGTGTGTGTACACTGTGTGTAGTGTGTGCACTGTGTGTGGTGTGTACACTGTGTGTGTGTACACTGTGTGTGGTGTGTACACTGTGCGTGTGTGTGTACACTGTGTGTGGTGTGTACACTGTGTGTGTGTGTACACTGTGTATGTGTACACTGTGTGTAGTGTGTACACTGTGTGTGGTGTGTACACTGTGTGTAGTGTGTACACGGTGTGTGGTGTGTACACGGTGTGTGTGTACACTGTGTGTGTGTACACTGTGTGTAGTGTGTACACGGTGTGTGGTGTGTACACGGTGTGTGTGTACACTGTGTGTGTGTACACTGTGTGTAGTGTATACACTGTGTATGTGTACACTGTGTGTGTGTACACTGTGTGTGGTGTGTACACGGTGTGTGTGTGTACACTGTGTGTAGTGTATACACTGTGTGTGTACACTGTGTGTGTGTACACTGTGTGTGGTGTGTACACTGTGTGTGGTGTGTACACGGTGTGTGTGTACACTGTGTGTAGTGTGTACACTGTGTGTGTGTACACTGTGTGTGGTGTGTACACGGTGTGTGTGTGTACACTGTGTGCAGTGTATACACTGTGTGTGTACACTGTGTGTGTGTACACTGTGTGTGGTGTGTACACTGTGTGTGGTGTGTACACGGTGTGTGTGTACACTGTGTGTAGTGTGTACACTGTGTGTGTGTACACTGTGTGTGGTGTGTACACTGTGTGTGGTGTGTACACTGTGTGTGTGTACACTGTATGTGGTGTGTACACTCTGTGTGTGTGTACACTCTGTGCGTGTGTACACTGTGTGTGTGTGTACACTGTGTGTGTGTGTGTACACTGTGTGTAGTGTGTAATCTGTGTGTGGCGTGTACACTGTGTGTGGTGTGTACACTGTGTGTAGTGTGTACACTGTGTTTGGTGTGTACACTGTGTGTGGTGTGTACACTGTGTGTAGTGTGTATACTGTGTGGTGTGTACACTGTGTGTACACTGTGTGTGTATACTGTGTGTGGTGTGTACACTGTGTGTAGTGTGTACACGGTGTGTGGTGTGTACACGGTGTGAACACGCTGTGAGTGGTTAGGTGTGAGTGGTGAGCTGTGAGGGGGGAGAGGATGAGAGGGAGAATGGGTGGAGAGGAGGGGGAGCCTGGCTCTAGCAGGGGGGGTGCCCTATCCTGACATAAGCAACACACAACGTTGATAGTCGTGTCAATTCTCATCATTCGTGGTGTAATTGGGTGGTTGTAAGCCTATATAATCGCAACAAAAAAGGAATCAACACTCTACTCAACAACACGAAGTATTGTGTTAGTTGTGCACCACCAAATACTTTGTTCAAATTATTATTCAATATTCCCAAGCTTTTTTTTTTTTATAAATTAGCACTTTAAGCAAAATATTGCTGCCATAATGCGCTATGAATTTCAGGTATGTTTCCTGAAAGAGAAAAAATATCTTTTAAAGTAAAAAATGAAAAGGATGTTTCAGTTACATTATTGATCAGTGTGGTGGTGGTTTTGTTGTATGGAGTCTGTGATGTGTGAGCCCGGTACAGATGGTACAGATGGTTTAGTAACGCCACACATATTTATATCCCACCCCTGGTCGAGGGAGCCAGGCTTCTCGGGAGGCCAATATTGTTCAAGTAAATCCCTTTACTGCTAAACTGGAGGGCTTGATGCGATTGTGGCAGGTTGGCTGTTCTCTGCCCTTTGGCTAGCGTTGCGCACACGGCCAGTTGAAGACATATTGCGGCTGACACACGCAGCTGTAGGAAGCCCTCGTGAAATTCCCAAGCCCAAAAACCCTTCGAGCTGAAAATGTGTCTGCCGTGAAGTGGACCGTTGGCTGCAGAGCCCAGGACGCAAGAGAAGTGAAAACAGGTGGAGTTGGCGCAAATGACAAAATCCAATGCGGCAACAATGGACAGAGAGCGAGGGATTGAGTCACCGGTTGCACAACCACCGGTGTCCTCCCTGCGTCAACCCCGCGGAGGCCGATTGACGCGGAGGTCCCACGGAGCGACGCCGCTTTGCCGGACCGCTTGACCATTTTTTTTTGGGGGGGGGGGCCCTTTGGGGGTAAAGAAAACGCGCCCCGGGTACGGAGCGCGTCGGCGGCAGGGCGTGTAGAGCGCGTGACCTACTTAGGCAGGTGATGCCCGCACGCGCGCACCCACCGTGGTGGTCGCCGCGCGTGAGCTCCTCCAGCTTCTTCTGCTTGAGCGAGTCCACCACGTCCGCCAGGCTGCCCTTGCGCCGCTCGGGGGTCCCCAGGGCGCCCCCGGCTCCGCTCTCCCGGCCGCCCTCCTCGCTCTTCGGTGGCGAGTCGCTCCCGCTCTGTGGCAGCCGCACAAACCGCCCGCGAACAAATCCACTCAGGCGCGCGTCGCGATAAATCCTTCAGCCGTACAGCAGCGCGTTCAATCCCAATTACCGGCCCCGCACCGGGGTCCCCTACCCACACCTCCCACTCCAGTTTACGTGCACAGTAGCGCCCCGTCGCAGGCAATTACCGCGGGCGAAAACATAACCTGCAAGTTAAAAAAAAAGTTTTTGTTGAACCAGGTGAGAGCTCAAGAGACGAGGATTAGAGGAGTCTCACGCGTACGAGCGGTCGACGAGTCGCCAAAAAAGACAAATCGATTTAATCAAAGTCAAAGTGATGACAATGAAGCAAAGAGAAATCAGAGCAGAAACAAACCAATAACAAGAAAAATCAGGGCAACATAAACACATTTAAGCAACTGCGCTACAGAAGAAATACAAAAATACGCACAAAAGTACGTAAACATGACAGTGGTTAAGTTAAGAGAAGGTAGTAAAAATGAAGTCAACCATTGAAATTGATTCAGGGTGATAATGTCACGAGTACAAGGATGCGTCAGGTCCACAGCTCCTGGGAAGATTCCGCACGAGGGAGAAGGGTACAGCTGCACGTCACCTTCGCTGCAAGCATCTCCATCCCCAGGTCAGAATCGGAATCAAAATCATAATATTTATACTACAGGAGGAATCCGATGAGCTACAAAGCTCTTTGTTCACAGCTGTGCAGTCTGGGCACGGGGTAAGAACGAGACAACAACGAGCAGTACAAAAACACGAATGTAGTGTAAAGTACAAGAAAGGTAAACAAATCACCCAAGCACATAAAGATACAACTAAACCATCCCCACCCTACCAGACAAAGCCCACTGAGGCATTCACTTATTTTTTGCACACGCAAACCCCCGACCTCCGCGTGGAGGTCGGGGGTTGTTCGGGGCTGTTGTGACTGTGGAGTTGCTTGTGCCTGCCAGCTCGCTGGAAACATCTCGCTGGGCTTTAAAATGCACGCGAAGGACTCCAGGTGCACATTCATCCGGCCGAGGCACGGGGCTCCGATAGCACTAAAAGAGAGGCTATTGTGATTTAACCGCCTCTCTACGGACCCTCCACACTCTCTCTCTCTCTCCTGTTGTTGTGTTCAAGCTGCAAATAAGTATATAGCTGCCAGGCATATTGGCTTATCTCATGAATAGCAATCGCTGTAAAGCACACATACGCGCGCACGCATATAATGAAGCTTTCTAAATAATGTGTGCGCTCACGGGTTTCAGCATCACCCTGTCAGCTGCTAAAATCACAACAATTAGGGAATGCTGCGTAACTGGACGAGAGGGAAACGCGACTCGAACAATGTGCGGACCGGTGGCACGGTACCTTGAACGCGCGCGCATTGTCAGAACACAATGCAGACCGTTCCTGCTGCTGCCGCCCGTAATGGCCTGGCCCAATGTGTACATTGGCTGCGGGGCTCTCATTGATTGGCAGCGCCTGCCCGGGGTGAGTGGGTGAGGAAGCGTGCGCAGCGCGATAACGCTCACCCGTATCCGTCACCGCACACGCAACCTGCCGCTGCACGCTCACCGTCACGATCGTCAGCCCTGATCTACCCACTGCTAGATGATTCCCCTGCTATTCCCCCCGCCCCCTCCGCACGCTGCTGTACATGCCCTGATCTCGCCACTTCGTGCCCCCAGCGGTCGTCCTCTCGAGGTGCATTCTCTCCTTTGCCTGCCATTCAGTCGTCGGCCTTATCCATCGGCCATCATTCCTCCCATCGACTGACACTGCACAAACTCAACGCGCTTTCCCTAACAGCCAATGACGTCTCTGAGCGCGCGCGTGTGAAGTTTTCTCCGTGTGTTCCGCTCCCTGCCTTTATCGGGGTAACTCCGCAGCCATCTGTCTCTCCTCGCTTCTTTGCAAAAACATTTTCTCCACCATTTCCCTGGCCAGTGTCCACGTTTATGATCCGTACGTCGCAGAAGCTGATGCGCCGTGGTTAGACAACGGCCTTCTTCACGACTCTTCGCGACCGGGTTCAGTTTCCGGAGGGCCTCATAAGCGGCTCTCGCTGGCCCTCCGTGTTCCACCGTTCTGATGACGGTCCGCTTCCAGGGACCGCCGCAACGCATTACGCTGCACAATTTGCCGGATATATTCTCCAAACTATGATCTTACTTTGTTGATTGTACAAGTTTCGTTTTTGCTCAAAGGAGTGAAAGTACGCAAGTGGCACGACTGCTACCGTGCAGCCGTGGCGAGGTGGCCCGTGGACTCCCAGGGCCACGGGAAAGGCGGCAGCAGCAGCAACAACCGAAGGCCTTCATTGAACAGTGGACAGAGAATGGTTGATGGAGTGTGGAGAGAAAGCTGGGAGGGGTGTGGGGAGAGTGCTGGAGAATAGCATGGTTGGAGGTCCAGACTGAGAAGGAATTGAGTGTTTAAGGAAGTACGAAAACAAGTAAAGCTATCGTTTCGCAACGTCGCTCATGTGAGTATTTGCCTGCATTGATCGTAGATACTCGGAGCAATGTGTATTGACTCGGGACGTGGAGCCACACACACAGCTATGCCCAGCCAGAGCCTTGTAACGGATACATAAACAGTGTACAAAACCCTCGCTGTGCATACACAAGGTACACTTGTGCACATTAAACATCTTCTTCAACTGTGGCAACGTGCAGGCGATCGCCAAACTGGCAGAGCGAATGAGAGTTGAGCCGCCGCGCGTGTGTCAATCGTCTGTTGTGTCTGGAGGCTCCCCGCAAGCGGCCGGTGTAACTCGCGGGCACGCGACCGCGGCTCCACCGAACGCCCGTTGGGTCCGCTCCAAAGAGCCCGCCGGCTTCACCCGAACTGGATTTGTGCGAGGAGGTTCGCAGACATCGGAAACGTATACAGGATAGGGGGGGGGGGGGTTCTCTTATTTTTCGTTGGGGTAGATCGCGTGAATGTAAATGTGAGTCGTTAAACCCGCCACCACCCGACATGGCCAATCAGCGAAGTCTGTCGCATAAACAAAACTTGCCAATTAGTTACTAGTCAGTTAGTTATTAGTCCAATTAGTTACTAGTCAGTTAGTTACTAGTCCAGCACTCGCCGGTTGTGTGTTGGAGAGTAAACCCGCAACCTTTACAATTCGAGTACCGTGCCGTTTCGCCGGTAATTACAACAACCATCATCATCAGGTGACAGCCAGAATTGTGGAGAAATCCACCTCCTGTGTCAGTTTTTAATAGAGGGGTAATTGTGATGTTATCACTATGAGGGGGGGGGGGGGTGAATGGAGTCATATCAATTACAATGGATATCTATGATTGGTTGTTTTAAAAGTCAGAAACTTCTCGACAAGGTTTAGTCAGCAGGCTCGTCGAGCGTGCGAGGAGGATGCCGTTAGCTGTCTCCAGGAGCCCCGCATGGCCGCCCAAACGCATGCACAGGGAGGATAAACTGATGGAGCTTGGGCCAGAGATGAGATGGGTCGCTAAAGTGAAACGGGGGGACTTAGAGCTGGGCGGACCCGCTAACGTCAACAGAGTCGGTGGCCATGAGCGTCAAATGCAATTTTCGGGTCGCCAAACTCGTAGTGCAGCGCACTTACCGCTGCACCACCAGCACCTCCGATCAGCACGGTTTGGTGACGTACGGTGCGAAAGAAGTCCAACAACATGCACGCATACAACAGCATTTGCCGGCTAGCAACAACGGGAAGTGGAAGAGCGACAATTACAACAACAGACGGAAAAAATACAGCAGGTTGACACATGAGCAGCATAGGTCAGGGATCAGGGCTGGGCCTGTCACGGCCCTCCTGCTATTGAACCCTGAGCTTGACTTACGGTCTCAATCTGCATGTAGCCCAGAACAAAAAAGAGCGCGATCTCTTTTTTTGCAGTGGTAGAGCGTTTTAGAGCGGGTGGCTTGCAATGCAAAGGTTGCGAGTTCAAATCCTGGTTTGGGGGGTTGACTCAACCTATCATCCCTCGAGAGTCAACAAAAATGAGCATCACTTTGTACCTATGAGAATTGAAAATAAGGTTAATAATGTACCACAACCCTTAGCCGCAGAGTATATCAGAACGAGGTTAATTAGCATGCATTCAAGAATTACCAGGCATGCTCCCAGGCTATTCTGGGCTCCAGTCCAGGACAATACGAGAGAGGCTCCCTCCTGCCGTCAAGGGGCTGCTTCACCCACCGCCATTTACACTCCATGGGCCCACAGATGACACCTGGCGCCCCTTACAGACGAGATGTTCTACCTCAAGGGATTTTGATGGTGACAATTTTTGTTTCTTCCAATAAATAAATCCAACAACCTCGGTAACTGGCCCCTGAAAGTCCAGGCCAAACGTCGCCTTGTTCGCACGGCCTTGGGACGGCCCGACAGAGGGCCACGGGGTCACTATGAGGCTGGGCCATCGCCGGCTCCCGTCGGGGTGGGCCCTGTGCCACCGCCGCACTCCCGGTGCGCGGGTGAGAGAGGCTGCTGTTCACCCCCTGCTGTCAACTTCCCGCGTCTCCGCCTTCCTGTGCCTGTCACTCACATCCCCGCCCCCCACAGAGAGACGAGTCAAAGTGATTTCCTGCCCATATAAGCAATTGAGAATACGCTCATCTCCTGATACAAGCCACTGAGCCAGCGGAGCAAATTCCAAATTCATATGCGCGGGCCAAGGAAAAACACCGCACAATCATTGTTGATTTTCCCATAAAGTGGTGCTATTTGTATCAACCCTTAAATGAGGTAGGGATGATGTGTCATCTCCCGAAGCAGGATTTGAACTCGCAACCTTCTGATTGTGAGTCGCTCTCTCTCTCCCACCGAGCCCCCTGGCCAGGCGCCCCCCACAGATGGGTCTCACGTGATATCGGTGCTGGCTCCGTGTGGTGGCGGTGGTGGTGCTGATCACAGATGGGTGTCTCGTGGTATTGGTACTGGCTCCGTGTGGTGGCGGTGGTGGTGGTGCTGATCACAGTTGGTAACGGAGTTCATTTATCGTTTGCATCACACGCTTGCTCCTTTTTTGTTGGCTGCACTGAACAACAATAATGTAGACGTATAGGGCGTCTTTAAACAACGTATCTCAAGAGTGCCACGCAAGTAAAGGAGGGAAATACGTGAGAAGCAACCCGGGAAAGAGAGGCTTTAAGAGACAGAGGACTAGAGAAAGAGAGAGAGAGAGAGGCGGCCGTGTTAAACAGCTGGTGGGGTGTTCATCCGGGACTCAAAAAGTCTCCATCGACTGCGAGTTCCTGACCTCCAAGGGGCAGGGAACTCCAGAGCCGGGATGCCGTGAGGATAAAAGTTCCGTGGACGCCCCAGGGCCGGAGCCTGAAGTGCGGTGACCGCTGAGTAGGGGGACACGATCGGTGGATCTCAGAGATGTCAGTGGAGGAGCGTGTGGCTGAGTCATCTTCGTGGAGTGCGTGGCTGAATTAACTTCCTAGAAGTGGAGCCATTCCATTTAAAACCTTTAACACGGGGTAGGAGGATCTAAAACTCAATTAAATTCCGAGTGGTTGATTTTTTCCCCCAAATATTTTCAGTGGCCACAGAGCGACACTGAGCCATGCAAATTCACGGCAGGTCACAGCCGTCGCCGGAGCTCACGACACGTTTTACATTTCCAAACAGCAAAAAGCGCGCGTTTGCGGCTGTCAACAATGACAGTTGATCAAAGTGCAAATATGGCCCTTTTTTTTGGAAAGTTTCAGAAAAATGCAAGCGAACCCGGCGAACCACTGTGCACCTTGCTGACGTGTTTCACCCAAAGGGCTTATTAATTATGCAGAAAATTGTCACACTCAACGGATACCGTTAATGAACAGCAACGTTTCATATTGAAATTACAGCATTGAAATTTTTATTTTTTCTTCCCCCTGCTTGTCTCTCTAATCAATTCCCGATTTGGGAACAGACTCCGGGGCCTGGGCTGACGAACTCCCTCCCTGCACGCAGCGCGAAGCCTCCGTCCCCGCAGCACGGACGCAGCGCTGTGTGGCGCCGCACACCCCACGCACCATTGAAGGCGCAGTGAACACGCGCGGTGAACACGCGCGCCAACCCCAATTAAAGCAAAAACACCGACACGTGGCGGTGTGATGCCGATGATGCACTCTCTAAAATGTAATCGTATTTAATTATCGAGGAGTCGGAATCAATGCAAAGTCACTAATTATTACTAATTGAAAAAAAAACACTGCGATGCCACTTTTGATGATTAATAAAAGACACTGAAATACTGTTTGACGCTGGTTTTGATTTGTATATAAGCATTATTAATTGTTCGTCCTGTTTGTAGAAAGGCGAGCGTGTGAGCGAGTGGGTGAGAGGGTGTGTGAGTGAGTTGGTGGGTAAGTGGGTGAGAGGGAGTGTGAGTGAGTTGGTGGGTAAGTGGGTGAGAGGGAGTGTGAGTGAGTTGGTGGGTGAGTGGGTGAGAGGGAGTGTGAGTGAGTTGGTGGGTGAGTGGGTGAGAGGGAGTGTGAGTGAGTTGGTGGGTAAGTGGGTGAGAGGGAGTGTGAGTGAGTTGGTGGGTGAGTGGGTGAGAGGGAGTGTGAGTGAGTTGGTGGGTGAGTGGGTGAGAGGGAGTGTGAGTGAGTTGGTGGGTAAGTGGGTGAGAGGGAGTGTGAGTGAGTTGGTGGGTGAGTGGGTGAGAGGGAGTGTGAGTGAGTTAGTGGATGAGTGGGTGAGTGAGAGGGAGTGTGAGTGAGTTTGTGGGTAAGTGGGTGAGTGGATGAGAGGGAGTGTGAGTGAGTTGGTGGGTGAGTGGGTGAGAGGGAGTGTGAGTAAGTTGGTGGGTGAGTGGGTGAGAGGGAGTGTGAGTGAGTTGGTGGGTGGGTGAGTGGGTGAGAGGGAGTGTGAGTGAGTTGGTGGGTGAGTGGGTGAGAGGGAGTGTGAGTGAGTTGGTGGGTGAGTGGGTGAGAGGGAGTGTGAGTGAGTTGGTGGGTGACTGGGTGAGTGAGAGGGAGTGTAAGTGAGTTGGTGGGTAAGTGGGTAAGTGGGTGAGAGGGAGTGTGAGTGAGTTGGTGGGTGAGTGGGTGAGAGGGAGTGTGAGTGAGTTGGTGGGTGAGTGGGTGAGAGGGAGTGTGAGTGAGTTGATGGGTAAGTGGGTGAGTGGGTGAGAGGGAGTGTAAGTGAGTTGGTGGGTAAGTGGGTGAGTGGGTGAGTGAGAGGGAGTGTGAGTGAGTGAGTTGGTGGGTGAGTGGGTGAGAGGGAGTGTGAGTGAGTTGGTGGGTGAGTAGGTGAGTGGGTGAGAGGGAGTGTGAGTGAGTTGGTGGGTGAGTGGGTGAGAGAGAGTGTGAGTGAGTTGGTGGGTGAGTGGGTGAGAGGGAGTGTGAGTGAGTTGGTGGGTGAGAGGGAGTGTGAGTGAGTTGGTGGGTGAGTGGGTGAGTGAGAGGGAGTGTGAGTGAGTTGGTGGGTGAGTGGGTGAGAGGGAGTGTGAGTGAGTTGGTGGGTGAGTGGGTGAGTGGGTGAGAGGGAGTGTGAGTGAGTTGGTGGGTGAGTGGGTGAGTGAGAGGGAGTGTGAGTGAGTTGGTGGGTGAGTGGGTGAGATGGAGTGTGAGTGAGTTGGTGGGTGAGTGGGTGAGAGGGAGTGTGAGTGAGTTGGTGGGTGAGTGGGTGAGAGGGAGTGTGAGTGAGTTGGTTGGTGAGTGGATGAGAGAGAGTGTGAGTTAGTTGGTGTGTGAGTGGGTGAGAGGGAGTGTGAGTGAGTTGGTGGGTGAGTGGGTGAGTGGGTGAGTGAGAGGGAATGTAAGTGAGTTGGTGGGTAAGTGGGTGAGTGGGTGAGAGGGAGTGTGAGTGAGTTGGAGGGTGAGTGGGTGAAAGGGAGTGTGAGTGAGTTGGTCGGTGAGTGGGTGAGAGGGAGTGTGAGTGAGTTAATGGGTGAGTGGGTGAGAGGGAGTGTGAGTGAGTTGGTGGGTGAATGGGTGAGAGGGAGTGTGAGTGAGTTGGTGGGTGAGTGGGTGAGTGGGTGAGAGGGAGTGTGAGTGAGTTGGTGGGTGAGTTGGTGGGTGAGTGAGTGAGAGGGAGTGTGAGTGAGTGAGTTGGTAGGTGAGTGGGTGAGAGGGAGTGTGAGTGAGTTGGTAGGTGAGTGGGTGAGTGGGTGAGAGGGAGTGTGAGTGAGTTGGTGGGTGAGTGGGTGGGTGACATGGAGTGTGAGTGAGTTGGTGGGTGAGTGAGAGGGAGTGTGAGTGAGTTGGTGGGTAAGTGGGTGAGTGGGTGAGAGGGAGTGTGAGTGCGTTGTTGGGTGAGTGGGTGGGAGGGATTTTGAGTGAGTTGGTGGGTGAGTGGGTGAGAGGGAGTGTGAGTGAGTTGGTGGGTGAGTGGGTGAGAGGGAGTGTGAGTGAGTTGGTGGGTGAGTGGGTGAGTGGGTGAGAGGGAGTGTGAGTGAGTTATAGGGTGAGTGGGTGAGAGGGAGTGTGAGTGAGTTGGTGGGTGAGTGGGTGAAAGGGAGTGTGAGTGAGTTAGTGGGTGAGTGGGTGAGAGGGAGTGTGAGTGAGTTGGTGGGTGAGTGGGTGAGTGGGTGAGTGAGAGGGAGTGTAAGTGAGTTGGTGGGTAAGTGGGTGAGTGGGTGAGAGGGAGTGTGAGTGAGTTGTTGGGTGAGTGGGTGAAAGGAAGTGTGAGTGAGTTGGTGGGTGAGTGGGTGAGAGGGAGTGTGAGTGAGTTAATGGGTGAGTGGGTGAGAGGGAGTGTGAGTGAGTTGGTGGGTGAATGGGTGAGAGGGAGTGTGAGTGAGTTGGTGGGTGAGTGGGTGAGAGGGAGTGTGAGTGAGTTGGTGGGTGAGTGGGTGAGTGGGTGAGTGAGAGGGAGTGTAAGTGAGTTGGTGGGTAAGTGGGTGAGTGGGTGAGAGAGAGTGTGAGTGAGTTGGTGGGTGAGTGGGTGAAAGGGAGTGTGAGTGAGTTGGTGGGTGAGTGGGTGAGAGGGAGTGTGAGTGAGTTAATGGGTGAGTGGGTGAGAGGGAGTGTGAGTGAGTTGGTGGGTGAATGGGTGAGAGGGAGTGTGAGTGAGTTGGTGGGTGAGTGGATGAGAAAGAGTGTGAGTTAGTTGGTGTGTGAGTGGGTGAGAGGGAGTGTGAGTGAGTTGGTGGGTGAGTGGGTGAGTGGGTGAGTGAGAGGGAGTGTAAGTGAGTTAGTGGGTAAGTGGGTGAGTGGGTGAGAGGGAGTGTGAGTGAGTTGGAGGGTGAGTGGGTGAAAGGGAGTGTGAGTGAGTTGGTCGGTGAGTGGGTGAGAGGGAGTGTGAGTGAGTTAATGGGTGAGTGGGTGAGAGGGAGTGTGAGTGAGTTGGTGGGTGAATGGGTGAGAGGGAGTGTGAGTGAGTTGGTGGGTGAGTGGGTGAGTGTGTGAGAGGGAGTGTGAGTGAGTTGGTGGGTGAGTTGGTGGGTGAGTGAGTGAGAGGGAGTGTGAGTGAGTTGGTAGGTGAGTGGGTGAGAGGGAGTGTGAGTGAGTTGGTAGGTGAGTGGGTGAGTGGGAGTGTGAGTGAGTTGGTGGGTGAGTGGGTGGGTGACATGGAGTGTGAGTGAGTTGGTGGGTAAGTGGGTGAGTGGGTGAGAGGGAGTGTGAGTGCGTTGTTGGGTGAGTGGTTGGGAGGGATTTTGAGTGAGTTGGTGGGTGAGTGGATGAGAGGGAGTGTGAGTGAGTTGGTGGGTGAGTGGGTGAGTGGGTGAGAGGGAGTGTGAGTGAGTTATAGGGTGAGTGGGTGAGAGGTAGTGTGAGTGAGTTAGTGGGTGAGTGGGTGAGAGGGAGTGTGAGTGAGTTGGTGGGTGAGTGGGTGAGTGGGTGAGTGAGAGGGAGTGTAAGTGAGTTGGTGGGTGAGTGGGTGAGTGGGTGAGAGGGAGTGTGAGTGAGTTGGTGGGTGAGTGGGTGAAAGGGAGTGTGAGTGAGTTGGTGGGTGAGTGGGTGAGAGGGAGTGTGAGTGAGTTAATGGGTGAGTGGGTGAGAGGGAGTGTGAGTGAGTTGGTGGGTGAATGGGTGAGAGGGAGTGTGAATGAGTTGGTGGGTGAGTGGGTGAGTGGGTGAGAGGGAGTGTGAGTGAGTTGGTGGGTGAGTTGGTGGGTGAGTGAGTGAGAGGGAGTGTGAGTGAGTTGGTAGGTGAGTGGGTGAGAGGGAGTGTGAGTGAGTTGGTAGGTGAGTGGGTGAGTGGGTGAGAGGGAGTGTGAGTGAGTTGGTGGGTGAGTGGGTGGGTGACATGGAGTGTGAGTGAGTTGGTGGGTGAGTGAGAGGGAGTGTGAGTGAGTTGGTGGGTAAGTGGGTGAGTGGGTGAGAGGGAGTGTGAGTGCGTTGTTGGGTGAGTGGGTGGGAGGGATTTTGAGTGAGTTGGTGGGTGAGTGGGTGAGATGGAGTGTGAGTGAGTTGGTGGGTGAGTGGGTGAGAGGGAGTGTGAGTGAGTTGGTGGGTGAGTGGGTGAGTGGGTGAGAGGGAGTGTGAGTGAGTTATAGGGTGATTGGGTGAGAGGGAGTGTGAGTGAGTTGGTGGGTGAGTGGGTGAGAGGGAGTGTGAGTGAGTTGGTAGGTGAGTGGGTGAGTGGGAGTGTGAGTGAGTTGGTGGGTGAGTGGGTGGGTGACATGGAGTGTGAGTGAGTTGGTGGGTGAGTGAGAGGGAGTGTGAGTGAGTTGGTGGGTAAGTGGGTGAGTGGGTGAGAGGGAGTGTGAGTGCGTTGTTGGGTGAGTGGTTGGGAGGGATTTTGAGTGAGTTGGTGGGTGAGTGGGTGAGAGGGAGTGTGAGTGAGTTGGTGGGTGAGTGGGTGAGTGGGTGAGAGGGAGTGTGAGTGAGTTATAGGGTGAGTGGGTGAGAGGGAGTGTGAGTGAGTTGGTGGGTGAGTGGGTGAGAGGTAGTGTGAGTGAGTTAGTGGGTGAGTGGGTGAGAGGGAGTGTGAGTGAGTTGGTGGGTGAGTGGGTGAGTGGGTGAGTGAGAGGGAGTGTAAGTGAGTTGGTGGGTGAGTGGGTGAGTGGGTGAGAGGGAGTGTGAGTGAGTTGGTGGGTGAGTGGGTGAAAGGGAGTGTGAGTGAGTTGGTGGGTGAGTGGGTGAGAGGGAGTGTGAGTGAGTTAATGGGTGAGTGGGTGAGAGGGAGTGTGAGTGAGTTGGTGGGTGAATGGGTGAGAGGGAGTGTGAATGAGTTGGTGGGTGAGTGGGTGAGTGGGTGAGAGGGAGTGTGAGTGAGTTGGTGGGTGAGTTGGTGGGTGAGTGAGTGAGAGGGAGTGTGAGTGAGTTGGTAGGTGAGTGGGTGAGAGGGAGTGTGAGTGAGTTGGTAGGTGAGTGGGTGAGTGGGTGAGAGGGAGTGTGAGTGAGTTGGTGGGTGAGTGGGTGGGTGACATGGAGTGTGAGTGAGTTGGTGGGTGAGTGAGAGGGAGTGTGAGTGAGTTGGTGGGTAAGTGGGTGAGTGGGTGAGAGGGAGTGTGAGTGCGTTGTTGGGTGAGTGGGTGGGAGGGATTTTGAGTGAGTTGGTGGGTGAGTGGGTGAGATGGAGTGTGAGTGAGTTGGTGGGTGAGTGGGTGAGAGGGAGTGTGAGTGAGTTGGTGGGTGAGTGGGTGAGTGGGTGAGAGGGAGTGTGAGTGAGTTATAGGGTGAGTGGGTGAGAGGGAGTGTGAGTGAGTTGGTGGGTGAGTGGGTGAGAGGGAGTGTGAGTGAGTTAGTGGGTGAGTGGGTGAGAGGGAGTGTGAGTGAGTTGGTGAGTGAGTGAGTGAGAGGGAGTGTGAGTGAGATGGTAGGTGAGTGGGTGAGAGGGAGTGTGAGTGAGTTATAGGGTGAGTGGGTGAGAGGGAGTGTGAGTGAGTTGGTGGGTGAGTGGGTGAGAGGAAGTGTGAGTGAGTTAGTGGGTGAGTGGGTGAGAGGGAGTGTGAGTGAGTTGGTGGGTGAGTGGGTGAGTGGGTGAGTGAGAGGGAGTGTAAGTGAGTTGGTGGGTGAGTGGGTGAGTGGGTGAGAGGGAGTGTGAGTGAGTTGGTGGGTGAGTGGGTGAAAGGGAGTGTGAGTGAGTTGGTGGGTGAGTGGGTGAGAGGGAGTGTGAGTGAGTTAATGGGTGAGTGGGTGAGAGGGAGTGTGAGTGAGTTGGTGGGTGAATGGGTGAGAGGGAGTGTGAGTGAGTTGGTGGGTGAGTGGGTGAGTGGGTGAGAGGGAGTGTGAGTGAGTTGGTGGGTGAGTTGGTGGGTGAGTGAGTGAGAGGGAGTGTGAGTGAGTTGGTAGGTGAGTGGGTGAGAGGGAGTGTGAGTGAGTTGGTAGGTGAGTGGGTGAGTGGGTGAGAGGGAGTGTGAGTGAGTTGGTGGGTGAGTGAGAGGGAGTGTGAGTGAGTTGGTGGGTAAGTGGGTGAGTGGGTGAGAGGGAGTGTGAGTGCGTTGTTGGGTGAGTGGGTGGGAGGGATTTTGAGTGAGTTGGTGGGTGAGTGGGTGAGAGGGAGTGTGAGTGAGTTGGTGGGTGAGTGGGTGAGAGGGAGTGTGAGTGAGTTGGTGGGTGAGTGGGTGAGTGGGTGAGAGGGAGTTTGAGTGAGTTATAGGGTGAGTGGGTGAGAGGGAGTGTGAGTGAGTTAGTGGGTGAGTGGGTGAGAGGGAGTGTGAGTGAGTTGGTGAGTGAGTGAGTGAGAGGGAGTGTGAGTGAGATGGTAGGTGAGTGGGTGAGAGGGAGTGTGATTGAGTTGGTGGGTGAGTGAGTCGGTGAGTGGGTGCTCAGTAAAGCATCATCGAGGTATTGGTGCTCATATGCTGCTCTTAGTCGGGGTGAAAATTCCACATTCCTATGGCGGGGGCTGGGTAAATCCATGCATGGGAAAAACGCCGTTAACTTACCCACAAAAGGGTGCCAATTGTATTGACCCCACGAAGAATGATGGGCTGAGTAATTCCCAGCCGGGATTAAAACTCTCAACCTCCCGATTGCGAGCCACTCGCTCTACCGCCGAGCCACCGGCTGGTACTAATTGCTTGGTGAATAACGTTGAACTCTGGCGATAATCTTTTCAAATGGGCCAGCGAGTGGTAATATTTTTTTGTGGATGTGGGTTTTTGTTTACGAAAAGAATAACCGCACCAAGAAGTGGACACATCTGCCCTCAATGACCGTTTATTGTACGGCAGACTTGGCAAAAGCGCACAAGAATCTCAAATTAATGCTTAAACATTTGGAATTAATTTGGGGTAATCTTGGATGTTTTAATTTATTATTATTTTGGACCCACGACACCAGAATGGCACCACGAGGAAGCTTCCCTCCACAGCGAGCATCGCCACGCACGGCATTCTTGGGGAGAGGTGCGATGCACAGAGCAAACACGGCGCAGCATTGAGCCGTGCAGGGGAGGCACGCTGCACCCTCGTCACTGTGCAGCACGGAGGTCTCAGATGGCTTCGTGCCCTCCTCAGTCTTCGCCCTTACAGACGCGAACTGAGCTACACTTCTCGCCACGCAGCAGCTGCACCAGTAGCAGCACTAGCAGCAGCAGTATCACGAGCAGCAGTATCACTAGTAGCAGCACTAGCAGCAGCACCAACAGCAGCAGCAGCACTAGCAGCAGCAGCACTAGCAGCAGTCTCAGCAACAGCAGTACCAGCAGCAGCACTAGCAACAGCACGAGCAGCAGTATCACTAACAGCAGTATCAGCAACAGCAGCAGCACTAGTAGCATCAGCAGCACTAGTAGCAGTATCAGCAACAGCAGTACCAGCAGCAGCACTAGCAGCAGCACTAGCAGCAGCACGAGCAGCAGCACTAGCACTAGCAGCACTAGTAGCAGCAGCACCAGCAGCAGTATCAGCACTAGCAGCAGCAATATCAGTATCAGCAGCACTAGCAGCAGTAGCAGCAGCAGCAGCAGCCGCGTCACTCGAGACGCGGCTGGGCGAGGGGCCACGCGTCCGTCGCCAGTCGCCCCCCGGCAGCGCCGTGCGGAGACGGCGGCTGGCGTCCACGCCGCAGCCCGTCGGGGAAGGCGCGCGCCGCGACTCAATCGGCGCCGTTTAGCGGACGACATCGCCACGTGCGTCGTCTCATCGACCCGGGTGGGGGGGGGGGGTGCGCCCCCCCACTCAACCCCCCCCCCCGCCGCGTCCCCACCTCGCAGCGGCGAGCATCACGAAACGGGGGGGGGGGGGGTGCGCACGCTGCCGATAATCGAGATCGTCAATGGCATCTCATCCCGGTCGCAACCTTCTTCCACTTCGAAGATAAAGCAAAGCAGCGTTGCTGTGTGATGGGGCTCGTTGACGCAGGGAAGCCTCGCTGAGTCTTAATACTCGTTGTCAGGAGCGTCCTGTCAAGTGTTTGCAGCAGGAGCCGATGTTGCTGCTGTGTGACGCCGAGGTGAGTGATTTGTAAAGTCATTTTTCAGCATTGGGATTTTTGGTCAACATCAATTACGTTCATAGTAAAATTGTTTTGTTGGTTAGATCTCGACACAGCCAACTAGTAAGGTTTGTCACGGTGTGTTGGATGATGCAATTACAACTTGCATCATCAGACAATGTTGGCAGGATTGTGCTGAAGTAGCAACGAATTGGCACGTTTTGTTTACGTGACAAACCTTAGTAATGGGCAGTGTCGAGTGGTGATGGGTTAACGACACATTTGTATTTACTCGATCTAACCCAAAACATCCTTTATTATTAATATCATTGGTCGCAAAGGCCTGCGTGCTAAATTGATCCGTTACATTTCATCGGGTTTTGTTTTGCTGTGGGAGAAAACCAGAGAACACCGAGGAAGCCCACCCAGAACAAGGGAGAGAACTCCACGCACATTGTTTGGTGATGCTGCGTTGGCAGTAGTGCAAAAGCACAAAAACCACTCGTCACGTTCGTATCAATAACATTGCAATAAAACATCGAAGTTTCGGGCAATGGTCCTTCCGCATATATATATATTTGATATTTATGTTCAGTGACTTGCTTAACTTTTCTCTATCTTACTCCAATATCCTTTATTATATTGTTTGGATATCTATGAAAAAGAGTGTCGCAGCTTCATCAGATTCCTCCTCCAGGATAAATGCTGATTCTGATTCTCACAGCACGACTCGGATGCCTTTCCACGCAGAAAGACACTCGAGTGGAGAATTTGAAGGCAGGCGGCGTCTTGCTGTGAGGCACACGCGCTACCGCGACACCATCAGAGCACCCCACGCTCACACACTGCAGCCCCAGCGTACGACTCATCACAGATCCCCCATATAGCCATGAACAGACTGTTGGAGCCAGTGTTGTTAGCAAGTAGCACCTGTGAAGGCCGACATGCCACTCGAGGTGGGTGGCCAACAACACGCCCGGCCGCCTTTATCTCCCGATTTGCGATTGTTTACACACCGCGCCAGCTACTCATTTGATGCCGAGTCAACCTAGGGGAGGCCCAGCACTGGTTCGGATAATCGTCACTGGTGTTGATGTTCGTGCGCGGGATTCGAACTTGGGTGGCCCGGGTTCGTAGCGCAGCGCGCTAACCACTGCACCACCGCTCCCCGCGTGTCGTGAACAAGTGTCACGCACGCTCGTGCAGCGCCCCGCTCACCGCTCCCTCTCCCACCGCGTCCCCTGCACCGACAGCGAGCAGAGCTCCGCGCCGAGCACTGCCTTAAAGTCGCCCTGGCAGGCGGGAGGCGTCGGTGTGTTCACACCGGGCTACTTGCCTTGAATGGACAATTGATGGTTTCCACGTGATTACCCAGAGTAGGGGAAGCAAGCCCCGCCGCAGCACAAAGCATCGATGACCCACGCGGGCCACGTCGAACGTCAATAAAGCCATGATCTGATGAAACTAACAAGGCGGCCTGCGCCCAACCCTCCCTCACTCCGTGGCTGTGCCCATTTGACAGACGGAGTTTCTTCTTCATTTTGTACCCCGCACATAACAACTTCATCACGGTTGCTCTCAATTCGCCACGGAGGCAGTGAAACGCACCTGCGAGTCCAGGGGACGGCAGCATCTCGTGGCGCGACGAGCCGGTGCCTCCGACGCCTTCACGATCCCAGCCCACGACTTCCCCCCCTCCCCCTCCAGCTCGCGCGCTGCCTCTCTCAGTCCGGGTGACGTTGCAAAGAGGAGCGACAAAGAGATTCGCAGGATGTTCTAAAGACGACGAAGACATCACGGAGGAGGCCGCGACACGAATATCTCTTCTCGCTCCTGTGGGAGGGGGAGCGGTGGCGGAGCGAGTTGGTGCGTCGCGCTACGAGCCCGGCGAGCCGGGTTCGATTCAACCTCATGGTCAACACCGGTGACGATTGTCTGAACCGGTCCTGGGCCTCCCCTAGGTCGACTCAGCCTCAAATGAGTACCTGGTGCGGTGTGTAAACATTTCCACTTGGGAGAAAAAGGCGACCAGGCTTGGTGCATTCAACTTACGAGAGGCCTAAAAGCAATTACAACGCATTCTAAATAATGTGGGACATTGTGACCTGGTAAGACCAAACCCAGACAGATTTCTCAGGCAGCCGAAGTCTATCAGAACGGTGCAGTTCAACACAATTAAATTCCTACCACCTGAACCCAGATGCCTATTCCCGGACAAGTGACAACGATAGTGAGTGGGTGAATTACTATGTGATATTGGCAAATGAATAATTGGGTGATGGAGTGGATGAGTGAGTGGGTAAGTGAGGGTCGCCACCTTTTCCACAGCAGACCAAAACCAAAAATATTTCTCAGTCTGCCGAAATCTATAAACAGTATGCAGGATACTGTGATAAAGTTAAACACATTACCACCAGATCTTGTAAAAAAAAACAAATCATAGTAACAGTAGTTTTGCAAAAATAAAGCGATGATTAAGAAATGTGAGCTAAACTCATACGGATACAAAACCAAAATATATTGAACTTATTTAACGTTGGACGAAAAGTTAACTTAATATGGTTACTAAAAACAATGTTTTAATCTCAGCTGTTATTTTTTTTTCCCATGGAAAAGCCACAGCCAATGAGGTGGACAGCTGACGCTTCCATTACCAGGTACGTACAGCAAAATCTCCTGGCGTCTTCAAACGCATCTTCATTCACACTCCTCCTACTCCCCCACACTCCCACCCCTCACTCCTCGCATCCCCCCCCCCACTCCGCCCACCGCTACCCTGCTCCCACTTCTTCGACACGCCCCACCCCACTCCTTCCACCCCCCCCCCAGTCCTTCTACCCCCACAACCCTCCAACCCCCCCCTCTCTTTCCACGCCAAACTCCTCCCACCCCCCACACTCCCCCCTACTCCTCCCACCCTCCACACCCCCTCAACTCCCCCACACGCATCCCACTCCTCCCGCCCCCATACTCCCACCCCCCCACCACTCTTCCCAACCCCCCACTTCTTCCGCCACCCCCCACACTCCTCCCACCCATCTCTCCCTGCCCCCCAACTTCTCGGTACCACAATAGGGACCTAACGTGGAGCTTACTCCTGGCTGGGCTTTGACTAAACCACACAAAACGAACGTTCCAGATTCTAAACACACACAAGCGTTCCACACGGGCAAGCATTCACGAACACACAAATACAACTAATCCCCCCCTGTGCTGATGTTTACACACCACACCCGGTACAAATTCGAGGCCGAGTCGATCTAGGGGAGGTCCAGTATCAGTTCAAATATTCGTCACCGATGCTGCCCTTGACTACGATGAACGGGAATCGAAATCGGGTCGACGTGTTTGTAGCACAGTGCGCTAACCACGGTGCCACCGCTCCCCACACAATGACGCACCCGCGCGCACTGGTGCACCCAATACTTACACCCACGTGTATATTCCAGACTGAAGGGTTACGCAGACATATCTCTATTATGTATATCCAACCATGTCCGTCCAATGCACGCTGAGCTGCATTGGCTTCCGGTTGCCGAACGAATACATTATAAGATCGCACACCAAGTGCTTGCCACAAATGAGCCGCAATACCTTGCTGATCTCGTCAAGGAGCATAAATCATCACGCGACCTCGGGTTATCCTCGCAGCGGCTTTTGGCTCGCCATCGAGCAAAGACGGTCACCGCATCGCGTGCTTTCAGATGCGCTTCTGCAGCCATCTGGAACGCTCTTCCGATATTATGAAACAACTGGAGCTATGCACTTTTAAATCTCGATTGAAAACGTATTATTTAAAACTGATTTTTGTGTTCAGTTTGATGCCCTTCCCACGCACATCTAGCACAGTTAGATACGTACGGTGCAAAATAAGTTCAACATACACACATCGTGCACAAAGGAAGCCAATTGTATTGGAACTTTGAAGTTCTCTATGTAATACAAAAAGTCTAAGTGATGTGCTGCTCTAAAGAGCATTGAGGTCTTGGTGCTCATCTCCTGATTACAGCCCTGAAGAGGCAGTGGTGGAAGTTCCATATTCCTATGGCAGGGGTTGAGTAGGTCCATAGAACCACTTTTGAATTCCGAGCAAAATAGTACCAATGTTACAGACACCAGAGGGATGAAGGGCTGAGTCAACCCCCAACCAGGATGTGAACTCGCAACCTTCCGCTCGCTCTACCAATGAGCCACCTGGCCAGTAAACATGGAATGTTGGGCCAAAGTTCATCCAACGGTTCCAACTAGACGCCAACCTTCACCCAACGTTGACGTGTTTCTGGACGACTGGATTTCGTCCGTTCGTCTCTCAATCCGCTTGCCCTGGTTAGGGTCGCGGCGGCAACGTGTTGAGTAGGACAGTCCCGACCTCCCTTTCCCTGGCGACAGACTCCAGCTCTTCCTGGGGAATTCCCAGTCGTTCCCAGACCAGCCGAGCGACAAAGTTCCGCCAGCGTGTCCTGGGCCGGCCCCGGGGTCTTCGCGCAGTAGTGGCTGTATTTAATACGCATATCTTATTGTTGAAACTAATGATAGAATATTACATTTCGACATTAAGTTTAAGGCTCCTGTTTGTGAAATGCAATGCATACGTGAAGAAATGGTGTCTGCTTCTCTCATTGTGTATTTGGCATTGTTAACATTGTTTCGCTATTAAATTGTCAAATGTTAATTCCAGCAGACATTTGTACATGTCTGAAAATAATGGAGCCAGCCCGCTTTGAGGACGGTTCATTTGAGCACACACACACAGGGCCCGGTACACACAACAAACACAACCTCACTCGAAATCTGCATTTTAAACACAATTTGTGCTTTAACGCGGTCCCGATTCACAGTCTGGGAGGGAGACATCTGCCAACACCCACGCTCCATTGCAATAGACGGGGGGAAACATTTAAGATACTCTTTAAAATGAACATATCATCCTTTGACCTGCTGTTTTGAATAACAGAGAGCTTAGTCCGTATTGTGCACGGCGCGAGGGCCTTACCGTTACCGCCTTAGGGAAAGGACAACATGGCATTCTCACGTGGAAGGTCACGTCCATTGTGCACGCCCTGGGCAAGGCTTGTTGTGTGCAGCGCCCGACGTTAAGCCAGCCGATTGTGTAAGAACGCGGGTAAAAAAAAAACTCGCGCGGCAGATTACGAGGCCGTGGCACAAGGGGGTGCTGGTGGCTGGAGGGGCGCTCGGGGGAAGCCGCCGCCGCCGCCGCCGATTCCTCTCACTGTCGCCCCGTCGAGCCGGGCGGGACCCCTACGAGGACTCTGGAAGTTGCGCGTCTGAAAGCCCACCCCTTCTTCTTGTGCGTCGCACGAAAAGTGGATCGCGCATCTCGGAGCAGCGCGCGAATGAAGGACAGTGTCCCCGCTTGTTTCTAAACGCGTGGCCTATCCCCTTGCGGACACAGACGCCTCCCTCTGCAATCAAACAGCAGCCCGGCAGCTGCTGCCGTGGGGGCAGCTGCGCCGCTGGCCAACTTTGCGAACCCCTGTGAACTCACTCGACGAATGTCACCGCCGCAAAGGCCATTCGGATGCGATGTCGTCACGCTGTCAACGAGCAGCTGCTGTTCACATCGCCGATGCCACTCCGCACGCATCACTCAGCATATCCACGACGCCCACGGAAACTATGGCAACCGATATTGGGAAGAGACGGAGGAGTCTCCTTATCTCTTGCCAACTTCTCGTCAGCATCTTTCAGCCGAGCGCTGCAGAAATCTCCACCACTTCTCACTGAAAGTCACTGCCCGCCACGGCACCAGGGAGGGGCAGTCACCTGGCCGCTGGTGCGACACCTCGACTTCCCACTTTGTCTAAGCTACACATAACACAATCCATTCTCCGCATGCATCCATCCAGAGCCTCCATGTCTCAGGAATTATAAAAACTAAATTCGCATTAACATTCCTCACATTGGGACTGAACGCAAGGGATCTGTCGGGGGATACTTTTTTTCGTTTGCACCGGGAGGGTCGGCCGGTGGGGTCCGATGTCGGGCGTTTGCTCGGCACCTCGCCGTGTGCCCCGAGCTGTCTACCCCGCAGGTGCAGGCCGTGCAGCCGCAGGTGCAGGCCGTGCAGCCGCAGGTGCAGGCAGACGGGGGGGGGGGGCAGTGCTGGCGAGGTGGGGGATCCGGCCGTTCTCGCATCCCAGCCTCGGCAAGATTCACTTCAAGCGGAATAATAAAAAATGCACGACTCGTTTTAATGAGTTTCTCTCCTCGCCGTTATCCTTTACAACTGTGCTTGTGCAACCCTCGTGAGGTAAGAATCGAAACGATTTACAAAACGAATAAAGTTCAGCGGCTCTCATCTGACTGACAAAACACATCTCTTGCCTGCATCCTCCATTCACAACCGTTTGATAAGATAATCCACGTCTAACACCCCCCCCCCCCCCACGACATTGTGAAGATTCACCATCACAATGTTTACACAGTTGAAAGGCTGAAGATAATTTTCCTCACAATTCCACGTATTCACGTAGATGCTTCACAATTCAAATGCCGCCGCAGTGCTCCGCGTCCAGCTGCGGACGTGGGGCGTGAACGATGCGCGGTAGATCAGCTGCGTACAAATGGCACTCACAAACGCGCCCGTGACGTGAGGTCATATGATCATGATATTGAACTCGTGTGTGTGCACTGGCACAGCCAGGCAAAATAGAACCTCATGTTCTATAAATACAGAGTTGAAAAAGTGCCCTTCCCATGCCGTCGAGTGAACTCCAAACGCAGTTCATTGTGTACATCCTATTTATGACTCATAGGCTCGCAACATCATCATCATCATCACCACCACACTTTGTATCATTATTAATTGGCCACAGCATCGGACACAATGAGGACACAGCTTCGTGCCTTCCTCAAATCTCCGTCTGGCTTCTACAACCCCCCTTGTATAGAACAGCAGCTCTGTCAGCTACCCAGGCGCTCACCGTGGGTAGCGGCATGCCCTCTACCACCAATCAGGTGATCATTGTTCTTCTCGACTCATTCCCCCAGCCCCATCGGATACCCCGTTTACAAACAGACAACTCTCCTCCGTGGCTTTCTTTAACACAGGGCCCACGTCTCATCTCTCCTCCTCTCTCTCGAGCCAGAGAACGAGGTGTGCCGCCCCGGGCGCAGCGTTTACCACGTGTCCCCACCCTGTTCACAGGGTACAGCACAAACCCCCTTGACCCGAGCTCTGGCCAATACCATGACGGTAGCTGTCATGAAAGAGGCCCAGAATTATCAGATAATTCAATGGCAATGTACTAATACAGTCTGTTCTCCTATCACGCTGCGTGTTGTTTTCATAACGTGAATTGGACATAACGCGATGAATGTATTAGGGAACACATTTTTATAACGCGGATGCGAATTGCATATAACGCGTTTGAGTGAACGGAACTACGTCGCGCGAGTAGAGATAAGCGGTTGTACTGCTGCCTCGGCGTAGCATCACGCAAGGCATCGGGATGCTGCTGGATGCTTCTGGATGCTACTCACGTGCCTCAGTCTTTATTCGGCCTGCGTACGCATCTCACGTGTTATCGCGGACTGTGCTTTACCCTATATTATATATTATAACGCGATGTTTCCATGACTCTGTGTTCTTCGGGAACGCAACGACAGGTTGATAGAACAGACTGTATACAGTCTTCCCAATATAAAATGTGTCCATTGTGATGCCTCAAAGAAGACCGTGGGTAGGAGTTGGACCTTCTTCAAAACAAAAGAATACGTTCCAAGGTTACGGATTACTGACCCTGAATAAAAACAGAGCCAACATCGTACTGCACAGGTCAGGTACGCTCTCTCTGTGTAGTGTCCATGGGGGTCCCCAGACGTATACCACACGTTCATGCATTTCGTACAGAAACATTGCACTTCCAAGGATCCTCGTGAACATCAGCGGTGTCGAACGACGGGAACACAACGCAAACACCCGCGCCACCACCCCTATCATCCTCGCACTCTCCTCCCCAATCATCGCCGGTCTACGGACTCAAGATCGCGGCACTCTTAAGGCTTCAACATCTCCTGGCCGTCCACCAGCCTCCTCGAAGCGCGCGCAAGCCCTCACGTCAAGGCGCCACGCACGCCAGCGCCTCCCTCGCATCCCTCAACTCGCCCGTTGCCCCTGAACCGAGGCGGTTCGTGGCGCAGCGCCGCCGCTCCAGTGGCCACCGTGGCGGGTTCGCATCCCAGCAATCCCGCGGGGGGAGCGGTGGTGCAGCGGTCGGCGCGCTGCAACTCCCGATGATTTAGATGACAATGTAAATGTTTAAAGCGCCCTTAAAATCTAAACGTTCGAACCCGGCCACCAATGCCAGTGAAGATTTTCCGAGCCGTTCCTGGGCCTCCCCTCGGTTCGACTCAGCCTCATACGAGTACCCGGTGCGGCGTATAGTAAACATAGCCACTGGGGAGACAAAGGCAGCCGAGCGTGTGCCGTGCCGGCCTTCATAGGTGCTACTCGCTAACAGCACTTGCCCCACTAATATGTTAAGGCTACACGGGGGATTCTCGTATTTCGTGTACTGGTCATGTTTTAAATAATTCTATTTTATCGGTTACCGATTCCGAAAGTCCGTCTGTGAATCGGTAATCGTTTGCATGATAGAATCTGACCAGGGTGCAGGAGGTGGGGCTGTACCCACACTTTACCCCACCACGCGCAACCCGCCAATCCGGCGACTTCGTGTGACATTTAATCACCCAGGCGCGCTGCCCTTGGGCGGGCTTGGAGAGAGCTGCCCCACTGTGCAGACGGAACCCCGCCTGTGGCGAGCTCCAAGGGCAGTCGGCCTCACCGCCAAAGGGACAAAGATTCCCCGTGTGACCTCGTGGGGAGCGGTGGCGCAGCGGTTAGCGCTACGCTGCGTGCTGTACTCCGAACCCTGCGATCCCGAGTTCGATTCCCGCTCACGGCCAACGCCGGTGACGATTATCCGAACCGGTCCCGGGCCTCCCATAGCCTTAAATGAGTACGTGGTGTGGTGTGTGAACATCGCCACTGGGGGAGACAAAGGCAGTCGGGCGTGGTGCTGGCCACCCGCCCCCTCGTATACCGTGCCGGCCTACAGAGGTTGCTACTCGCTAACAGCGCTTGCCCCGACAGTCTGAGCCCCACCATCAAAGACAAAGCTCCCCCGTGTAGCCTTAACATAATGTTGGGGCAAGTGCTGTTAGCGAGTAGCAGCACCTATGAAGGCCGACAAGGCACACGAGGGGGAGGGTGGCCAACACCACCCCCGGCCGCCTTTGTCTCCCAGTGGCGATGTTTACTGCACACCGCACCAAGTACTCATTTGAAGCTGAGTCTCTAATGAGTACACACGCACCCCAGGGCAGTATAGAAGGTAGAACGGGCTTCTTTGTCTTTGTGGAAAACCGGTAACCGGTTTCCATTCTGTGCTTCTATTTCCTTTTCCCATTGCGGTTACCGCTAGCGATGAAGCACGATTGGCTACGTACGGTGCGAAAGAAGTTCAACATACATCGAGTACTAACGGCGAAGAATAGATCTGTTGCAAAAACCCGAGTGCTGGTACTGTAAACAATAAAGTTACAACATCCCCCGTACAAGCCATTAAACAGACTGTTGGGGCCTATCATGGGCAGCACAGTAACCACGCCCGACCGCCTTTGTCTCTCCCGCACCGATAAATTTAACACACCGCACCAAGTATCGCCAGGCACAGTACTCATTTGTGTCTGAGTCGACCTAAGAGATTCCCACGAACGGTTCAAATATTGGGAAATCGAACTCGGGTGGCCGGGTTCGTATCACAGTGCGCTAACCACCGCGCCACCGCTCCCCTTAAACTCGCGTTAAATTGGGCACAGAATCTCCAGCAGCGCTGTGCCGTCGCGTGTGATATTTACTGCTACGTTTAATGATTTAGCGAGTTACTTCATATGTTGTCGATAATTATCGCGGATGTATTAAGTAAGTTTATTAAATGTGTTGTCGCATTTTGAACCTATATACAGGGTGTTTAAAAAAAGATGTTAACACTCATATGGGACTATCGTTTTTAATGGGAAAAGAACGGATAATACCCTCTAACGTGATAACAAATGCATGTTAATAGGTGGTCTCCAGAGCCCGGAGGCACATCTTTTGGTATTGTTGGAAATTCTCGGAAGTGTTAACATATTTCTGAAGCGCCCTGTATAAAACACAAAAATAGGCTACACATATTCATGCCATCGCTACGTGGAGCGGAGACGAGAGAGGTGCAGGCCCGAGACAAGGCGGCGCGCACGCCACTAAGAGCACTCTTGGAAAACAAACAGCGAATGCAACTTCACGCGAAATATCGCTGCAGTAATGCGCTAAAGTCACACGTGTACGAGGAACGGATGTCACCAACGGTGGATTAAACAAACCCGTGTTTACAGCAAGCCCTACCTTAAACTAGAAGACGAATAATGCGCTCTCACAATCGTTTAAGGTTTTTTTGTGATAAAGCAACGACAATGAAACATTTTCACAGGTGAAAATAAGCAAATAGCATTGCCAGTAAGCGTACATATGACTCGAAACACGGAGAATGACAATGGTAATTGATGGGGTGTGATGCAAGAGACGGTGTTAATAGGGCCTTACCAAACTAATTTATAAACTGTTTATACTCGTGCTCACACATCTGTGCGACGATTTTGGACAAAGATAAGAGTTTAAAATCTATCTTTATAGAAGAATTTGTAAATTAATTCCATAAGAAATGAGTGTCGAACACAACATATTTACGGCTAATGTTTCTTAAGTTGTGAGATATTTCTAGTCGCAGATGCTAACAATTAGCTCGTGGCCTGAGTAATTTTGGTTATTGTAACAATGATACAGATTTTTATTAATCCTTAAATAAAAAAAATATTTACTTGTTTTGTAAGTTTCCGAACTTGAATTACTAATATTAAATAATGTAACTAAAAATTGTAAAAATAAAAGCTTGCTTTTCAACATTCCTGCGATTTGCTGATAAACCAAAATTGGTTTTCACAGCTGCCGACGACGTGACACCTTGAGTTGATTGGCTCTGTCGGGTGGTGGAGGGTTATCGTAACAAAGAAAAATGGACATCTATACCTCAACGAACTCACCCAAAAGAGAACAAATTACGAATCGTCTTGGTTATGAAAGTACGTATAACACGCATCGCTGGAAATCTACGGGTAGCAGTGAAAATGCAAACTACCTGAAGGATATTAAATTAATATGTTACTCCATTTGGTTCTGAAATAAATTAAAAGTTACGGCAAAATTTGCGCAATTAGACGGTATCTGCTATAGGTGTGACCTGATCAGCTGTGTTGAATGGGAAACGGTAGCATCGCCACGCACTAAAGGCCTCGTTTGTTTCTGGCTACGCGAAACACATCGACACATCAGCGCAGGCACGCATTATGCAAGCGGGGTTCTCTATATGCTACGTTTATTTAACATTCAGCACATTTTAATTTTGTAATGGGGGGGGGGGCGTAAATAGAACATAATGCTTGGTTTTTATAAAGCCCGGACAATGCGTGCCTATTATTTTCATTTCCAATGAGCTCTGAAGGCTGTGTTCAAAATAAGCCATATAAAAATACACAAAGATAAAATTAAACTTTGCTACAATTTCAATATTATTATCAAATACTGTACACAGACACGCGTAATAACAATTTGGTAACACATCATCATAGGAGAAACTCACAACACGACAATCTGATGGCAAATTTTAGGACATTTACCAATAGCACGGCATTTACAAACCGTCACGCAATATTCACCAAAAAGACAATGTTGTTTTTCACTGTTCACCAGTGCTTTGGCTTTCACCAGAATATAATTGGAAATTGCAAATTTGAATAAATAAATTAAGGGTCTCTACAACATTTCGGGGATTTCCACGATGAACGATGAACGTTCAACCCCTTTTGTCCGAACTCCGAGAGACGCGAACGCCACGGCCGGGCGTCCCCATTCGGGCGTCGTGCCCGGCTGGACGGCGAAGCGGCTTCCACCCTCACCTGCCGGGGACTCGTGACGGTCACAATCGCGGCGCTGCCCAGAGCCGTTCCCGCTCGGCGCTCACGCGCGGCGACCATCAGACCGGCCTCTCGGTCTCTTGGCTCCACATTAAGTTCGAACGAGAATGCTTCCAGCACGTTCACACGAGGTGCCAACGTGTCCCACTGCATCGTGACAACCGGGCGACGTGGTCACGCGTCAAGACGTGCGCCGAGATGAACGCGAAAAGCCAACGGGCGCCGCCGCATTGCTTATTGTTATTGCTAACGTGCCCGCAGCGAGATGAATTACGCCTATTAAGTCACACTCGCACCTACACCTCATCCGATGTCCCACAAAATAGGGTCCAAAGAATGGCTCACTGTGGAAATAGTGTGCATGCTTCACGCGCCCCGCAACTATTAAAGTATTCAATTGACCGCTCGCCGTGAAAAACAATCTCGGCACTGAAGGGGGTTTGTGGCACGGACCGCCCGCGCCTGTTAGCGCCACGCTGTATCGCGTGAAAATGTTTGCCCATTGCCTCGTGCGCAAACACGGGGCTGGGACGGAGCCCTTGCACAATCGGGCGCGCACAGCTTCCACTCTGTGCGGGCCGCCCTTGTGCGGAACAAGCGTGAATGGACACAAGACAGCAAAGAGCCGCGGACTCGCAAAGGAGCGCGCGGGCAATAATTTTGTATTTTCTCGTGCGAAGCTGTGGGTGTTGCGGGGACTGAAACACAAGAAGTGGTCAATAGAAATTAACGCTCCGCGAGACTGTGCTTCTGCTAAGGTAAATAGCAAAAAAACATTATTTTATTACATTTTTTATTAGCGCAGACAAACAGGCCCTTGTGTATTGTGCATTTGAAGAACAAGACTCAGCCTTATAAAACTTTTTCTTGCACTTTTCCAAAGCTCAGTGCAATGCTTTATGACAAATTTATAATCTCTGGACTGAACAGTGCTCAAATTTAAGATCAGCCAAGTCAACAAGCAGCTCTTTTTTCAGCGAAACATTATTTTTTCTTGTGCTAACAGAGGGCTCTGAATGTCCGCTGTCAGAGTCCGTGTTGATTTTGGCCCGACACCCAAGCCCAGTCCCGCCTGTGCTCATTATCATCCGAGTATGTAATAACACAAGAGCGGCGCGACACAGAGTGCCGCTCTGTTGTGTGATATAATCTGGCTGTTGTTCCCGTCAGCCCGCGCACAATCCGGCACTTGTCGGCCCGAAATGAAATACCTTAACACCCAGCCTATAGACAGGAAGTGAGCAGTCTGGCTGGACTTAGGAGCGGTTTGTTCCCTGCCCGGCCCTGCTCCGAGCCCCCATGCCTCCGTCGTGCCACACAACTCCCCATTCTCTTGCTGCTATGTTACACCGCTCGCCAGCAGCGTGCAGTGGTGGCCTCCGTCGCCCGATAAAGCGCCGAGGATGCGGTGAAGTGCGGCCTTACCTCACATTAAAAAAAAACAATCTGCCGGAATAAAAGTCAACTCTTTAACGGCTGTGGCGGTGTTAATATTGTGTCGCCGACGTGACTTCGCTGGCAGGGTTGCTATCGGCCCGTACGGATGGGGAGGCTTGGCTACATGGCGCTGCGCTCTCCCGTCGCCCCACGCTATCTTTAGAACAAGTTTCGAGCTCGGTTGCTGCATCAGCACTTTCTAGAGGTGCGACAGCCTCGAAGAGTCCCGTGGATCTGCCCTCCAGCGTAGGAGACCTGTGGCCACCGTTTTTTATTTCTTTTTTCGCGTACTTTAAACCTCGTAAAAGTGCCTCCGCGACGAGACTTACAAAGGCTCGAGTGCAAAGTGTTGTTTTGCTACGTTTTGTAAGTGTCGAGGTGTCGAATTATCCGATGCGAGACCATCCAGTTGCTGTATACTTGGCAAGCTGTTTTATTACAAACTGTGGCATTGAGGCTAAAGGAATCACATGCCTCACTTCTCTTCATAAACCTCTGAGCCTTATTTAATTTAGGACACAAACTATCTCTCCAAACTCAAACCGTTAAACACGAGTGACCAAGCGACATTTATTCATCTGAGACCGACCTGTCTCGTCTTATCCCACGCTGTGTTCAACCACCTCGCTGCAGGTCACAATGCTTCCCTTTCTGCTGCCTCCACAGCACTGCTCCATCCCCAATTTGGAGTTCCCTACCATCCTGTCTTTTCCCGGGGCTCTTGCGACGGCAACCTTTGCCCGATTCCATAAACGCGTGAACTCGTACGCAGTACAACTATTTAACAGTGCTGGACGTTGCTGGCCACATGGCATTTCGGGCCGCCTTTGGACTTGTGCCCCAAGCAATCGCATTTAAACTAACGAACAAACACAAAACAAAACAATCGCCGTTCCTCGGCTCAGCGAGCATCGCAGCGGGACAGAAGCGAAGCGAGGCGGCGCTGTGCGGCAGGTAGTCATACCCAGCCATGCGGCACACCGAGCACACCGCGCCACTCCGATGGCAGCGTGATTACGGCATTAGCCACACTCCACAGTAATTGTGGAGATTAAGAGGTTTGTCTGTGTTTAACAGCTCACACGGCCGCTAATCCCCGTTATCCCGACAAGATAAAGAGGGACATCGTCGCACTCCGGCGGGACATGGCACTGTACTAAGCCCCCCGGTGGAACAATCCCCACGACGACGACACCACCGTTGCCGCCCTGCGGGCACCTGGCGGGACAATCCGCAGCCACCGCCGCCGCCACTTCTCGAGCACCTGGCGGCGTCCACAGCCGCACGTGGAACAGCCGCCTGCGAACGGTGCCGGGTTTCACCCCGGCGCAGCCTGGGAATCGGCATTGGTGTTTGGGCGGCGGGAATTTAATTTGTGCCGAGAACTCGTATCGGCGTTTTTTTATGTTATTGCAGTTCACCGCGTGCGGTTTTGATAATAGACCCCCAGGCTGACTGGGGAATCCGTCTCGGGTTGGGTCCACGGTGGAGAATGTGGCGACCATGAGCGCGCCGTGATACGCACGTCCATCTCCCTTCTCAAGAGCGGCGGACGCGCGAATTTAAATGCGGCCGCGGCCCGCTGACATTTTCTACAAATGCTTCTCCACTTTGTTTTGGGCCCGTCGGCAGAGTCCTCACATTCAGCGCTTTGCCGAAGCACTGCCGAGGGATCTCTTGCTGAGTTTGTGGTACCAGTGATTGTGGTTTTTCCATTTAATAATTTTAATCGGGATATTTTCTGTAAATTCAAGTGACACTCAATTTGAATGGTGACATTGAAATGTTGCAATAGTCTCACATTACATCCTTTTTTATCCTTTCTTAATGAGGAGACATCGACGGGGCGCAAGCTCCTCGGAACAACTCTATCCGAGCGCTTTAGCCAGCGCACCCATCCGCACTGCAGCCTCCCTGTCCAGCTAACAGCCCTCACATTGTCCCCGCAGTGCTGGCAGCACGAGGTGCGTTCGCCATTCGTGAGCGGTGAGGCTCAGCATAGATTACACCCTGACAGTTCCGCAGCACGGTCACAAGCAGACACTTAACAGTCAAAGTGGACAGGAGCTGGGCAGTGGGTGGGTGTGGGGGGGAGCCACGGAGAGAGAAAGGTTTACACCTCGGTGACGCAGCCATGATGGACTCCCCGCCGCTGCATCCCACACAGCAACGTTTACAAAGCGGATACCGGCAGCAAGCGACAACGGGGTGAGAAGCTCGTGCTAATTTCCCGTCCGTTACAACCGCCCAAACTGCGGCGCCGCTCCCCTTTTGTTGGTTCTGCTGGAGGAGGCCGACCACGCTTGCGCCTAATATCGGAGGAATTTCTATTGAGCAGGGCATGACAATGAACAACATGGCCCTCGACGCTTTAAAATATTCAATGGGTAGCCCGTGATGATAAGTGGCAACAGGGGGCATCCACACAATGCTGGGTTGACACGTTTCACGTCCTTGTGTCAAATGGGTGCCGTGCGCCCGCTGAATCGTACGTAGTGGCGGTGGATGAGAGACTCCTTTGACGTTTGTGGTAAGAATTAATGAATGAAAGCATGAATGAATGTAAAAATGAATGACCGTCGGACGAGATTGCTGAGAGGCAGACGAAGCGTTGTCACTCAAGCTGCCTCCTCAGTGTTCTCGTTTTCGACATCGGGATTTGACTGGCGGTTGCGCGCTTACGTGCCATGTCTACACCTGACACGGAGCCGAGTTCATTTTGTGTAACCCACAGGTGAGGGAACTCAAGAGACCAGGATAGAGTCTCATTTACAAGAGCGGGTCACCCGAAACGACAAAAGCGATAATGTAAAAATAACAAAGTTCAACAATGAAGCAAATAGCAATGGGCGCCAACATCAACCGCGTTGCAATCAATCGAAAACAGTCCACAAACATCGTCCACGCCGATGTCTCTCTGTTACACTTCGTCGACAATTTATCTTGCTTCAGTGCCTACGAGTAGGGGAGAGTAACGCACCAGAGAGAGAGAACTGGTGGGACGGGACAGCGTGCACCCACACCTTCCCGTTCGGCAGAGACAACTACTCCAACTCAAACGGGGGGAGGGGGGGGGCAACAACCCACTATCAAGAGAATAAAACCGCGTTTGGCCAATAGAGAATCACAGCCTACGCGCTGCACGAAGAAACTGATAGGGGTGTGGTTTTCAAGCGAGCAGATGTTGAAATCCATGCAAATTGCAAAAGGTCAGGCAATCCCTTAACACGAGAGAGAAGCAAGAGCTCAAATGTTCCGGGGGGGGGGGGCGAGCGGCCTGCGAGTAATCACGACGACGCAGCCCCCCCCCCGCCCCCACGGGAAGCTCACAGGACGCCGGTAGTCACCGCCAATCACCGGCTCTTCAGCAGCGCCGGGGTTCACAGGCATGGGGCCAAGGCGGCACTTCGATTTGCCGTGGTTGTTGGAGCAGCGTGAGCGCGCTTCTTGTCACGGATCGAGCGCGAGCACCAAATGAAGCAACTGGGGCAGCTTCCGTCTGCAATGGCGGTCCCCAAATCAGCAGTAGCCATTCCACATTCCTTTGTTAGGGGCTTGTTTTTATCTTTTTCTAGTTTCGATGGGACGACCGCTGTTATTCAGCCAACCTGGTGGCCACGGCGCAAAACACTCATGCCCAGAAAACTATGGAGTCGCATCAAGCTCGGAAAATTCGACAGCACATCATCCCTCCGAGGTTGATAAAGCAAGTATCACCTTGTAGGATGCGCTTCGTAGTGAACACTGTGAATATGTGCTTTGCTTTTAACAGGGCTGCCACCAGTCGAGGACTCGGCATCGGTGTTCGGGTGGCAGGAATTGATTTGTACGGAGATTTGGCAGCGGCATTGTGTTGAGCTTTGGTGGAGTTTACCGCACGGTAGATTTGGTAGACCTCGGCTGAGGACTACGTTCGGGTATGCTCTGTGGAAACGCTGGGCAGCCCTATCACTATCACCAACTCATTCACTCACTCACTCGCCCACCCACTCACTTGCACACCCACTCATTCACTCATGTACTCATGCATTTGCCGAGTCGCTCAGTTACTAACCCACTCACTCGGGTTGCCACCTGTTTGGGGTTGACCCGGTACAATCCAGCAATTGGCGTCTGTGTTCGAGTGGCAGGAACTGATTTGTCCCAATGCCTGGCATCGGTATTCCGTTGAACTTCAGTGGAGTTCACCGCACAGTGATAATAGACCTAGACTTGACTCTGCGTGGGTGTGGCCGACGGTGGACAAGGTGGAGACCCTGGCTGGAGGGCAACGTGTGCGAAATCGTTCTAAACAGATAAGGCCGCCGTTGTTGCACAATGAGCACGGAGGTCCGTGCGCGCCCCCCCGCTTGCACTGGCGGTTGGCGCGAGGTGAAATGAAGTGGCAAGACTGTGGCTCAAAGAGTTCATCCCTAAACTCCGCGTCGAGCGGAGGTTTTTACCGAGTTGAGCTCGAACACAATCTCGTTGATGTGAGCATGTGCCCACCTTCACATGTTTGCCCTACATCAAACGTTGAAGTATTTTAAACATCCCCCTCATGCACGAGGCCCCCTGGAAGTGGATTATTTCAGCAGCGTTGGTTCAATACAAGTAACGCTCTGTATCGGTTTGACTTATGGTGCCTCACCAGCGGAGGAAACCTTGCTTGAACCAATGCTGTTGAACTGCCAAAATGTTGATGTGCAAGGACCCTCTTTCTGCTAAACATTGGTCGTAGTTTCATGCAAAACTCAACAATGCATAACCATGAATAATATAATCACTAGCATCACTGTGCAGAATATAAGTAAGAAAATAAATAAGCAGACAATCTGCCTCTTTTTCATATGTACCTCAAAAAGAGAAAGTATTTTAAACACGTCCCATGAGCCACACGGCCATCTGGGAGCGTGCGGTATTTCTGTGTAATGTAAGTACTAAAAGGAGCTCACACGAGTCACACAAACGTGACACACTCGTGTGCAGGGGTCGCTCACCAGACCCACTCGCTGCCCATGAACTTTAACCCCCATCTGGAGTGTACGATATTTATGTGTAATGTAAGAACGTACAGGAGTTCGCGCGTGTCACACAAACGTGACACACTCGTGTGCAGGGGTCGCTCTCCGGACCCACTCGCTGGTTTTGAACTTTAACCCCAAAACAAACGACAAAGATCCCGCGTGTAGCCTTGGGGCAAGTGCTGTTAAAGAGCTCCCATGAAGGCCGGCATGGCACAAGAGGGGGTGGGTGACCAGCACCACGCTCGGCTGCCTTTGTCTCCCTAGTGGCGATGTTTTTACACACTACACCAGGTGCTCATTTGAGGCTGAGTCGACTTAGGGGAGGCCCAGGACCGGTTCAGATAATCGCCACTGGTGTTGGCCATGAGCGGGAATCGAACCAGTGTCGCCGGGTTCGTAGTTGCAGCGTAGCGCTAACCGCTCCTACATTACAGCTCCCCTTTAACCCCACGCCTCCGCTGACTCACGCCCGAGTATAGCTCCCGCAGAGTAGAGCGTACAGGCCTCCACCGATGTTGGCCCACACTGCCTGACGACCCCACACTATGCATCAACGTGGGAGAAACCTCCCTCCGGCGTGTTTGTTTTGCTTGCCGCAAGTTCCTTGGGCGGCAGACGGGGTCACCACCTTTCCCACTGTGATCCAGACCCGCAACGTATTCCTCAGTCAGCCTGGGTCCATTGTCAAAACTGTGCAGTCATCTGCAATAACGTTCAACACACTACTGGTACCGAATCTCCGCACAAATCAACTCCTGCTATGCGAACACGGATGCCAATTTCCGGACTATCTGGGTCAAGCCTGGACAGGTGGCAACCCGAGTGGATGTCTCTCTGCTGGCCACATCGATCCTTCCTCAGTCTACGGAGCCCACTTTGGGAACCTCTCTCTTGAAAACCTTTTTTCTTGGAAAAAGTCAGTGGTGAACTTAACTCACAACAATAACAGTCACAGTTTTATTTTTTATTTGGTAGCATTGACCCGGAGTTCAATTTACACTCACGGCTACCAACACCGGTGACGATTATCTAAATCGGTCATAGGCCTCCGCTAGGTTTGGACTCAACCTCAAATGAGTACCTGATGCTGCTATGCATTGCCACTGGGAAGACAAAGGTGGCCGTGGTGGTGCTGGCCACCCCCCCCCCCCTCGTGTACAATGCCGGCCTTCGTGAGTGCACGGTCTAAACGAGGGAAACGCTGCAAAGAGTGCAGAGAGCAAGGCTCACACATCGGGTGACTGCTGAAGTATCACAGACAGAATAAATAGACAACGCGCCCCCCTGCCCCCCTCCCATCAGCCACGCGGCCTTCTGGGACCACATCATTTCATCAACGTTGGTTCAGTACAAGAAAACTCTGGACTGGTTTTGACGTTCAGTGTCTGATCAGAATAGTCAAGTTTGACCAATGCCTGCGAAGTTAAATGCCGGATGTTTCTAGGCTATTTCCCCACAGGGACAGACTTGTAATGTCCTGTACATGAAAGTAGGTGTTTTTAATGTGTATGCATGTCTTTAAGAGCATTTCCATGAAGAGATAAACTTGGACTCGGAGTGTCCAATGACATCAGCGACTATCTGACAATGCGAGAAAGTGACCACGGGTGAGCCGTTGCCAATCTACTTAGAGAGGCCCTCGTGATGCCCTTATGCAAGGTGGTTGTGGGTTCGAGTTTGCGTGTCTCTCTCGCCGTGGTCGCGTGGATATTTCTCCAGGTCCTCCGGTTTTTCCCTCGACATTTAGAATCAACATCGCGCGTTCAAAGACTATTTGGCTGCGATAACATTTTCACGCAATAATCCACTTCGTTGAGCTATCATTTGCGGCCAGGTCGTTTCTCAAAAACAGCTACAAAGCTCAGCGGGACATTACCTGGTAACATAAACAAATCATTATACCAGCCCTCTGAGCACCACATTGTAGGGAAGTCAACGGCGATTGTTCTTTGGATAGACTCGTCTGCACCATCAGAACGTGGAATTCCCACCACTGGCTCAGGGACTGTAAACGGGAGATGAGCAACCAACGGAGGAGGCGAACCCTGACTCTCGACTATGAACCCTCGGCGGGAGCTCCTCCGTCCGTTCTGGCAGTGCTCATGGAGGGTGCCACTGCGTGGGGTCACGGGGCCCTCGCGATGCCGCCCACTGACTGCGCGCTCGTCTATGTCAGTGACCTCGGCGCACTGCGGTTGCAGGGATCGTGGCCAATTGGTATCGAGCATCGACCCTAAGCAGTTGCTGAGCACGGGGCCCAAAGGCCCAGCACGTTAAACGTCCAGCTACAAACCGCACCATCAGAGTTGTTATAGATGAGAGTGTGACAGGTTGTTCTTTTTAATTGAGCACGGTTATTGTTGTTATTGTAAGAGCTTGGAGAAATAGACGATGGGAGGAGAGAATTGCAAAAGTGAGCAGGGTGAAGGAATAAGCAGAAAGAGAAGTGCTGTGGCCTGCTGTGTGGTGAGTGAGTAGCTGTGTGAGTGTTGTTGCGGTCTGTAGTGTGGTGAGTGAGTGGCTGTGTGAGTGTTGTTGCGGTCTGTAGTGTGGTGAGTGAGTGGCTGTGTGAGTGAGTGTTGTTTTGGCCTGTAGTGTGGTGAGTGAGTAGCTGTGTGAGTGTTGTTGCGGTCTGTAGTGTGGTGAGTGAGTGGCTATGTGAGTGAGTGTTGTTTTGGCCTGTAGTGTGGTGAGTGAGTGGCAGTGTGAGTGTTGTTGCGGCCTATAGTGTGGTGAGTGAGTGGCTGTGTGAGTGAGTGTTGTTTTGGCCTGTAGTGTGGTGAGTGAGTGGCTGTGTGAGTGTGTGTGCTGTTGTGGCCTGCTGTGTGGTGAGTGAGTGGTTGTGTGAGTGAGTGGTAGTGTGAGTGAGTGGCAGTGTGGTGATTGAGTGGCTGTGTGAGTGAGTGGCAGTGTGGTGAGTGAGTGGCTGTGTGTGTGAGTGAGTGGTTGTGTGAGTGGCAGTGTGAGTGAGTGGCAGTGTGAGTGAGTGAGTAGCAGTGTGAGTGAGTGAGTGGCAGTGTGAGTGAGTGGCAGTGTGAATGAGTGAGTGGCAGTGTGAGTGAGTGGCAGTGTGGTGAGTGAGTGGCTGTGTGAGTTAGTGAGTGAGTGGCTGTGTGAGTTAGTGGCAGTGTGAATGAGTGAGTGGCTGTGTGAGTTAGTGAGTGAGTGGCTGTGTGAGTTAGTGGCAGTGTGAATGAGTGAGTGGCTGTGTGAGTTAGTGAGTGAGTGGCTGTGTGAATTAGTGGCAGTGTGAATGAGTGAGTGGCTGTGTGAGTGAGTGAGTGGCTGTGTGAGTTAGTGAGTGAGTGGCTGTGTGAAGTAGTGGCAGTGTGAATGAGTGAGTGGCTGTGTGAGTTAGTGAGTGTGTGCTGTTGTAACCTGCAGTGTTGATTGAGCACCGTGTGGACGAGACAAAACAGTCCGTCTTGCAGACCCGAGTCCTCATCATGGTTCTAATGGGACCAGTAGCCGCGGTAGTCGCCGTAGAAGAGTGACAAGGAGGTGACTGGCGAGCGGTGAGCGAGTGAATGAGTGAGGGCGGCATCATCATCATCAGCAGCAGCAGCAGGTTGGTGCGTGTGGTGGTGGCGTTGGAAGGGAATCCCTGCCCAGAGCGAGAGAGACGTCTTCTCGGTGGAGTCGGCACGGCCGCGCTGCTTCCCCGGCCAAAACCGTTCGTTCCTATCGCTCGTTGGCGTTTCCCAGCCTCTGGTTTACATCGACGACGACGACGACACAACTTTAACCTGGGACAATCCCTCGAAGAGCCTAATTTGTCTCGTTGTCAACGGTGTCTCTGTCAGGCTGTGTCAACAGCCACGCGCGGAGCAGACACGGCCGTGACACGGCCGTGACAGACGTTTAAAATCCGGAACTTACACGGAAATTGATTTCATGCAATGGATATCACCCCCAATCAACCACGTACATGAATTCATAGGTCGTTGAGTGGAGCACACCTCTGGTTCATAAAGAATGCGCTGGAGCTGTAGCAGTAGGAGAAGCGTTCTAAATGTTGTTGTTGTAAGTGTGTGTTCATGACTATGGTGCAATTTCCCATCAATGCAAAGTTACGTCGATTTTTATATATATCTCTCTCGTGTATAAATACACGAGAGAGATATATGTGTATAGACTCGTGATTATCATACACTAGTGTTGTGTGTACACTAGTGTTGTGTGTACACTAGTGATGTGTACACTAGTGTTGTGTACACTAGTGTTGTGTGTACACTAGTGATGTGTGGACACTAGTGTTGTGTACACTAGTGATGTGTGTACACTAGTGATGTGTGTACACTAGTGGTGTGTACACTAGTGTTGTGTGTACACTAGTGATGTGTGTACACTAGTGATATGTGTACACTAGTGTTGTGTACACTAGTGTTGTGTGTACACTAGTGGTGTGTGTACACTAGTGTTGTGTGTACACTAGTGTTGTGTGTACACTAGTGATGTGTACACTAGTGTTGTGTACACTAGTGTTGTGTGTACACTAGTGTTGTGTACACAAGTGATGTGTGTACACTAGTGTTGTGTGTACACTAGTGATGTGTGTACACTAGTGATGTGTGTACACTAGTGTTGTGTACACTAGTGATGTGTGTACACTAGTGTTGTGTGTACACTAGTGATGTGTGTACACTAGTGTTGTGTGTACACTAGTGTTGTGTACACTAGTGATGTGTGTACACTAGTGTTGTGTGTACACTAGTGATGTGTGTACACTAGTATTGTGTGTACACTAGTGATGTGTACACTCGTGTTGTGTGTACACTAGTGTTGTGTGTACACTAGTGTTGTCTACACTAGTGATGTGTGTACACTAGTGTTGTGTGTACACTAGTGATGTGTGTACACTAGTGGTGTGTACACTAGTGGTGTGTGGACACTAGTGTTGTGTGTACACTAGTGTTGTGTGTACACTAGTGATGTGTACACTAGTGTTGTGTACACTAGTGGTGTGTGTACACTAGTGTTGTGTGTACACTAGTGATGTGTGTACACTAGTGATGTGTACACTAGTGGTATGTGTACACTAGTGGTATGTGTACACTAGTGATGTGTACACTAGTGTTGTGTGTACACTAGTGATGTGTACACTAGTGTTGTGTGTACACTAGTGATGTGTGTACACTAGTGTTGTGTGTACACTAGTGATGTGTACACTAGTGTTGTGTACACTATTGATGTGTGTACACCAGCGGTGTGTACACTAGTGTTGTGTGTACACTAGTGATGTGTGTACACTAGTGTTGTGTGTACACTAGTGGTGTGTACACTAGTGGTGTGTACACTAGTGCTGTGTACACTAGTGTTGTGTGTACACTAGTGATGTGTACACCAGTGTTGTGTACACTAGTGGTATGTGTACACTAGTGATGTGTACACTAGTGATGTGTACACTAGTGTTATGTACCCTAGTGATGTGTGTACACTAGTGGTGTGTGTACACTAGTGTTGTGTACACTAGTGTTGTGTATACACTAGTGTTGTGTGTACACTAGTGATGTGTACACCAGTGTTGTGTACACTAGTGGTATGTGTACACTAGTGATGTGTGTACACTAGTGGTGTGTGTACACTAGTGATGTGTGTACACTAGTGTTGTGTACACTAGTGATGTGTGTACACTAGTGATGTGTGTACACTAGTGGTGTGTGTACACTAGTGTTGTGTGTACACTAGTGATGTGTGTACACTAGTGTTGTGTACACTAGTGGTGTGTGTACACTAGTGGTGTGTACACTAGTGGTGTGTGTACACTAGTGGTGTGTGTACACTAGTGTTGTGTGTACACTAGTGTTGTGTACACTAGTGATGTGTGTACACTAGTGGTGTGTGTACACTAGTGGTGTGTGTACACTAGTGATGTGTGTACACTAGTGATGTGTACACTAGTGATGTGTGTACTCTAGTGATGTGTGTACACTAGTGGTGTGTACACTAGTGTTGTGTGTAAACTAGTGTTGTGTACACTAGTGATGTGTGTACACTAGTGATGTGTACACTAGTGGTGTGTGTACACTAGTGTTGTGTACACTAGTGATGTGTGTACACTAGTGTTGTGTGTACACTAGTGATGTGTGTACACTAGTGTTGTGTGTACACTAGTGTTGTGTACACTAGTGATGTGTGTACACTAGTGTTGTGTGTACACTAGTGATGTGTGTACACTAGTATTGTGTGTACACTAGTGATGTGTACACTCGTGTTGTGTGTACACTAGTGTTGTGTGTACACTAGTGTTGTCTACACTAGTGATGTGTGTACACTAGTGTTGTGTGTACACTAGTGATGTGTGTACACTAGTGGTGTGTACACTAGTGGTGTGTGGACACTAGTGTTGTGTGTACACTAGTGTTGTGTGTACACTAGTGATGTGTACACTAGTGTTGTGTACACTAGTGGTGTGTGTACAGTAGTATTGTGTGTACACTAGTGATGTGTGTACACTAGTGATGTGTACACTAGTGGTATGTGTACACTAGTGGTATGTGTACACTAGTGATGTGTACACTAGTGTTGTGTGTACACTAGTGATGTGTACACTAGTGTTGTGTGTACACTAGTGATGTGTACACTAGTGTTGTGTGTACACTAGTGATGTGTGTACACTAGTGTTGTGTGTACACTAGTGATGTGTACACTAGTGTTGTGTACACTAGTGATGTGTGTACACTAGCGGTGTGTACACTAGTGTTGTGTGTACACTAGTGATGTGTGTACACTAGTGTTGTGTGTACACTAGTGGTGTGTACACTAGTGTTGTGTACACTAGTGCTGTGTACACTAGTGATGTGTGTACACTAGTGTTGTGTGTACACTAGTGATGTGTACACTAGTGTTGTGTGTACACTAGTGATGTGTACACTAGTGTTGTGTGTACACTAGTGTTGTGTGTACACTAGTGATGTGTACACCAGTGTTGTGTACACTAGTGGTATGTGTACACTAGTGATGTGTACACTAGTGTTGTGTACACTAGTGATGTGTGTACACTAGTGGTGTGTGTACACTAGTGTTGTGTACACTAGTGTTGTGTATACACTAGTGTTGTGTGTACACTAGTGATGTGTACACCAGTGTTGTGTACACTAGTGGTATGTGTACACTAGTGATGTGTGTACACTAGTGGTGTGTGTACACTAGTGATGTGTGTACACTAGTGTTGTGTACACTAGTGATGTGTGTACACTAGTGATGTGTGTACACTAGTGGTGTGTGTACACTAGTGGTGTGTGTACACTAGTGATGTGTGTACACTAGTGTTGTGTACACTAGTGGTGTGTGTACACTAGTGGTGTGTACACTAGTGGTGTGTGTACACTAGTGGTGTGTGTACATTAGTGTTGTGTATACACTAGTGATGTGTACACTAGTGGTGTGTGTACACTAGTGATGTGTGTACACTAGTGTTGTGTACACTAGTGGTGTGTGTACACTAGTGTTGTGTGTACACTAGTGATGTATGTACACTAGTGGTGTGTGTACACTAGTGTTGTGTGTACACTAGTGATGTGTGTACACTAGTGTTGTGTGTACACTACTGTTGTGTACACTAGTGATGTGTGTACACTAGTGGTGTGTGTACACTAGTGGTGTGTGTACACTAGTGTTGTGTGTACACTAGTGATGTGTGTACACTAGTGGTGTGTGTACACTAGTGGTGTGTGTACACTAGTGATGTGTGTACACTAGTGATGTGTGTACACTAGTGTTGTGTACACTAGTGATGTGTGTACACTAGTGATGTGTGTACACTAGTGGTGTGTACACTAGTGTTGTGTGTACACTAGTGTTGTGTACACTAATGATGTGTGTACACTAGTGATGTGTACACTAGTGGTGTGTGTACACTAGTGTTGTGTGTACACTAGTGTTGTGTATACACTAGTGATGTGTACACTAGTGATGTGTACACTAGTGTCGTGTACACTAGTGATGTGTGTACACTAGTGTTGTGTATACACTAGTGATGTGTGTACACTAGTGATGTGTGTACACTAGTGGTGCGTACACTAGTGATGTGTGTACACTAGTGTTGTGTGTACACTAGTGATGTGTACACTCGTGTTGTGTGTACACTAGTGTTGTGTGTACACTAGTGTTGTCTACACTAGTGATGTGTGTACACTAGTGTTGTGTGTACACTAGTGATGTGTGTACACTAGTGGTGTGTACACTAGTGGTGTGTGGACACTAGTGTTGTGTGTACACTAGTGTTGTGTGTACACTAGTGATGTGTACACTAGTGTTGTGTACACTAGTGGTGTGTGTACACTAGTGTTGTGTGTACACTAGTGATGTATGTACACTAGTGGTGTGTGTACACTAGTGTTGTGTGTACACTAGTGATGTGTGTACACTAGTGTTGTGTGTACACTACTGTTGTGTACACTAGTGATGTGTGTACACTAGTGGTGTGTGTACACTAGTGGTGTGTGTACACTAGTGTTGTGTACACTTGTGATGTGTGTACACTAGTGGTGTGTGTACACTAGTGGTGTGTGTACACTAGTGATGTGTGTACACTAGTGTTGTGTACACTAGTGATGTGTGTACACTAGTGATGTGTGTACACTAGTGGTGTGTACACTAGTGTTGTGTGTACACTAGTGTTGTGTACACTAATGATGTGTGTACACTAGTGATGTGTACACTAGTGGTGTGTGTACACTAGTGTTGTGTGTACACTAGTGTTGTGTATACACTAGTGATGTGTACACTAGTGATGTGTACACTAGTGTCGTGTACACTAGTGATGTGTGTACACTAGTGTTGTGTATACACTAGTGATGTGTGTACACTAGTGGTGCGTACACTAGTGATGTGTGTACACTAGTGTTGTGTGTACACTAGTGATGTGTACACTCGTGTTGTGTGTACACTAGTGTTGTGTGTACACTAGTGTTGTCTACACTAGTGATGTGTGTACACTAGTGTTGTGTGTACACTAGTGATGTGTGTACACTAGTGGTGTGTACACTAGTGGTGTGTGGACACTAGTGTTGTGTGTACACTAGTGTTGTGTGTACACTAGTGATGTGTACACTAGTGTTGTGTACACTAGTGGTGTGTGTACACTAGTGTTGTGTGTACACTAGTGATGTGTGTACACTAGTGACGTGTACACTAGTGGTATGTGTACACTAGTGGTATGTGTACACTAGTGATGTGTACACTAGTGTTGTGTGTACACTACTGATGTGTACACTAGTGTTGTGTGTACACTAGTGATGTGTACACTAGTGTTGTGTGTACACTAGTGATGTGTGTACACTAGTGTTGTGTGTACACTAGTGATGTGTACACTAGTGTTGTGTACACTAGTGATGTGTGTACACTAGCGGTGTGTACACTAGTGTTGTGTGTACACTAGTGATGTGTGTACACTAGTGTTGTGTGTACACTAGTGGTGTGTACACTAGTGTTGTGTACACTAGTGCTGTGTACACTAGTGATGTGTGTACACTAGTGTTGTGTGTACACTAGTGATGTGTACACTAGTGTTGTGTGTACACTAGTGATGTGTACACTAGTGTTGTGTGTACACTAGTCTTGTGTGTACACTAGTGATGTGTACACCAGTGTTGTGTACACTAGTGGTATGTGTACACTAGTGATGTGTACACTAGTGATGTGTACACTAGTGTTGTGTACACTAGTGATGTGTGTACACTAGTGGTGTGTGTACACTAGTGTTGTGTACACTAGTGTTGTGTATACACTAGTGTTGTGTGTACACTAGTGATGTGTACACCAGTGTTGTGTACACTAGTGGTATGTGTACACTAGTGATGTGTGTACACTAGTGGTGTGTGTACACTAGTGATGTGTGTACACTAGTGTTGTGTACACTAGTGATGTGTGTACACTAGTGATGTGTGTACACTAGTGGTGTGTGTACACTAGTGTTGTGTGTACACTAGTGTTGTGTACACTAGTGATGTGTACACTAGTGATGTGTACACTAGTGTCGTGTACACTAGTGATGTGTGTACACTAGTGTTGTGTATACACTAGTGATGTGTGTACACTAGTGGTGCGTACACTAGTGATGTGTGTACACTAGTGTTGTGTGTACACTAGTGTTGTGTACACTAGTGGTGTGTGCACACTAGTGTTGTGTGTACACGAGTGATGTGTGTACACTAGTGTTGTGTACACTAGTGTTGTGTGTACACTAGTGATGTGTGTACACTAGTGTTGTGTGTACACTAGTGTTGTGTGTACACTAGTGTTTTGTGTACATTAGTAATGTGTGTACACTAGTGATGTGTGTACACAACTGATGTGTACACTAGTGATGTGTGTACACTCGTGATGTGTGTACACTAGTGATGTGTGTACACTAGTGATGTGTATACACTAGTTATGTGTACACTAGTGATGTGTACACTAGTGTTGTTTACACTAGTGATGTGTGTACACTAGTGTTGTGTACACTAGTGATGTGTGTACACTAGTGGCGTGTACACTAGTGTTGTGTGTACACGAGTGATGTGTGTACACTAGTGTTGTGTGTACACGAGTGATGTGTGTACACTAGTGTTGTGTGTCGGCAAACCCGCCACCACCCGACAAATGGCCCCGAGAGAGCCACTGGCTCTCTCGGGGCCGTTCAGGTGATGGTCTCGAGTTGGCTCCTCACGAGTCCCGAAAGGCACGCGTGTCGTCGGGCCACTCGCAGGCACGCGGCTCCGTGCGGCCTCGCCAATCGCAGCGGCGGCCGCCCGCAGGCTACCCCCCCCTCCCCCCCGCATCAGCAGAGCTCCGTTCACAGCGCGATGGCTGCACACTTCGGTTGCTCTGTCTGTCAAACCGATAGCACGGTGAGGGTGAACGTTTCAAATTGGTTTTGTGTTACCAGGGTGATCTCTCAAAGAGACCAGCACGAGTGTCACTTGCAAGAGTGACCTGGGTCAGAAAAATAACAAAAGCAAAAAATATAAAAACTAAGGACAACAATGAAGCCATAACCCACCAAATAGAGATAAGAGCAGAGACAGGCAGATAGACATCAGAGCATAACCCACCAAATAGACATCAGAGCAGAATCAATGAAATAGACATCAGAGCAGAAATCACCAGATAGACATCAGAGCAGAAACAACCAGATAGACATCAGGGCAGAGACAACCAGATAGACATCAAAGCAGAGACAACCAGCTGGACATCAGAGCAGAGACAACCAAATAGACATCAGAGCAGAAACAACAGAGCAGAGACAACAGGGTTAAAGAAGAAACTAAAACAAGGTGAGTCGTCATTGTTCGGTGTTCTCCTTCAGGATTTGTTTATTAAATGTTTCATCTTTTCCCCCCGAATTACTTTCCCATCGCGCCATCGGCATCATGCCATGAGATACTTCGGATGTATTTGTGAATCTCTCACAGAGAGCATCATCACGGAGAATCGCCCCTGGGACATAACATTGCAGAACTACTTCTGAAGTCCCAGCAACCGGCTCTTCACACGCACACTGACTGTGAACGCACTTCCCACCTGATTAGACAAAGCAAACGTGTACTTGACCTTTTGTGAATGTTCTTCAAATGTCAATAAAAGTCGACGATTATAATCCAAAGAGCTGGAATAAGCGAGATTAAACCAAATTTAACGTGATGTTTTTTTTTTCTCGTAGAGGCTCATTAGTGACCGGGCTGAGGCGTTCAACTCACTACACCGTAGAACTTGGTTTAATCAGAGGTTAAATCAAAGGCGGCTGCCAAAAATAGAACCTAGGACCGCACCAGTACCAGCTTCAGCACACGGACATTGTAATTGCCCACCGAGACACCTGGCCACCTGAAATGTGGCATTTCCACACGAATGTCCCTTACAGCAGCACGGGGCAAAGATTTTCCCATCACTAACACTGAAAGGCGAACACAAACAAGGTTTATGTTCACGTGCAGTGGCACAAACGTAAATGCACAAGCGTCGCTGTCGAAACCGATTCGTCCTTGCAGCAGCAGCAGCCTGGGCTCGCCAACCGTTTCCCCCTCCATGGATAAATCGCGGCGTAGGAACAGGAACACATTGTGAACAGCACCAGTACGCTGCGCGTGTGGTGGGGGCCTGTGCCGGCAACACGCGTTAACCTGTTGTGAGAAGTGCCGACGTAGTGACCGCCACCCGTAGAATAACGCAGGCCTGGCGCGGAAGAGACGGAGTGGAGCGCATGCCGCTGTGGCGACGGCGGCGCTCGATGCGAATCCTCTACGCTGGCAGCGGGCGTGCGCTCGGAGAAGGGCCGTTGCCCAAGACGTTGCCCATCACGAATAGTTTTCCTTTCAAGGCCGAGGCGTTGTTGACGAATGCGTTGAACATTTGTTATCGGTGCTTTGTTGCACCACTGCCAACGAGGCAGCATCGCCAAATGATTTTGCACAGGAAGAATAGGAGGGCTTCGTTAGGTTCAGCTCAGCCCATCTTCCCTCGAGGGTCAACAACACTGTGGGACATCGGTTGCACAATGCAGACGCTGCCCCCCCCCCCCGCCCCTGTCCCCTCCCCGCACCGTGGTTCCCACCAGCGGAGCTGGCGCCGTGCGGTGCGCGATCGCCTGAGCGCCTCGCGCTTCTTCCGCACGAGCTCGATGCTTAGCGACCGTCCTGACGCACGCACTCAACAGCGCTACTCCGGCCAGAGGGCGTCGACTCGTCACCCGCAGAGACACGCAGAAACCACGCGAGCATCCAACTCCTTCCCCCGTACGAAAACGCGCGTTTGACTCGCGTGCAACGCGTCGATCACGAGTGGTGACGAGCGCAATGGAAATTGGGCGACGGTGTTTGTGTGATCAGCCTGCAGCGCCTTTGATTGACCGTTGGCTCGGCAGTCCATGCGATGCAACCCCCTCGTAGTCAGAGCACGACAAAACACAGTCCGGAGTGTGGAGCGATAAGCCCTCACCAGGCGCGGCCAGGTGGCTCCGTGGCAGGGTGAGCGGCTCGTTATCGCAAGGTTGGGTGGGGTTGACTGTGCCTATCATCCTTTCAGGGTCGGTGAAATGGGTATCACTATGCAGCGAAGTTAAATATGGTTTTCTTATTGATAAACGCACCCTCGGGATTGCAATCGGAATTTACACCACTGCATTCTGCGGGACCGGAGACGAGAGAGATATGAGCCCTGACACCTCCAAGACAATTTGAGCGGTAAATCACTTTTACTTGACTATCCAAGAGACAGATCTGGAAGCATACGAACGGGGAATTTAGAATACCACTGTCCCATGAAATAATTGTTTTTCATGTGTTTAAAAATTTACATGATAATTGCAAAATGGAATAATACACGCACTCGCACGTAACAGAATGCTGGCACATGTATATGACAAAATATTAACACGCGCACAAGAATACCCACGAATACAGCTTATCGTTTTTAGGCACACATTGTGATGAACGGAGAATGAAAATTACTCTCCGTGAGCGACGAAGCGCCTTGCAAGAATTATCCATCGTCCCCCGCGATCGTCGGCCACATGGCAGGTGGAACGAAGCGAGCGCCGCGAGGAGGGAAACTCCAGCCAAGCCCTCGAACCTCGCACGGCCACCACCCCGACGTGTGCATCTGCACTGCCGCTGCGGCGGTTGGAATGTCGCCACAGACCAAGTGGACGGCTTCGTCTCACCGCTGCTGCAGGTCGGTTTAACACGTACTAGTAGGGTTTCGCGACCAATATAATCCATAATAGAGGTTTATGTGTTAGATCGCATAAATATATTTACCATTTGAGCAGGAAATTACTTTTACTTGGCTATTCAAGAGACAGATCTGGCGCATACCAATGAGGAATTTATGATATCGCTGCCCCATGAAATAATTGTTTTCATGTGAATATATTTACGCGATCTAACCCAAACCCCTCTATTACTCACTGCAGGTTCGCAACTCGCCCACGACTGCAGGGCCGCAACGCTTCTCTATCTACCTCACCGTGCACTGCTCCACTTTTGTAATTCCCTCCAATCGCCGCTCTTTCCCAAAGCTCTCATGACGGTAATAGCCTTGCTCACTTCAAGAAACACGTTAACTCTTTATCTGTTCCGGATTTGACAGCGATGTGTGGTCTGTCTTCCCATTATCTGCAATAGTGCTGATTAAAGGAGTTTATTGAACTCCCCTCGCCCGTGACAAACCATTGGATACGGATACTGCTCCGCGCCCCCCGTTTGTGCCGACACATCACCTGCTATGTTTGTGAGCGTGAAACCTAGAACCCCATGCACACTGCAAGATTCTCCAGCCGGCAAACCCCGCACAAAGTATCGCTGTGTCCGCGCGCACGCACGCACGGGGTGGTCTGAGCCGACCCTGTGAGCTAACTTGAGATGCAGCGCCGCCAGTGAACACGCGCACACTCGCGCGGCACGCGTGACCCGGCTCTTTCCCTTGTGCTGCTGCTGCAGCAGCTACAGCAGCAGGTACTGCACACCACCGTTTTTCTATCGCACTGGAGTGATCGGCCCGCCAGCTCGACCTCGCGCTTGCTGGCGTGGTGAGGTTGTGGCGGCGTATTCGTAGATTGCATTTCCCCCGAAACATCAAAGCTGCAGCCACTTGCATTGAGTGGAAGCACAATCAAATATTTTGTGTCAAGCGTAAAGTAAAACAAATGTATCCATCTGGTGCTTACCTTCATGAAGGAGCTGAAAACGAAAGCGGCTGCAAGCGTCAATCGGCAAACGTAACCGGCCACGCAGATATCTGGCAGTGACTGTGCTTCCCTCGCAACATAAATGAATAGAAAAGATTGGCACAATGACGCCATCGAATGGATATATTTAACTGAAGGACACAGTCTGAATTGTCAGAATTACATGCGAGAGACCTTAAGGTAATGACCACTGAGAGGGGGCTGGGGGGCGAGATGGCACCAATTCCGACGCTGGGAGTGCACCCAGTCGGCGCTAACGCGCGACCGGCACTGGCACTTTGCCGTGGCTCAGCGCTGAAGCCGCGTGCCGGGAGTTTCTGTGACCGCACCTATCGTGGGCCAGCGGCCACTCCCAACAAGGCCAAGGCATGGGGGTCAGCGCAGGTCCCACCGGGGTCGCCGCCTTTCCCACGGGAGACCAAACCCGGCCGTGTTCCTGAAGTCAGCCTTGAACTATCAACACTTTGAAGAATCCTGCGATAACCCCATTACCACCCAGATCTCGATACAAATCAATCCCTGCCCCCCGAACACATATGTAAATTCCTGGACAGGTGACAACCGTATCGTGCGCGTGAGTGAATGGGCCAGTGAGTGAGTGGGTTACTAAGTGATTTCGCAGATGATTGAGTCGATGAGTGGGTGAGTAAGTGAATGAGTGGGTGAGTGAAAAAGTTAATGGGTGGTTGGGTTAGCGTTGCCACCTTTTCCACTCCAGATCACACCTGTACATATTTCTCAAGTCAGCCTGGGTCTATTGTCAAAACTATGCAGTGACCTCTAATAAAGTTCAACACAATGCCGGTACCAGATCTCAGTCCAAGTCCATTCCTGCCACCCAAACACAGATGCCATTTCCCTGACCGTCCGGGACAAACCCCAGACGGGCGGCAACTCTAGGTCCCACACTCCCCACACACATGCACTGGCGGAGCCAGTGGGGGGGGGGGTGTGGGGTGGCACGTGCCCCCCGAATGATCCGATCGAAATTAGAGATTTCGATCGGATCATTGGGGTTTATTAGTAATAAATCGGCATTTTGCGACCCCCACCTACCACTGTGTAGCATATTATTATGTGCCAGGGACTCTATGAGATGACAGGACAATAGTCTGAGTCCACAATTGGAAATAAATAACGGCAAAGCGGTTATAAGTGACTCACATAATTGTGCGAGCACGATGCCGATCACACAACGCGGTTCGAATTCGACCCTCGATCGATGGCTGCGCCATCGCCGCACACGCGTCGAATAAAAAGCAAGGGGCAAGTCCTCACTTACTAACAACGCCTATAATTTTCCATTGTTGGAGGGGTTGCCCCCCCCTACCTGAAAATCCTGGCTCTGCCATTGCACACATGGCTCTGACCGCAGAGATGCCCTCTCACACCACGGGACACGCGCCCCCTCGACGAGCCCGCCTTGAGGTCCCCGCGAGCGGTGTGCTTGTGGTGTGTTCATGGTGTGTTCATGGTGTGTTCATGGTGTGCATGTGGGTGTTCGTGGGTGCTCGTGGTGTGCTCGTGTTGGGACGGTAGCCGTGCCGAGTGAGCCACACTTCAATACTCAGGGGCCATCGAACCCGGCACGGAACGAACCGACGGCCGACAATGTTGCAGATACGCCTGCTGGGCTGTTTAAAACGAACAGGCCATATTGGTAAAAGGTAAAATAAAATAACACATTGTATAACAGGATTCAAATTTGGACGATTTTCTCACATTTGTTAAGTGCACGACAGAATACAGATGCGCGTGACGATTCTGCCGCCTCCACCCCATGTAGGAACGCACGCCGATTTTGAGCAAATTTGAAGACGTCATTTGGTCACGCTGCATTGGCAGTGGTGCAAATGCGCAATTAACAAACGACACAACTCAACGCACTCGTCAACGTCCCCACCTTTAGTGGAGAATTTAAAAACATCAACAATCGGTGCATTACGGACAAAGGCCCTGCATCCCTGTGTATCATGAAGAAGGGCCATTGCCGATAGCGTTGCCAATTATATATATATATATATTTCCTTAAAGGCCACAGTGTGGATAATGAGTGCGGTTGAGTTTTGTTTTTGTCAACTGAGCAAATGCGAGCGGCGGCTGGTGCCAGCGTAGTCAGCGGCAGTGGCGTTCCCACCGCGTGGCTTCTTGCAACGGTTTGATGACCCACGGAATCGCCGATATTGGCCGATGTTCGTGAGCTGACCAACGGAACCGATTTCAGGACGAGGGGCTTCGGTGTCGGGGGGACGGCCCTTCTCAAATCAAACGTCGGACACAAGCGCGGAGTCTCCCGCGGCTCCACAGCTGATGGTGGATGACCGTTTCACGCAATGCCTGGGCTATCTCGCTCGTAGCCACTTCCCTTTAGAACACCGATCCCCGTGGTCCTCCTGACCACGTTCGGCCAATGCATACTGCGTGCGCACACAGACGCACTGCTTCACCGCTGCTGGATGACGACCCCCCCCCTTCCCCCACACGTTACCACGACCCCTCTAACAACCGTGTCTCCGTCACGTGTTGCGGCTACATCTTTTGGGATACTATTCGCCCTTTACTAATCACCCACTTCCCTTCTGCCGCTCGTATCGTTTCCATTGCTCGTTACAGGCCACTCAAGTCATTGTCTTGCTGCCGGCGTTCCACCTAAGAGTTATTATTGATACGTTCCACGCGTTATTTAACGAATTATAACATAGCTCACTTTTTAAATTCACTTCTGAGGTTTTGGATAACTCGCCGCCAGAAGGCCGACTCGGCGGGGCCGCTGGTCCACACAAACGGTGGCATTGGCCTGGCGGGCTACGTGGCTGTCGAGGTGTGCGGGCACACAGGGCGACGAACCTCCCTGAATGATGCACCACTCGTTTTCTACCCGCGCCTCTTCATCCTCCAAGCCACCGGTTTGTTTGTTTGTTTGCTTTGATTTTATTCACAGATTTTTGCCGAACGCAGCCCCAACACGGAAAGTGGGCTGGCGGACGACATGCATCGCCTGAGTTGTAATCTTCGAAGGGTTAACTCGTTTTTTGAATTGATCAAGGCTATGAGGTGGAGAGCTTCTGAAGGGAAAAGACAATGACGATGATGATGGTGGGAGGAGGGAATTCCAAAGTTGAGCAGTGCGAGGGAAGAAGTGGAAGTGAGATGCTCTGCAGTGTGGTGTGTTAGTCAGTGAGTGAATGGATGGGTGAGTGAGTGGATGAATGAGTGGGTGAGTGAATAGGTGTGTGAGCGAGTGGATGGGTGAGTGAGCGAGTGGATAGGTGAGTGAGTGTGTGAGTGAGTGGATTAGTGAGTGGGTGCATGAGTGAGTGGCGAAGCGAGTGAGTGAGTGGATGAGTGTATTATTGGGTGAGTGAGTGGCTGAGCAAGTGAGTGAGTGAGTGTGTGAGTGTCAGTGGATTAGGGAGTGGGTGTGTGAGTGAGTGGCTGAGCAAGTGAGTGAGTGAGTGGGTGTGTGAGTGAGTGGCTGAGCGAGTGAGTGGGTAGGTAGGTATGTGAGTGGCTGAGTGAGTGAGTGAGTGGCTGATTGAGTGTGCGTCATTGTGGCCGTGCACAGCGACTGAGCGCCGTGGTGCGCGTGTGCGCTCGATCGGCTGCCATCGGCAAAGTTCAACCCAAACGCGCCGCGCTCTTCCCGCCGCTGCCGCCGCCGCCTCTCACCGCTTTGCTGTTGACGAAGACGTCGGGGGCTCCCCAGGGGAGCTCGTCGGGGCCCGCGTAGAGCAGGCCGTGCGCCGAGTAGGGGGCCCGGCCGAAGCACGCGTCGCGCTCCTCGCCGCCGCGCGACCCCGCGGACCGCGCGCAACCTCCTCCTGCTCCCGCCGCCTCTCGCTCGGCACCCAGTGGGGACGTTACCTCCCGGCCAGACATCCTGCAGGGGGGCGGGGGGGGCACGGGAACACGCGCAGACGTCAGCGACGCGCGCCGGCACACACGCACGCGCGTCGTCGCTTGTGACCCCGGGCGGACTGTGGGACGTAGGAGACGTCCTCGCTGGGGTCTCCTCCGCCGACTTGCCGCTTCTCAGTGCTCGGGAAAAACACGGACACACGAATTCTGCCCCCCCCCCCCCCCCACGGGCACGGGTTTTGTTCCCCTCTGGCACGGGTTCCCTCCCCATAGGGCAAGGGTTGTGTTCACCTCAGCCACGCGTTCTCTCTCCGTTGAGCTCGGGTTCTCTACTCCTCTGCCGCGGGGTCTCTACTCCTTTGGCATGGGTTCCCTCCCCATAGGGCAAGGGTTGTTTTCACCTCGGCCACGTGTTCTCGTCACCCTCGGGCACCTATTCCTGTCCCCGCGCGACCCCCCAGCTAAGCTCGGCACCAACGTCGCCCCGGCGGTGTACGCCGGTGCGTTCGGCCCCGGCACAATACAACGCTTGTGTCAAATTGCAAAAATAAGAATATTTTTAATACGATACAGCACGGTTAGTTTAAGTGTACTCGGCAAACACGTGGCACCGCACGGAGGACAAAGCAAGTGGCAACAGCAAAAATAAAGACAGCACTCACGGCTTCATGGCAGACAGCATGTGGAGCGTACGACAAGACACGAAGCATAGCACGTAGAGCACACAAGCCAGAGTGCGTGACACTCAGCCAACCAGGAGGACACGGGAGTGCATCACGCGGTGCAGTTCCCAGGCACTCGGCACCACACTCAGCACCACACTCAGCACCACGCATAGCGCCCACACTGACGATGTAGAAAACGCAACGTAATGAATGACACGACACACGGTGTATACCACACAATGAATAATACCAAACACAATGTATAATAACACCAAACACACACAATGTATAACACCACACTGCGTGTGTAACACAACACACAATGTATAACACCACACTTCGTGTATAACACAACACACACAATGTATAACACCACACTTCGTGTATAACACAACACACACAATGTATAACACCACACTGCGTGTGTAACACAACACACACAATGTATAACACCACACTTCGTGTATAACACAACACACACAATGTGTAACACCACACTTCGTGTATAACACAACACACACAATGTGTAACACCACACTTCGTGTATAACACAACACACACAATGTATAACACCACACTTCGTGTATAACTCAACACACACAATGTATAACACCACACTTCGTGTATAACACAACACACACAATGTGTAACACCACACTTCGTGTATAACACAACACACACAATGTATAACACCACACTGCGTGTGTAACACAACACACAATGTATAACACCACACTTCGTGTATAACACAACACACACAATGTATAACACCACACTTCGTGTATAACACAACACACACAATGTATAACACAACACACACAATGTATAACACTGCACTTCGTGTTTAACACAACACACACAATGTATAACACCACACGTCGTATACAACACAACACACACAATGTATAACACCACACTTCGTTTTTAATACAACACACACAATGTATACCACCACACTTCGTATACAACACAACACACACAATGTATAACACTACACCTCGTGTGCAACACAACACACACAATGTATAACACCACACTGCGTGTAACACAACACACACAATGTATAACACCACACTTCGTGTGTAACACAACACCTCGTGTGCAACACAACACACACAATGTATAACACCACACTGCGTGTAACACAACACACACAATGTATAACACCACACCTCGTGTGTAACACAACATACACGACGAGTAACACAACACACACACAATGTATAACACCACATTTCGTGTGTAACACAACACACACACACAATGTGTAACACAACACACACACTGTGTAACACGACACACATAATGTGTAACACAACACACACATAATGTGTAACACAACATACACACACAATGTGTAAGACAACACACACATAATGTGTAACACAGCGTGTCACTTTGTGTATCTACGCACACAGCTCGCTGCAGACAACCCGGGCGCACTCGGTGCTGTGCACGTGTGGTGCTGTGTGTGCTTTGTGTGGTTTGCTGTGTGTGTGCTGTGTGTGTGCTGTGTGTGCACTGTGTGTGTGCTGTGTGTGTGCTGTGTGTGCGCTGTGTGTGTGCTGTGTGTGTGCTGTGTGTGTGCTGTATGTGCTGTGTGTGCTGTGTGTGCTGTGTGTGCTGTGTGCGCTGTGTGTGTGCTGTGTGTGTGCTGTGTGTGTGCTGTATGTGCTGTGTGTGCTGTGTGTGCTGTGTGTGCGCTGTGTGCTGTGTGTGCGCTGTATGTGCGCTGTGTGTGCTGTGTGCTGTGTATGTGCTGTGTGCGCTGTGTGCTGTGTGTGCTGTGGGTGCTGTGTGCTGTGTATGTGCTGTGTGTGCTGTGTGTGCTGTGTATGTGCTGTATGTGTTGTGTGTGCTGTGTGTGCTGTGTGTGTGCTGTGTGTGCTGTATGTGCTGTGTGTGCTGTATGTGCTGTGTGTGCTGTATGTGCTGTGTGTGCTATGTGTGTTGTGTGCGCTGTGTGTGCGCTGTGTGTGTGCTGTGTGCTGTGTGTGTGCTGTGTGTGTGCTGTGTGTGTGCTGTGTGCGCACGGGTCACGCGGCGCTGCTGCGCTTCGAGAAGAGAAAATCACGGCGCTCAAAGCGGTACAGCACGAGCGGCCGTGTCGTTGGGGGTGCACGCAGCCCACGACCAAAGCGCAACAACAGCGCACGGGCAGGGTGCTCTCTTGGAATTAAACAACTAACAAAAATCAGAACACTTAAAAAGCGGGGAATTCATGTGCGGGGTGTCACACGAAGCGAGGGATGTGGCACCTCGCGCGGTGGCCACACGAAGCAGCGCCGCGCTGAGCTGCCCCGCGCTCGGGCGCGAGAAGCCGGACCCGTGCGTGCTTTCACAATCAGAATCTTTCTTTATTCACTACGGAGGAATCCGAAGAGCTCTGAAGCTCTCCTTTTTCCACAGGTGTCCGATAAAAAGTGGCCGCCCCTCGAGCGCACGACGGCGGTAAACATCGCCAGGCGGAAACAAGGGGACGTCCGCGCGCTCGCAATCGACAAACATTCACGCGATTTCCACTCTCCGCGAGATGTCTCCTCGAGATGTCAAACGAGCAGAGATCGCGTTGGGTCGAACGAAACGAGGGTACTAATTGCGACACGGCGAGCGTGAGAGTCAGATTTCTAGTATGAAGGTGGAGGATCCCGTTGCGCGGTGTCTACGCGAGATGGACTCGAGTCGAGATCACGCGGGCAGCCATCGAGGGCAGCACAGGGGAGAGAGACGTGGGGGGGGGGAGCGACTTCACCGAGCAGACACCGAAGCGCGGGGCAGGGAAGCGAGCGGCGTGCGTGCCGTGTGTGTGCGCGCTTTAGCGGAGCAGGTGGAGAAGGAGCGAGGCCGTGAGAGGTGTTGACCACGATGAGTGACACCGGGGAAGGGTTGGCAACGGTGCAACGCGCGGTCCCTTTATGCCACTGCGGGCGCGTCGTGCAGTCGAGGGACGCGTGGAGTCGGTGAGAGGGAGACCGGGGCACGCGGATTAGTGGGGTGCATCTATATACACACACACACTCACACGCACGCATCCACACGTGATGCCGGCCTACACGTGATGCCTTCCCTAGTCGGGACGCGCACCTGCTTGCCAGAGGCAGGAGACGTTTCAGTGTCAGGGGCAGAGCAAGCGGACAGCGAGGGCGTGTGGGGGGGGGGGGGCGGGAACTTGACTCTTGGGCTCAGGATAACGCATTCAAAACTGGTGACGTGAGTTGGTAAGTTCTGACTTACGGTTAAAGTTCTACATAAATATACATATATAGGTAGACACACATTTGAAACTGTCGCTACGAACGAGCTGACAACAAGTGATGCGCTGTATAGCGACGCCGCTCTTTCTTAATGTTCACACGAGACGACGAGCTGCAGTGCCAGCTCCTACGTTGGACTTCTTTCGCACCGTACGTCGCCAGCAGCGCTAATCGGATGTGCGATGCCTCCCTCTTCTCGTCCGCGAACGGCGCGACACTTCGACGGCCTGCACAGACGTCCGCGCGAGGATAGATGTCGCGCTCGATGCAGCCGGCGTGCGGAAACGCTGTCGTGGTGTGGTCGCCGAAATGTAAATGTGTCATACGCCCCCCTCCACCCGACACAGCCAAATTAGTAAGGTCGATCCACGTGTCGGGTGGGGGTGGGTGTACGACACGTTTACATTTACGCGACACCTAACCGCAATAGAAGAAAAAAAACTTGACCATGAATAAAATTGTTCGCGAAGGTCTACGCGTTAACTCGGCGCGTGTCACTCCCTGGGTGGGCTCCCGGTGCCAATCCCACAGGTGGTGATGGTGAGAGCCGCGTCTCACGCCGCCGAGCGCTTCGTGTGGTCGGCATTGCCCCGCGTGACTAACGGGCGCCGCGACACCGCAAGGGCAGACCCCAGACCTACGACAGCTCCTTCTTTGCCCTACCGCGGGTACGGCAACCCGCATCATCTGGCGCCGTATCGACATTCCTGTACAACCACCACCACCACAACCACCACCGCCACAACCACCACCAAAAGCAGAAGGAGCAGCAGCGCGGGAAAAAGAGCGTGCGCATGACCAGTTCACCAAACAGTCGAGTCTCTCCTTGTTTATCGAAATGTTCACTCGCACACTCCAAAAAGAGCGTGAGTGAACGTCTCGATGACCGTGATGAGAATCATTTTGTTTAAATGCAATTATGTCTTAACTCGATCGCCTATGCATGTGCTCTGAAGAAAGGCCATTGTCCAAAACATCGCCTATTATTTACTTTATTTACCGTAAGGCCGGTGTTATTGACGACTGTGTTAAGTTGTTGCTGCTGCTGCTGTTGTTATATAATAGGGTTCTGCGGCCGTGATGATCATTCAACCCGCGTGTCAAATCTTAGGCGAATGCGACCGGGAAACCGTTTTGTAGCGCCGACAAAGTCGCAAATAATTTCAGTTGCGCTCAACCTAGGGGGTCGCTTTATCCAGAAAAAGTTTATATTTTTGTTAGTTTTGCGTTTTATATATATATATAGCGTTGGTATTGTACATTAATCATGGCGTTAATTGCACCGATGGCAAGAAACGCTCCAGTAATCGTTCCAATAAGAAACATGACGTGACGATGAAACACAACAATTGGTGGAAAAAACGAGAGCCGTGACAAATCATTCAAATGTTACCGGTGACTTGTGTTCCTCGTGATTGCTTACAGCTCCGTGTCAATGTGTGTGTGCGCCTTCTATCTCGCACGGAGGTGCACGCGCCTCAAGTACGCGGAGTCGCCCTGTCGATGTCACCCACGCAGCGCGTCTCCTCCAATCTGAGACGGCTCTTCCCAACTCGATCCTCCACTGCTCACTCCCAACCTTTGCCAGGCTTCGTCTCAACCAGCTATTTCTCTTTCTCTCTCTCTCTCTCTCGGCCCGCTCCTAATAACGATTAGATTAATCGATTGTAAATCATTTACAATTATCTGCAAATTAACTCTTTCCATTTATTGATACAGAAATCAAGCGGAATGTCGATCCCATCGGAGCAACGTTTCGCCCTCTCTCGCAAAGCCGCCGAGGTCGGCACGAGTTAGGGCAGCCCCTCCGATTAGCACGGGTGGCTACTGTGCGGTGCGAAAGAAGTTCAACATACAGGGGGAAACACAGGAGGGCAGCACAGGAGGGCAGCACAGGAGGACAGCTCCGTGGCGGTGTGGCCGAGAGGCAAGCCGAGCAAGCGGCACACAGCGGGTGGCGCACTGACGCGGCACTCACGCACAGCTCACGTCCAACGAACAGGCACAGGTCAATAATACAGCACACAAGCAACATCCATATCACGCACACACACAACATACACGCACCCTCTACAGCACACACAGTACACCCCCACAAGTCACACACAGCACGTGCAGCATGCACGCAGCGAATACAAAGCACACACAACCCACACGCAGTACACACAAAGAGCACAGATAACACAGCACACACATACGCGCAATACACACAGAATACACAGCACACACGCAGCACAAACACATGCTACACATGCAACACACAGAACACAAATAACGCACAACACACACACCACCCACACATCAAACTCAGCACACACGTCATACATAAAAATCACTGGAGCAAGACACAACACACACGCAGCACACATTACACTTGGGTGGGCAGCACACACATCAGCACGTAATTGGCAATACACACACGAACGACGCAGTCCTTAGCACATGGGTAGCAGCACCACACACACACACGGGCAGCACTCACTCACTGCACCGCAGTGAGTGAGTGCCCGCACTTTAAACAAAAACAAACCAAAAAGATCAACAAGAAAACTCAAGTTGGGCGAATCGAAAATGAGCCTGGAAACGTATTCGAAAGGGAGGTTTTCATGGCTCGGAGCTTGGACGAGTTTCCACAATGAAAGGCACAAGCCCTTTCATTGTGGCTGGCGCTACAAACGCCTCCATGCTGCGTGCTCTTTAGCGCTCTGTGAAATCACCGCTCGTGTCTGAACATGTCAGCCTGGGAAAGAGGCATGGATTACAGAACAAAGAAGTGTTTAATGTCGCATGTCGAATATAATAACTAAATCCTTTTGTCATTCATGCACGTAGGCGGATCGCTTTAACACACCTTAGTGTTTCTCCCCCCCCCCCGCCAGAACAGCGCCCCGTATCCTCGGGTCCGACTGACAGCTAAAGTAGCCTGAGCCTGACACGCACAGCCCAGTTACATTCAGCCCCCGAGCCTCGCTGTGTTTCACGCAGCCTCCACCCGGTGTTTATAGCGGCACGGACCGAGACACGAGGGGGGCTGCCCGTGGTGGTTGTGCGGGGATGGCCGAAGCAACGAAGCGGTCACGCGCAGAGCGCATCTCAGACGGAGGCGCGCGCAAAAAAGTTACAATTCGACACAAACACGGCAGCAGCAGCAGCAGCAGCGGCGGCATCAGCGAATGGCACATTCGTGCTCCTGAATCAAGACGCAGCGGCGCACACGTTCAGCGTAAACTCATGGAAATCGGACCGGTGGCTAAACATTTGACCGACGAGAGAGATACTCACTGTGTGCGTAATAACAAATTACATGCGTAGACTATAAATAGAGGCGATCGCGTGTTGCCCAATTCCATTGAGTGTTCCGCGAATACGGGCGGCCACGACAACACGTAACGGCGAGATAACGACCACTTTAACGCCGCCCGCCTCTCACTCATTTGTTCCACTTTATTTTACGCTGCCAAGAATGCCAACGCCGTTATTTCGCCGCGCCCACGAAATCGCGAAAAAAGAGCCAGGGGTCAAACTGCCCCCAGCAGTACCGGGAGACAGCCCCCCCCCCCCGGTCCGGTGCATGTCGCCTCGCACTTACTGTCCATCCAGGGGCGGCGGAGTCGCAGCGCTGTCCATTCTCTGGAAAATCTCTGAGTTGGACGGCATAGCAAACTGCTGCTGCTGCTGCTGCGTTACCCAAGCCACGTGCGCGCTGCCATGCCCCCCTACCCCACCCGTAGCAGCACCCCCGTGCGAGGGGCGGTGGCGGCTCTGGCCGCTCGCTGCGACTTTGCACGGGGACTGGCGCGGCGCCGCGCGGTCCCGTTCACGGTCCTGCAGGGATCCACTCGCTCGCTCGTTCGATCGCTCGTACACCGAGCCGCTCCCTCGCTCTCACTCACTGACTCACTCGCCCACTCGCTCACGCGCACCGCTGCGTCGGTCCGGCAAAGCCCGCGCGGCAACGTCCCGCGCCTCCTTGCGCCCTCCTCCCTCCCTCCCTCCTTTCTCCCTCCCAGCGCGCCCTCTCCCTCCTCCTCTCACTACACACGCCTCTGTCTCTCCCTGTGCCACCACTGAGCAAACACCCCTGCCCCCATCCGCTCTTCCCCTCTCTCCACGCACCCCTCCCGCACCCCTCCCGCGCTAACAATGCCTATTTGCTGAGTAACAAGCGGAGCTTTGTGGGCAGCCTCACAGTTGACAGTAAGTTATGAGTCCTTTGTGAGCTCATTGCAGAGAAAACAGAGATAGGAATTTGGCAAGAAAATATAATATGACATTCTTTAACCCAGTCGAACCTGAATTCGCGCGGAGACAAAGGCATATTGTTAGCGGGGCGCAAAGCAAGTTTGACAAATGAAATATAGAGGCTCTCTCTTGTGGGCGCGGTAAACAATGTGTGCCATTCTGTGGATGCCACACTCGGCGTGGACGCGATGCGCCACCACCGCCGCCGCCTCCTCCTCCTCACTGTCTCCTTGTTCTCGACACACACACAGCAGCCACGGCACCAAACCTCCTCCCCGAGTCTCCCTCCCCATCTCCTCCTCCTCTCCACCTCCTCGGCACCGTGCGAAAGGAGCGGCAGGGTGGCCTGGCGAATTGCTCGGCGGGTGTGTGTGTGCATATGTGTGTGTGTGCGTGCTGTGTATGCTTACGCCGTTGCACTCCAGGTAGCGCATCATCATCATGATCATCGTGACCACCACCGCCACTACCGTGATGTCACGGGCAGGTTGAGGGCATTTGGTAAACACCAAGTCACGAGCAAGGGCTCGAGAACGGAGACCAACTCTGCAGTCAGCAACGCCCTACACCATCACCCGGTCAACATATCCTACCCATTTTCTTGGTTCTTTCGGTAAGTCACGGAGATATAAAATAAAATAAAAATCAGTTGAAAATATAAAAGCAAAAAAACTCACGACGTTTCGATCGCAGCACAAGCGGTCGTCTGATCGAAACGTCGTGGGTTTTTTGCTTTTATTATTTTCAATCAATTTTTTTATCTACATGACTTTACCGAAAGAACCAATAATATCAATTCCTTCAGTCACGAAAGTTTTAAGTAAAATTGCATATCCTACCCACGCTCATTATTGCTGCAGAGACGAATGTATCGCGCCGCAGAAGAGATCGCACAGGAACACCATTAAAGTGCGAGTCGAACAAAGCAGCGAGGAGACGTCCCCCCCATCCCCCCGGCACGAGAACCCTTCCGCGGTTGGGACCAACCCGCAGCGACCCTTCCCGCTCCCTCCGCGGCGCGTACTCCCTCTGCACACGCGGGCACGCGCGCGGGCACGCGCTCAATATTTTGCCCCAACTGCCTTAAGTCACCACCACGTCAATCCGAGCCGCGAAGCAATCGTGGGAGAGACTTCGCAAGGCGTGCGCCCCAAGGTTACGCACGAGAGAGCGCTACCCTGTCACACAGACCGAGTATACGAACAGAGGTCACACACGATGATGGACACGGACAAAGACCCTTCAATGAGCAGCCCATCATCTTCTCGTGCCCTCGCAACCCGCTCCCGATGCGCGAACTGCGCCCTGCAGACGGAGCCCCGAGGCTGCAGAGCGGCCGCCGGTGCCGCGCCTCTCTCGCCAGCTCCACGTGGGGCTCGGCACTCCACCACGAGACGCGACGTGTACAACATGTGTTTGTGCTTCGTCAAAATGATAACAATAAAACATTTGCACACAACGATCTTACGCAATAAACCACAAGACAATACACCGTATCGACATAAATGTTCCTCGACATTAACGGACGAGGATGTATTTATTCGCATCCCATCAGCCACAGTGATCCTCTGGTAGTGCACCATTTCATCAGCGTCGACGCAACCAAACCCTGGGCCAGTGTGGACATTCAGCGTCTCATCAGCAGCAGCGGAGTCGGGCTCGCTTGGACCAATGCTGGAGAACTGCCCAAATGTTCATTGCCAAGAACCCTCACCGTGAGGCCTATTGTCTGCATAATTATTGTGTTACTTATATTCTCCGCTATGACGCTAATGATTGTTTTATATTTTCTCATATATCAGATAATTGTCCTGCGAACTGTTTTTTTTTCAAGTAATTTGTCCGAGCCAATTGACGTTACAGGATTTTGCTCTGAATTATGTCTGCTTGTGTTTTCGATCATCTCTCGCGTTATCGTTGTGACTCCGTCTCATGTTAATAATGGGGGATTTGTCGTGACCCAAGTCGCTCACTCTTGCAAACGAGACTCATCTTGGTCTCTTTTGTTCTCACTTGGTGAAACAAAAAATCAACTTGAGCTGAAATAATAAACGTCTCGAATAAGCCAAGCGTGTGTTTGTTGCAAATATATCGTGTGTGCTAATCACAGAGACTCGAGCACAGAACTATGAGCTCTGTTGAAACGCGCCCTGGATACATCTTTTCATTTACCCTGAACTAGAGATACAACGCGATCTATCGCCTCCAATAATGTGAATGGGCTTTCAAGGGGCCAAGGTTGCATCAAAGTCAAACAATACGCGCACATAGTTATGGATGATACACATCATACACAGCAGTAGTAGTAGTATTAATAATGCCATGTATAACGCCCACAATATTTAATGGACATAAATGAGGCGCAGAGCCAAGTTCAGTGTCGCTCAGTAGCCGGGCGGGAGAGGTGGGGCCTTTGAGGGAGAGGTGGAGCCTTTAATTTTCTCTTTAAAAGTCGGTGTGGATTGAATGATGCTGCGAATGTGCAGCGGGAGATGATGGCCGCATTCCAGACGGCGGGGAATGGCACCGAGAAACGACGCCGGGGAGTGACGGTGCCGGTCATTGGCGTAGAGAGGAGGAGGAGGAGAGAGGAGGGGGGAGCTCGTGGGTCGCGCTGCTGCTGCGGAGAGCTCTTCCGTGAGCTGTGGTGCAGGTGGCAGAGCCAGGAGAGAAGAGACGCGGCGGACGACCGAGAGTAGAGGTGCGGTGGTGACACAGGCAGCGGGAGATTCGTCGTGGGACCTCCTGGCGATGGAGAAGCCAGTGGAGGGGTGCCGAGGGAGGTGAGGGAATCTAGCCGAGGATGATTCGTGCCGAGAACGACGCGGGCCACATGGCTTGCAACAGCTGGAGTTGAGGTCACTTGATGAGTATCGATGAGTACATGTAAAATATTCATCACGTGCATACAGTGTTTTCACATGCAATGCGCGTAACATTTATTAGTGAGAGGCAATTCAAATATGGGATTTCGGATATAAATGTGGAACTCAATGGCCTCTTCTTCAGAATTATGTCACGGGGTTTCTCCGCTTTATTGCTGGGGTCGGTCCTGCCGGAATCAGGGCACGGCGAGGGGTTAGCAGTGCTTGTGTGCGAGCGTGAAAATGTGTGTGAGTGTTCGAGTGTGTATATGTGTGTGTAAGTTACATTTTGTCGTTTGTGATGTAAGATAGTGTTTGTAGCGTAGTATATACAGTATGGTATCCAGTGTAACATATGAGTGTGTAGTGTGAAGGTGAACGTGGTGAGGTTGACCTGACTGAGTAGAGGTGACTAGGTGAGTGTGTTGAGGCTGAGGTGAGGCTGTCTGTGTATGCCACGGTGGCGAGATGTTAACTGCCTTGCTTGGTATGCAGGATAGTCGTGGGTTCTATTCCGACCCTGACGCCTACCGCATATTTGGAGATTGCGTGTCTCTCTCCCCATGGTTGCGTGGATTTTTTTCCGAGTCCTCTGCTTGTTCTTTTCACGTTTAGAAACACTCTCTTTGGTTCGTTCGGTAAAGTCACGTAGATATAAAACAAAATAAATGTTTTATATTTACGTGACTTTACCGAAAGAACCAAAGAGTATGGATCCCTGCAGTCACGAAAACTTCTAATCTAGTTTGGAAACATGTGTTTAGAGTATTTGGCTGCTATAATTTTCCACGGAATAATCCACTTTGTTGAGATCTCAATTGCGGCCAGGTCCTCTGAAAAAGAGCTATATAGCTTCGTGGGCCGTAGCTGGTAAAATATCAAAAACCAGTATGTATGTCGCAATATCAGTATGTGCGAGGGGCTGGTCACCCCTCCACCTAGCACTCGTGCTTAGCATTAACCATGGTGTAAACACACAGTTAAGCTTGTGTTAAAGGCCAAGCCCCATTTGGTGGAGCCAGACCCTACACCTCCATTCGGGGTTCCTCCAGAAACAAGAAAACACTGGTTAGTTACAGTGACGGAAAAACATATTTGATCCTCTGCTGATTTTGTACGTTTGCCCACTGACAAAGAAATGATCAGTCTATAATTTTTATGGTAGGTTTATTTGAACAGTGAGAGACAGAATAACAACAAAAAAATCCAGAAAAACGCATGTCAAAAATGTTATAAATTGATTTGCATTTTAATGAGGGAAATAAGTATTTGATCCCTCTGCAAAACATGACTTAGTACTTGGTGGCAAACCCCTTGTTGGCAATCACAGAGGTCAGACGTTTCTTGTAGTTGGCCACCAGGTTTGCACACATCTCAGGAGGGATTTTGTCCCACTTCTCTTTGCAGATCTTCTCCAAGTCATTAAGGTTTCGAGGCTGACGTTTGGCAACTCGAACCTTCAGCTCCCTCCACAGATTTTCTATGGGATTAAGGTCTGGAGACTGGCTAGGCCACTCCAGGACCTTAATGTGCTTCTTCTTGAGCCACTCCTTTGTTGCCTTGGCCGTGTGTTTTGGGTCATTGTCATGCTGGAATACCCATCCACGACCCATTTTCAATGCCCTGGCTGAGGGAAGGAGGTTTCTCACCCAAGATTTGACAGTACATGGCCCCGTCCATCGTCCCTTTGATGCGGTGAAGTTGTCCTGTCCCCTTAGCAGAAAAACACCCCCAAAGCATAATGTTCCACCTCCATGTTTGACGGTGGGGATGGTGGGTTGATGCCAAAGAGCTCCATTTTGGTCTCATCTGACCACAACACTTTCACCCAGTTGTCCTCTGAATCATTCAGATGTTCATTGGCAAACTTCAGACGGGCATGTATATGTGCTTTCTTGAGCAGGGGGACCTTGCGGGCGCTGCAGGATTTCAGTCCTTCACGGCGTAGTGTGTTACCAACTGTTTCTTGGTGACTATGTTCCCAGCTGCCTTGAGATCATTGACAAGATCCTCCCGTGTAGTTCTGGGCTGATTCATCACCGTTCTCATGATCATTGCAACTCCACGAGGTGAGATCTTGCATGGAGCCTCAGGCCGAGGGAGTTTGACAGTTCTTTTGTGTTTCTTCCATTTGCGAATAATCGCACCAACTGTTGTCACCTTCTCACCAAGCTGCTTGACGATGGTCTTGTAGCCCATTCCAGCCTTGTGTAAGTCTACAATCTTGTCCCTGACATCCTTGGAGAGCTTTATGGTCTTGGCCATGGTGGAGAGTTTGGAATCTGATTGATTGCTTCTGTGAACAGGTGTCTTTTATACAGGTGACAAGCTGAGATTAGGAACACGCCCTTTAAGAGTGTGCTCCTAATCTCAGCTCGTTACCTGTATAAAAGACACCTGGGAGCCAGAAATCTTTCTAATTGAGAGGGGGTCAAATACTTATTTCCCTCATTAAAATGCAAATAAATTTATAAAATTTTTGACATGCGTTTTTCTGGATTTTGTTGTTGTTATTCTGTCTCTCACTGTTCAAATAAACCTACCATTAAAATTATAGACTGATAATTTCTTTGTCAGTGGGCAAACGTACAAAATCAGCAGGTGATCAAATACTTTTTTCCCTCACTGTATGTATGGTATAAAATAAGTTATACATACACACTGTGGAGGAGAGGCTTCCATTCCTCTGTCGGGAGCTGGACCAGTACCACTCGGACCTCTATGGTATACAGAAGGTCTGATAGACTGGTTCTGGCTCCCATCACCATGAGGGGTGGACAGTTTTCGAACTTGGGACAGGCAACTGCCAAACAACAGTGAGTGGCTCTTCTTCTAAACAAAATAATGAAGGGGGCATAGGAGTGTGGAGGCGAGATGTGGGAAGCAGTGAATGCCAGGCCGATGGTGGCTTACGCACTCACAAATGAAAAACATCAGTGGAGAGATGCAGACAAGGCTAATGATGCAGATGCCTTCTATGACTTGTCCCAGGTGCTGGATAAATGGATCCCTTAGGATAGAGTTATATTTTTCGGTGACTGGGCTGAGCAGGCCATGATACAGGCACTTAGACCTGAGTGATTGGAAGGCATGAGCTAGACAATGGTAGGGGGTTGCTAGACTGTGCAGCCCATGCGCTTGTAATCACCAACACACTTTTCCAGCATCGGTTTAGGCACTGTGTCTGATCCACCTGCCATGGCTGCATTGGGTCCAGATTTCTCCAAATACCCTGGTTGATATTCCGACTAGGCGAAGGGAAGTGGCAGGCCCACTCCTACTGTCTATAACATCCAACATCCTAAGCTGAGGGAATGGTCGTGGATGGCTGATGAAATGTAAACTGCCTCAGTAGCAAGTCACTCTTCAACTCCATCAAAAAAGTAACTTGCAGGACCACACCTATCACCATCCTTAAGCAAAAAAACAGTCATATATCCGTCTGCTGCAGCAGAGGTGTAGGGAATATCAACAGACCCATATCTCTGCTTTATTGACTTGGTCAAGGCTTATGATAACATCAATAGGTCAGGGCTCTGGGTTATTTTCCATGCTTTCAGAGTCCAAGACCCTCTGTTCATAATCAGTGAGGATCTTCATAGTGATGTGCAGGCCTAGGTAAAGCTGCGTGGCCAGGAGTCGGAGTGATGTTATATTCACCTTAGAGAGCAATAGAGATGTCCTCTGGCCCCGACGTACTTTCACTTTTTCTTTGGCCACGTAGTGCGAGGAGCTTTCCATGAATGTACCGGTAGAATTTCCATCTGGTATAGAAACAATGGGAGTCTGATTAATGCTCAGTGTGGTCAAGGGATGGCTTCATATTGGTCAACCATGTTATATATGCAGATGCTCTGGTGATTGCTGCCCACTGAGGAGTTGGAGACACTACTGCTGAACTTGGAGAGTGCTACTTAGAGATGAGACCTGACCATAAGCCCCAAAAAAACAAAGCAGCTGCCTGGGAATTTTATATAATCGAATTCTCCGTATACTCCCAATGAGTGATGGGGCAGTTGTGGAAAGAGTGGAGACATTGCCGTACCTCGGCAAGGTGCTTATGACCAACTCTGGTTTGGCAGCAGAGGTCTCACTCCGAATCAATCGAGCCATGGCGCCTGGGTCTGTTCCGTGACATCCTGCCAGTGAGCCTTCGACATTTTACGCGGCCTCTGAGTGCGTGTGTGTTACCAAGTGTGTAATTTGTATGCGTGAGTGTGGCTGTGTGTTCGTGTGCATTAGCGTGTTGTGGGGAGCGATATGCGCAGTCGTTAGCGCACTCTGCTACAAACCCGGCGACCCGAGTTGAATTCCCGCTCGTCACCAATAACAAGCGCAAATATTTCAACCAGTCCTGGGCCTCCCCAAATTCGACTCGGCTTAAACAGATTACTACCTACGGCCCAAGCAGTGAGAAGAGCAAAGTGACTTTGCGAGACATGGGTGGTGCGTGTCAGCGGTTGTTGTCTGTGACGTCATCACCTCCCACCAACTAATCACCTACAACCGCGATTTTGGCGTCAATTTTGCAGCAGCAGCGGGAGCAGCGGCAGCTCTACCGCTCTTGTCAGGGAGGAGGGCGAACGTGGCTTCTGATGAGGTGGACACCTCCGTGACGTGAGCCTGGCGTTGAGTGGCGGCAGCAGCAGCTGGAGCCACGCAGGAAAGGAGGCGCGTGGCAGAGGCGGTGAATACGGCAATGTTGTTCGCGTTATGACATCGTTGTAAATGTTAACCGTGTTCGAAAGGTGATCAAAGTTGCCGATATAGTACATTGCAATGCCGTCCATGTTATTATATTGTGAGAAATGTCAATCGACGCAAAAATCCACGACCATAATGCGCTCAACCACAGTCGTACATCACAAAATGTGCGCCAACACACACACACAGACACCAACAATCACAAAGAAGACGAAACAAGAACGGCTCAAAGACAGCGATCTCTCGCTCCACGCAGTAGCCGTGTGTGGCAGAGGGTGAGATGGCGGACGTACGACTGCTCGCTACCAACCCGTACGTTCTTGGAGAAATGTTACGCAATCCACGTGCGTAACAAAAAAAAAGTCCCTTGGGGAATCGGAAATTTAAAAAATCGTAGCCTCAGCATTGTTTTAAAATTGTGTAAGCCGTTCGGTAGCACCGGAGAGACAAAGACGGCCGGGCTTGATGCTGGCCACCCCACCACTTCGTGTGCCGTGCTCGTCCTCAATAGGCGCTCGCTAACAGCACTTTGCCCCAACCGTCTGTTAAAGGGCTACAGAGAACATTCGTTGCCTTTGTGTGAGCGCGTGTTAATTAACGCGCGTATGTCATCGTGATGTCATGTAAGCATACAATTATAATTATTGTTCTAATTTAATCTACAAAAAAAGCCAAGTTATATAAAATAGCGACCACTGGGAAGATGTAATGTCAAACTGGATATATGAGATAAGGCATCACCAAGACAAAACTATGCTCCCGTTCCCATCCATCACCACCACCAACGCCGCCGCCATGCTGTTTGGCACGCGATGTCAGATCGTCTAGATCTGATCAAAAGACCACAGCGGAACTACGGCGTTCAGAGACAGCTCGGGCAACACCTAAGATTTGACCAAAAATAAACCGTGGGCTCCCATGCGAGGTCATCGCAGTAGCGGTGCGGACCGCGTACGCTGCAGGCTTTACGCTTCTCTTCTGACTTGGCTGGGAGTCGCTGCCCTGCTTTCAATGTCTTTCACTTCACACAGGTTGTCTTACAACGTGCTTGAATGGCTGCATGGTTTCTGGCATTATTGTTGCCCATGAATGTATAGTGGTTCTTCGGTTTACGATGCCATATATTAACGATACTTCGATGAACGATACGCCTCCCATCGGGTCTCATTGTTTCTATTAATGATAAATGTTCGATTAACGATATTTTTACGATATCACGCGGCGGCCAATTTCGGGCAATCGGAGCGCTCCTAAGTGGACTCGGCAATCCTCAGCCAATCAGCAGCGCCCTTAAATTAGCGTTTTGAGAGCAACTGGCCTTTTCAATGTTTGATGTGCGTTACTTATGGAAACAGATATCTCGAATACTTTATGTTTCTATTGATATTGATGCTTTAACATTTGCTTATTTATTTAATCATAAAAATGTGTTAAATATTATAAATTGTATGTTAGTGTGAACACGTTAAGTTCCGATTGTCGTGAAACAAATTAAGCCTTAATGCGTGTTTCCTATAGTCGATTAACGATTATTTCAATGAATGATGTTTTTGTGTGAAACCAAGTAATAATGTTTACCGAGGAACCCCTCGGTGGAGTCGCCTGGAGTAACCGACCGGCTGCAGTGGAACTGGCTCGATCGCTCGCTTCCTGTAGGGGGCAGGGCGCCAAAATGGATGTCTGGTTCACTCCCGCCTCCTGTGAGGGGTTTACTCCGAGTACTTTGATTTCCTTCTAAATGCAAATAAAAATAATCAAAGAGCAAACTTCCCAGCATGATGGTCTTCAAAGCAAACGATTCAAAACTAAGTAAAGCATTGTTGTTTATTTCTAACAATGGGTCGTTTGTCTAAAGAAGCCCGGGCGAGGTCTCAATACTCCATTGCAGCATTCCAGAAGGGAATTGCAATGCGAGTTTTCCCCTAATAAATGTTCTGCATTAAGATGAAAACAGGAGTAGTCTAAGCAAAAATCATAGTTAGATGAGCAACCTACTTAGCCTACTCCAATCTACTTGCCACACAATATTTGGGAGACTCGTGCACGTGCAAAAATATGTGCGACTCAGGGCAGCCGAGCCTCCAAAGCCCTGGGTCAGGGGGAGACGCCGTGGCTTTGCGCTGCTGACGGATACCAGGGCCATCAGCGTCCTGGCTTTGCATACATGAGCGCCAGGTAAGGAGCAATAATTATCAGACACGAGCATGGAAAAACGCGTTAACTCGACCAAATGTATCGAGACCACCCCCCCCCCTCGTATCTAACGAAGACACGGAATGTAAATACTTTTCTAACCTATAAGGAACCTTTTATAACCTATAAGGTTCTTGTTTTATTAATGTACAACACACTGTTCCCGTGAACTTCACTCGTTGATGTCCTTCACCCAAGGACCGTCCTGACTGTTCCGTCTCATCCACGCTGTGTTCAACTCACCACGCTGCAGGTCATCTCACTTCGCTGCATCTCCCCTCGCCGCTGCTCCACTTTGGAATTCCCTCCTCCCATCATCGTCTCTCTCGCCAAACTCTAATCATTATAATAGCCTGGCTCAATTCATGAAACGTGCAGCATATGGAATAAAAGCCGTTATCTGTTAAGTATTTTATCTTCCTGCGTCTGATTGTTGCTGGCTCCTTGGCATCACCACTCTCAGCCAACTAGCGAGGGATGTTGAATATTCTGGATGGAGGTCAGCCCCTCGCCGAGTCCCTGTCCTCACGAGGGGTGCCATGGTGGCGAAATGTTCACTACCTCGCCTGGTATGCAGGAGGCCGTAGGTTCGATTCCGACCCGATGCTTGTATATTTGAAGTTTGCATGTCTCGTTTGGATTTTTCTCCAGGTCCTCCGGTTTTCCCCTCCACATTTATAAACGTGCGTTTAGAGTATTTGACTGCTCTAAATTTCCACGTAATAAGTCACTTCGTTAAGCTAATCGGGTCGCAACTGAAAAATAGCTATACAGTAGCTCAGTAGGCCTTACCTGGTAAAATAAAATAAAATAGTTTTAGTTTAATAGATTAAATCTCCCACGTGACCGCCGCGTCTCGATGACGGAGGCGCATGGCTCGGCACGGCCCCCTTGGGAAAGGGGCGAGCAAACTGCGTGGTGCACTTGGGTGGACCGCGTGACCTGGGTCTACCACGAGCCGCTGGCTCTGCTCCCGATGCAATAACAAATTCTATTCACCTGATTTAGGAAGAACACAAATGTTCAAACCAGTAAAATCATACTTAAAAAACAAAATATTTACACTTGTTCACAATGGGAAGTCTCATCAAGACTCAAGAATGTTTCAGGAGGTTCCCTGTCAGGGTTTTCACCGTCGGGGGGAGGGCTATGTTGCTGCCGCTGCTGCAATGTAATCGTAATTGACTAATTCGCAGGGAATGTCTCAGCAGTTTCATTGCCTCTGCTTGTATTCGAGGCAACCGTTAAACCCAGAGGTAGCAATGGGAGATAGAGAGAATACAAACTCGACGCAGAAAGGCGCCCAAGTCGGGAATCGAACGCAGGGTGTTCTTGCTGCGAGGCACGCATGCTACCGGTGAGCCACCCTGTCAAATTAAAATAATTATCAAGAACATCTCTTGAGATGGAATATCTCGTTTGCAGGCGTTCCCAGGGTGTAAATTGACAAATACATAGCAAACGCGTAGTGTCATGTTAAATTGATTACCACTACTACAAACGGCATTTCCACCCCAAAAGTTCTTGTGGGATTACTTCAGTCTTTTAGCATGAAAATTTGACTTTTCGTTTCAATGCCACCGCGTGCGATTGAAGCGCACGCTTGAGGATTGAGCAGTCGCTTCTCACATTCACGAGAACGCGTCCCATGATGGACTGGGGTCGCATTGCCACGAGGACCCGGCCACGTGACCGAGTGGCACCGCTTACGGGGACCCGGCCACGTTACCGAGTGAGTGGTACCGCCTCGGGGACCCGGCCACGTGACCGAGTGGGTGGCACCGCCACGGGGACCCGGCCACGTGACCGAGTGGGTGGCACCGCCACGGGGACCCGGCCACGTGACCGAGTGGGTGGCACTGCCACGAGGACCTGGCCACGAGGCCGAGCAAGTGACTCGGAATCGAAAGGTTCCGTGATCAATTCCTGCTCGGGGGTGGTGGGGGGGGGTTGACTCAGCCCATCATTTCTAAGAGGTCGGTTAAATGATTGCCGCTTCGTGGGGAGGTAAGCAGCGGTTTTTCTACTTAGAGGCTCGCCTCCGCCAAAGGAACGTGGCATTCCCACCACCGGCTCTGCAGGGCAATCGCGTTAACTCTGTTGGCTGCTGCCACAGAGCCGCGCCGCACGTGGGGTTCGGATCCCCGCGTCCCAACGAGCACCGGGTCGTGACACCCGACGGCGAGACTCGCACCCAGCAACTGGGGAATCAAACGCAATCCTGCGTGGCCTGCGTGCACACGGACCGTCTCCGGCAAAGTCCCTGTCACGGGGCACAGAAGCCGGCTGTGTTGGAAAGTGGCAGGGAGGTGCAATGCCGCCCCGAGAGTGCTCTGGAATCTGCCATTGTTACACAGAGATGTCAGTGGGGGGGGGGGGGGGAATGTTGAGGCAAATATTGACCGCGAGCTTCTTCGTTCGCAGCTGCCCGCTTCCCTGCCCCTGCCATCGGGCTGCCACGGTCAGGACGCCCCTTCATGACAGAGACCGAGGAGAAGACATCACGCATAGTCGCCGAGGGGGGCAGGGGGGGCGAGCAGGACATGAGGCGACGTCTCTTGGTGCGGCCTCACGCTCACCCGGTCCCTGGTCCCGTGGAGGTAACGCGCAGCCTGGTATACAGGAGGTCGTGGGTTCAATCCCGACCCTGACTCTTGCTGTGTATTTAGAGTTTGCGTGTCTCTCTCCTGTTGTCGCGTGGATCTTTCTCCGGATCCTCCGGGTTTTCCCTTCACATGATAAGCCACTTGTGATGGCCAGGTCGATTCTGAAAAAGAGCTGCGTAGCTCAGTGGGCCTTACCTGGTAAAATAAAAAATAGTTGACTTTTTAACTCGGCAGTTCGTACAGAGGGGCTCACGTTTGCCATGGGCAAGTGGCGTGTGTGTCTTTGTGAGTTTGTGGAGCGGTAGTGTGGTGGTTAGCGCTCTGCGCAAGTAACCCGGCGAGCCGAGTTCAGTTCCCGCCCATGGCCAACACCAGTGACGACTATTTGAAAAGGTCCTGGGCCTCCCCTAGGTCAACTCGGCCTCAAATGAGTACCTGGTTCGGTATGTGTAAACATCGCCACTGGGGGAGATAAAGGCGGCCGGGCGGTGGTGATGGCTACTCACCCCCTCGTGTGCCACGATGCGGGCCTTTATTGTTGCTCGTGAACAGCACTTGCCCCGGAAATCTGTTCAGGCTACACGGGGGTGGCGAGGAGGGGGGTCTCTGTTTCGTGAATGTGTGGCCCCCCGGCTCTTACGCCATGAGGGCCGATCGATCATTGAGGATGCGCGGCTCGCGGCCCCGCCACGCCTCATGCTCCCGCACTCAGCGCCAGCGGCGAGCGCCTCTTCGCCGGGACGATGCACCCAGAGTCGCCGTGCAGCGAGAGGAGTTTCGTGCTCCCGCTGCAATCGCCGTGGGTGAGAGCGAGCGAGCGAGTTGCGTGCGCGTGGGACAGCCCAGAGCGAGTGCAGTTTGCGTGCGGGGCAACGGGCAGGCAGCTTCCAGAACGTACGCAATCCTGTGCAGGAATGTCAGTGGATGAGAATGATCAAGGAACGTGATTGTGCGCGTGTGTGCGCGTGTGAGCGCCGCGTAAAGACGACCCTGTAAACAAAGCGGGGTGAGAGACTAAAGCAGGAAGCGTGACTCCGGGATCATCCAACTCTGTAAACATTTGGCATAATAATTGCCGCTGATTATCTCGAAAAATGTCAATACAGCACGGATAATGTCCCCCGCTCTCACGCACCGCACACACACACAAGCATCAGCGCTAATGGCCGATTTCCGCCGTGGGTCCGTGACATTGTCGGGCGCTGCCATCCCTGGGCAGCCGCGTTCTCATGGCCACTTCCTTGCCCGCTCGTGTTGTCATCCGCCACAATCAGCAGCGTCCCCCGATTTGACTTACGCGGGGTGTAGGGCCTCCGCGAACGCCCCCTTTGACTTGATGTTGTTTCCACAGTCATTAAGACGTTGTCCTCAAAGGCACTAGCGAAAAAATAATAATGCTTAATTTGTTTAAACATGAGACGAGAAGATTTCCCAAGCCGCGGGGTTTCATTCGGCGCCATGGCCGTTTGGTGTCCCCGCTGAGGCGATGACTCGGTGACACGCGTGAGGAAGGGACGATCACAACTCGTCTGCGCCGATTTAATGATGGGGTAAATATTGACCAATTACCGCTGCCCACGTTGAAGGCAGTTAACCTGGGCAGCACTATTGATGGCTACACAATGCGCGTTGGGGAAAAGAATAACAAACGACGAGAAGGGCGCCGAGTTCGTTCATTCGTTCATGCGCGGGAATGACGATCGAAGGCGACTTGATGGGGTCGCCGGAGACTGGAGCCCGTGCAGGCGCAGTCGGGCGATGCCCACGAGGCTGGAGGTGCGAGCCGTAACGCGACGCGGAAGAAGAACGCTCAATCGTCGATCGCGAGATGCGGAGGTGGCAATCGATGGCCTTGCCCAGCGCGAGGGGTGGTTGTGGGCATCCACGCGCCTCAAGAGCAATGTCTGCGCGCGGTGCAAGCACGGAATTGTCCGAGAGAGGCCACTGAGGCTCAGAACCACGGACAGAGGTTTGGGTGACAGCACTGACGACTCCATACAGGGTGACTCCACCTCCCTCGTCACCCCCAGGGTGAGTCTACCTCCCGCGTCACCCCCAGGGTGACTCCACCCCCCTCGTCACCCCCAGGGTGACTCCACCCCCCTCGTCACCCCCAGGGTGACTCCACCCCCCTCGTCACCTCCAGGGTGAGTCCACCTCCTTCGTCACCCCCAGGGTGACTCCACCTCCCTCGTCACCCCCAGGGTGAGTCCACCTCCCTCGTCACCCCCAGGGTGACTCCACCTCCCTCGTCACCCCCAGGGTGACTCCACCCCCCTCGTCATCCCCAGGGTGACTCCACCTCCCTCGTCACCCCCAGGGTGACTCCACCTCCCTCGTCACCCCGAGGGTGACTCCACCCCCCTCGTCACCCCCAGGGTGACTCCACCCCCCTCGTCACCCCCAGGGTGACTCCACCCCCCTCGTCACCCCCAGGGTGACTCCACCCCCCTCGTCACCCCCAGGGTGACTCCACCCCCCTCGTCATCCCCAGGGTGACTCCACCTCCCTCGTCACCCCCAGGGTGACTCCACCTCCCTCGTCACCCCGAGGGTGACTCCACCCCCCTCGTCACCCCCAGGGTGACTCCACCCCCCTCGTCACCCCCAGGGTGACTCCACCCCCCTCGTCACCCCCAGGGTGACTCCACCTCCCTCGTCACCCCCAGGGTGACTCCACCTCCCTCGTCACCCCGAGGGTGACTCCACCCCCCTCGTCACCCCCAGGGTGACTCCACCTCCCTCGTCACCCCCAGGGTGACTCCACCTCCCTCGTCACCCCCTCACCGACAGCTCTGCCACTCACGATGCTCTTCTCAAGTTCTACATCAACAACAAATCCGCGCGCCTTCGAGAGAGAGCGAGAAAAAAACCCAAAACGGAACATTTTGAACTCGGAATTAAATAAACGTGGCCATTTAAAAGCCACCGATGCGCACAACATGCGGGGAGGGATATCCCTCGACAGTGTCGCGCTCTCGACTCCGGGCGGCGTGCTGCACAACGCCGTGCCTGGAAAGCACGGCCACTGCCAGTCATAGCTCTCTCGTGTCCGTCTCTCGTGTCTGCTTGTCTATCTCTGATGTCCGCCTGTCCGTTTCCCGTGTCTGTCTCTAGCGCCTGTCTGTAATGTCTGCAAGCCCCACGGCATCATCAATCGGGGCACTGGGTGAAGCCGCATGCCCACAGATTGCTCTCATCGCGCGCCTTCTCCGCCCCCTCACCGAGCGGCGGATGGAACTTTCGGGACCCCCTCTCCTCGGACGCCCGGGGCGCGCCCTTCCCGCGGGGCACTGCCCCTCGTCGGGGCGACTCTCGTCTGGCAGGAGGCTGCCGCCACAGTCTCACACAGCCTGGCCCGCGGGCGGTGCGGGGGGGGTCGAAGCCTTGGGCGCTCCGCGAGTCTCGCGGGGGGGGGGGGGGGGCGAGGGGGGGCGATGACAACGCCCGCGTCACGTTTGGCCAGCAGGGGCGGCGGGTTGGGGAGGGGGGGTCGGAGGTGTCAGGCCAAGCCCACAAGGTCAGCCCCAAGCACCGATCCCCATTAGCGCGTCCCACGTTTGCAGCATGTGGACGCCAGATGCGCCAGCCCGTCTTGGGCGGCAGGCGAAATCTGTCACGTCCTTGCAGCTCTCCCTGCGTCACGACTCCTTGCGCCGGGCTCCCCGGCACACGAGGGACAATGCCTCTCTGTTACACGAGGAGGAGGAGGGGGAGGGAGGGGGGAGGGGTGGGGTGGCTGCTGTGTGGACACAACCAGTCAGGAAGCCACGGGCAGACGGGCTGACAGCGGCAACGCCGCCTCTCTCTCGCTCTGTGAAACACTTCGCCTCCTTCCCGTGGCTGCTCCGCGCCCACCGAGGGATCCTCCCGGCCGGCCCGAGTGACGGGCCGCCCCTCGGCTCCAACACGCGGCTCGGACTCACCCAGACACTCGAGCAGCTGCCGTCACCACCACCACCACTACTACCACTACTACCACCACTACTACCACTGCTACCACCACTACTACCACTACTACCATCGATACTACCACCACCACCACTACTACCACTACCACCACGACTACTACCACTACTACCACTACTATCACCACCACTACCACCACTACTATCACCACCACTACTACGCCCCGAGCATCGCGTTGGAGCCTGATGAATAGACCACGCTCAAATTATAAAAATACCTTTAAATGTTTTTTTACCTTGAGAAACTAGACTACTATGCATGCATTTGGACCTTATTGTTACGACAAAACGAGGATTTCTGGATGTAGAGGGCACATTTGTTTGGCAGCTTTGTAAACGCAGGGAGTGGTTCGTGTTTGGTTTGCTTGTTGTTTCTATACTGAAAGCGGGCCTGGGCCCAAACCAGACATTTTACTATCGGCCCCAAAACAAAGCAATGTTAGGCAAGGCATTTCTGCAATGCAGCGCTTGGCTTCCTGAATGAATGGCACATAATATTTGAGAGAAGGTGGGAAACAAAAGGAAACGGCGGCTATTGTTTGGATACAATTGCAGCAATATTAACCCCGAAGGGCACACTCCTTCACGCTTCCCTCCTCTGTAAGTAGCTGTTAAAAATCCCCGCCCCCCACAGCCCCAGAGCCAAACCGCCGCGGGTTTCAGGGGCTATTATTACCCCTCGCTCCAAACAACGCGGACCGCGAGTTGAGCCAGGCAAACAAAAGCACATTGTCTCCATCCCCAAGGAAAAACGCAGTTGCCAAAGCAACGGGATTTAATCCCTTTCTTTGCAATGTCTTCATCTCTTTACTATGGTAATCCTCAGCTACCTTTCATGCTGGGCTCCTCAAAGCCAGGCACCCTCTTCCCGTGCACCTAATTAGCTGCTATCCACAATGGAGACAACACGATGAGCTAATCGAAAATTTGCAAAATAATGACGTACCCCACTAAACTATCCACGTTTTTTTTTTCAGCCGTGAGCTCATTTACTGCACTGAGAAAGGACGCTATTGTTGGAAGGGAGCTAAAATAATGGATTTGTGCTGTTTCAAACACAGTTGGCTATTGTTCCACGCTTGTTCCCACTCGACAACAGCCCCTGTTGTTTAGCAGTCACAACAAACGATTCAGATGCAAAAATGGCAGGGCGGATTAACGCAGGCTCCAGTACAAGTAGCATGTGAAAAAGCAGAGAATAAAACCCTGGTGAAGGAGGCCTGATAGACTGCTGTGCATGCGAGAGAATGGGCCGGACAATGGACGTGGAAAACATCCATTGTTTACCGAGTAATCTCAGCCGTGAGACTGTGACAGTGGTAAGGGGCGCTCGGCTTCCCAAGCCAACTCCGTGAGCTCATGTGCCAGCAGGGGACGGTGGGACCCTCCGCCCAAGTGCAGCTAGCGCCGGGCACCAGCAGCTATCGATCGCTCTCTCTCTCTATCCCCAGGGTCACGGGCAAGCGTGACGCGAGGGCGCGGCTCAGCGGGCCCCGGGCAGCCGAGGGGGAAGCGGGCGCCAATCGCCACCCCGCCGGCATGCGGCGAAGTCCGCGGAGCCGCTGCGTTCTTGGCGAGGGCAGTGGGGAGCGGCAGCGCTGCGGACACGCCGGGTCCCGGTTCGAGTCCCGCTCGCGGCCAACATCGGTGACGAATGTCTCAGCCGGTCCCCGTTCGCCCTTAGGTTGACTCGGCGTCAAATTAGTGCCGCACCTGGCGCGGTGTGTAGACATCAGCACCGGGGAGACAAAGGCGGCCGGGCGTGGTACTGGCCACTCACCGCTCATAATAAGTGCTACTCGCTAACAACACTTGCCCCCAACAGCCTGTTAAGGTTATACGGGGGATCTTTGTCTTTGTGTGGGGGCGTCCGTAGCGCTCGAGTCGCGGGGGTTACTGGGTCGTCTCTTGTCCGTGTTTAATTCGCGACGCACAAATTATCCACAACAAAGTTAATAATAATTATTGTTACGTTGTGTATTACTCTCTATAGTATTGCGTCGTACTAGGACCCATGTTGATGCCTCCATAAACATCAGTTCACCAGCATTGATTGGTTCAAGGGAGCCTGGCTTTGCTGGTGTGACGCTCTCGAAACCGGACAATGTTGAACTTCTTTCGCACCGTACTTAGCCAAGCCTGCCAATCGACTGTCTACTGTTGAACGGATGCTTCAAAAAAAATTCTATGCGCTTCCAGGAGGCCGTGCGGCTGATGGATTCTGTAAAAAGATACTTGCATTGTTTAATGCGGGGGGGCAAATATGTGAAGAAGGCGGCTTGCCTGCTTGCTTATGTTGTTAGATTCCGGCTCAGAGCCAGAGCAGATGGGTCCCAATCGCAAAGTTGCGAGTTCAAATCCTGGTTAGGAGGTGACTCGGCCCATAATCCTGCAGAGCTCCATAAAATATACACCACTTTGTGGGGGGAAATAGTAGTTGTAATTGGATGCACTTGCCCCCGCCATGGGAACGTGGTATTTGCACCGCTTTATCAGAGCTATGAACGGGAGATGGGCACCGCCTCTATGCTCCTCTGAGCAGGAGACCACGTGTTGTGTTGAATTCTCCAGGAGACCACGTATTCAGTTGAATTCTCGAGGAGACCACGTGTTGAATTGAATTCTCCAGGAGACCACGTGTTGAGTTGAATTCTCCAGGAGACCACGTGTTAAGTTGAATTCTCGAGGAGACCACGTGTTCAGTTGAATACTCCACAAGGCAGCTGCTGTTTCTTTTGTATGGCTGCTGATGTAGATGCAGATCAGTTCAGATTATTTTGAAGTACCCTGTGAGCTAAGAATATCTTAAGTCGGGTTTCATCAATAACAACCACACACTGTTTCCGTGACAGACATAACACATCAGAGAAAAATAAATGAATACAAATGAATACGTAAATAAGGGTAAGAAATAATCTAATTTCAAATTATATCAATTTTGGGCCAATTAAGGAATATAAAAAGTGCAAGATTAGGCATACAAAGTGCCAGTGGTAAAACACACCGTTTCCCAAGAAATACTAAATGTAAATCTCTAATAAACAAAAATATGAAGACCAACAACTCCAATGTCACATTGAAGTGGTCAAGCCAGATCACTGCGTCAGGAGTGGCGGAGTGGTGCAGCATCATCGCTGTGATGTCTCCTTCCTATTCGTGGATTGGGGCATTGCGTCCTCGTACGTTGTACGGTCTCTGCTCTGGATGACCACAGCCGCACATTACTGGAGTTTTTAATTTTCCATTTGTGCATCATCAGATATCTACTGCCATGGTTTGTGCAGTGGATGCGTTGAGTCTTTCACAAGGCGGCTGCTGCTGAAGGTGACGATGGTGGTGGACGCTGGTGGGGGTAGGGATGGGGCGAGGGGATTGGGGGGGGGGGATTCGGGTAGGGGGGCACCGCAGTGACACACGAAGGGAGCGACACCCCCAGAGTGGACCTCGCCCGGGCGTGTCCCACGGCGCGCACGGAGCAGTAGCGGCTACCGCGCCCTAGCGTCTGCCACACGCATGTGTAGCACACCTGTGTGTAGTAGTACACCTGTGTGTAGTAGTACACCTGTGTGTAGTAGCACACCTGTGTGTAGTAGTACACCTGTGTGTGGTAGTATACCTGTGTGTAGTAGTACACCTGTGTGTGTGTAGTACACCTGTGTGTGGTAGTACACCTGTGTGTAGTAGTACACCTGTGTGTAGTAGTACACCTGTGTGTGTAGTACACGTGTGTGTGGTAGTACACCTGTGTGTAGTAGTACACCTGTGTGTGTGTAGTACACCTGTGTGTAGTAGTACACCTGTGTGTGGTAGTACACCTGTGTGTGGTAGTACACCTGTGTGTGGTAGTACACCTGTGTGTAGTAGTACACCTGTGTGTAGTAGTACACCTGTGTGTGGTAGTACACATGTGTGTGTAGTACACCTGTGTGTAGTAGTACACCTGTGTGTGTGTAGTACACCTGTGTGTGGTAGTACACCTGTGTGTAGTATTATACCTGTGTGTGTAGTACACCTGTGTATAGTATTACACCTGTGTGTGTAGTACACCTGTGTGTGTAGTACACCTGTGTATAGTAGTACACCTGTGTGTGTGTAGTACACCTGTGTGTGTGGTACACCTGTGTGTAGTAGTACACCTGTGTGTGGTACACCTGTGTGTGTGTTATACCTGTGTGTGGTAGTACACCTGTGTGTAGTAGTAGTACACCTGTGTGTGTTGTAGTACACCTGTGTGTGTGGTACACCTGTGTGTAGTAGTACACCTGTGTGTGTAGTAGTACACCTGTGTGTGTGGTACACATGTGTGTAGTAGTACACCTGTGTGTGTGTAGTACACCTGTGTGTGTAGTACACCTGTGTGTGTAGTACACCTGTGTGTAGTAGTACACCTGTGTGTAGTAGTAGTACACCTGTGTGTGGTAGTACACCTGTGTGTGGTAGTACACCTGTGTGTAGTACACCTGTGTGTAGTACACCTGTGTGTGTAGTACACCTGTGTGTAGTAGTAGTACACCTGTGTGTAGTACACCTGTGTGTGTAGTACACCTGTGTGTAGTAGTAGTACACCTGTGTGTAGTAGTACAACTGTGTGTGGTAGTACACCTGTGTGTAGTACACCTGTGTGTGTAGTACACCTGTGTGTAGTAGTAGTACACCTGTGTAGTAGTACACCTGTGTGTGGTAGTACACCTGTGTGTGGTAGTACACCTGTGTGTAGTACACCTGTGTGTAGTACACCTGTGTGTGTAGTACACCTGTGTGTAGTACTAGTACACCTGTGTGTAGTACACCTGTGTGTGTAGTACACCTGTGTGTAGTAGTAGTACACCTGTGTGTAGTAGTACACCTGTGTGTGGTAGTACACCTGTGTGTAGTAGTACACCTGTGTGTGTAGTACACCTGTGTGAGTAGTAGTACACCTGTGTGTGTAGTACACCTGTGTGTGTAGTAGTACAACTGTGTGTAGTAGTACACCTGTGTGTGGTAGTACACATGTGTGTGTAGTACACCTGTGTGTAGTAGTACACCTGTGTGTGTGTAGTACACCTGTGTGTGGTAGTACACCTGTGTGTAGTATTATACCTGTGTGTGTAGTACACCTGTGTATAGTATTACACCTGTGTGTGTAGTACACCTGTGTGTGTAGTACACCTGTGTATAGTAGTACACCTGTGTGTGTGTAGTACACCTGTGTGTGTGGTACACCTGTGTGTAGTAGTACACCTGTGTGTGGTACACCTGTGTGTGTGTTATACATGTGTGTGGAAGTACACCTGTGTGTGTTGTAGTACACCTGTGTGTGTGGTACACCTGTGTGTAGTAGTACACCTGTGTGTGTAGTAGTACACCTGTGTGTGTGGTACACATGTGTGTAGTAGTACACCTGTGTGTGTAGTACACCTGTGTGTGTAGTACACCTGTGTGTAGTAGTACACCTGTGTGTAGTAGTAGTACACCTGTGTGTGGTAGTACACCTGTGTGTGGTAGTACACCTGTGTGTAATACAACTGTGTGTAGTACACCTGTGTGTGTAGTACACCTGTGTGTAGTAGTAGTACACCTGTGTGTAGTATACCTGTGTGTGTAGTACACCTGTGTGTAGTAGTAGTACACCTGTGTGTAGTAGTACACCTGTGTGTGGTAGTACACCTGTGTGTAGTAGTACACCTGTGTGTGTAGTACACCTGTGTGTGTAGTAGTACACCTGTGTGTGTAGTACACTTGTGTGTGTAGTAGTACAACTGTGTGTGTGGTACACCTGTGTGTGGTAGTACACCTGTGTGTGTAGTGCACCTGTGTGTAGTACACCTGTGTGTGCAGTACACCTGTGTGTAGTAGTACACCTGTGTGTGTAGTAGTACACCTGTGTGTCGTAGTACACCTGTGTGTGTAGTAGTACATCTGTGTGTAGTAGTACACCTGTGTGTGGTAGTACACTTGTGTGTGTAGTAGTACACCTGGGTGTAGTAGTACACATGTGTGTGTAGTAGTACACCTGTGTGTAGTAGTACACATGTGTGTGTAGTACACCTGTGTGTGTGTAGTACACCTGTGTGTGTAGTACACCTGTGTGTGGTAGTACACCTGTGTGTGTAGTAGTACACCCGTGTGTGTAGTACACCTGTGTGTAGTAGTACACCTGTGTGTGGTAGTACACCTGTGTGTAGTAGTACACCTGTATGTGTAGTACACCTGTGTGTAGAAGTACACCTGTGTGTGTAGTACACCTGTGTGTAGTAATACACCTGTGTGTGAAGTACACCTGTGTGTAGTAGTACACCTGTGTGTGTAGTACACCTGTGTGTGGTAGTACACCTGTGTGTAGTACACCTGTGTGTAGTAATACACCTGTGTGTGTAGTACACCTGTGTGTAGTAGTACACCTGTGTGTGTAGTACACCTGTGTGTCGTAGTACACCTGTGTATAGTACACCTGTGTGTAGTAGTACACCTGTGTGTGTAGTACACCTGTGTGTAGTAGTACACATGTGTGTGTAGTACACCTGTGTGTGTAGTAGTACACCTGTGTGTAGTAGTACACCTGTGTGTGTAGTAGTACACCTGTGTGTGTAGTACACCCGTGTGTGTAGTACACCTGTGTGCAGTAATACACCTGTGTGTGTAGTGCTCCTGTGTGTAGTAGTACACCTGTGTGTGTAGTACTCCTGTGTGTAGTAGTACACCTGTGTGTAGTAGTACACCTGTGTGTGTAGTACACCTGTGTGTAGTAATACACCTGTGTGTGTAGTACACCTGTGTGTAGTAGTACACCTGTGTGTGTAGTACACCTGTGTGTAGTAGTACACCTGTGTATAGTACACCTGTGTGTAGTAGTACACCTGTGTGTGTAGTACACCTGTGTGTAGTAGTACACCTGTGTGTGTAGTAGTACAACTGTGTGTGGTAGTACACCTGTGTGTAGTAGTACACCTGTGTGTGTAGTAGTACATCTGTGTGTGTAGTACACCTGTGTGTGTAGTACACCTGTGTGTAGTAGTACACCTGTGTGTAGTAGTAGTACACCTGTGTAGTAGTACACCTGTGTGTGGTAGTACACCTGTGTGTGGTAGTACACCTGTGTGTAGTACACCTGTGTGTAGTACACCTGTGTGTGTAGTACACCTGTGTGTAGTAGTAGTACACCTGTGTGTAGTACACCTGTGTGTGTAGTACACCTGTGTGTAGTAGTAGTACACCTGTGTGTATTAGTACACCTGTGTGTCGTAGTACACCTGTGTGTAGTAGTACACCTGTGTGTGTAGTACACCTGTGTGTGTAGTAGTACACCTGTGTGTGTAGTACACCTGTGTGTGTAGTAGTACAACTGTGTGTGGTACACCTGTGTGTGGTAGTACACCTGTGTGTGTAGTGCACCTGTGTGTAGTACACCTGTTTGTGCAGTACACCTGTGTGTAGTAGTACACCTGTGTGTGTAGTAGTACACCTGTGTGCCGTAGTACACCTGTGTGTGTAGTAGTACACCTGTGTGTAGTAGTACACCTGTGTGTGGTAGTACACTTGTGTGTGTAGTAGTACACCTGGGTGTAGTAGTACACATGTGTGTGTAGTAGTACACCTGTGTGTAGTAGTACACATGTGTGTGTAGTACACCTGTGTGTGTGTAGTACACCCGTGTGTGTAGTACACCTGTGTGTAGTAGTACACCTGTGTGTGGTAGTACACCTGTGTGTGTAGTACACCTGTGTGTGGTAGTACACCTGTGTGTGTAGTACACCTGTGTGTGTAGTAGTACACCTGTGTGTGTAGTACACCTGTGTGTGTAGTAGTACAACTGTGTGTGGTACACCTGTGTGTGGTAGTACACCTGTGTGTGTAGTGCACCTGTGTGTAGTACACCTGTGTGTGCAGTACACCTGTGTGTAGTAGTACACCTGTGTGTGTAGTAGTACACCTGTGTGCCGTAGTACACCTGTGTGTGTAGTAGTACACCTGTGTGTAGTAGTACACCTGTGTGTGGTAGTACACTTGTGTGTGTAGTAGTACACCTGGGTGTAGTAGTACACATGTGTGTGTAGTAGTACACCTGTGTGTAGTAGTACACATGTGTGTGTAGTACACCTGTGTGTGTGTAGTACACCCGTGTGTGTAGTACACCTGTGTGTAGTAGTACACCTGTGTGTGGTAGTACACCTGTGTGTGTAGTACACCTGTGTGTGGTAGTACACCTGTGTGTGTAGTAGTACACCCGTGTGTGTAGTACACCTGTGTGTAGTAGTACACCTGTGTGTGGTAGTACAACTGTGTGTAGTAGTACACCTGTGTGTAGTAGTACACCTGTGTGTAGTACACCTGTGTGGAGTAATACACCTGTGTGTGTAGTACACCTGTGTGTAGTAGTACACCTGTGTGTGTAGTACACCTGTGTGTGTAGTAGTACACCCGTTTGTGTAGTACACCTGTGTGCAGTAATACACCTGTGTGTTTAGTGCTCCTGTGTGTAGTAGTACACCTGTGTGTAGTAGTACACCTGTGTGTGTAGTACACCTGTGTGTAGTAATACACCTGTGTGTGTAGTACACCTGTGTGTAGTAGTACACCTGTGTGTGTAGTACACCTGTGTGTAGTAGTACACTTGTGTATAGTACACCTGTGTGTAGTAGTACACCTGTGTGTGTAGTACACCTGTGTGTAGTAGTACACCTGTGTGTGTAGTAGTACACCTGTGTGTAGTAGTACACCTGTGTGTGTAGTAGTACATCTGTGTGTGTAGTAGTACACCTGTGTGTGTAGTACACCTGTGTGTAGTAGTACACCTGTGTGTGTAGTACACTGTCTTTGGTAGTACACCTGTGTGTAGTAGCACACCTGTGTGTGTAGTACACTGTGTTTGGTAGTACACTGTGTGTGGTAGTACACCTGTGTGTGTAGTACACCTGTGTGTATAGTACACCTGTGTATAGTAGTACACCTGTGTGTGTAGTACACCTGTGTGTGTAGTACACCTGTGTGTGTGTGGTACACCTGTGTGTGGTAGTACACCTGTGTGTGTAGTACACCTGTGTGTGGTACACCTGTGTGTGTGTTACACCTGTGTGTAGTAGTAGTAGTACACCTGTGTGTGTTGTAGTACACCTGTGTGTGTGGTACACCTGTGTGTAGTAGTACACCTGTGTGTGTAGTAGTACACCTGTGTGTGTAGTGGTACACCTGTGTGTGTGTAGTACACCTGTGTGTAGTAGTAGTACACCTGTGTGTGTAGTGGTACACCTGTGTGTGGTAGTACATCTGTGTGTAGTAGTAGTACACCTGTGTGTGTTGTAGTACACCTGTGTGTGTGGTACACCTGTGTGTAGTAGTACACATGTGTGTGTAGTAGTACACCTGTGTGTGTAGTGGTACACCTGTGTGTGTGTGGTACACCTGTGTGTAGTAGTACACCTGTGTGTAGTATTAGACCTGTGTGTGTAGTACACCTGTGTGTGTAGTAGTACACCTGTGTGTGTAGTGGTACACATGTGTGTGTGTAGTACACCTGTGTGTAGTAGTACACCTGTGTGTAGTATTATACCTGTGTCTAGTAGTACACCTGTGTGTGTAGTAGTACACCTGTGTGTGTAGTGGTACACCTGTGTGTAGTAGTACACCTGTGTGTAGTAGTACACCTGTGTGTGGTAGTACACCTGCGTATGTAGTACACCTGTGTGTGTAGTAGTACACCTGTGTGTGTAGTAGTACACCTGTGTGAGGTAGTACACCGGTGTTTGTAGTACATCTGTGTGTAGTACACCTGTGTTTGTAGTACACCTGTGTGTGTAGTAGTACACCTGTGTGTAGTAGTAGTACACCTGTGTGTGGTAGTACACCTGTGTGAGGTAGTACACCTGTGTGTGTAGTACACCTGTGTGTAGTACACCTGTGTGTGTAATACACCTGTGTGTGTAGTAGTATACCTGTGTGTGTAGTAGTACACCTGTGTGTGTGTAGTACACCTGTGTGTGGTAGTACACCTGTGTGTGTAGTACACCTGTGTGTAGTAGTACACCTGTGTGTGTAGTACACCTGTGTGTGGTAGTACACCTGTGTGTGTAGTACACCTGTGTGTAGTAGTACACCTGTGTGTGTAGTACACCTGTGTGTGGTAGTACACCTGTGTGTGTAGTACACCTGTGTGTAGTAGTACACCTGTGTGTGTAGTACACCTGTGTGAAGTAGTACACCTGTGTGTGTAGTACACCTGTGTGTGTTAGTACACCTGTTAGTGTAGTACACCTGTGTGTAGTCGTACACCTGTGTGTGTAGTACACCTGTGTGTGTTAGTACACCTGTTAGTGTAGTACACATGTGTGTGTAGTACACCTGTGTGTGTAGTAGTACACCTGTGTGTAGTAGTACACCTGTGTGTGTAGTACACCTGTGTGTAGTAGTACACCTGTGTGGGTAGTACACCTGTGTGTGTAGTGGTACACTTGTGTGTGTAGTACACCTGTGTGTAGTAGTACACCTGTGTGTGGTAGTACACCTGTGTGTGTATTAGTACACCTGTGTGTAGTACACCTGTGTGTGTAGTAGTACATCTGTGTTTGTAGTAGTATACCTGTGTGTGTATTAGTACACCTGTGTGTGTGTAGTACACCTGTGTGTGGTAGTACACCTGTGTGTGTAGCACACCTGTGTGTAGTAGTACACCTGTGTGTGTAGTACACCTGTGTGTGGAAGTACACCTGTGTGTGTAGTACACCTGTGTGTGGTAGTACACCTGTGTGTGTAGTACACCTGTGTGTGGTAGTACACCTGTGTGTGTAGTACACCTGTATGTAGTACACCTGTGTGTAGTAGTACACCTGTGTGTGTAGTACAACTGTGTGTAGTAGTACACCTGTGTGTGTAGTACACCTGTGTGTAGTAGTACACCTGTTAGTGTAGTACACCTGTGTGTAGTAGTACACCTGTGTGTGTAGTACACCTGTGTGTGTAGTAGTACACCTGTGTGTAGTAGTACACCTGTGTGTGTAGTACACCTGTGTGTGGTAGTACACCTGTGTGTAGTACACCTGTGTGTAGTAGTACATCTGTGTGTGTAGTAGTACACCTGTGTGTGTAGTACACCTGTGTGTAGTAGTACACATGTGTGTGTAGTACACCTGTGTGTGTAGTAGTACACCTGTGTGTGTAGTACACCTGTGTGTAGTAGTACACCTGTGTGTGGTAGTACACCTGTGTGTGTAGTAGTACACCTGTGTGTAGTACACCTGTGTGTGTAGTAGTAGATCTGTGTGTGTAGAAGTACTCCTGTGTGTGTAGTACACCTGTGTGTAGTAGTACACCTGTGTTTGGTAGTACACTGTATGTGGTAGTACACCTGTGTGTAGTAGTACACATCTGTGTGTGGTACACCTGTGTGTGGTAGTACACCTGTGTGTGTAGTACACCTGTGTGTAGTAGTACACCTGTGTGTAGTAGTATTACACCTGTGTGTAGCAGTACACCTGTGTGTGGTAGTACACCTGTGTGTGTAGTACACCTGTGTGTGTAGTAGTACACCTGTGTGTGTAGTAGTACACCTGTGTGAGGTAGTACACCGGTGTGTGTAGTACACCTGTGTGTAGTACAACTGTGTGTGTAGTACACCTGTGTGTGTAGTAGTACACCTGTGTGTAGTAGTAGTACACCTGTGTGTGGTAGCACACCTGTGTGAGGTAGTACATCTGTATGTGTAATACACCTGTGTGTGTAGTAGTATACCTGTGTGTGTAGTAGTACACCTGTGTGTGGTAGTACACCTGTGTGAGGTAGTACATCTGTGTGTGTAGTACACCTGTGTGTAGTAGTACACCTGTGTGTGTAGTACACCTGTGTGTGTAGTAGTACAAATGTGTGTGTAGTACACCTGTGTGTAGTAGTACACCTGTGTGTGTAGTACACCTGTGTGTGGTAGTACACCTGTGTGTGTAGTACACCTGTGTGTAGTACACCTGTGTGTGTAATACACCTGTGTGTGTAGTAGTATACCTGTGTGTGTAGTAGTACACCTGTGTGTGGTAGTACACCTGTGTGAGGTAGTACATCTGTGTGTGTAGTACACCTGTGTGTAGTAGTACACCTGTGTGTGTAGTAGTACACCTGTGTGTGTAGTACACCTGTGTGTAGTAGTACACCTGTGTGTGTAGTACACCTGTGTGTGTAGTACACCTGTGTGGTAGTACACCTGTTAGTGTAGTACACCTGTGTGTAGTAGTACATCTGTGTGTGTAGTTGTACACCTGTGTGTGTAGTACACCTGTGTGTAGTAGTACACATGTGTGTGTAGTACATCTGTGTGTGTAGTAGTACACCTGTGTGTAGTAGTACACCTGTGTATGTAGTACACCTGTGTGTAGTAGTACACCTGTGTGTGTAGTACATCTGTGTGTGTAGTAGTACTCCTGTGTGTGTAGTACACCTGTGTGTAGTAGTACACCTGTGTGTGTAGTACACTGTGTTTGGTAGTACACCTGTGTGTAGTAGCACACCTGTGTGTGTAGTACACTGTGTTTGGTAGTACACTGTATGTGGTAGTACACCTGTGTGTGGTAGTACACCTTTGTGTGTAGTACACCTGTGTGTGGTAGTACACCTGTGTGTGTAGTACACCTGTGTGTGGTAGTACACCTGTGTGTAGTACACCTGTGTGTAGTAGTTCACCTGTGTGTGGTAGTACACCTGTGTGTGTAGTACACCTGTGTGTGGTAGTACACCTGTGTGTCTAGTACACTGTGTTTGGTAGTACACCTGTGTGTGTAGTACACTGTGTGTGGTAGTACACCTGTGTGTAGTAGTACACATCTGTGTGTGGTACACCTGTGTGTGGTAGTACACCTGTGTGTAGTAGTACACCTGTGTATGTAGTACACTGTGTGTGTAGTACACCAGTGTGTGGTAGTACACCTGTGTGTAGTACACATGTGTGTGCGTGTGTGTGGTCCACGCGTGTGTGTGTACCAGTGGCTTATTATCTGAACCGATCCTGGGCCTCCCCTAGGTCTACTCAACCTTAAATGAGCACCTGGTGCGATGTGTAAACATCGCCACGAGGAAGCCAAAGTCGGCGGGGCGTGGTGCTGCCCACCCACCCCCTCGTGTACCGTGCCAAACCTCACAGGCGCTAACTGGCTAACAGCACTTGCCACAACAATCTGTTAAGACTACCCGGGGAGGAGGGGGCTGTGTGTGTGTGGTATGTGCGTGGGTAGCAGAGGGTCCGCGCGTCGCGACTCCTGCTGGACAGCGCTCGCTCGCTCGCTCGGGGGTAACCCGTGGAGCACACGGCAGGAGGGAGAAGGGTCGCCCTGACAATGACGAGTGATGAATTCCGATATGCGGTCGCCGGCCAGTAATCACGCGTTGTTCAATGGCTGTTTTATTTTCCTATTGAGTTCCACTCCCCCCACCAACACCGTCCCATGCCAATCAAAGAATAAAGAACGCAGGCAATTGAAGACGCATCCCAAGTGGATTTCCGATCCAAACTTGCTCGCCAAGTGCAACGTCTTAACCAGCGACTCCGCCGCGATGCCGGCCCTGGGCAGCGGGGGCTCGGGACGGTGTCTGGGGTCGGTGTCTGGAGTCGGTGTCTGGGGACGGTGTCTGGGGTCAGTGTCTGGGGACGGTGTCTGGGGTCGGTGTCTGGGGACGGTGTCTGGGGACGGTGTCTGGGGACAGTGTCTGGGGTCGGTGTCTGGGGACGGTGTCTGGGGACGGTGTCTGGGGTCGGTGTCTGGGGACGGTGTCTGGGGTCGGTGTCTGGGGTCGGTGTCTGGGGTCGGTGTCTGGACGGTGTCTGGGGTCAGTGTCTGGACGGTGTCTGGGGTCGGTGTCTGGGGACGGTGTCTGGGGTCGGTGTCTGGGGTCGGTGTCTGGGGACGGTGTCTGGGGTCGGTGTCTGGGGTCGGTGTCTGGGGTCGGTGTCTGGACGGTGTCTGGGGACGGTGTCTGGGGACGGTGTCTGGGGACGGTGTCTGGGGTCGGTGTCTGGGGACGGTGTCTGGGGACGGTGTCTGGGGACAGTGTCTGGGGTCGGTGTCTGGGGACAGTGTCTGGGGTCGGTGTCTGGGGTCGGTGTCTGGGGTCGGTGTCTGGACGGTGTCTGGGGTCGGTGTCTGGGGACGGTGTCTGGGGACGGTGTCTGGGGTCGGTGTCTGGGGACGGTGTCTGGGGTCGGTGTCTGGGGTCGGTGTCTGGGGTCGGTGTCTGGACGGTGTCTGGGGTCGGTGTCTGGACGGTGTCTGGGGTAGGTGTCTGGGGACGGTGTCTGGGGTCGGTGTCTGGGGTCGGTGTCTGGGGACGGTGTCTGGGGTCGGTGTCTGGGGTCGGTGTCTGGGGTCGGTGTCTGGACGGTGTCTGGGGTCGGTGTCTGGACGGTGTCTGGGGTAGGTGTCTGGGGACGGTGTCTGGGGTCGGTGTCTGGGGACGATGTCTGGGGTCGGTGTCTGGGGACGGTGTCTGGGGTCGGTGTCTGGGGACGGTGTCTGGGATCGGTGTCTGGGGTCGGTGTCTGGGGACGGTGTCTGGGGTCGGTGTCTGGGGTCGGTGTCTGGACAGTGTCTGGGGTCGGTGTCTGGACAGTGTCTGGGGTCGGTGTCTGGGGTCGGTGTCTGGGGTCGGTGTCTGGGGACGGTGTCTGGGGACGGTGTCTGGGGACGGTGTCTGGGGTCGGTGTCTGGGGACGGTGTCTGGGGTCGGTGTCTGGGGACGGTGTCTGGGGACGGTGTCTGGGGACAGTGTCTGGGGTCGGTATCTGGGGACAGTGTCTGGGGTCGGTGTCTGGGGTCGGTGTCTGGACGGTGTCTGGGGTCGGTGTCTGGGGACGGTGTCTGGGGACGGTGTCTGGGGTCGGTGTCTGGGGACGGTGTCTGGGGTCGGTGTCTGGGGTCGGTGTCTGGGGTCGGTGTCTGGACGGTGTCTGGGGTCGGTGTCTGGACGGTGTCTGGGGTAGGTGTCTGGGGACGGTGTCTGGGGTCGGTGTCTGGGGTCGGTGTCTGGGTACGGTGTCTGGGGTCGGTGTCTGGGGTCGGTGTCTGGGGTCGGTGTCTGGACGGTGTCTGGGGTCGGTGTCTGGACGGTGTCTGGGGTAGGTGTCTGGGGACGGTGTCTGGGGTCGGTGTCTGGGGACGATGTCTGGGGTCGGTGTCTGGGGACGGTGTCTGGGGTCGGTGTCTGGGGACGGTGTCTGGGATCGGTGTCTGGGGTCGGTGTCTGGGGACGGTGTCTGGGGTCGGTGTCTGGGGTCGGTGTCTGGACAGTGTCTGGGGTCGGTGTCTGGACAGTGTCTGGGGTCGGTGTCTGGGGTCGGTGTCTGGGGACGGTGTCTGGGGTCGGTGTCTGGGGATGGTGTCTGGGGTCGGTGTCTGGGGACAGTGTCTGGGGACGGTGTCTGGGGACGGTGTCTGGGGTCGGTGTCTGGGGACGGTGTCTGGGGTCGGTGTCTGGGGTCGGTGTCTGGGGTCGGTGTCTGGACGGTGTCTGGGGTCGGTGTCTGGATGGTGTCTGGGGTCGGTGTCTGGACGGTGTCTGGGGTAGGTGTCTGGGGACGGTGTCTGGGGTCGGTGTCTGGGGTCGGTGTCTGGGGACGATGTCTGGGGTCGGTGTCTGGGGACGGTGTCTGGGGTCGGTGTCTGGGGTCGGTGTCTGGGGTCGGTGTCTGGGGTCGGTGTCTGGACGGTGTCTGGGGTCGGTGTCTGGACGGTGTCTGGGGTCGGTGTCTGGGGTCGGTGTCTGGGGACGGTGTCTGGGGTCGGTGTCTGGGGATGGTGTCTGGGGTCGGTGTCTGGGGACGGTGTCTGGGGTCGGTGTCTGGGGATGGTGTCTGGGGTCAGTGTCTGGGGTCGGTGTCTGGGGTCGGTGTCTGGATGGTGTCTGGGGTCGGTGTCTGGACGGTGTCTGGGGTCGGTGTCTGGACGGTGTCTGGGGTCGGTGTCTGGGGTCGGTGTCTGGGGACGGTTTCTGGACGGTGTCTGGGGACGGTGTCTGGGGTCGGTGTCTGGGGTCGGTGTCTGGGGTCGGTGTCTGGACGGTGTCTGGGGTCGGTGTCTGGGGACGGTGTCTGGGGACGGTGTCTGGGGACGGTGTCTGGGGACCGTGTCTGGGGTCGGTGTCTGGACAGTGTCTGGGGTCGGTGTCTGGGGACGGTGTCTGGGGACGGTGTCTGGACGGTGTCTGCGGACGGTGACTGGGGTCGGTGTCTGGGGTCGGTGTCCGGGGTCGGTGTCTGGGGACGGTGTCTGGGGACGGTGTCTGGACGGTGTCTGGGGACGGTGTCTGGGGTCTGTGTCTGGGGTCGGTGTCTGGGGTCGGTGTCTGGGGACGGTGTCTGGACGGTGTCTGGGGATGGTGTCTGGACGGTTTCTGGGGTCGGTGTCTGGGGACGGTGTCTGGACGGTGTCTGGGGACGGTGTCTGGGGACGGTGTCTGGGGTCGGTGTCTGGGGTCTGTGTCTGGGGTCTGTGTCTGGGGTCGGTGTCTGGGGTCGGTGTCTGGGGTCGGTGTCTGGGGTCGGTTTCTGGGGTCGGTGTCTGGGGTCGGTGTCTGGACGGTATCTGGGGTCAGTTTCTGGGGTCGGTGTCTGGGGACGGTGTCTGGAGTCGGTGTCTGGGGTCGGTGTCTGAACGGTATCTGGGGTCAGTTTCTGGGGTCGGTGTCTGGGGACGGTGTCTGGGGTCGGTGTCTGGGGTCGGTGTCTGGACGGTGTCTGGGGTCGGTGTCTGGACGGTGTCTGGGGTAGGTGTCTGGGGACGGTGTCTGGGGTCGGTGTCTGGGGACGATGTCTGGGGTCGGTGTCTGGGGACGGTGTCTGGGGTCGGTGTCTGGGGACGGTGTCTGGGATCGGTGTCTGGGGTCGGTGTCTGGGGACGGTGTCTGGGGTCGGTGTCTGGGGTCGGTGTCTGGACAGTGTCTGGGGTCGGTGTCTGGACGGTGTCTGGGGTCGGTGTCTGGGGTCGGTGTCTGGGGACGGTGTCTGGGGTCGGTGTCTGGGGATGGTGTCTGGGGTCGGTGTCTGGGGACGGTGTCTGGGGACGGTGTCTGGGGTCGGTGTCTGGGGTCGGTGTCTGGGGTCGGTGTCTGGGGTCGGTGTCTGGACGGTGTCTGGGGTCGGTGTCTGGATGGTGTCTGGGGTCGATGTCTGGACGGTGTCTGGGGTAGGTGTCTGGGGACGGTGTCTGGGGTCGGTGTCTGGGGTCGGTGTCTGGGGACGATGTCTGGGGTCGGTGTCTGGGGACAGTGTCTGGGGTCGGTGTCTGGGGTCGGTGTCTGGGGACGGTGTCTGGGGTCGGTGTCTGGGGTCGGTGTCTGGACGGTGTCTGGGGTCGGTGTCTGGACGGTGTCTGGGGTCGGTGTCTGGGGTCGGTGTCTGGGGACGGTGTCTGGGGTCGGTGTCTGGGGATGGTGTCTGGGGTCAGTGTCTGGGGTCGGTGTCTGGGGTCGGTGTCTGGATGGTGTCTGGACGGTGTCTGGGGACGGTGTCTGGGGTCGGTGTCTGGGGTCGGTGTCTGGGGTCGGTGTCTGGACGGTGTCTGGGGTCGGTGTCTGGGGACGGTGTCTGGGGACGGTGTCTGGACGGTGTCTGGGGACGGTGTCTGGGGTCGGTGTCTGGACAGTGTCTGGGGTCGGTGTCTGGGGACGGTGTCTGGGGACGGTGTCTGGACGGTGTCTGCGGACGGTGACTGGGGTCGGTGTCTGGGGTCGGTGTCTGGGGACGGTGTCTGGACGGTGTCTGGGGACGGTGTCTGGGGACGGTGTCTGGGGTCGGTGTCTGGGGTCTGTGTCTGGGGTCTGTGTCTGGGGTCGGTGTCTGGGGTCGGTGTCTGGGGTCGGTGTCTGGGGTCGGTTTCTGGGGTCGGTGTCTGGGGTCGGTGTCTGGACGGTATCTGGGGTCAGTTTCTGGGGTCGGTGTCTGGGGACGGTGTCTGGAGTCCGTGTCTGGGGTCGGTGTCTGAACGGTATCTGGGGTCAGTTTCTGGGGTCGGTGTCTGGGGACGGTGTCTGGGGTCGGTGTCTGGGGTCGGTGTCTGGGGTCGGTGTCTGGATGGTATCTGGGGACGGTGTCTGGGGACGGTGTCTGGACGGTGTCTGGGGACGGTGTCTGCGGTCGGTGTCTGGGGTCGGTGTCTGGACGTTGTCTGGGGTCGGTGTCTGGTGTCTGGGGATGGTGTCTGGACGGTGTCTGGGGACGGTGTCTGGGTTCGGTGTCTGGGGATGGTGTCTGGACGGTGTCTGGAGACAGTGTCTGGGGTCGGTGTCTGGGGTCGGTGTCTGGACGGTGTCTGGGGACGGTGTCTGGACGGTGTCTGGGGTCGGTGTCTGGACGGTGTCTTGGGACGGTGTCTGGAGACGGTGTCTGGGGTCGGTGTCTGGGGTCGGTGTCTGGGGTCGGTGTCTGGGGACGGTGTCTGGGGTCGGTGTCTAGGGTCAGTGTCTGGGGTCGGTGTCTGGGGTCGGTATCTGGAGTCGGTGTCTGGGGTCGGTGTCTGGGGACGGTGTCTGGGGTCGGTGTCTGGGGTCGGTGTCTGGACGGTGTCTGGGGTCGGTGTCTGGATGGTGTCTGGGGTCGATGTCTGGACGGTGTCTGGGGTAGGTGTCTGGGGACGGTGTCTGGGGTCGGTGTCTGGGGTCGGTGTCTGGGGACGATGTCTGGGGTCGGTGTCTGGGGACAGTGTCTGGGGTCGGTGTCTGGGGTCGGTGTCTGGGGACGGTGTCTGGGGTCGGTGTCTGGGGTCGGTGTCTGGACGGTGTCTGGGGTCGGTGTCTGGACGGTGTCTGGGGTCGGTGTCTGGGGTCGGTGTCTGGGGACGGTGTCTGGGGTCGGTGTCTGGGGATGGTGTCTGGGGTCAGTGTCTGGGGTCGGTGTCTGGGGTCGGTGTCTGGATGGTGTCTGGACGGTGTCTGGGGACGGTGTCTGGGGTCGGTGTCTGGGGTCGGTGTCTGGGGTCGGTGTCTGGACGGTGTCTGGGGTCGGTGTCTGGGGACGGTGTCTGGGGACGGTGTCTGGACGGTGTCTGGGGACGGTGTCTGGGGTCGGTGTCTGGACAGTGTCTGGGGTCGGTGTCTGGGGACGGTGTCTGGGGACGGTGTCTGGACGGTGTCTGCGGACGGTGACTGGGGTCGGTGTCTGGGGTCGGTGTCTGGGGACGGTGTCTGGACGGTGTCTGGGGACGGTGTCTGGGGACGGTGTCTGGGGTCGGTGTCTGGGGTCTGTGTCTGGGGTCTGTGTCTGGGGTCGGTGTCTGGGGTCGGTGTCTGGGGTCGGTGTCTGGGGTCGGTTTCTGGGGTCGGTGTCTGGGGTCGGTGTCTGGACGGTATCTGGGGTCAGTTTCTGGGGTCGGTGTCTGGGGACGGTGTCTGGAGTCCGTGTCTGGGGTCGGTGTCTGAACGGTATCTGGGGTCAGTTTCTGGGGTCGGTGTCTGGGGACGGTGTCTGGGGTCGGTGTCTGGGGTCGGTGTCTGGGGTCGGTGTCTGGATGGTATCTGGGGACGGTGTCTGGGGACGGTGTCTGGACGGTGTCTGGGGACGGTGTCTGCGGTCGGTGTCTGGGGTCGGTGTCTGGACGTTGTCTGGGGTCGGTGTCTGGTGTCTGGGGATGGTGTCTGGACGGTGTCTGGGGACGGTGTCTGGGTTCGGTGTCTGGGGATGGTGTCTGGACGGTGTCTGGAGACAGTGTCTGGGGTCGGTGTCTGGGGTCGGTGTCTGGACGGTGTCTGGGGACGGTGTCTGGACGGTGTCTGGGGTCGGTGTCTGGACGGTGTCTTGGGACGGTGTCTGGAGACGGTGTCTGGGGTCGGTGTCTGGGGTCGGTGTCTGGGGTCGGTGTCTGGGGACGGTGTCTGGGGTCGGTGTCTAGGGTCAGTGTCTGGGGTCGGTGTCTGGGGTCGGTATCTGGAGTCGGTGTCTGGGGTCGGTGTCTGGGGACGGTGTCTGGGGACAGTATCTGGGGTCGGTGTCTGGGGTCGGTGTCTGTGGACGGTGTCTGGGGATGGTGTCTGGGGTCGATGTCTGGGGTCGGTGTCTGGGGACGGTGTCTGGACGGTGTCTGGGGTCGGTGTCTGGGGTCGGTGTTTCTCTCTGCCCAGGCGCGCACCGCAGCGAGCTGCTCGCGGGGCTTTGCTCTGCGCGTCGTCCCCGCTGGTGAGCGACGCGCGCCGATTGTGAGGATGTCGTGGCGAAGGGAATTCGTCCACCAGTTAACGCGCCTCACCGCCACCCTCTCTGCTGGATTACAGGGACGGCCCCTCCTAGGGGGGTACAGGGCGGGGTGTGGGGGGGGTGAGGGCTGAAAACTCGACCCGGACATTTTCCAGGGCAGCGCTGCCCGCGCCGCGAGCCACACCGCCCTGACAGATCACCCACAGCGCTGGTCAGCCACTCACCACGCTGTTCACTCACCACGCTGTTCACTCACCACGCTGTCCACTCACCACGCTGTTCACTTCACTCACCACGCTGTTCACTCACCACGCTGTTCACTCACCACGCTGTCCACTCACCACGCTGTTCACTTCACTCACCACGCTGTTCACTCACCACGCTGTTCACTCACCACGCTGTTCACTCACCACGCTGTTCACTCACCACGCTGTTCACTTCACTCACCACGCTGTTCACTCACCACGCTGTTCACTCACCACACTGTTCACTCACCACGCTGTCCACTCACCACGCTGTTCACTCACTCACCACGCTGTCCACTCACCACGCTGTCCACTCACCACGCTGTCCACTCACCACGCTGTCCGCTCACCACGCTGTTCACTCACCGCGAGCTCCACTCACCACGCTGCTGCGAGCCCCACACACGCGTGCTCCGCTGCGTGTTAACTACCGACTCCTCCTCTCCTTGTGCAAAGCGCCTGGATTCCCATTTAGTGCTGCGGAATAATGTACTGGTCGTCTGCACACTCGTAGGCCAGCGCTGTGGATTCGGGGTTGGTGGATCAGAGCGAGATTTGCGTGATGTTGACCCGCTGGGCTGCGTGGTGGTCAGGAGACGGTGGTACAGCGACTGCGTCTTCTGACCTATCAGCGTGGATTGCGAGTATTATCAGCTCGAATGTGCGGACTCTCCCTGGATGTTTTGGTTTCCTCCCATGTGTTCGACAGTCCTGCAGACCATCTTGGAGAAACGCGAAGACTCCGCGAGACCTGCTGGATACGTAAAGAACCATTATCATCACGTCCAGAAACGTAGAATGTGAACAATGACAAGAGTTTGAAATGCACGTTATTAAATACCATAAAACAGGTTTTTGGCACGTGTCACATTGGCTAAACATTAACGGAACCAACGAAAGGGAATGCACATAATTGACGCTATTATTCAACGCTACTGTGTCTGGCTGCAAATAAAGTGTCTGAAACAATACATTCCTGAAAGAAGAAGAAGAAAAGCACGCATACACACACCTGTAAAAATCACATGCGATTCTGTCAACACAAGCACGTTATTCAGATCCCTTTCTTGTTGCAGCTCAACGTGGCGCATGCACCCCCACCCACCCACCGACTCCCCTTTAATTACAACGGGCACAGATAGGCCTCTGTGAGTGAGTGAGGGGGGGGGGGTGAGGACACATTACCGTGATGAATACACGCTCTCTCGCCAGATTAGCGGCCTGCATCCGGAACACGAGGCCCAAGGTGCCCGTTGTTAGACACGCCACCTTTCCCCGCCCGAGCAAAAGGTCTGCAGCCTTTCCCTTCACCTCCTCGCTAACATCCCAGTTAATCAGTTTCTTTTCACAGGCAAAGCTCATCTGCATATCAAAGCCAATTAGCACAATACGCTGATTCCAGCAGCGATGGGAAGCATCATTAATTGTAAGGGAGAGTGACATTTCCTGCAGAGTGATTAAAAGCAGGTGCTGTGCAGGTGAGACCCAGCAGGGGCTGTTGGCTCCCGGCTCATCGCTATCAAAACAGTAATTAACACCTGAATAGACAAATACAATACATTATTTGTCCCATCGTCACGGATCCTCTTACCAGCTGCGGAGTAGCAGCGAACACCGCTCCAAAAAAGTGAATCCAACCGTCGTGCGGTTGCTTCCGTTTTTCAACCCGCGTCAGTCACGGACAATCCATTGTTGTTGTTGTTGACAAATCGCCGCCATCAAAGGCACCGCCTCGCCAGCCAAGAAGCCCAAGCGAGCCAGGCTTCGTGGGCCCTGCGCAAGGGCGATCCGCGTCACCGAGATACCAACACCAGATGAGACTCCTACCCTCGTCTCTTGAGGCCCCAATCACCTGGCTACACGCAATCAACTTGAATACTGCTCCAACGAGATGTGGCCGCCCGTGCACTACCCGTGTGGGCGTCACTGTATATATCAATATATATATGTAAATGTGTCGTTAACCCCGCCACCACCCGACACAGCCAACTAGCAAGGGTTGTCACGTCAACAGAACGTGGCCAATTCGTCACGAGTACAGCACACCGGCGTGTTGGAGAGCCAAGCCGCAACGTTTACAATCTGATGACGACGTTCCGCCAGTAATTACAACGAGCTTCATCGGTAACAGAATGTCGGGGCAGGTGCTGTTTGCGAGTAGCAGCACCTATGAAGGCCCGGCACGGCACACGAGAGGGTGGGTGGCCAGCACCACGCCCCGCCGCCTTTGTCTACCCAGTGGCGATGTTAAGAGACCGCACCAGGTACTCATTTGAGGCCGAGTTGACCTAGGGGAGGCTCAGGACCGGTTCAGATAATCGTCACTGGTGTTGGCCGTGAGCGGGAATCGAACTCGGGTAAGCCGGGTTCGTTTCGCAGCGCGCTAACCGCTACACTACCGCTCCCACACTATGCACACGCCACTTTTGCTCTCGTTAACATCACGATAAACTTTGTACAGCACGGGGAAGGATAATAGAGTCACGGATGTAGTGCATGGCGGGTGGGGGGCGAGTAAAAGGGATGGGAAAAGGGAAGAGAGAAGAAAACGATTGGGAAAACGGATAGAAGAGGAACGAAACACACGGGGAGCAAAGGGTCGGGAAGGTGGCGGAAGGAGAGGCTTGCATAGAAAGGTCTCGATGCTGCTGCACGGAGCAGCGGCTGCTTTCACTGGGGGGGGGGGGGCTCATAGTGGGGCTGGCCACACACAACTCACGCGATTTATGAAAGGCTTGAGCTGATGTCGTTATACATCATCGCAATACGCTAGGAAGAAGCCGCTTTACACTCCGTGACGGTCGCGAGAGCTGTTTGACCATACTTCACCCTCCTGGTCGGGTCGGTGGGCGGGGGAGTGGGGACGTGCAAGACCGGTTCAAATATCACTCCGTAGCCGGGAATTGAGTTCAGATCCCTGGATTGAGATCGCAGTGCGCTAACCCTTGCGCCACCGCTCCACTCTGTTTGTAATTAAACGCTCGTGTATAATCTGGGCTGATCGTCGCAGTAATTAATGGCACGCTCGTTTCGCGAAAGAAGCACTCCTCCTCCGCTACGCCACTGATGGAGAAGCAACGCGAGCCATCGGACTCCGTCACGATGCCAACGAGGCCGAGTGCGCGGCGCACGCGGAGGGCGGCGGCTCTCCACTCGATCCGCGCTCTCGGCGGCGAGCCCCGCCATGAAGTGGCGAGCCCCGCTTGCTGCCTTCATAACAAACACAAACAACATTGAATTATGGGTGAAGCTAAACATCGAAATATCGATCGGCATAATTAGTCCACGAACCCCCCCCCCCCCCACGTGCCTGTTGTTGTTGTAATACCGAGCTAGAAAAGTGGCGTGCGTTCTAGTCACATCCAGGGTCCGTGCAATGTGCTTCATCAGTTCGGCAGCTCGAGTCCATTGCGCTGTGAACATTCGCGCATCCGGGGACTCGAATCCACGCGTGAACCACCGCACGCACGCGCGCGCGTTCACGGCCCTTACCTGGTGAAATACAACTACGAGCAGTAGTAGTAATTACTCTCAGGGTTTGGCGTTAACTGGACACCACGTCACTCCCTCGTCCCTTCTCCTCTCTCGTGAGCACTCTCAGATCTTGGTCTCAAAACACCTAAAGCAGCCATTAGCAGCGATCCAGTCTCAGCGCGTCCCTTAAGCGTTGGACAATAGCCACTAAGCACCTCTTGCCGATTCGCACTAGCGCAGACAAAGTGACGGGACAGCCTTCACCCGGCGCGAGCTTTAATCGCACGCAATGTGGGCGGAGAGAAAGGAGGAGAGCGCTCGCGAGTGTCGAGGCGTCACGACGGCTCGAGAGAGAGACGAGAGGGAGCGACGAGAGAGACTTTTTGACTTTTAAACAACTTTTATTGCCGCCAGCAGCAAAATGCACGCTACTAATCGACGCGCTGTAGCGCTAAAAGCACCGCGCACAATACAAAAGAAAAGTCACGTGGTTGTGGTGTCATCGCGCACGCCACGGTGACGAGCGAGCGCTTCAGAAGGTGAACACGAGGGCGCCGTCCACGCCGAGAGAGAGACGAGAGAGAGTTCGAGGCCTCGGGGTCGCGTCCGCGGGCGCAGCGCAGCAGCAGCAGCGGCAGCGAGCGGCGTGCGCGGCGCGGCGGAGCACGGCCGCGTGGCGCTCCCCTGGCGCAGCTGCAGTACGCCAGTGAGAGTGTGTGAGAGTGAGAGTGTGTGTGAGTGTGTGTGAGAGAGTGTGTGAGAGAGTGTGAGTGAGAGTGTGTGTGAGTGTGTGTGAGTGTGAGAGTGTGTGAGAGATTGTGTGTGTGAAAGAGTGTGAGAGTGTTAGTGAGAGTGTTAGTGACAGTGTTAGTGACAGTGTTAGTGAGAGTGTTAGTGACAGTGTTAGTGACAGTGTTAGTGAGTGTGAGTGTGTGAGTGAGAGTGTGAGAGTGTGAGTGAGAGTATGTGTGAGTGTGAGTGAGTGAGAGTGTGAGAGTGTGAGAGTGTGTGAGTGAGAGTGTCAGAGAGTGAGAGTGAGTGTGTGAGAGTGTGAGAGAGTGTGTGAGAGTGTGAAAGTGTAAGTGAGTGAGTGTGTGAGTGAGAGTGTGAGTGAGTGAGAGTGTGAGAGAGTGTGAGAGTGTGAGTGAGTGAGTGAGTGTGTGAGTGAGTGAGAGTGTGTGAGTGAGAGTGTGTGAGTGTGAATGAGAGTGTTAGAGAGTGAGTGAGAGTGTTAGAGAGTGTGAGTGAGAGTGAGTGAGTGAGAATGAGAGTGAGTGCGTGAGAGTGAGTGCGTGAGCGAGTGTACGTGTGAGTGAGAGAGTGTGAGTGTGTGTGTGAGAGTGTGAGAGAGTGTGTGAGTGTGTGAGAGTGTGAGTGTGTGAGTGAGAGTGTGAGTGAGTGAGAGTGTGAGAGTGTGAGAGAGTGTGAGAGTATGAGTGAGTGAGTGTGTGAGTGAGAGTGTGTGAGTGTGTGAGTGAGTGTGAGTGAGAGTGTTAGAGAGTGTGAGTGAGAGTGTTAGAGAGTGTGAGTGAGAGTGAGTGCGTGAGAGTGAGTGCGTGAGCGAGTGTACGTGTGAGTGAGAGAGTGTGAGTGTGTGTGTGAGAGTGTGAGAGGGTGTGTGAGTGTGTGAGAGTGTGAGAGTGTGAGTGAGTGTGTGAGTGAGAGTGTGAGTGAGTGAGTGAGAGTGTGAGAGAGTGTGAGAGTGTGAGTGAGTGAGAGTGTGTGAGTGAGAATGTGTGAGTGTGAGTGAGAGTGTTAGAGAGTGTGAGTGAGAGTGTTAGAGAGTGTGAGTGAGAGTGAGTGAGAATGAGAGTGAGTGCGTGAGAGTGAGTGCGGGAGCGAGTGTACGTGTGAGTGAGAGAGTGTGAGTGTGTGAAAGTGTGAGTGTGTGTGGGAGTGATTGAGTGTACGAGCGAGAGTGAGTGAACGGGTGAGTGAGCGTGAGTATACGTGTGAGTGTACGTGTGTGAGTGTACGTTTGAGTGAGAGTGTACGTGTGTGAGTGAGTGTACGTGTGTGAGAGTGTACGTGTGTGAGTGTGTGTGTGTACGAGCGAGTGTACGTGTTTGAGTGAGTGTACGTGTGTGAGTGTACGTGTGTGAGTGTACGTGTGTGAGTGTGTGTACGTGTGTGTGTGTACGTGTGTGTACGTGTGTGTATACGTGAGTGAGTGTGTTTGAGTGTGTGTACGTGTGTGAGTGTGTGTGTGCGTGTGAGTGTGTGTACGTGTGAGTGTGTGTGTGTGTTTGAGTGTGTGTACGTGTGTGAGTGTGTGTGTGTTTGAGTGTGTGTACGTGTGAGTGTGTGTGTGAGTGTGTGTGTGAGTGTGTGTACGTGTGTGTACGTGAGTGAGTATGTGTGTGTTTGAGTGTGTGTACGTGTGTGAGTGAGTGTACGTGTGTGTACGTGTACGTGTGTGAGTGAGTGCACATGTGTGAGTGTACGTCATTGAGTGTGTGTGTGTACGAGCGAGTGTACGTGTTTGAGTGAGTGTACGTGTGTGTACATGTGTGAGTGTGTGTACGTGTGTGTGTGTGTGCGTGTGTGTTTACGTGTGTGTGTGAGTGAGTGTGCGTGTGTGAGTGTACGTGTGTGAGTGTGTGTGTGTTTGAGTGTGTGTACGTGAGTGAGTGTGTGTACGTGAGTGAGTGTACGTGAGTGAGTGTGCGTGTGTGAGTGTACGTGTGTGTGTACGTGTGTGTGTACGTGAGTGAGTGTGTGTACGTGTACGTGTGTGTGTACGTGTGTGAGTGTGTGTGTGAGTGTGTGTGTACGTGAGTGAGTGTGTGTGTATTTGAGTGTGTGTACGTGTGTGAGTGTGTGTGTGTTTGAGTGTGTGTACGTGAGTGAGTGTGTGTGTTTGAGTGTGTGTACGTGTGTGAGTGTGTGTGTTTACGTGTGTGTGTGTGAGTGAGTGTGCGTGTGTGAGTGTACGTGTGTGAGTGTGTGTGTGTGTTTGAGTGTGTGTACGTGTGTGAGTGTGTCTGAGTGAGTGTACGTGTGTGTGTACATGTGTGAGTGTGTGTACGTGTGTGTGTGTGTACGTGTGTGTTTACGTGTGTGTGTGTGTGTGTGAGTGTGCGTGTGTGAGTGTACGTGTGTGAGTGTGTGTGTGTGTTTGAGTGTGTGTGTGAGTGTGTGTGTGTTTGAGTGTGTGTACGTGAGTGAGTGTGCGTGGCCGTAACGGAGCGTTACGACGGTGGCGGTGTCACAGCCGCCGCGGCGCTGGCCGCTTTCACCCCTCCCGGGCCCCTCCGCGCGCCCTCCCGGCTCTCTTCACGCGAGAGACCAAATAGGAACCCCGTGAATCGCCGCTGCCTCGGGAGGTTGTGATGATTTTTGTTTTACTTCTTAAAAACCCCATGCAAGTTTCTTCACGCTACCCAACAACTAACGAGCGCTATGGGGGTGAGGAGTGCGCGTGCAACGAAATGAATTCGGACGGAAATAAATCCGCGGCTGCTGCTGCTTCGGCTACCGCCAGATTGTGTCGTGGTCACGACTCACAGCGGCCGTGACTGTTGCTGCTCGTGGCGAGCCGACGGCGCGAGTCCCGACACGAGAACGCAACGCGGGGGGAGACACCGGGCTCCAAGGTCCTTGTCGACACTCGCAACGCGCCTCTCTCCTCGTGACGAGCGCGCGTTGCTATTGCTAATAATAATTACCACGACTGACATTCACAGTCAATTCACTGCTGGATAGAGGCCTCCCTCTCTCTCTCGCCGCGCCGTGTCGCTCACGCGGTGCGTGCCTTCACCACGCCCGCTCTTTGCCGCTTCATGAAGAGGGGCGGAGGGGTGGCGGGGAGACGAGGGTGGGGGGTGGGCAGAAGCGCTTCTTATATCGCTCGCCACTGATGGGAGCCGGGTGCCGGGAGGTGCACTCAGGTCACCAGATTCGTAGGCCGAGCGCGCCAATTGATGCGTGGCTGCTGACCTGCGCATTTGGCTGCGACTGACCCGCGCGTCTCTCGATGCTGTTACACGCCGTCGACTGACACGCATCGCGCTCCGGCCTGCGCACGTGTTCTCAAATCACATTGAAAGGCGACGTTTGGGCAACGTTTTGGCAAAAACGTCTAAAGTCCCGGTTTTGCCAAAATAAAAAAAATGCTTTAAAAATATCTGATCATTAAACGTATTAGAGAGACGAGACTGACTGGTGAATGGATATTGGAAGCAATGCGCATCCTTGGCGCTTGCTACAAAACAATTTGGCTGCCTATAAATTCTTCAGCAGGTTTTAGCAGAAGCAAGAACACGCAGCCTCGACAACACAGACGCCCGCAGGGTCGTGTGTGCACGGTGCTCCTGCGGAGATCTGTGAGTCATGGCTCGAGCCCTCCCCGACTGCCTAGCAAATCCATCGCCACGAGAAACGCGCCCATTACCCTCATTCGCTTCAACCCAAACGCTCTGCTGCAGCTGGGACCGGTGTCTGCGTGGCTGCGCTGCACGGCGACGGTGCAGCGCGCCTCGTGTGTGACCCGTGACCCTTGCCTCTTGACACACGACGGACCTACACCACCCTCAATACACGTTCATGTTTTTGCGAGACTTATATGGTTTTGGAAATTATCTTTAAACGACGTAACGTGTCCGTGCCATCTTTCGTTACAGAAACAAGTGTGTCATTTTGATATCGACGTATCGTTGTGGACTGTCTCCGAAATTCCTGACGCGGTTGATGTATTTTCTCTCGTTTTCTATTTGCTTCAACGTTAAACTTTGCTTCTCTATGTTGCTTTTGCCATTTTGGTGAGCCCAGCCTCACTCCTTGCAAAGAGACTCCGTCCTGGTCTCTTGACGCCTCACCTGGTTCAACAACGAGCACGGCCCCTCCCCCTCCTCTCCCCACCCCCCTCGCCCGTGGCCACGCGAGGCATTTCCCCGGCGCGATGCGCGGTTCCCCGGCGCAGTGGCTGACGGGGACCCTGTCAAACGCGTGCAAGAACGTCCCTCGGCTGCTGTCTTTAATGTGTCGGCTGCACGCTCCTCGCCGTGACGCCGCGTGACGTGACGGTCCTCGCTCGGCTCCAATGTCAACATGCTGTTTGCTTTGTTTATGCAAAGCGGAGGGAGGAGGAGAAGCAGTGGTAAGTGAGGATGCTCGCTCGCGTGCGTTGACGCGTGGTGCCACTCATAACGGGACGGGAACTCCTTTTGGTCAGAAGCACATTCTGAACCCGTTATGCCACCCTAATGTGTGCTTATAAATCATTGATGAGACAATGAACTTTGATAGGTACCCTAAGCCTGTTCCCCCATGCTAGGGGGTTATCGTCAATTCACATTCAGTTATTCTGAACGCACGAACTCAGCAGACGATAGAACACTCCGAGTCTTATTTACACATAATTTCAGCCTATTTACACATCCTTTCAGCCAAACGGCCTTCTTGGAGTGCATAATTTCAGCAACGTTGATTCAACGAAAGCAAACTAGGTTTCGATATTCAGTGTCTCATCAGCAGTCGGGCCTGCTTTAATCAACGTTGGTGGACTACCAGATGTTTATGGGCAAGGGCCCTCTCTGTTAGACATCCCAAATTCGACGATCAGGTTTCCATTCTCCACGATGTCCTCTCCATCAGCATGTGGCATCTGACTCCGAAAACGACGCTCACCGATATGGGAATGTCCAGGCCACGAACACGGCCGCACTTGCTCGTGAGGCCATCACCGTCCACATGAAACCATCCAGTCGAGTCCGAACGCGGTACCAATTCGCCCTCGAGGAAATACTGATACAGGCACAAGATACCTCATCAACCCCAGCTTGACTCTGTGATTATGATAATTCCAGGATTTTTGAACACGTCTCAAATGAACCCGACTTTGCTGATAAGACGCGATGTCGGAATCGGTCCAGTTTTGTTGTTGTTGCGTTGAGCCAATGCTGTTGAATCTATACACTCACAGAAGGCCGCGTGGCTGATGGCTGCTTATTTATTAAGGAGCTGGGGTCAGATTTTCCCTAGACTCTGCTTATTTACCTTGTGCGCATTCCGTCAAGTAACTAAATAGCCACATTCATAGACCAATGATGAGCGTTAGTAGAAAAAGCTGAGGCGCGGAATTTTCACAAACGACAATTTCTAGTTTCAAAACCGCAATACAATGGCCAGAAGTGGTGGTTTTGATTTCTGTTCAATGAATTGTTAATCATTGCCTGAAAGTGGGTCACGGCAGAGAGCTCCCAGACAGCGGTGGTGAGGAACGCACTCAGCGCCACAGCCTCTACCCTGCTGCTCCACTATTCACCGTGCGTGGAGCCGGCACGGGCTCTGTGAGTGCTCCACTATTCACCGTGCGTGGAGCCGGCACGGGCTCTGTGAGTGCTCCACTATTCACCGTGCGTGGCGCCGGCACGGGCTCTGTGAGTGCTCCACTATTCACCGTGCGTGGAGCCGGCACGGGCTCTGTGAGTGCTCCACTATTCACCGTGCGTGGCGCCGGCACGGGCTCTGTGAGTGCTCCACTATTCACCGTGCGTGGGGCCGGCACGGGCTCTGTGAGTGCTCCACTATTCACCGTGCGTGGCGCCGGCACGGGCTCTGTGAGTGCTCCACTATTCACCGTGCGTGGAGCCGGCACGGGCTCTGTGAGTGCTCCACTATTCACCGTGCGTGGGGCCGGCACGGGCTCTGTGAGTGCTCCACTATTCACCGTGCGTGGGGCCGGCACGGGCTCTGTGAGTGCTCCACTATTCACCGTGCGTGGAGCCGGCACGGGCTCTGTGAGTGCTCCACTATTCACCGTGCGTGGCGCCGGCACGGGCTCTGTGAGTGCTCCACTATTCACCGTGCGTGGGGCAGGCGGTCGGCCTCGCAGCTGGCGAGCCGCGCCTCTGTGCGGGCAGCTGCACGTGACTCATCTCCCCGCGCCGCTTCCCACTTTGATCCGTGGCAGCAGCAGCAGCAACACCTGCAGCCGTCCACCCTCCATGCCTCATTATTCCTTCAAATAAATATACCCCGCGTGAAATGTCAAACATATCATGTGGGGTTCTGTACGGAGGCACGAGATGAAATGCGAGCGCGGAGAGGCGCGTTCACTCCAAAACCGAAGTCGTGCCCGTCCCGATACCAGCTCCGCGATGCACGCCGCTATCCGTGGACCAAGGCCCTCCGTGCGCCCGACGACCGCAGCAGCCGCGGCTTCGGCCTCGCGTTAGCAGGGCGCACGTGCGGGTGGGGCAGCTGCCATCTGTGCTCCACCAACCTCGAGGGGGGGACGCGTCCGACTGCCTCCCCCCTCCCCCCCCGCGCCTCTGCTGCATTAGCGCCAAACAACTGACATCGCAAATCCGATGAGCAGACATCAGGGCTGGCCCTACCTACACATCACTCACCACGCTTGCGGGCGCCATGGGGTTACCTTAGCCCCGTTGAGGATGGGTGTGTCCCCCCGCCCACCCGCAGTGCCCTATTGGGTAATTTGTTCCAGTAGCCAACGCCGTGCGTGTATCGTTACGGGGTCCGTCTGAATGGAAACACTGCCAGTGCCCATAGTGGGGACGTCTGAGAGCGCGTGCGTTGATCCACTGCCGTTGGCTTGCACGGTGGAGTGTAGCGTCCTTCTTGACGCTGCACGCTCCAACAGACAAGGGCTCAGTGGGGAATCTAACTAAAGACTACACTTTTTTTTTTTTACCCGGTAAGGCCCACTGAGGGATCCAGTTATTTTTTCAGAAACGACCTGGCCACAAATGATAGCTCAACGAAGTGGCTTATCGTGTGGAAATTTACAGCAGCCAAATTCTCTTCGCGCATTTTTCTAAGTGTGGAGGGAAACCCCAGAGGACCCGGAGAAAAATCCACGCAACCACGGGGAGAGAGAGAGAGAGTCACCGCAAACTCCAAATATACAGCTGCAGCAGGCGTCAGGGTCGGGACCGAACCCACGACCTCCTGCACACCAGGCGAGGGAGTTAACATCTCCTAACCATCGCTGCGCCCCTGCCCTGGACAAGAGCCGCCCTCACAGGCACGCAATGTGGCGACATCAAAATGCCGCGCGCGAGATGAAAACGAAGATTTGACCTCTGGGAACCCCCCAGAGTGATCACCCTTCACCCCAACGGCAGCAGCTTCCATAGTTTGTTCCGCTAAACACGCCAACAAGCTGTGCTTATTGTGAGACACTTCTGTAATGCAGCAAACCGGAAACCGTTTTTTTTATCGTTTTTTTTCTTCTCACGCGGTTACTGTGAGGGTTGCCACCTGTCCGGAGTTGAACCGGTACTGTCTGGGAATCGGTATCCAAATTGAATTGCACCGAGATCTCACATCGTCGCTATCGCTGCGTTGAACTTTGCTGCAGTTTTCCCCGCTCCGTTACGAGACGAGACGTGGGCCGACTGAGAGGTCCGCCCGGGCTCGGCGATGCATCAGTTTGGGGCTCAGGCGGCCACGCTGGGTCAACGTAAAGGATCCGCTGCTCACCACCCCCGGTCTGCGGTGCTCGCAGCTGCGCCCTCGTGGGGTAAGGGGGAGAGGCCGCGATCGGTGGTGGGGGGGCTCCCTGTGGTCCACCCCCCCCCCCTCCCCATCTTTGGTGGTTCTTTTTAAATTACAGAGCGCGCTACCGCTGCAGTGTTTGTGAATTGCTGCAATGCGTTCCCTAATTACGTTTGAACTAATTGCGCATTATTCCACATTAGTAAAATAAACTCGACATACCTTGCTAAGATGTGAAGGTGTATATGCGTAAGCGAGCGCAGTATATATATTTATTCACCCAGGGTGCTGTAGTTTGTGAGCCGCGCCATGAAATACTAACAACGTCTGTGATTGCACGCGCGTTTAACTCTCGCCGTACCGTCAAATACAGCGACTCGCATCACGTGGCACGCGTCTCCTGCACCGCGCGATATCCCTCTCCTCGACAGAACGACGCAAAGCTCGCACTCGGCCCCACCACACTGCGGCCCTGAAGTAAACACAAATATAAAGTCGGCGTTGTTTCGGGTAATGACCCTTCTTCATAGCACACAGCACGACTTGTTGTTGCGTTTTTATTACGTAACACGTTACGTGTGTGTTTTTTACACATTCCATCAGCCACACGGCCTTCTGGGAGTGGTTTTTTTTCCAGCAGCATTGACAAACTCTGCACTGGTTTCGACGTTCAGTCGCTCATTAGCAGAGTCAGCCATGCTGAAGCCAGGCGCGAACTCTTCTAGTTAGTCTTCTTGGTTCTTTCGGTAAAGTCACGTAGAAGGGAAGTAATAAAATAATAAAAATAAAAATAAATATTTATTTTTATTTTTATTATTTTATTACTTCCCTTCTACGTGACTTTACCGAAAGAACCAAGAAGATGAATCCCTGCAGTCACGAAAGCTTTAAATCGAAATCTTCTAGTTAGGTTTGAGGTCCGAGTTCGATGTAAAACCTCTACAAAAACCCCCACAAACAACCCGTGAAGAGTCATCGTGGAGTGTGTAACAGTGAACACTCATTGGGATACGCTCTGAAGAGCAACGTGGGAATTCACATATAGGCGATGTTTGTTTAGGCTGAGGTTTATTGTAAATACAATTGCGCGTTTGAAGTGAGTGCGTGAGTCGGAACTGTCACGGAGATGTGCACGTGCAGAGCGTGTCTCGCGCCTCCACGCCGGCGAGGATGAGGCTACGCGTGATGGCCAGAGAAGAATTGCAAACCCAATCTCCCTTGGGAGTAACACAATTCACAAATGCGACTCATGCTCTAATGGGTTCTGTTTACAAGTGCCGTCATCCTGCCTTTAATAGACCCGTTTCTTTAATTGTGTGCTGATGAACTTAAAGTGAAAAGTGAAGTCATTCCGCTCTGCGCGCGAGAGGCGACACCTGTTTATGATCGTGAACACGGAAGCGATGCAGATCTTTTCCCATCATCATTTTCACCGTGTCCGCTTGAACCCGTCACGACGCCGCAGAGCCAGTGCAGCTACCGAGACGCCTTGTGCCACATCGCGTGCGCGTGCATTGTGACTTCAATGAAGTCAAATGGAATTGTATTTGCATGTTGCTGTGAATAACGCAGACAGGGGTGCGCGTACATTTCAGGTGTGCGCGGACACGCACACGTATTCACACGCACACGTACTCACACGCACACGTACTCACACGCACAAGTACTCACCCGCACACGTATTTACACGTACAAAGATCCCTCGTGTGGCTCTTAACAGACTGTTGGGGCAAGTGCTGTTAGCGAGCACCTATGACTGGTGTGTGTAGGAGTACGCATGTGCGTGTGTGCGCAAAGTCACGCACACACACCGACTCACGCGCGCTCTCTGCAGCACCGTGCGTGTGTACGTGTGCTCGCTGCGAGTTCGCAGTGGCGCACGTGGCAAGCAGCGCGACTCACGCACGCGACTCACGCACACGCGACTCACGCACAAGCTACTCACACACGCGCGACTAATGCACGCGCGACTCACGCACGCAGGCGCGACTCACGCACGAGCTACTCACACACGCGCGACTCACGCACGCGACTCATGCACGCGCGACTCACACACCCGCCGTCTTCACCGAGACGAACTGCGCGTCACGAGCGAGAGAGCTGCATCGTGTCCACAACCACGGTGCAGCTTCACCCCCCCACCCCACCCCACCGCGAGCGACAGTCAGCGCTGCTTGCAGGGCACGAGCGAGGCGAACGCCGTGCCCCGGGGAGTGGCGAGGCGCGCGCAGGCGACCTCGCAACGCGCGCGGCGCGGCCTCTCGGCCCGTGGGTTTCGCACTCGAGGGCAAAAGCTCCCGCGTCTACCCCAGCACTGACGAGCGTGCGGCGACGATCGCGTCTGTTGATGTTCTTCGCCGTCTGTTGAACTTATATCCATAATACAACTAAAATTGGGTTAGATCGCGTAAATATAAACGTGTCGCTAAACCCACCACCACCCGATGCAGCCAATTAGTAAGGCGTGTCTTTGACAAATAGTAAGGTTTGACTGTGACAAACCTTACTATTGTGCACCCTTCCAACAACATGTCCCCCGTGCTCGAACGTTTGGTGGCTTCACGGCAGCGGTGGAATTTACACATTCATGTGGTCAGAACGAGCGCCCTGTGCTTCCCACCGAGTCGTGCCACCTCGCCGTGCACGCCACCAACCCCTCGGGGGGGCGGGGGTCGGTGGGCCACGCCAGCCCTGGCCAGGGATTGAACTTCTTATTCGTGACATTGTAAGCGTCGGGGCATTTTGAGAGTTATGGCTTTTTTGGACGTCTATCGTTCACTTACTGTCAACGGCTCGTTTCTTTATAATTTTAACTACTACACAGCACAAACTTTGGAACCTCATTTGCCAGTAAAAAATATGAAAATTGGTTTTTTACCCTTCTATCTGGCAACAAAACTGACACCTTTTTTTTACAAGGAGTCATGATTGCATAGACCACAATACCTGCAGTCATAATGCAAAAAAAACCATAACTCTGATAATGTGCACTGTCCTTGAAGTTGATTGGTCCACACCCGAGACAGCCTTCCTTAGAGCCTAGTCTCACAAGGCTCCTTTTGGCGTCATCTGGTCCAACCCATGTGAGACTAGGCTCTAAGGAAAGCTGTCTCGGGTGTGGACCAATCAACTTCAAGGACAGTGCACATTATCAGAGTTTTGTTTTTTGTTTGCATTATGACTGCAGGTATTGTGGTCTATGCAAACATGACTCCTTGTAAAAATGTGTCAGTTTGTTGCCAGATAGAAGGGTAAAAAACCAATTATTAGCACAAACGTTGTTTGCAAACGATGCACTCAGGTTCATCTTCGCGCGCCAAAGCGATACTTTGGTAAAACGTCGACCGCATGATATTGAGATTTGCACATTGTCACTTTAAGATGTTTTCTTGTTAATGTTTTTGTTTTTTGTTTGTTGCGGTTGCACCCGATTCAAGAGCCGAATGGCTCACAGGGCTATACCAAATAAATTAACTTGAACTTGAGATGCGTATTCATCGATTTAGGATTAAAAACAGATCGCAACAAACGCACTGCGCGGTTCACAGCACCGGATCGCAATCGCGTCCCGCTTCCAAACCCCGCCAGCCACAAAGCTCGAGAACCGCGGTGGGATCGCAGCAAGAGCGTCCGAAGTTGCAGCCTTCCACACTCGAGCCTGTTCTGTTGTGGCTGCCTTGCCCAATCTTAATAAATCGAACGTATGTAATTAAATATATTTAGTTACTTGCTTATCGTTTTCTCCATTTTACACTCCTATCGTTTATGGTTGTATTGTTTGTGGTTGTTACTTGCTGACCCGCAAACGACTGGAGATCTGTAAAAAAAAGCTTCATAGCTCATCAGATTCCTACTCATGCAGTCTAAATAAAGAGTCTCCTCGTCGTCGTCGTCGTCTCTGTGGACGATGACTTGAGACACTTCTCTGAATTGCGGTGTTCTTGTGTTGTTGTTTTGGTTTAATCCAATCCAATTTAATTTCGATGACACCAATACACACGTCCGCTTTACATGTTTTAGTCCGGACCTTCATTGCAAACAAACTAAAAACATAGTTTTGATTAATTTGCTAAAGTATAGGCAGCTTCATGAAATATTAAGGCCAACAAATGGCCACACGGAAACTTCAGTCGTCGTGACGTATCACGACTTGGGCATTTTTTTCCCCACCAACAAACATCAAATCACTGCTGGTAGAGCGAGCGACTCGCTATCGGAAGGTTGCTAGGGACTGACTTAGCCCATCATAATAAAATGAGTACCAATCTTAATTTTAGAACTTTCGTGACTGCAGGAATTATTATTTGTTTTTTTCGGTTAAGTCACGTCTAAAGATAAAATAATAAATTAAATTAAATAATAGAATACGACGTTTCGATTGCAACACAAGCAATCATCATCAGGTATAATGAAATAGCGACATAAAATCTAACCAGAAAACTAATATGTCTGTTTATAGTTTTCTGGTTAGATTTTATGTCGCTATTTCATTATACCTGATGATGATTGCTTGTGTTGCAATCGAAACGTCGTATTCTATTATTTAATTTAATTTATTATTTTATCTTTAGACGTAACTTAACCGAAAGAACCAAATAAAAATGAGTACCACTTTGTGGTTAAAATTAACAGCGGTTTAACCCGTGTATAGACTCACCCCCGTCCATAGGAACGTGTAATTTCCACCACTGGCTCTGCGGGGCTCTACACAGGAGGTGATCACCAATGCCTCCCAGTGCTCCTTTGAGCAGGAGCTGACGACGTTGGCTTGGCTATCCAGGAGACCGATCGGGCGTCATCGTCTCGGTGGGGCCCTTGGCCCGGCCGGCGGGCGTCTGAACGAGCTCTGTGAGGCAGCAGCACCAGCAGCAGTGCCAGCAAAAGCAGTAGCAGCAGCAGCAGTAGTGGCAGCAGCAGTGGCAGTGGCAACAGTGGCAGCAGCAGTGGCAGTAGCAGCAGTAGTGGCAGCAGCAGTGGCAACAGTGGCAGCAGCACCAGCAGCAGTGCCAGCAGAAGCAATAGCAGCAGCAGCAGTAGTGGCAGCAGCAGTGACAGCAGCAGTGGCAGTGGCAACATTGGTAGCAGCAGTGGCAGTAGCAGCAGTGGCAACAACAGCAACAGTGGCGGCAGCAGCGGCAGCAGCGGCAGCAGTGGCAGCAACAGTGGCAACAGCAGTAGTAGCAGCAGTGGCAGCAGTAGTAGCGGCAGCAGTGGCAGCAGCAGTAGCAGCAGTGGCAGCTGTAGCAGCAGCAGCGGCAGTAGCAGCAGTAGCAGCAGCAGTGGCAGCAGTAGCAGCAGCAGAAGTGGCAGCAATGGCAGCAACAGTGGCAGTAGCAGCAGCAGCAGTGGCAGCAGTAGCAGCAGCAGTGGCAGCAGTAGCAGCAGCAGCGGCAGCAGTGGCAGTCCCTCGCGAGCAAACAAAAAGTCCGCGCCCGAGCGACGCGAGTAAAGTTGTCTCCAGCCGCCGTCCATTCGATAAAAGTTGAACATTTGCAAAAGCACCGTGCAACAAGAGTGGGGACGTTTGATTTCAACGACGCGTAATTTGCATGTTTCCTCGTAAACGAATCGAGGTGTTTATTGATTTATTTACCGGTGAGGACGCCCCCCCCCCCGTGTGCGCTTCTTGCTACTGTCCCTTATCGTTGGAGGCGCGCAGGGCACGAGAACTGCCTCTTAACGCGGCTTCTCAGCCTCGACAGCGCCTTTGATTCCTCCTCCTCCTCCCCAACAAAATGCCACACTCCGCGTTTCTGAATCCCTCCCTTGGGGCACCGCTTGATTTACCAAAAGCGATTCCTCGCGCCGCAAACCCAGAGCGACTGTGGCCAGTGCCTCGCTCTCGCCTCTCTGCCTGCCGCAGCGCGGGGCGGCCGTGCGCGGTTACCAGATTAGCACTTTTGCCTCTCGCAGATTAAAGCTCCCTTTTTATCTCCCGCACTTGAGATGCTTCATCCAAGCATACCCAACGCAGTGCCCAATCAGAGCGTAAGAAAATTACAACTTGTCACAAAGAATTAATTTTCTCATCTTTCAGGAAGATAAACAGAAATTACCATGTTAGGACGGTCCTCTCTGGGGAAGCGTATGAAATTTAATTTGATACGGTTCCTGCACAACAAATTAAAATCATAAATAAGTGTATGAGAATATGGTGCAAAACATATGCTGGCAGTCTGGGCCTCCGACAAACCGCCCGCTGTGTGCTAATGCATCTTCCCTGGGCAGGGCACCTCGCGTCAACTTAACCTTCTCTCTGTTGCGGCTTGTTTTAATCATTTCATTCCATTTCTACTTAGTCCGGCGTGTTTACCTCTGTTAATGCTCTCTGCTGCTCGTCTTGAGCTCCCCACACACCCATCAGCGGCGAGGCCACGTTGCGGTGCTCCAAATGTAAATGCTCCGTGCCCGCTGTGAAACCTCATTCGTCCCGAGGAAGCCCCCCCCCTCTCCCCACCTTGGCTCCCCTCCGTGGAAACACCGCGGTACAGGAATAGGAACCGTTCTGAATTGGTGCCGGTTCGCGACGCGCAGTTCTGGTGGTCAGTGGCGCAGGGTCCGTCAGGGTCCGTCGCCTATCGCCGTGGAGCGGGCAAGCTCCCGCCACGGGAGGCACGCGCTCGTGTGTGTGGGTCGTGGGTCGTGGGTCGTGTGTGTGGGTCGTGGGTCGTGGTGTTGGCCACCAACACCCCTCGTGTACCGCCCCGGCCTTCATGAATGCTCGCTAACGCCACTTGCCCTAACAATCTGGTTTAAGGCTATACAGGAGGGCGGGGGGTCTTTGTCTTTTGTGCGTGCATTCGGGAATCGAGTTTGATACCCGCTCACGGCCAATATCAGTGACGATTATCTGAATCGGTCCTGGGCCTCCCCCTGGGTCGACTCAGCCTCAACTGAGTATCTGGTGCGATGTGTGGTAAACTACATAGGTGCTACTCGCTAACAACACTTGCCCCAACAGTCTGTTCAGGCTCGACGGGGGATCGTCGTCGTCGCATTCGAGGACGCACCTGTGAGGGTTGCTCCAGACTTATTTTGACAACGTTGCATGGAAACTGCGTGCGGATTCGCACACACCGCGGTGCGCTGTTCTCCCAGCATCAGCGCAATGTGCTCCTTTAGTTAGCAAACAAAAAACAAGCTTCACTTTATTTGACCAATAATCCAGCCGCAGCAGAAACACAAAGAATGACATTGGGTCGGCATGGAACGTTGTTGTTGTACGTTTTGTGTGTCCTCAAAACTCGTTGTCTTACACGGACAAAACACGCGATTCAATCTAGATTTGAAGTTTCGTAACTGTAGGGATCCATACTCTTTGGCTCTATCGGTAAAGTCACGTAGGTATAAAATAAGACAAAATAAATTAAATCACGACGTATCGGGCGCAATACAAGCGTCCACCTGATGACGGACGCTTGTGTTGCGCCCGAAACATCGTGATTTACTTTATTTTGCTTTATTTTATACCTACGCGACTTTACCGAAAGAACCAAAGCGTATAAAACACGCGGTGTTCGGCGTGTGGCTGCTTTCTGTGAGGAGCGGTGGCGCAGTGGTTCACCCGGCGACTCGATTCCCGGCCAATGGCCAATAACAGTGGCGAATATTCGAACTGGTCTTGGGCCTCCGCTAGGCCGACTCAGCCTAAAGTGAGTACCTGGTGCGGTGTGTAAACATCAGCATTGGGGTGCTGGCCACTCAACCCCTCATGTACCACATCCAATAGCCTGCTATGATAATAATAATAACAACAACTTCATTCTATATAGAGTCATTCATGCAATTGCATCCCACAACGCTGCACATCAATTAGCCAGTCCTTTACAAAGTAAAATACAAAAACAAAACCCCACTACTTAGAAAAGCAAAAACTATTTTTATACGTAAATAACTCGAAAAAAATATACACATAACAAGAAAAAAAAATCTAATTTTTACTTAAAACTTTCGCCACTGCAGGAATTCATTTTTTTTCTCGCTTGATGGAGACCGCTTGTGTTGCGATCGAAACGTCGTGGGGGGGTTTTTGCAATTTATTTGCTATTTAATTTTTTTTTATTTTATCTTTTTTTTCTAGTTACGTGACTTTACCGAAAGAACCAAGAATAAGAAAAAATCATCACAGAGAAAAAAAGAATACAAATAAATGAATCCGTTGAGTCTCCATACCTCAGACCACCATCCCAATATTTCGCCGGATTTTGGAGAAACCTTCACAGGAGAAGTGGTGGAATGATCAAAAAGTTAGGAGCCAATTACACCAAAATATGAATGCCGCTTTGCCAGTGTATGCCTGGACAAATAAATAGGCCCGTTTAAGGCTATAGGGAGATCTTTGTCTTTTGTGTATTCTGCAAATGCAAGCGGCTTACGCGCGGGTTGGAGGGACGTCACAATGAGCGGTGACGCGACAGCCGTGAGGCTGACACCCGCTCACGTGCCCGATTGTCGATCTATATTTGAGCACGAGCCTCCTGCAGGCCACGTCAGCAGACAATTCGCCGATTCGCGATGCGTGACGCGAGACGACGGCAGTCCTTGCCTCTTCTTAAAACCGCGAGTGCCGAGTGATGAGCCGATGCCATCGTCACGTTCACACGCAGCTCGCGCGCGAGCCCCGCCTCCGTGTCGGCACGGCCCTCGCCCAGCACGCGGGGGGGGGGGGGCTCCCCTGACGCTCTGTCGCAAAGTTGCGCCACACCTGGCGCATCCTCCCTCCCTCCGCTCCCTCCCCTCCCTCCCAGCAGCAGCCGCCGCCGCGTCTCTCCGCACTTGTCAACTTTGGGGCGGATCGGTGAAAAGTGGCACACGCGCGTAACAGCATCATTAAAATAATGCTCACAGTTTATATTTAAAAACACCGATGCTGATGACGAGGACGTGAGGCAGTATGGGTGGCAGCGCAGTGCGAACACTCGTGGCCTCACGATGGCCCCCTAGGTTCGATTCCCTACCCGGTCGCCTTTCTGTGTGCAGCTTGTTTGTTCTGCCCGTGTTCGGCAGTGTGTGAGTTAATGAGCATGATTGCTTTTGCATGATCTCCCCCTGTCCTAAATGTGATTCCTTCGGAGTCTGCGGGTTTTTCTAATAGTTAAACAAAACGTCCAACATAATTGGTATTGGCCAAACATCCCAATGATGAAGACAAACATTGGGATAACACATCGCAACATCGCCATCTACTGTGAAGGCAAGAAAACAACTTGGCAGGACCCTCCTGAAGAAGAGTCTTGAGACTCCTGGGTAAACAAGCAGCAAAGACAGACATCCCCTGTGTAGCCTTCACAGACTGTTGGGGCAAGCGCTGTTAGCGAGCAGCACCTATGAAGGCCGACAACGCTCACGGCCGGGGCCGGGGGAGGCCCCGGCTTCGACCCCGCACCCCCGGGTGGAAGCCGCTCGCGCGGGCCACGCGGGCCAAGTGGGCCGCTGGTGGGAGCTGACGGGGGGTGGGGGCCCATTCGACGAGCGGCACAGCAGCAAGACGCGCGCGCCACATCGGCGAGACGGAGCGACTCTCCCCCGCCCCCCGCATTACCGCCGCACCGACACATTTCACTCGCCCGCACCGGCGGCCCAGAGGGGGCGAACCACAAACAAACAGCAGCAACAACAACACAACTTCTCAAGGAACAAAAAACACCCGGTTCGCTCCCACGCACCGGAGGTGCACGCGGCATGGCGCGCACTCGCAGAAGGGAGGGGGTACGAAGGGGAGCGGTCCCCATCTGCCCCCCCCCCCCCCCGATTGAAGATCGAACACGGAGAGCTCCGCGGCAGAAGCAGCCCGCTCGGCGGAAGACAGCGAGGGCGGGGAGGGTTCGGGTGGCCACGCGGCCGTCTCCTCTCACGCGTGCGGAACACGAAGCTCCCGCACGACGCGGATACCACGTCAGGGTTTGTATCCCCACGGCCCCGTTGTTATCAAGACGCAGCAATCGCGTCCACCCCCCCCCCCCCCCGTGTTGCTCAGGCCACGTGGCTCGGCGGTAGAGCGAGCGAGCGGCTCTCAATGGGAACGTCACGAGATTCAATCCTCGCTCGTGGTTGACTCAGCTCATCATCCCTCGGGGGGTCGATACAAGGAGTACCACCTTATGAGGGAAATCAGCAGTGGTTGTTCCATGGGGAGCCTTATCCGAGTCATAGGAATATGGAATTTCGACCACTGACTGTTAACGGGAGGTGAACACCAATGCCTCAATGCTCATTTGAGCAGCAGGAACTCTGACCTTGTGTGATCTGCGTATATCCTCGTCACGACGACACACGAACAGCGAGCGTTCTGAGATTATTAAACCGCAGGTCTTGTTTTGTGAACAGATAGATGCAAGGTTCGAGGGCTACTCTCCAATTACATCTTAAGGACCGGTGATTGTGAAGCACAAATTGTTACGGTAAACATCACAGAGCGTGGTTTTGTAGCCAGACGAAGGCCAGATAAGCGTGTTCTAATGTGCTGCCTTGACCGACCGTATGGGGCCGGGCAGATTGCAGGAGACGAGCGGCAGCAGCAGCAACAGCTCGCACGGGGACTGAGTCAGAGCGAGGTCTGGGCCGGCAGCTTGTTGCAGAGTTTCGCGGTTTGAATCCGGAAGGCTGCCCTCTGGTGAATACTGCTAATACTGTGCAATAGCCACAATGATGATAATAATAATGGTACCACTTGGCGTGGAGCGGACGTTAAAGATCCCACGACGTCATTGGAAGGTGAGGAGGCGACCGTGCCCTGGGCAGCGTGGTCCAGATTTTGCCACGATTTAAACTTTACACCGCAGATCACTCCATTGGGAAACAAATGGCAATCATCGTCCTCTACCGCAAAAAAAAACACGTGTGGCAGGACCCTCCTGAAAAAAGAGTCCTGAAACTTGGTGAAACTTTTCTGCGCGAAAGAGCAGTAACATCAATAACGACGACGTCGCAAAACGATGCGCGCGAGAGCGAATCGAGAGAGTGAGAGAGTCAAACGCAGCCCTCCTCCCCTCCCAGAGCGGCCCGGGCTGCTTGTCCGGCGAGTGCGGCTCATTCAGAGATCGACGCAGCCGCCCAAGGAGTTGCTGTTCCGCTGGGCCAGGGGTGGTCGCCTCCACTCTCTGCACGCGTCGCTTGCCGCTCGCCACTCGCGTTGCCTGTGACCGGTGGAGCACGGCGGAGATGGGGGGGAGGAGGAGGAGGGTGAGCAGAGCGCTCGACTGCAGATGTTAGTGAACGATCGAGCCGTCGTCTGTCCGGGGTTCGACAAAGTGGGCAAGGAGCACCCTGTTGGGAAGTCGCATCAGTGGATGTGCTGCACTCGGCATGCTTGGCCACCAGCCATCGGAGGAACGTTGCCCACGCGTTAGTTATTGCTACTCACAGAGACAATGACAAAGACGCCCCATATAGCCTTAGCACACTGATGGGGCAAGTGCTGTTAGTGAAGGCCGGAACGCCGCACGAAGGGGTGGGTGGCCAGCACCACGCCTGGCCGCCTTTGTCTCCCCAGTGGCGATGTTTACACACCGCACCGGGTACTCATTTGAGGCTGAGTCGACCTAAGGGAGGCCCAGGACCGGTTCAGATAATCTTCACCGGTGTTTCCCGTGAGTGGAAATCGAACCTGAGTCGCCAGGTTCGTAGCGCAGCGTAGCGCTGACCACAACACCACCGCTCCCCGCAGCATCGCGCGCGCACCCCCCCAGCTGTGTGAGCTGGAGCAGCACCCATCGGCCCAGAGGGTCGTCCGCTCGCGCCCATTGGCTGTCCGTCCTAGCGAACGCCTCTGATTGGCGGAGAAGCACGAGGGGGGAGGGGGGGTCGAGAAGGGCCCGGAGCACGGAATACAAGTGGAGTGCCTCGATAAGCCGGGTCCGGCTGTGCACGGACTCTCCTCCCCGCACGTGCCGCGCGTTGTCTTGTCGTGGGTGGGGTAGCGGTAACACGGGCGACCCGAGTTTGATTCCCGTTCACGGCCAACAACCGGTGACGATTGTATGAACCGGTCCTGGGCCTCCCCCGAGGTCTGCTCAGCCTCAAATGAGTACCTGGTGCCAGTGCCGGATTATCCTGGTAGCAAAAGTAGCTACTACACATGTAGTAGCTACATGTGTGTAGTAGTTACATGTGTAGTAGTTACATGTGTGTAGTAGCTACATATGTAGTAGCTACATACATATGTGTAGTAGTTACATGCGTAGTAGCTACATGTGTGTAGTAGCTACAAATGTAGTAGCTACATGTGTGTAGTAGCTACATATGTAGTAGCTACGCTACATGTGTGTAGTAGCTACACATGTAGCTACATATGTAGTAGTTACATGTGTAGTAGCTACAAATGTAGTAGCTACATGTGTGTAGTAGCTACAAATGTAGTAACTACATGTGTAGTAGTTACATGTGTGTAGTAGCTACAAATGTAGTAGTTGCATGTGTAGTAGCTACAAATGTAGTAGCTACATGTGTGTAGTAGCAGTAGCTACATGTGTGTCGTAGCTACACATGTAGCTACATATGTAGTAGCTACATATGTAGTAGCTACGGGCCCCGCACTTTTAAGGGCCCCGTGCTAAATGCTTTCAAGCTATCAATTCCGGTTCAGTGATTCTGCACTTGCTCTATTACTACAGTACTATACTGCCTTCAACTTTTATGAACGACTGTGTGTTTAACGTTAGCGATTTGTCGTATCATCTGGCTGTATAGCAAATGAAAAAAATACAATTAATTTACTATGCCAGTAAAAATATGTGTTTTAAATATGTACATGTGTTTTTTAGAGCAATAGCTTAATCCGGCACTGCCTGTGCGGTGGGTTAAACATAGCGACTTGGGAGATAAAGGCGGTCGGGCGTGGTGTTCCCTACCCACTCCCTTTCTTGTGACGTTCCGGCCTTAACAGACAGTTGGGGCAAGTGCTGTTAGCGAGCACCCATGAAGACCGACACGGCAAACGACCAGGTGAGTGGCCAGCACCAAACTCGACCGCTTTTGTCTCCCCAGTGGCGATGTTTACACACCACACCAGGTACTCAATTGAGGCGGAGTCGACCTAGGGGAGGCCCAGGTCCGGTATAGATAATCGTCACTAGTGTTGGCCGTGAGCAGAAATCTAACTCGTGTTGCTGGGTTCGTAACGCAGCGCGATCACCGCTACGCTACCGTTCCCCACACAGTACACAAACACACACACAGGCTCATAGTAATCAGACCCAACCCCAAAACAAACGATTCAAGAAACAGAAAAAAACCTTAAAATAAGTGCGCGTCTTGCCTGCGTATTGATTGTGTTACTCATGCACGCGTGTTTACGTGTTACAGATGGCTGGGAGCAACATTGATTACATTCGGAAACTCAAATAAGAAAAGTGCTTTTAGATAAAATATTTTGTCATGAAGACCCACTCACCGCTGTGTACACAGCGAGCAGTTCTGTGAATCGAAGCAGAGAGTTTGACACGGTGCATGGATCTCAAACATAGCTGCTCGTGGCCCATATACTGTATTACGAAAGAGTAAAAATCCCCAAATGATTAAGTACACCGATTGTTCTAAAGACGAGATCGCAAACATTAACTATTTTTATTTTACCAGGTACGGCCAACTGAGCTGATCACAAATGATAGCTCAACAAAGTGGCTTATGTGGAAATGTATATGTAGTGGTGGTGTTGACGTGCGCCGACAGTGATGGATCACGGGGCGGCACGGGGTGTGGGGTTGGGCACGCGTTGTGGGCGTGGTGTGGACGCGCGCGCCGGGAGTGAGAGATTACGGGGCGGCGCGGCGTGAGTGGTGAGGCGCGCTGACACTGTGGGAAAAGAGGATCGTAGCCAGCGCCCAGTGATTGGTCAAATGGGATGGGTGCTCTCAGCGACGTCCGCAGGAGGTGTATAAAGGGTGACGCGCGAGAGCACTCGGGGTTGTTGTTAACCAGTTGAAGATCGAAGACGGAGTGAAGAGGTAGTGCCCTGAGACCCCTAGTCCCGCTGTCCTTGTTGGGACCGGGGCCCTGTGTGGCTCGGAGGCGAGACTGTGGGACCCGTGGTCCGACGCCCATGTGGGTCGGGACTGTGGGACCCAGAGTCGAGAGGGACACCCCGGCTGGGTGTGTTCCGAGAGGCTACGGGGCGTAAGAGCCCGTGTTGGTGTAGCCAGGAGAACCGTGTGGGGTAGGCTGGTGTTAGCCACCCGTGTAGCTAAGTGGGTGTTAGTCACCCGAGTAGCTCAATGGGTGTTAGTCACCCGTGTAGCTAAGTGGGTGTTAGTCACCCGAGTAGCTCAGTGGGTGTTAGTCACCCGAGTAGCTAAGTGGGTGTTAGTCACCCGAGTAACTAAGTGGGTGTTAGTCACCCGAGTAACCAAGTGGGTGTTAGTCACCCGAGTAACCAAGTGGGTGTTAGTCACCCGAGTAACCAAGTGGGTGTTAGTCACCCGAGTAACCAAGTGGGTGTTAGTCACCCGAGTAACTACAGTGGGTGTTAGTCACCTGTGTAACGAAGTTGGTGAAATAAAGAGTGTGCTACCTGTGAAGTCGTCTCCCGCCGAGTTACTACATTACAACTGGCGTCAGAAGTAAACCTGTCTTCAAGAAGAATTGATACTAGGAAGACTACCCGTACCCACGAGCGAGATCGGGAAGACGACGGCGTACCGGAGACACCAACCTCGGGAGGAGAGGACGAGGAGTTGCCGCCGATGCAGCACTTCGCGGCGATGGCCGACGCTCCGCTCGCCTCCGACACCAGCCTACAGGACGCACACTCCCGCCTGGCGGAGTTGCTGCTCGCCGCCGCTGCAGTTTTGGCGGAGATCTCCGTTCCAGCGGGCGGAGGGACGGCTGCGGGGTTGGAGGAGGTGGCGCGGCTGGAGGGATCCCGCCAGAAGGCGCTTCGCGCCAAAAGTTTTGAAGTTGGCGCCGTTTTTGAGGGTCCGCCATTAATTGGCGGGAAGCGCGGACACCACGGGGGCGGAGAGCTCCACTCAGAGCGGCCCGCGTCATCGGCGCGCGCCGGAGCCCTCCATTATGCGCCTGCAGACGGAGCCGACATTTTCTACAACCACAGCGGCGCGCGGGAAAATCGTTTCGACGACGACGACGACCGGGTCCTCCAGCAACGATTGCCCGCGCTGTCGGCGTTCAAGGCAGACGGGGGCGACTGGGGAGCCTTCCAACGAAGGTTCCTCGCACATCAAGAAATGTCCAGGTGGTCCGACACCACTGCCCTGCGCGCGCTGCCAGCGATGCTCGACGACGACGCGCTTGCAGCCTTCACATCGGCCCCTAGGTCGTCCCGCTCAACGCTCCAGGCCGCGCCACACCTAATGGCTAAAGTGTTCGGGCCGCCCTCGACCTGTCGCCACCAGTTCTACGATCGGCAAAAGGTGGTTGGAGAAACAACGCTCGCCTATCGCACGGCGCTGCTCGCCCTGGCGGACGCAGCTTTTCCCCGCATGGACAAGGAGGGGAAGGACGCCATGGTGACGGAGCAGCTGTTGGCGTTGGCTCACGGCTTGGGAGTCCCCATCAATACGGCGGACGAAATGGACATCTGCTCCCTGGGGATTGCCACGAGTATTCACGCATACGAGGTCCTCAAGCGCAAGCCAACGGTCATCTGTGCATCGGCGGGGAACGCGGCAGTGGCTGCCACGGTCGCCGAGCCTCAGCCTGCTGCGGCTCGGGAGGAGGCCTTCACTGTATCGAGACCGGGGGAGTGGAGAACTGGAGGTCGTTCGCCCACACGTTCATCCCGCAAGCTGGAGCAACCGAAACCTACGACGTCCCTCGTCGTCTGCTACATCTGCGGCCTTCGGGGTCACGTCGCAGCCGGGTGCCGGGCTCCGCGTCAGCGCGCCACGGGACCACGTCCGGACGACGACCGGAGCCACAAGTCATCGCAACTAAACCCGGCAAGTCGCGGCACCTCACGCGCTCGGTCCCCATACACGGCACGTTCGGGTCGCCGCTTGGCGGTGCGGGGACCGCATAAGGGTACCGGGGGTTCGGTTCGGCGAGGGGGGTTCGTACACGGCCCGAAAGCAGTCGAATGGTCCGAATTGGCCCACAGGATGGTGGCTGCGTCGGCCGGGTCGTCCGGGGTAACGGGGTTTATTGACGGGGTTGAGGTCCGGGTGCTTGTGGACACGGGTGCGTCGGCCACTATCATTTCGGACCTTATTTATAACATTCTTCCCGTCCAATGTCGACCCCTTCTGCCGGTGGACGTACCATTTTACGCGGCGAACGGGGGATCCCTGGGAATCATCGGCCAGATTCGGGCGACTATTTGTATTGGCGATATCAAATTGGCGGGTCCTATTTTTGTATCATCATCGCTGGCCGTTCCTTGTTTACTAGGTACGGACTTTCTGTCCAAAATGCCCATCAAAATTCTCATAGATCAAGCCTGCATTGAGCTTCCATCGGGATGGCGGGTTGCGTTTTTGACGAGCCCTACTAAAATACGCACGGTTTGTGCGACGGTGCAGGCGCTGGCAACTCAGACTGTACGGGTGCCCCCGGGATCGAAAATGTTGGTACCCCTTCGGTTGAGAAAACCCCTCGGGGTGGATGCGGGGGCACAGGGAGTTCTGTTGGGGCCGTCTAACAGAGCCAAAGGGGGCCTCGACTTAGCGGTAGCTCAGACCATGGTGAGGGGGGACAGTGAGCCGTTCGTTATGGTCCTGAATACGGGGTCGCGGCCGGCCATAATTACACAGGGAACGGTGCTGGCTCACGCCGCGCCGCTACCCGTCGAGGAACAGCTCGTTGCTCACGCGGGATTGAGTGCCGATACGCATCCTCAAAGTAAGGAGGGGACAGAGTGGGTGGACTCGTTGTGTGCCGGGTCTAGTAACCTGTCCAGTGTGCAGTTGGGAGCATTGAGGGGCTTGCTACTCGAGTTTGCTGACGTGTTTAGCAGTCACAAGTACGATATTGGCTGCACAGACCTGTTGCGCCACCACATAGCTACGGGGGACGCGGCTCCTATTCGACAGAATCCCTTCCGGCTCAGCCCAGCCGAGAAGGAGCATGTGCAGTCGGCGGTTAATGACATGTTGGCGGCCGACATCATTTCGCCCTCTTCCAGTCCGTGGGGTGCTCCTATCGTCCTAGTTAAAAAACAGGACGGGTCCTTGCGGTTCTGTGTCGATTTCCGCCGCCTAAACAAAATCTCTATGGCCGATGCGTATCCGCTCCCCTGGATGGATGAGTCGCTGGATGCCTTGGCGGGAGCACAGTTTTTTTCGACGCTCGATCTGCTGTCGGGATTTTGGCAATTGCCCCTCGATAACGAATCAAAACCTAAAACCGCTTTCCGGACGCCGGGAGGCCTATTTGAATTCAACCGATTGCCCATGGGCTTACATTCCGCTCCCGCCACGTTCCAGAGGCTCATGGAATTGGTTTTGTCGAGCCTCTAATGGGACACCTGTTTGATCTACCTCGATGATATCATCGTTTTCAGCCGGACTTTTGAGGAGCACCTCCAGCGTCTGAGAGCGGTGTTCCTCAGGATGCGTTCCCTAAGCTTAAATTTAAACCGGCTAAATGTTTTCTGCTTCGGGAATCGGTCAGGTACTTGGGCCATATCGTTAGTCGTTCAGGGATCTCGACAGACCCTGCTAAGACGCACTGCGTCAGCTCATGGCCAACGCCAACCTCGGTCACTGAAGTCCGCAGCTTCATAGGATTCGCCTCCTATTACCGTCGTTTTGTCAAGCAGTTTGCCACCATAGCCAGGCCCCTGCACGCTTTGACGGCTAAAGGTGTGCGGTTTCACTGGGGGCCAGAAGAGGAGGCTGCGTTCTGCTCCCTTCGTGACGCCTTGGTGCAGGCTCCCCCCTTGTGTTACCCCGATTTCACGCAACCGTTTTTGCTCGACACGGATGCCAGTAACACGGGTATCGGGGGAGTGCTCTCACAGGTGGTCGGGGGGGTTGAACGGGTGGTCGCCTACGGTAGCAGGGTTCTGTCCCCTGCGGAACAACGCTACTGTGTGACACGTCGTGAATTGCTGGCGATTGTGTTTTCTATACAGCAATTCAGGCCGTATCTTTACGGCCGTCATTTTACGGTTCGTACGGACCATGCGGCTCTCCAGTACGCTATGCGGGTGGCGCAGCCATCCGGCCAATTGTCCCGATGGTTGGAGGTCCTTCAGGACTACCAATTCACGACGATTTACCGCAAGGGATTGCGCCACTCGAACGCGGATGCCTTGTCGCGGTTGCCGCCGCGCACGGAATGCGAATGTCTGCTGGGATCGGCGCGGTGTAAACCCCCTGTCGCCGTCCCCGCGGAAGTTGTGCTCACCGCCACTGATACTACGGGGGTCGACGCTCCCACGGGGAGGGACTCGCTGTTAGCGTTGCCTCTCATCGAGTGGGGCCGTCTCCAAATGGCCGACAACTCCCTACTCACGCTACGTCGGAAGGTTGACACTCCCGAGGGGGGGGAAACGCGGGTCGGTTCCTGGGTGTGCAGACAGGGCCTCTTGATGAAGTGGGACAACATGTCCCGGCGTCACGCGCTCGTTGTGCCATTTGCTATGCGGGGAAGGGTCGTTCTGGCTGCTCATGAACGACTCATGCATCTGGGTTTTCACAAAACGCTCGCCCTAATCCAGCGAGACTATTATTGGCCGGGGATGGGCAACGACGTGGCGAACATTCTTAAGGGATGTGTAAGGTGCGCCCAAAGGAAGCCGCCACCAGTGGCGGCTAATCCACCGCTGCAATCCATTCAGGTTTCGCGCACAAACGAATTGGTTGCGTTAGACATCTTGGGGCACTTTCCCGCTACACCTAGGGGAAATAAGTTCCTGCTGGTTGGCGTAGAGTACTTCACCCGCTGGCCCATGGCGTGGCCACTCGCCAACCAGTCGGCTGCGGCAGTGGCGGACGCCTTTGTCCAAGGTTATGTTTTGGACAAGGGCGCCCCTGAACGCTTGCTGACGGACCAAGGGAAGAATTTTTCAAGCGTTTTGTTGCGCGAGGTGTGCGACCTGTTGGGTACAAAGAAAGTGCGTACCTCCCCGTACCACCCGCAGACTGACGGAATGGTTGAACGTCTGAACAGGACGATTACGTCTATGCTGTGCCAACAGGTCTGCGATGATCAGGTTGATTGGGACTTACAGGTACCGGGGGTGCTCGCGGCCTATCGAATGGCCCCTCATGCGGCGACGGGGTTTTCCCCATTTTTTCTTATGTATGGGCGGGAGGCCGATCCGGCCATGGACGTCCAACTGGGGATTTCCCAGCCACGTGCAAAATCTAAATTGGCAGACCACATCAGGTTTAATATCGCCAAATTGGCTGAAGCGCGAGAGGCTGCGAGATTGAATTCGCAGTCTCGGCAGATCGCGAACGAGAGATTGCATGGACGGAGGGTGCATACGCACGATTGAAAACCAGGCGATAAGGCCTGGCTGCATTGTCCACATGCACCGTTGGCTACGTCCCCCAAGTTGTTGAGACCATGGAGGGGACCGGTGGAAATTGTGCGGGTTGCACGACCCCAGAGTATACAGATTAAATGGGAAAAACGCCGTTGGTACGTGCACCCCTCCCGACTGAAACCCTACGCGCCACCGCGTGACCCCGTTTTGTGCCGTAACGACCGAGCGTGTGATGTGACCGTCGACTCGGGGAGGGATGTGTCGCAGGCTGATCCTCACGTGTCTCCACCTGACCCACCCCCAGGTGTTTCGGGCCTGACGGCGGTTGACCGTCGGGAACCGGAACCCCGCGGCACGCGCGGATCCCCGATGCCTGGCCCGTGCCTTCCTGAACTGCCGGCACCACCGGACGGTCAACCGCGTCTGGTGCCGTACGACGGACCGGCAAGGCGGACTCGGGCTAGGACACAACACGTTTCATGAGAAGGAAAAAAAAAAAAAAAACTAAATTTTTAAACCCGGGCTCACCGCCGTGTTCCCCCTCTGCAGGGGTAATGTCCCGTTCAAGGGACGCTCGGGAAGAATGGGACGCTGCACGAGTCAGAAGAAAGAAAAAAAATAATTTTTTTTGGCATACACATTTATTGTTGTCACTCGCCGGATTGTACATATTGTTCTGTTGTTGTGGTGGCATTTGCTGATTTTTGCGGATGGCGGTGTTCGTGTTGTGTTATGTTGTTATGTTGTTGTTGTGTTACGGGGCACACATGGGGGGGTAGGGGGTGTTGAATATTTTTATAGCAGCCGGGTCGGCTGCGAGCTATGTGGTAGGGGGTGATGTAGTGGTGGTGTTGACGTGCGCCGACAGTGATGGATCACGGGGCGGCACGGGGTGTGGGGTTGGGCACGCGTTGTGGGCGTGGTGTGGACGCGCGCGCCGGGAGTGAGAGATTACGGGGCGGCGCGGCGTGAGTGGTGAGGCGCGCTGACACTGTGGGAAAAGAGGATCGTAGTCAGCGCCCAGTGATTGGTCAAATGGGATGGGTGCTCTCAGCGACGTCCGCAGGAGGTGTATAAAGGGTGACGCGCGAGAGCACTCGGGGTTGTTGTTAACCAGTTGAAGATCGAAGACGGAGTGAAGAGGTAGTGCCCTGAGACCCCTAGTCCCGCTGTCCTTGTTGGGACCGGGGCCCTGTGTGGCTCGGAGGCGAGACTGTGGGACCCGTGGTCCGACGCCCATGTGGGTCGGGACTGTGGGACCCAGAGTCGAGAGGGACACCCCGGCTGGGTGTGTTCCGAGAGGCTACGGGGCGTAAGAGCCCGTGTTGGTGTAGCCAGGAGAACCGTGTGGGGTAGGCTGGTGTTAGCCACCCGTGTAGCTAAGTGGGTGTTAGTCACCCGAGTAGCTCAGTGGGTGTTAGTCACCCGTGTAGCTAAGTGGGTGTTAGTCACCCGAGTAGCTCAGTGGGTGTTAGTCACCCGAGTAGCTAAGTGGGTGTTAGTCACCCGAGTAACCAAGTGGGTGTTAGTCACCCGAGTAACCAAGTGGGTGTTAGTCACCCGAGTAACCAAGTGGGTGTTAGTCACCCGAGTAACCAAGTGGGTGTTAGTCACCCGAGTAACTACAGTGGGTGTTAGTCACCTGTGTAACGAAGTTGGTGAAATAAAGAGTGTGCTACCCGTGAAGTCGTCTCCCGCCGAGTTACTACATTACATATAGAAGCCAAATGCTCGGAACGCGTGATGTTGATTTTAAATGTGGAGGGAAAAACCTGGTGAGAGAAACATGCAAACTCCAACTATACAGCAGGTGTCAGGGTCGGGATTGATCCCACGACCTCCCGTATACCAGGCGATGTAGTTAACATCTCGCCACCGTGGCACATGGGAAGAGAAGTGAGACTGGGAGAAAAACAATATCACTCTCGGGGCGATGACGTCTGCAGCAAAGAAGAGAGCATCGCAGGCGAACACAATTGAGCGCTAAACAAGGGAACATCAGAATGAGATCTTGGCATGCGAAGGGAGAGAATGCGGCTCAATGGGAATGGTGCCGCAATGCAGAGAGCTTCATGCAAACACAGATTGAGAGTGGTGATGATATACGTTGTGTGCGTGGGTGTATACATCTACGATTGATGTCATGTGTTTGTGAAACTGCCAGAAAGTACAATTAGGAACGTAATATCACTGATTTGGGCAATTACATTTCTTCACAGTTCCTGAGCACACGCCTTGAATCGTATGTCTGTGTATACTGGTTGTGCCAGCAGAGCTAAAACAACGATAAAGTACACACATTCAAAAAACAATAAACACATGCAACCCTATACACGGTGTACAATCTGTACTCTGGTGTCGAGAGCTCGCGTTATTTGACGGGCACCTGGAGAGTATGCAGTACACAAAAGCCGCCTCTGTTGTCTAGCGATGTGCGTCAACTCTCCTCCTGTACCGTGGTCAGCCACCGCACGGCAGGTCACAACAACACACCCACTCACTCACCCACCCACTCACCCACCCACTCACTAACCCATCCATCCACTCACCCACTCACGAACCCACCCACTCACCCACCCACTCACCCACTCACTAACCCACCCACTCACCCACCCACTCACCCACCCACTCACCCACTCACTAACCCATCCACCCACTCACCCACCCACTCACCCACCGACTCACTAACCCATCCACCCACTCACCCACTCACGAACCCACCCACTCACCCACTCACTAACCCACCCACCCACTCACCTACCCACTCACCCACCCACTCACCCACTCACTAACCCATCCACCCACTCACCCACCCACTCACCCACTCACGAACCCACCCACTCACCCACCCACTCACTAACCCATCCACCCACTCACCCACTCACGAACCCACCCACTCACCCACTCACTAACCCACCCACCCACTCACACACCCACTCACCCACACACTCACCCACCCACTCACCCACTCACTAACCCATCCACCCACTCACCCACCCACCCACTCACGAACCCACCCACTCACCCACCCACCCACTCACCCACCCACTCACCCACTCACTAACCCACCTACCCACTCACCCACTCACCCACTCACCCACCCACTCACTAACCCATCCACCCACTCACCCACCCACTCACTAACCCATCCACCCACTCACCCACTCACGAACCCACCCACTCACCCACTCACTAACCCACCCACCCACTCACCTACCCACTCACCCACCCACTCACCCACTCACTAACCCATCCACCCACTCACCCACCCACTCACCCACTCACGAACCCACCCACCCACTCACCCACCCACTCACTAACCCATCCACCCACTCACCCATTCACCCACTCACGAACCCACCCACTCACCCACTCACTAACCTACCCACCCACTCACCCACCCACTCACCCACACACTCACCCACCCACTCACCCACTCACTAACCCATCCACCCACTCACCCACCCACCCACTCACGAACCCACCCACCCACTCACCCACTCACTAACCCACCCACCCACTCACCCACTCACTAACCCACTCACCCACCCACTCACTAACCCACTCACCCACCCACCCACTCACCCACCCACTCACCCACTCACGCATTCAGCGACCAACCCAGTTTAACACGTAGGCTTTCACGACCAATATCATCCATAATATAGTTGTTTTGGATTATATCGCGAAAATATAAATGTGTGGTTAAACCCGCCACCACCAGACACAGCCAATGTGTAAGGTTTGTTACTAGTACAGCACATCAGTGTGTTGGAGATAAAATCCACATTTAAAATTTGAGTACGACGTTTCGCCAGTAATTACAACTACCATCATCAGGCGGACAGCCACCAACCCACTCACCAACCCACCCACTCAATCACCCAGCAACAACCGCCATTTTCCACTAAGTGGCGGTGACGTCACCACGACGCTTGTGCCAGGCTATGTGCACCTTGAGGCCACGTGAAGTGTCTGGCAAGAGGTCACGGGGCAGACCCAGATGCCACAGGTCGACGGACTGAGACCCACTCACCCACCTACTCATCTCACCCACTCACTCACTCATCCATCCAATCACTCATCCACCCACTCGCCACACTGCTTCTTCCCTCGTACTACTCCACTTTGGAATTCCCTTCCATCGTCTCTTTTCCTAAGATATTTTAATCACCTCACTCAATTCCTTGTCTGCCCTTGACTCTTATATTACGCTATCTTTAGCCATTGACTTCTCACCAAGTTAAACCAAATAAACTGGAATCTAAGAAACCTGCCGTAGTCACTCATCTGTTACAACGCTGATAGTGCTGTTTGTCACTGGCCGCTCGACAGTCACGGGCCACTGGGCCTGTGCCTGCGCTCAGAAACAAAAACTGTGTAGAGTGATGACGTCACGGGGAGGGATCGCACGCCACTTCATCGAGCCGGCCAGAGGATCTCCCCCGGTGGGATCCAGAATACGTTCAGAGCCACCACATGGGATGTCCTGGAGCGTCTCTACTCACCGCTGCTCAGCCCCGGCCACCCCCATCTCTACTGCCCCCCCCACACCCTCTCCCTGCCCCCCTCCGCTAGGACGATCAGCGAGGACAGGCAGCGCACGGGGCTCCATTAACCACTCAAGCCGTCGCTCGCCGGAGCGCCACTCTGCGTGATGAGCTGTCAGCGCCTACAGACGTCGCCAGGATGCGCAAAAAGCTGATGAGCCATTCGCATGGCCCCTTCATCCATAGCTTTTAAGTTGTGCATTTTAATAAAGCAACTATTTAGATTTTTTTTGTAGAATTGGGCTCTACATTATTATTTTTTACGAAAGATCTGTTGTGCGTGCCATTTTTGCGAGAGTGGTATTGAAGAGTGCAAACAGTGAATGGTAAATCGAGTGGCGTTAATTTAAACATCGGCATTGTTTGACGAATTGCGCGAATTGCGAATCCCTCCTGAGTGGTGGCTGGGTATGGCGGGGGTTCGACCCAGTTAAACTCAGCACACAAACCACAACCCGCCTCACCCCCAGAGCTCTCCGTCCACGCACACGCATCGAGTTTTGTGCATCGAGTATTGTGCGCACATCCCATCAGCCGCATGATCCTGATGGGAGCTCATGATGTCGGCAGCATTGGTTCAACAAGAATAGCTCTGGACAGATGTGCAGGCGACGAGGCATCTTAGGTACAGCTGCATGTAGCTGTTGCTCTGCATCAACATCAGCCATACGAAATAAGAATCTGAATGAAGGCCGCTGTCATTCTATGTTACAGCGGCCAGGCTGTCTGACAAGTCAGAGTCCAGCTGCCAACACGATCGTGGAAACGCAGCCTCTTCATGTGCATCATGTAACATTCACTGGTGACTAACGCCGATACCTTTTGGCGTTCTCTGGTCTAACACCGTTTGAGACGAGGCTCCAAAGAAAGCTGTCTATGCTGTGGACCAACCAGTTTCAAAGACAATGCATCTATTGATAATCGAGTTTTCCCCTTTTTTTCTGGCAACAAAACAGGCGTTAAGATGTTAAAATACCAAACTTAAACCTTTTACAAGGAATCATGTTTGCATTAACCACAATGCTTCTTGTTAGAATGTAAACAAAAAACATACTCTGATAATATATGCATTGTCCTTGAAACCGATTGGTCCACACCAGAGACAGCTTTCTTTTGAGCCTCGTCTCAAACGGCGTTACTGGCAAAGGAGGTCCCGTAATGGAAATGCCAATAAATTATCAGAGTATATTATTTGTTTACATTCTGACAACAAGTATTGTGGTTAATGCAGACATGATTCCTTGTAAAAGATTTCAGTTTGGTGCTTTAACATCTTAACACCTGTTATGTTGCCAGAAAAAAGGGGAAAACCTATTCTCATACTTTGGAGTACAGTTTGTACACAGTATACATCCTCTGCAGTGGAGACATTCCTGTTGCACCACAAGAGCCACGGGATGGACTCCGAGGTACGCCGAAGTTGTGCTAAAACAAATGGCAAAACGTTCTCTTTCAATGAACGTCCCAGGGCTATTTGTTCATGCCGCCGCCATTGTTTGCGCCCTTTGTAAAAGACCGTCACCGCGAACAAGTTTCTGACTGACGGCTGTTTACACTGCAGCCACCACCACCGCCACCACCGAGCTCAGCCGCAACACAATCGAGACGGCGACCTTTGGCCCCCCCCTCCCATCCACTATGCAGGACACGCGGAGTGGGGGCGCGCGCGCGTGCACTCGGACGCACTCTGTGGAGCGCCCGAGCGCGACACGGAGCGACTTGCGAACGCGCACCAAGCAGCTCACGTCAGATTTGACAACACGGCGCACATCGAGCCACCCTCCCGCCACCTTCCGTGTTAAACCCGGCTCTGTAAACACCGGGAGGGGGGGGGGGCGTGCTCCGACGTCGGAGCGGGAAGTCTTCCGATGTCGACGCCGTTGACGATTGTCCACGTCGAGCTTTGAACGAAACGGGTCATAGCAGTGGGGCCACATGAGCAGATGATCGGCGCAATGACTCTCGCTCAGAAAAGGCTCACTGTTTCCAGTCTCGAGTGCGCCCGATGATATAAAGTCGCAGCAATGCGCATCAAATAAACTGTTAAGTTATTTATCTTGATTTGAAGCTTTCGGTAAAGTCACGTAGATCGAAAAAATAACTAATAAATCACGACGTTTCGATAGCAGCACAAGCCACCGTCTTCAGGTGAAACAATACAGCAGGCGGACTGCTGAGGAGGGAATGTAGCGAGAGAGCTGCTACAACCAAAGGTGATAGACGTTTGTGGTGGGTTCAACCCAAGGGTGAGTGGGCGGGACTAGGATGGAATTTGCAAGTGAATGTAATCGCAAAGAGGGTAGTTAAGTTATTTAATTTAAATTATTACGTCTTCTTTCGTAAGGTTGATGTAAGCGCCGCGGCGGCTGGTATACAGGAGGTCGACGGTTCGACCCCGACCCTGACGCTTGTATATTTAGAGTTTGCATGTTATCCCCGTGGTCGTGTGCATTTTTCCCCGGGTCCTCCGGTGCTTCCCTCGACATTTAGAAGCATGCGTTTCGAGTAATTGCTGCATTAAAATTCCACATGATATGCCACATCGTTGAGCTATCATTTGCGGGCCAGATCGCTTAAAAAAATAGCTATACAGCCTTCCCTGGGAAGATGAAACATAGTTTATAGATGCGGGAGTAACAACTACAATTTCACATTCAGGTGGTCAAGCCAGAGAACTTCCCTCGATGTTCAGTCGGAGAATCATTGTCCCAGGGCTAGCCCTCGGCAAGGTAAAGTAAAAGTTAAACGGTAAAAAAACAAGACTACCTTTACCCTACCTTTTACCTTACCACAATACAATCGCTCTACCCTACCTTTTACCCTTTAGCAGGTAAGGTAAAAGGTAAAAAGCAACGAGCCTACCTTTACCCTACCTATTATCCTTATCCCATACAAATTACCCGATTACAGGGAAATTACTGGGTTACAACACATGAAACATTTTTATAACGATTAATGCTAGGTAGAGCGCTTTATACATATAGAATACTCTCGAATCGGGCGTTGAGGCTGTCGACGACACCGTCCTCCATAACCTCCTTGTCCCAGTCATCTTGGTCGATGGCGATCTCATCAAAAACCTGATCAAGTTCGTCATTGCCATCGTCCTCGGACGAACGACAGGCAATAAGATCCTGCGCCGCTCCGGCCCAGTTAGATGGAACCTTCAGGCAGCCGACGCCGACGTCCCGACCTCGCTGCCTGTGGCGAGCACGTTGTGCTTCTTGAGGTGGGCTTTCCACCCCGACGCGTTCGTGTGGGTGGAAAACCACTTGCGGCAATGCTCGCACTGCCGCTTCCCTTGCTGCGCATGGGGATCACCCTCCATCCAATCGTGCGTGTGCTCCCACGGGAACGCATGCCGCTGCCTCTTTCGATTGCTGTTCGCAGCAACCCCGAAAATGCCGTTGCTGGAATACTCGACCTCGTCCTCTAGTACCTCGACCTCAAGAACGTGGACCGTCTCCATCTGGTCCGACATCAATTATCGCAATTTAAAATGGAGGCTACGGACTGCGCCATGGAGCTTTTAGCGGTAAACAAGGTACCATATTTACCGGGTAATTATTCGCGCTACCTTTACCCTACCGGGTAATTCTTCTGAGCTACCTTTACCCTACCCTTTACCTTACCCCTTGGCATGTCGAAACCTTTACCCTTTACCCGGTGAAAAAGGTAATTTACCTTACCTTGCCGAGGCCTACCCAGGGCCTAGCTGGCGCTTCGTTTGGCCCTGAAGATAAACGTGGATTTTCTTTAAAAAAATTCCCAATATCTTCATTCTGTGTCAGACTATAGCCTCGGAGTGCGCTCGACTCTAGGTCAGTTCTGCAGAAGAGTGGTGAAGTCTCAACGACACCCAAACGACGTCGGCGTGGCGATGACTGCTGACCGCACGGTGCAAGTGGAACGGTCACGGCCTGTGGTGTCGAGTCTGAGCGCACGTCTTCATTTGCCAGCGTAATATCCTGGGTCACAACTGTAGCAGAAGCTAATTGCATAAACTGGACATCTGTACCCAACACAGCAGGCCTGGTCTACCCGTCGCAAGGTGATTGGCTAAATTCACAAGTTGGGAGAGAGCCGCAAATGGTATATAGCTCACCGGACACGTGTTTGCAAAGTGCGTTCTGCCTCCCTCTCCATCTGGCTTCTACAACTCATTTATATGGCGGCTGCTGAGCCAGTTTTTTGTATTCATGCTTTTACACGTGACTTCTACATAGTTAGAGCACCAGATACACGTGAAAAAAAATAGTCAAATTAATACATATGCGTGTCAATGTTCTGTGAGTGGACATTATCCCACGTAGCAACACAGAGCCGTGCGACAGCCTCCTCCTCCAGCACGCGCAGGGCAACAACCAGTTTGCCCGGCACGCCCTGACGCACTTCACAGCTGCAGACGATGGTCTCCTGGTCCCCGCATTCACACTGCGGGGCTGTCACGTGGTACGCCCCATCGATGTTCCGAAGCGGCACACACCACCTGGTCATCCCGGTGGCTGCCACGGTGGCGAGATGTTAACTACCTCGTCTGGTATGCAGGAGGTCATGGGTTCGATCCCGACGCTGACGCTTGCATGTTTAGAGTCTTTTTTCCCGTGGTCGCGTGGATTTTTCTACGAGGTCTTCCGCTTTTTTCCTCACATTTATACACAAGCATTTCGAGTATTTGGCTGCTATACATTTCCACACAATCAATGTCTTTGTTGAGCTATCATTTGTGATAGCCAGGTCGCTTCTGAAAGAGAGCTCAGTGGGCCTAACCTGGTAAAATCTAAATAGTTTATCGCTTTTAATCGTTTTTCTAGGTGTCCCATCCTGTGACAGCACCACAAATAATATTCTCCGAGTAGAAAAGTCCAATAAATTTCGATTTAAAGCTTTCGTGACTGCAGGGATTCATCTTCTTGGTTATTTCGGTAAAGTCACGTATAAGGGAAGTAATAAAATAATAACAATAAAACATAATAAAAAAATTATATTATTTTATTTTATTATGTTTTATTTGTATTATTTTCTTACTTCCCTTCTACGTGACTTTACCGAAAGAACCAAGAAGATAAGTCCAAGAAAGTTGCGACTGTACGTTGGGTGGACACACGTTACGAGAGGTGTTGGTGTGGTTGCCAGTGCTTGAACCGAGGTTCAAACAACATTCGAACACAAATTGTGTCAGTATTCAGAGAATGATGGTTATGTTGTTTTGTTTGTTATGTATGTTCTAGATGGTTTAAACAGCCTAGTTACCATGGTAACCATCGTTTTAAATGCGTACACGCTTGGGCTCTAAACAATGACACAAAGAGGGCACAAAAATGCCAAATAAAGCGTCTACCAGTACTAAATCGTGGTTCAGGAATCCAAATACTGCATGGCCATATCAAAGATATCGGTGCCTTCTGTTCGTGGGGAAAAAAAAAAGAAAAGGCAAACGATGACCTTTTGTCAAAATAATTTCACTGTAGAAGAGTTTGCGGGGTTTTTTTTTACTTAATAAAACATACTAACTACACACGATGCGATACATCTCAATAGTTTTAGTTGCCTCAAGCAGCAGCGGTAGCGGTATAGTTTCTAGCCGTTTCCATGGCGACCATTTAATTTTTTTGTTTACATTTATGAAACGACAACGCAAGGAAGCCATATACGTCTTGGGGATCATGTAATGTAATACTTTGCAATCGTGCTGATCCTGAGGTCACAAACTCAAACACGTAGATTTTTCTCGCCCAAGTGGCCAATGGGGGAACCCAGAGGAGGATCGTGATTGACACGGCTCAGCAGAAGGATGCCGCTGCTGCTACTACTGGTGATGTTGCATATTAAATGTGGCCCTCATGATGTCCCACCACTGGTGTGCTGTCAAACTCAAGATGTCCAGTGAGAAGCAATGTGCAACATCATGATCTGTGATTAATTGTGAATAACAGGATGTCTAAATGGCTTTAGATTTGCAGTCTAAATCTGCCAATGCCGTAGAAACACATTGATAGCGGGGGAGTTAAGTTGTAATCCGCGATCCCACCACGCAATACTTTAATTCGTGATTAGCAGCATCGCATAGTTCCTTTGTCAGTGGCCACACTTCCAATCTGTACATGGCAGCTGGCAATGTGCATCAAACTGCATAGAACTGACTTCCATTCTGAAGCCCTATTGGCAAGGGGCAGCTGCGTCCCCTGATGGTCAACGCTACTGACCACCATTTACGAGTTGGCAGAGTTCAAATAAAATAAAAGTTTATTTGGCATATGCACAGGATACCCCGAAGTGTAACACAGTACAGTGATAATGTTTACTTGCAAGCCCTCTTCTCAAACAGTGCAGCAGCTCTGAAAAAAATTCAATACAGGCAATAAGTAGCACATTAGAATACTATATAAATAAAACATGAGTAAGAAAATCACAAAAAAGAACACTATTTTTTTTTATTGTGAAAATTGTAATATAGTAAAAAAAATCACAATGGTACAATTTGCACTTATGCCTGGGAAGAGGGATAAAGTGGCGTAAGTGTGGAGAGTTCAACCCCCACATACGTGGATTTTTGTTGTAAAATGCACGTTAAAGACCCGGTCACCTCATCAAAGAGAAGAGTCATTTCGTGCCATTGTTTTTAGCCCAACGCCTTAATTAAATAGTCCATGCGGAAAATAAAATGTTATATCTATCTCTCTCTATGCAGACACGACCAGGCGTCCCTTGAAAGGAAATGTCAGTGCGCTCCCACCTACTTATAGAGGGAGACATCAATCAAATATAACTTTTCTTTAAGCATTACAAATGCCCCAAATCACCGCCTGCTGTGAATGTTGTTTTTTTCTTCCCACACCGCAGCGACGCGGTGAACACAACGGACGGACGTGCGCGAGTGACAACTCGCGTGGCTCCACAGTACGTCGCATTGTCAGTGACGGTGCATTCGCAAATCTCGACTCGTGCACGGTCCATGCTTTTGCTGCAACACGGGGATACGTTGCAATTATCCACAATTCGTTCCACTTGGTTTAGATAGTCGTGTAAGTTATACAGTCATTCCCCCCCATAACCCTCCACCATCTGACAGACAATCGAATCAAGTTGTCACGTGGGCAAATATGCCGATTGATTCGGGGTTTTTTCTTCTTCAGCAAACCGGAATGTTGAAAAGGCAAAAGCACAAAGTTTGGCAACGTATACGCGATGCTTCGCTGGAGATTAAACCCAGCATCACGAGGTGCTAACAGCGGCTCAGCTCTCGCGTTATCTGTCGCGAGATGAAAGCATCTGCATCACAAAAGATGCGCCATGTTAAGCGGCAACGGTTCCACTAATTGGGAAGACGAAAACGCATTACAAGAGCCGCCCCTAGCAAAGGCACAGCAGCAAACCACACGATGGTCGCGAACTATATGGGGTATTGCATCGGTAAAGTCGTTTTGGCCATGATCCATATTATTATTGCTGAGTTCGACGACTGAGAATGGCGGTGGGGGGTGAGAATTGGGAGCGGGAGGGGTTTGAGAACCGGGGGGTGGAGGTTGAGAATTAGGAGGGAGGGGTTGAGAATTTGGGGGGCGGTTGATATTTTGGGGGGGTTAAGAATTCGGGTGGGGGGGCGTTGAGTATCGGGGCGAGGCTGGCACCCCACAGGTGAAGCCCTGGGGCTGCTTCATGGGATACAAGAGCTTGGGACGTTGTTAAAGTTAAAACACTCACCAGCAGTAAGCCACGTGCCTCGAGACAGTTGGTACATCTAGTGAGGGGGGGGCGATCCTCACCATTGACCATCCACGGTGAAGGGTGGATATTTGTCCGAGCCTCCCAGGATATCGTTGACCGTGCTGTGGTGCGGCCTATTCGCCACGTGGCCTGCCTGCCCTTGCCTGGACAACCTGCCTCCGTGACTGTCCCCTCATCGACCAAGAGCTGATCGCTCTGGGCTACTCTTGACCGTAAATCTCTCAATGCAGTCCAAGTTGAAAATGCGCTGGGGGCCGATAATTTTTGGATTTTACATTTTTCAAGTCTCTTGCAGAGTTGTGGCCCAGGGATGGATCGGGGGTGTGCTGATGTGGAATGGGCGGAAGCACTCCTGAACGTGAATCTGACTGCGATACTGATAATCCATAATAGAGGTTTATTTTGGGTTAGATCGCGTAAATATATAAATGTGGCGTTAAAACCCACCACCACCCGACACAGCCAACAGAAACAGAACATGCCAATTCGTCACGAGTACAGCACTACACCGGTGTGTTGGAGAGTCAAGCCACAACATTTACAATCTGAGTACGATGTTTCGCTAGTAATTACAACTAGCTTCATCAGGCGACAGCCAGATTTGTGGAGAAATACACCTGTTTCGTTCCTTATATAGAGGCGTAGATGTAGTCACCACGCTTCTGCACTCTTGCGCAAAGTGGGGGCGGGGGATTAATGAGTCAACGTACATTATGCATGCACATTATGCGAGCCCTTTGATGTTGTCCTTCCTGTCCATTGTGTGTATTAAAATAGCCTACCAATGGTAATCCCTATTGAAATATGGGGGCCTGTATAGGCATGCATTTAAACATGTACTATTTAATGATTCGTTTCCATGCTATCTGAACGGTTAAAATTATTTTTATTTATTTCAATTTCGATATATTCTGTAATTAGTCTTGGCCAGTAGTAGCTAGTTTTGCACAAAACTTCAACATTATCAAAATCAATTGAGTGTCCTTGTTGGCACGCATGTTCTGCTACTGCTGACAGTTGTATTTGGGAGTATTTAATATTTATCTGATGTTCTTTTAGTCTCGTGCTGATCATTCGTCCTGTTTGCCCAACATCGCATTTGCCACAAGTGCAGTTAATCCTGTACACACCTTCTGTTGATAGCTTCGGTAATACATCTTTTGTACCAGATATTAATTTCTGTATTTTATATACCGTGCCAAATATGACTCAGATGTTTGTTTTTCCAAATATCTGACTAGTTTATCAGTTACTCCCGCAGTGTACGGTATTTTGATCAGTTTAATTACTTGGGCAGTTTCAATGCTCGTGTTATTTGATTTGGTTTTGTCATTGAATGCCTTGTTGATTTGTGCATCATTGTAACCGTTCAATTGCAGGGCTTTTTTAACATGTTTAACTTAACTTCTCAGACTGTCACCATCTGACACTTTCTTAGCTCGATGAATGAGCGTCTTGATAAGAGCGGATTTATGTGCAGGGTGATGGTGTGACTGCATTCAGATAGGCGTCAGTATGCGTTTTTTTCGGTAAACGCTGTGTTATTTTACCGTCTGAGCAGAATATCCATAAATTGTAGAGTTCTGTCAGCGTCCACTTCCATGGTGAACTGGAGGGATTGGTTTTGTGTATTGACATGATTTATAAACGTCGTACTCAGATTGTAAAGGTTGTGGCTTGGCTCTCCAACACACTGGTGTGCTGTACTAGTGACGAATTGGCATGTTCTGTTTACGTGACAACCCTTACTAGTTGGCTGTGCCGGGTGGTGGCGGTTTTAACGACACATTTATATATTTACGCGATCTAACCCAAAAAATGCTATTATGGATGATATTGGTCGTGAAAGCCTATGTGTTTAACTGATGATGATAATTATGAAGACACAGAAGATGGGGATGATGATAACGATAATGAAGCCATTGATTGCGATGAAGATTGTAATGATAACCATTGTAACGATTATGGTCATCATGATGTTAATGAGGATCTTGATGATGATGAGAATGAGGCTTTTTGATTGGGCACATATCAGCTGGCAGAATTAATTTTATCTGAATTCTGGCTCAGGCTATATTCGTATTTTCTCGAGAATTCTCTTCTTCCACCAACGATGCCCACATCTCGAAGAATATAAACAAAATTAAGATCAACTATCACAGACCCAGGTGTAAGTGATTTGGCCGTTCAAGTGCTTTATCTGAGAGTGGTGAATTGCAGAAACACCCACCCACTGCCCTTCACGTGTTATTTTGGTCGCAGTGTGAAGTCACATGGTCCGGTAGATGCGAGTGCGCTGGGATGCGAGCACATGCAGAATACCAGAAGTGTGCCCTTCATGTGTGGTCATTTAGACAATTCGTATGAGCTAATAAAGGGGTCGCAACACTCATAAACAAGTGGAGTTATATAAGCGACCACGTTGCCAAGTGGTGGCGCAAGATTCATGGAGCGTTCCTCCTCGTGAATGCATGCTGTGTGTGCGTACGTGTGCGCGCGCGTCAGTGTTGGCCTCGACTGTTCCACCTTTCACTGTTAACCGTGAGGATATAAGCAGGACCCTTCACCCGAGAAATGCCAAAAATGATAATTCTTGCCAAGGAAAGGACTGCCAAACAAGAAGTGCTTGTTAGTTCACAACATGACCCGGTTTAATTACTGCAGTCATTACAGTTGCACTGGTATTTTCCAGATGGTGCAACTTAATTATAACTACACGGCCACAAGCTCGGGGTTTTGCGGCGAACCATAACGCGAGGCATCGCCAGGGCTATTTACACTTCCCGATGGTCTTGCTATGTGCGGCTATGTTGGTCAACATCGGACCACCGTAGCTAAGGGGGTCGAGGTGGCAACTTTGTTGTAACAATGAACTGTTTTTTAAAATAAATTTGTTAATAGTTGTTCTTGGGAGACAAAAACGTGTTAATACTTTGTAGAATTCGTCACGGTTTTCATTATATATATTATAAGGTTTTTTTAGGAAAAAAATCGATGTGAAAGAGAAGTGACGTGACCTTCGTGTGGTGAGTGAGTGGTGATTAAGTGGTGAGTGAGTGTGTTGATGTGACCTCGGTGTGGTGTGGTGAATAAGTGGTGAGTGAGTGGATGTGTTGATGTGACCTCCGTGTGGTGAGTGGTGAATGAGTGGTGAGTGAGTGTGTTGATGTGACCTCCGTGTGGTGTGGTGAATGAGTGGTGAGTGAGTGGATGTGTTGATGTGACCTCCGTGTGGTGAGTAACCTGCAGTGTCGTTAGTGGGTGCGTTGTCGTGACCTGCAGTGTGGTGAGTGAGCACCGTATGAATGAGACAGAACAGTCAGTGTCTGGTCGACCGAGTCCTCAACATGGGTGGAGGAGTCTACACGTTAAATTATTTCAAGTGCCTATCATTCCTTACAAACTGGGTTCATTACAGTTCGACATGACATTTGTAACGGCCATTCATTTGTATGTGTACAGAGAGACCTGCACTCCACGAGTGCTTATTTTGAAACCGCGTGTTAGGTTCGCACTGCGTTTTAATTTAAACCACTTTAGCCCTTTGTATTTGGAAAGCAGGTCGTCCCGTAGTCCAAAATCACGCGTTTAACCTGAATTGTTCCCTCGCCTTTCGCTTCCTGACAATAAAAGTGTCACCTACTTCGCCGAGGTCAAGTTGTTGTGGACAGCTGCACCCGGCTATCCACAGTAAATGTGCGCGTTTCACATTTCCCTCCGATGCGAACTCTGCGTGTGTCGCGCGTGTCGTGTGTGCCGGGGAGACCCTACACGCACCTACACGCGCGAGGTGAGACTCTGCCTGCGCTGCACGTGGCTGCCCGTAACGCAGCGCTGCGGAGGCAGCGGCGAGGGTTGGCGGATCTCCACTGCGCACATGTGTTTGCGAAACGCCCTTCCCGTGAGAGTCGAGGTGTCATAACATGTATCACCAGGAGAAGGCGTATATAAAATGTGAACCCCACCTTGTTGCAATATGTACAGGATAGAGGGTTGCCGCCTCGCACGTGTGGGTATTCATTAATTGACTGAAAACATATTTATATAGAGAGGACCGCAAATCTTGGACAATTGTTGGCAGTGCCAGCTCACTGCGTGGCTGCTGCTGCCTTCTTGCTCCTCGTCTGTTGTTCCTCCTCCTGTCGTCCTCTTTCTGAGTCGTCCCCTCTCTCTGAGTCATCCCTTTATCCCTGACTCGCCCCCTCTCTCTCTGAGTCGTCCCTTCTCTCACTCTCTCTCTGAGTCGCCCTCTCTGAGTCGTCCCTTCTCTCACTCTCTCTCTGAGTCGCCCTCTCTGAGTCGGCCCCTCTCTCTGAGTCGTCCCCTCTCTCCCTGACTCGCCCCCTCTCTCTGAGTCGTCCATTCTTTCACTCTCTCCCTGAGTCGTCCTCTCTGAGTCGTCCCCTCTCTCTCTGAGTCGTCCCCTCTCTCTGAGTCGTCCCCTCTCTCTCTGAGTCGTCCCTTCTCACACTCTCTCTGAGTCGTCCCTTCTCTCTTCCCAAGCGAAGAGTGGATACCGCGCGGCGGCGCGTTACGAGTAGAGATTATTATTTCATGACATGACACACACCGCCAAGAAAGTTACTATTAATAATGTAGATCGCGAAATTCACCAGATTTTTCAAAGATGTTTTCGACTTTGTTCTTCACGGAAGGGAAGACGGTAATTAAACCTTTATGAAGTGTTTTGTGCGAGGAGCAGGTGAGCGGTTTTTTTTAGCCTTCAGACGCGACAGAGCCCTGCCTGGTGTCTCTCGTCACGTGGGGTCATTTGGCCTCGCTGCTCAGTTAAAAAGGGCGTCGCGGTGACTAGGAAAAGTTGACTACCTTCCCTGGCATGCAGGAGGTCGAGAACCAGCGATTATGACACAACCATGGCAACTCCCTTCGTTTCCCAAGGGAATGTGTAAGACAACGTTCACGTGATTGGCTCGGAGCATTTCTCATATGTTGTGCGGCAAAGCGGTTACCGGTTTTTTTACCGGTTTTCTCCAGTACCGGATTAAGCTAGTGCGGAGCCTGTAGCATAGGTTATAAAGGGGCCCTAAATAAAAAAAACATAAATATTTAAACACACATATTTTTTACTTACATAGTAAAATATTTGTATTTTTTCATTTGCTATACAGCCAGATAATACGACAAATCGCTAACTTTAAACACCCAGTCGTTCATAAAAGTTGAAGGCAGTATAGTACTATAGTAATAGAGCAAGTGTAGAATCACTGAACCGGAATTGGTAGCTTGAAAGCACTTAGCGCAGGGCCCTTGAAAGTGCGGGGCCTGTAACATGTGTAGCCACTTTTGCTACGACGATAATCCGGCACTGGTTTCCCGATTAGCGGTCACCGGTGAAGGCACAGAGCGCCGATTGTGTTTTTGTTTTGTTAACAACCCTGTTCACCAATTGACAATTGGCGTTTGAGCTACGCACTTTGAAATCATTTAGATTTAAAACTCATTTCTTTAGCACTGCCTTTTCTGTGTTTAGTTTGTTGTCCTTCCCCGCCGCCTCTCCCCGTACCTCCGATTAGCACGGTTGGCTACGTAGGGTGCGAAAAAAGTTCAACGTACAAAACAACAACAAAGTCCCCCGTCTATCCTAAACAGACTGTTGGGGCAAGTGCTGTTAGCGAGCACCTATATAGGCCGGCACGGCACACGAGGAGGTGGGTGGTAAACACCACACCCAGCCGCCTTTGTCTCCCTAGTGGCGATGTTTACAGACCGCACCAGATACTCATCTGAGGCTGAGTCGACATAGGGGAGAGCCCCAGAACCGGTTCAAATAATCGTTACTGGTGTTGGCCGCTCCCCACTAACCACTACACCACCGCTCCCCACTAACCGCTACACTACCGCTCCCCACTAACCGCTACACCACCGCTCCCCACTAACCGCTACACTACCTCGCCCCACTAACCGCTACACCACCGCTCCCCACTAACCGCTACACTACCTCGCCCCACTAACCGCTACACTACCGCTCCCCACTAACCGCTACACTACCGCACGTAACACACAAGCGGCGATGCTCTTCTCCGTCACGGCGAAGGCAGCCGGATCTTCGCGAGGCTCTGCCGGGCGGCGCAGCGCTTTTCCCCGCTGCGGGCGGAGGTGGCCGGACCCCGTGAGCGACCCAAACCCTCCGACAACATCAGAAGGGACGTTGGCTGGCGGCACGCTGTGAGCCATCACTGTGCTCTAATTGAAATAACCTTTGATGAAATGCGATTTTATGCCCTCCACCAGCCACATTATGGCGCTGATTATATTAGTCACAGTCTCGTTTCCACATATATATTTTTCGCACCAGACCGAATATCCCATGGATAGCCTTCAAACAGGTTTTTGGGGCAAGTGCTGTTGGCGAGCACCTATGAAGGTCGGTACTGCTCACGAAGGGGGGTGGGGGGTATGTTGTCAACACCACGCCCGGCCGCCTTTGTCTCTCCAATGCTGATGTTTACACATCGCAGTCGACCCATGACAGGTTCAGATAATCGCCACTAGTCTTGGCCGTGAGCGGCAATCGAACCCGGATCGCCGGGTTCGTAGCGCAGCGCGATAACCGCTGCACCACCGCTCCCCATACACTCGCCATTACACACACACACTCACTCGCACACTACACAACAGGCGTACACAGCAAACAAGTACTGCCGCATATATAGACCCTTGTTAAATTTATCACTAATACAGGATGCATTTATACAATGAATATCGCATCAGTCAAATACATAAATGTTGCGTCTATATATATAACATTTTATATCATTATATGTTTAATTATATGCTTCACACTGCCGGTTCATGACGAATGGACTCCAGCTGTGACAAGTGCAATGTTGAGTGAGCGAGTTTTAGCGAAAGATTTGCATTAAGATGGGACTGGCAGCATGATTTGAGCGAGTTTGGGGGATTGTCCCACGCTTTCGGAGTGTCTGTGTCTGACTGGGAGTGCCCCTCAATCGGTTTGTACGCCCCGCGATGTCGCACTGGAACAACCCAGGCGCCAACTCCAAAGTCGTCTTCCTCCTGATTCGCTCAGTCTCAGAACCCTCCTCGTGGGGACGAGACTCCTCCCGGTTGTTGCGCAAAATATTCACGCGCTTCGTTGCGGAGAGTAGGAGTGACACGATTAACACGCTCACAATTCACCTCCTTCATACATCCGTACATCCACAAACACAGCATTTCCTGCTGACATTACGCACTTTGAGTTGTGATGTGTAAAACGTTACGTTTGTTATAACTTTATTTAATATATATGTGGAGACACAGATATTGTATTGCAAGAGCTGTCCGTGGACACTTAGCACTGGACACGTGCGCGTGCACGCGTTGGTTGGCGTCACTGCTGCTGCTGCTACTGCTGCTGTTACTGCTGCTGCTACAGCTGCTGCTGTTACTGCTGCTTCTGCTGTTACTGCGGCTGCTACTGCTGCTACTACTGCTGCTACTGCTGTTAGTGCTGCTACTGCTGCTACTACTGCTGCTGCTACTGCTGTTACTGCTGCTACTACTGCTGCTGCTACTGCTACTACTGCTGCTACTACTGCTGCTCCTACTGCTGCTGCTAGTGCTGCTACTACTGCTACTGCTGCTGTTACTGCTGCTGCTACTGCTGCTGCTACTACTGCTGCTGCTACTGCTGTTACTGCTGCTACTACTGCTGCTACTGCTGTTACTGCTGCTACTGCTGCTGCTACTGCTGTTACTGCTGCTACTACTGCTACTGCTGCTGCTACTACTGCTGCTACTACTGCTGCTGCTAGTGCTGCTACTGCTGCTACTACTGCTGCTGCTGGAGTGCCACACACGGCGAGGAGACTCGCGGGCACCGCAAGTTGCGCATTTCCCGTGGAGGCTGCGCCCTGCATTTTCACGCCTTCCCATCTCAGCACTTTGATCGTACCCTTTGATCTTCTTTTTTTTGGTAACCATTTTTCAAATATCTGCCTTCCATTGAAAGTTGTGCATGTGCGGATCGAGACGGTGCAGCGGGAAACCCCGTATTCTGCACAATTCCGCGTCGACGCAGCAGCAACATAACGCATCGCATGCGTCGTAGTACATACCTGCCAGCCGCTTGCCAATGAAATAGATATAAGAGCACAACATATTCTTGGTTATTTCGGTATAGTCATGTAGATAGAAACCAAAAATAAAAATAATTAAGTAAAAGTTTCAAATTTCATTAACATTATGAAAATTAATTGAAAATAATGAAAGCAAAAAACCCACAACAAAAATGCAAAATCTAATTAAAATAAAAACATTAAATACATTAAACGTCGTGGATTTTTTGCTTTTATTATTTTCAATTTACTTTATTTTTTTATTTTAATTTTTCTATTTTTATTTTAATTGTGGGGTTTTGCTTTTATTATTTTTAATTTTTTTCATTCTTTTAATTCTTTAATTTTTTTTTTCTATCCACGCGACTTTACCGAAATAACCAAGAATATGAATTCCTGCAGTCACGAAAGTTTTAAGTCAAAATTAAAGAGCACAACACACAGATCGCACGCTCAGCTACGGGTGGCGAGTACCTGCGATGCTTGGCCACAGCACTTCAGCAGTGCACCTTTGCCTCCCCAGCGCGGATGGTCACACGCACTGCACCAGTTCTCAGTGGCAGAAACAACGCTTGCGATATTCTTTTAGGGGTGGGGGGAGCTGCGGAGTCACTGAATGGGCCAATGAACAGAAACTATTATTTATTTACAAGTGGGGACACAAAGGAGGTTCGCTCACATCGATGCTTCTTCCCACGGCAGTCGTCTCATTGAGTGTAGCCTGGTCACGGGGACTCGTTTGATGGGATCAAACGCCACTTGCCCCTCTGGTGACCCACGTGTGAAATTGACCCCCCCCCCCCCACCCCCGGGTCACTCAGGCTGTAGCGGACGAGTCGAACGCCACTCCCCGACACGCAAGCGGTAGTCGACACGACATTTAATTCCATCTCCTCTCATGCCTACAGCCACACTGTGCGCCGCTCCGCATCACAAGTAATCGACAAGATCTCCAATGACAGGCGGGTGGATACGTAGCGATTATTTTTTTTTAAAGCCAATTCTTACTTGGGTGCGTGAACTGTAAGCTGCGTCGCAACAACATGGGACTCTCCCGTTCGCGAGCAACGCTGCAGTACAGTGACACTCGCTGGTATTGTGAATATCAAATTTGACTCGAGGCATATTCGGGGAAGTGACACAAAGGAAAATCGTAAGTGGCAAAATCCAGCGACAATGTCAGCTCGGCTGAGTACAGGGGAGCTGACGCGGAGGAGGAGTGGTGGCTCGGGATTGTGAGGGTGTAGGCTGGGCATGCGGCCCCCTGACTCTGCACGGCGCAGTGGGGCGGGTGTGCGCTTGGTGGTGATGGTGGTGGGGAGCAGTGGTGGAGCGGTTAGCGCTACGCTGCGCAAAGAACCCGGCAGTCCCGCGTTCGATTCCCATTAACGGCCACCACCAGCAATGATTATGTGAACCGGTCCTGGGCTTCTCCCCTAGGTCGACTCAGCCTCAAATGTAGTACCTGGGGAGACAAAGACGGCCGTGCCGGCCTTTATAGGTGCTATTCGCAAAAAGCAATTGCCCCAACAGTCTGTTACAGCCTATACGGGGCATCTTTGTCTTTGTTTGGGCAGAGCCGGGGGTGCCAGCCGGCTGGCCCTGTCGGTCGGTGCAGGTGCAGCTCGGCGGCTTTGCGAAGAGAACACCGTCTAACTAACCACAGATACCTCGTCTAACTAATCACATAGACCTCGTCTCTCTAACCACAGAGACCTCGTCTAACTAACCACAGAGACCCCCTCTAACTAACCACAGAGACCTCGTCTAACTAACCACAGAGACCTCGTCTAACTAACCACAGAGACCTTGTCTAACTAACCACAGAGACCCCGTCTAACTAACCACAGAGACCTCGTCTAACTAACCACAGAGACCTTGTCTAACTAACCACAGAGACCCAGTCTAACTAACCACAGAGACCTCGTCTAACTAACCACAGAGACCTCGTGTCTAACTAACCACAAAGACCCCGTCTAACTAACCACAGATACCCCGTCTAACTAACCACAGAGACCTCGTCTAACTAACCACAGAGACCCCGTCTAACTAACCACAGAGACCTCGTCTAACTAACCACAGAGACCTTGTCTAACTAACCACAGAGACCCCGTCTAACTAACCACAGAGACCTCGTCTAACTAACCACAGAGACCTCGTCTAACTAACCACAGAGACCTCGTCTAACTAACCACAGAGACCTCGTCTAACTAACCACAGAGACCTTGTCTAACTAACCACAGAGACCCCGTCTAACTAACCACAGAGACCTCGTCTAACTAACCACAGAGACCCCGTCTAACTAACCACAGAGACCTCGTCTAACTAACCACAGAGACCTCGTCTAACTAACCACAGAGACCTCGTCTAACTAACCACAGAGACCTCGTCTAACTAACCACAGATACCTCGTCTATCTAACCACAGAGATCCGTCGAACTAACCACAGAGACCCCGTCAAACTAACCACAGAGACCCCGTCTAACTAACCACAGAGACCTCGTCTAACTAACCACAGAGACATCGTCTAACTTACCACAGAGACCCCGTCTAATTAACCACACAGACTTCGTCTAACTAACCACAGAGACCTCGTCTAACTAACCACAGAGACCTCGTCTAACTAACCACAGAGACCCCGTCTAACTAACCAGAGACGCCGTCTAACTAACCACAGAGACCCCGTCTAACTAACCACAGAGATCTCGTCTAACTAACCACAGAGACCCCGTCTAACTAACCAGAGACCACGTCTAACTAACCACAGAGACCTCGTCTAACTAACCACAGACACCTCGTCTAACTAACCACAGAGACCCCATCTAACTAACCAGAGACCCCGTCTAACTAACCACAGAGACCCCGTCAAACTAACCACAGAGACCCCTTCTAACTAACCTCAGAGACCTCGTCTAACTAATTACAGAGACATCGTCTAACTTACCACAGAGACGCCGTCTAACTAACCACAGAGACCCCGTCTAACTAACCACAGAGACCTCGTCTAACTAACCACAGAGACCTCGTCTAACTAACCACAGAGACCTCGTCTAACTAACCACAGAGACCTCGTCTAACTAACCACAGAGACCTTGTCTAACTAACCACAGAGACCCCGTCTAACTAACCACAGAGACCTCGTCTAACTAACCACAGAGACCCCGTCTAACTAACCACAGAGACCTCGTCTAACTAACCACAGAGACCTCGTCTAACTAACCACAGAGACCTCGTCTAACTAACCACAGAGACCTCGTCTAACTAACCACAGATACCTCGTCTATCTAACCACAGAGATCCGTCGAACTAACCACAGAGACCCCGTCAAACTAACCACAGAGACCCCGTCTAACTAACCACAGAGACCTCGTCTAACTAACCACAGAGACATCGTCTAACTTACCACAGAGACCCCGTCTAATTAACCACACAGACTTCGTCTAACTAACCACAGAGACCTCGTCTAACTAACCACAGAGACCTCGTCTAACTAACCACAGAGACCCCGTCTAACTAACCAGAGACGCCGTCTAACTAACCACAGAGACCCCGTCTAACTAACCACAGAGATCTCGTCTAACTAACCACAGAGACCCCGTCTAACTAACCAGAGACCACGTCTAACTAACCACAGAGACCTCGTCTAACTAACCACAGACACCTCGTCTAACTAACCACAGAGACCCCATCTAACTAACCAGAGACCCCGTCTAACTAACCACAGAGACCCCGTCAAACTAACCACAGAGACCCCTTCTAACTAACCTCAGAGACCTCGTCTAACTAATTACAGAGACATCGTCTAACTTACCACAGAGACGCCGTCTAACTAACCACAGAGACCCCGTCTAACTAACCAGAGACCCCGTCTAACTAACCACAGAGACCCCGTCTAACTAACCACAGAGATCTCGTCTAACTAACCACAGAGACCTCGTCTAACTAACCACAGATACCTCGTCTAACTAACCACAGAGACCTCATCTAACTAACCACAGAGACCCCGTCTAACTAACCAGAGACCCCGTCTAACTAACCACAGAGACCCCGTCTAACTAACCACAGAGATCTCGTCTAACTAACCACAGAGACCCCGTCTAACTAATCACAGATACCTCGTCTAACTAACCACAGAGACCCCGTCTAACTAACCAGAGACCCCATCTAACTAACCACAGAGACCCCTTCTAACTAATCACAGAGACCTCGTCTAACTAACCACAGAGACCCCGTCTAACTAACCAGAGAGACCCCGTCTAACTAACCACAGAGACCCCGTCTAACTAACCAGAGACCCGTCTAACTAACCACAGAGACCCCGTCTAACTAACCACAGAGATCTCGTCTAACTACGCACAGAGACCTCGTCTAACTAACCACAGAGACCCCGTCTAACTAACCACAGAGACCTCAACTAACTAACCACAGAGACCCCGTCTAACTAACCACAGAGACCTCGTCTAACTAACCACAGAGACCTCGTCTAACTAACCACAGAGACCTTGTCTAACTAACCACAGAGACCCCGTCTAACTAACCACAGAGACCTCGTCTAACTAACCACAGAGACCTTGTCTAACTAACCACAGAGACCCAGTCTAACTAACCACAGAGACCTCGTCTAACTAACCACAGAGACCTCGTGTCTAACTAACCACAAAGACCCCGTCTAACTAACCACAGATACCCCGTCTAACTAACCACAGAGACCTCGTCTAACTAACCACAGAGACCCCGTCTAACTAACCACAGAGACCTCGTCTAACTAACTACAGAGACCTTGTCTAACTAACCACAGAGACCCCGTCTAACTAACCACAGAGACCTCGTCTAACTAACCACAGAGACCTCGTCTAACTAACCACAGAGACCTCGTCTAACTAACCACAGAGACCTCGTCTAACTAACCACAGAGACCTTGTCTAACTAACCACAGAGACCCCGTCTAACTAACCACAGAGACCTCGTCTAACCACAAAGACCCCGTCTAACTAACCACAGAGACCTCGTCTAACTAACCACAGATACCTCGTCTAACTAACCACAGAGACCTCGTCTAACTAACCACAGAGACCTCGTCTAACTAACCACAAATACCTCGTCTATCTAACCACAGAGATCCGTCGAACTAACCACAGAGACCCCGTCAAACTAACCACAGAGACCCCGTCTAACTAACCACAGAGACCTCGTCTAACTAACCACAGAGACATCGTCTAACTTACCACAGAGACCCCGTCTAATTAACCACAGACTTCGTCTAACTAACCACAGAGACCTCGTCTAACTAACCACAGAGACCTCGTCTAACTAACCACAGAGACCTCGTCTAACTAACCACAGAGACCTCGTCTAACTAACCACAGAGACCCCGTCTAACTAACCAGAGACCACGTCTAACTAACCACAGAGACCTCGTCTAACTAACCACAGAGACCTCGTCTAACTAACCACAGAGACCCCGTCTAACTAACCAGAGACCCCGTCTAACTAACCACAGAGACCCCGTCAAACTAACCACAGAGACCCCTTCTAACTAACCTCAGAGACCTCGTCTAACTAATTACAGAGACATCGTCTAACTTACCACAGAGACCCCGTCTAACTAACCACAGAGATCTCGTCTAACTAACCACAGAGACCTCGTCTAACTAACCACAGATACCTCGTCTAACTAACCACAGAGACCTCGTCTAACTAACCACAGAGACCCCATCTAACTAACCAGAGACCCCGTCTAACTAACCACAGAGACCCCGTCTAACTAACCACAGAGATCTCGTCTAACTAACCACAGAGACCCCGTCTAACTAATCACAGATACCTCGTCTAACTAACCACAGAGACCCCGTCTAACTAACCAGAGACCCCATATAACTAACCACAGAGACCCGTCTAACTAACTACAGAGACCTCGTCTAACTAACCAGAGACCTCGTCTAACTAACCAAAGAGACCCCGTCTAACTAACCACAGAGATCTCGTCTAACTAACCAGAGAGACCCCGTCTAACTAACCACAGAGACCTCGTCTAACTTACCACAGAGACCCCGTCTAACTAACCAGAGACCCCGTCTAACTAACCACAGAGACCCCGTCTAACTAACCACAGAGATCTCGTCTAACTATGCACAGATACCCCTTCTAACTAATCACAGAGACCTCGTCTAACTAACCACAGAGACCCCGTCTAACTAACCATAGAGACCCCGTCTAACTAACCACAGAGACCCCGTCTAACTAACCAGAGACCCGTCTAACTAACCACAGAGACCCCGTCTAACTAACCACAGAGATCTCGTCTAACTACGCACAGAGACCTCGTCTAACTAACCACAGAGACCCCGTCTAACTAACCACAGAGACCTCGACTAACTAACCACAGAGACCCCGTCTAACTAACCACAGAGACCTCGTCTAACTAACCACAGAGACCTCGTCTAACTAACCACAGAGACCCCGTCTAACTAACCACAGAGACCTCGTCTAACTAACCACAGAAACCTCGTCTAACTAACTACAGAGACCTCGTCTAACTAACCACAGAGACCCCGTCTAACTAACCACAGAGACCTCGTCTAACTAACCACAGATACCTCGTCTAACTAACCACAGAGACCCCGTCTAACTAACCACAGAGACCTCGTCTAACTAACCACAGAGACCTCGTCTAACTAACTACAGAGACCTCGTCTAACTAACCACAGAGACCTCGTCTAATTAACCACAGAGACCCCGTCTAACTAACCACAGAGACCTCGTCTAACTAACCACAGAGACCTCGCCTATCTAACCACAGAGACCCCGTCTAACTAACCACAGAGACCTCGTCTAACTAACCACAGAGACCTCGTCTAACTAACCACAGAGACCTCGTCTAACTAACCACAGAGACCTCGTCTAACTAACCACAGAGACCTCGTCTAACTAACCACAGAGACCTCGTCTAACTAATCACAAAGACCTCGTCTAACTAACCACAGAGACCTCGTCTAAGTAACCACAGAGACCTCGTCTAACTAACCACAGAGACCCCGTCTAACTAACCAGAGACCCCGTCTAACTAACCACAGAGACCCCGTCTAACTAACTACAGAGACCTCGTCTAACTAACCAGAGACCTCGTCTAACTAACCAGAGACCCCGTCTAACTAACCAAAGAAGACCCCGTCTAACTAACCACAGAGATCTCGTCTAACTAACCACAGAGACCCCGTCTAACTAACCACAGAGACCCCGTCTAACTAACCACAGAGATCTCGTCTAACTACGCACAGAGACCCCGTCTAACTAACCACAGAGACCTCGTCTAACTAACCACAGATACCTCGTCTATCTAACCACAGAGATCCGTCGAACTAACCACAGAGACCCCGTCAAACTAACCACAGAGACCCCGTCTAACTAACCACAGAGACCTCGTCTAACTAACCACAGAGACATCGTCTAACTTACCACAGAGACCCCGTCTAATTAACCACACAGACTTCGTCTAACTAACCACAGAGACCTCGTCTAACTAACCACAGAGACCTCGTCTAACTAACCACAGAGACCCCGTCTAACTAACCAGAGACGCCGTCTAACTAACCACAGAGACCCCGTCTAACTAACCACAGAGATCTCGTCTAACTAACCACAGATACCCCGTCTAACTAACCAGAGACCACGTCTAACTAACCACAGAGACCTCGTCTAACTAACCACAGAGACCTCGTCTAACTAACCACAGAGACCCCGTCTAACTAACCACAGAGACCTCGTCTAACTAACCACAGAGACCTCGTCTAACTAACCACAGAGACCTCGTCTAACTAACCACAGAGACCTCGTCTAACTAACCACAGAGACCTTGTCTAACTAACCACAGAGACCCCGTCTAACTAACCACAGAGACCTCGTCTAACTAACCACAGAGACCCCGTCTAACTAACCACAGAGACCTCGTCTAACTAACCACAGATACCTCGTCTAACTAACCACAGAGACCTCGTCTAACTAACCACAGAGACCTCGTCTAACTAACCACAAATACCTCGTCTATCTAACCACAGAGATCCGTCGAACTAACCACAGAGACCCCGTCAAACTAACCACAGAGACCCCGTCTAACTAACCACAGAGACCTCGTCTAACTAACCACAGAGACATCGTCTAACTTACCACAGAGACCTCGTCTAATTAACCACACAGACTTCGTCTAACTAACCACAGAGACCTCGTCTAACTAACCACAGAGACCCCGTCTAACTAACCACAGAGACCTCGTCTAACTAACCACAGAGACCTCGTCTAACTAACCACAGAGACCTCGTCTAACTAACCACAGAGACCTCGTCTAACTAACCACAGAGACCTTGTCTAACTAACCACAGAGACCCCGTCTAACTAACCACAGAGACCTCGTCTAACTAACCACAGAGACCCCGTCTAACTAACCACAGAGACCTCGTCTAACTAACCACAGATACCTCGTCTAACTAACCACAGAGACCTCGTCTAACTAACCACAGAGACCTCGTCTAACTAACCACAAATACCTCGTCTATCTAACCACAGAGATCCGTCGAACTAACCACAGAGACCCCGTCAAACTAACCACAGAGACCCCGTCTAACTAACCACAGAGACCTCGTCTAACTAACCACAGAGACATCGTCTAACTTACCACAGAGACCTCGTCTAATTAACCACACAGACTTCGTCTAACTAACCACAGAGACCTCGTCTAACTAACCACAGAGACCCCGTCTAACTAACCACAGAGATCTCGTCTAACTAACCACAGAGACCCCGTCTAACTAACCAGAGACCACGTCTAACTAACCACAGAGACCTCGTCTAACTAACCACAGAGACCTCGTCTAACTAACCACAGAGACCCCATCTAACTAACCAGAGACCCCGTCTAACTAACCACAGAGACCCCGTCAAACTAACCACAGAGACCCCTTCTAACTAACCTCAGAGACCTCGTCTAACTAATTACAGAGACATCGTCTAACTTACCACAGAGACCCCGTCTAACTAACCACAGAGATCTCGTCTAACTAACCACAGAGACCTCGTCTAACTAACCACAGATACCTCGTCTAACTAACCACAGAGACCTCGTCTAACTAACCACAGAGACCCCGTCTAACTAACCAGAGACCCCGTCTAACTAACCACAGAGACCCCGTCTAACTAACCACAGAGATCTCGTCTAACTAACCACAGAGACCCCGTCTAACTAATCACAGATACCTCGTCTAACTAACCACAGAGACCCCGTCTAACTAACCAGAGACCCCATATAACTAACCACAGAGACCCGTCTAACTAACTACAGAGACCTCGTCTAACTAACCAGAGACCTCGTCTAACTAACCAAAGAGACCCCGTCTAACTAACCACAGAGATCTCGTCTAACTAACCACAGAGACCCCGTCTAACTAACCACAGAGACCTCGTCTAACTTACCACAGAGACCCCGTCTAACTAACCAGAGACCCCGTCTAACTAACCACAGAGACCCCGTCTAACTAACCACAGAGATCTCGTCTAACTACGCACAGATACCCCTTCTAACTAATCACAGAGACCTCGTCTAACTAACCACAGAGACCCCGTCTAACTAACCATAGAGACCCCGTCTAACTAACCACAGAGACCCCGTCGAACTAACCAGAGACCCGTCTAACTAACCACAGAGACCCCGTCTAACTAACCACAGAGTTCTCGTCTAACTACGCACAGAGACCTCGTCTAACTAACCACAGAGACCCCGTCTAACTAACCACAGAGACCTCGACTAACTAACCACAGAGACCCCGTCTAACTAACCACAGAGACCTCGTCTAACTAACCACAGAGACCTCGTCTAACTAACCACAGAGACCTCGTCTAACTAACCACAGAGACCTCGTCTAACTAACTACAGAGACCTCGTCTTACTAACCACAGAAACCCCGTCTAACTAACCACAGAGACCTCGTCTAACTAACCACAGATACCTCGTCTAACTAACCACAGAGACCCCGTCTAACTAACCACAGAGACCTCGTCTAACTAACCACAGAGACCTCGTCTAACTAACTACAGAGACCTCGTCTAACTAACCACAGAGACCTCGTCTAACTAACCACAGAGACCCCGTCTAACTAACCACAGAGACCTCGTCTAACTAACCACAGAGACCTCGCCTATCTAACCACAGAGACCCCGTCTAACTAACCACAGAGACCTCGTCTAACTAACCACAGAGACCTCGTCTAACTAACCACAGAGACCTCGTCTAACTAACCACAGAGACCTCGTCTAACTAACCACAGAGACCTCGTCTAACTAACCACAGAGACCTCGTCTAACTAATCACAAAGACCTCGTCTAACTAACCACAGAGACCTCGTCTAAGTAACCACAGAGACCTCGTCTAACTAACCACAGAGACCCCGTCTAACTAACCAGAGACCCCGTCTAACTAACCACAGAGACCCCGTCTAACTAACTACAGAGACCTCGTCTAACTAACCAGAGACCTCGTCTAACTAACCAGAGACCCCGTCTAACTAACCAAAGAAGACCCCGTCTAACTAACCACAGAGATCTCGTCTAACTAACCACAGAGACCCCGTCTAACTAACCACAGAGACCCCGTCTAACTAACCACAGAGATCTCGTCTAACTACGCACAGAGACCCCGTCTAACTAACCACAGAGACCTCGTCTAACTAACCACAGATACCTCGTCTATCTAACCACAGAGATCCGTCGAACTAACCACAGAGACCCCGTCAAACTAACCACAGAGACCCCGTCTAACTAACCACAGAGACCTCGTCTAACTAACCACAGAGACATCGTCTAACTTACCACAGAGACCCCGTCTAATTAACCACACAGACTTCGTCTAACTAACCACAGAGACCTCGTCTAACTAACCACAGAGACCTCGTCTAACTAACCACAGAGACCCCGTCTAACTAACCAGAGACGCCGTCTAACTAACCACAGAGACCCCGTCTAACTAACCACAGAGATCTCGTCTAACTAACCACAGATACCCCGTCTAACTAACCAGAGACCACGTCTAACTAACCACAGAGACCTCGTCTAACTAACCACAGAGACCTCGTCTAACTAACCACAGAGACCCCGTCTAACTAACCAGAGACCCCGTCTAACTAACCACAGAGACCCCGTCAAACTAACCACAGAGACCCCTTCTAACTAACCTCATAGACCTCGTCTAACTAATTACAGAGACATCGTCTAACTTACCACAGAGACTCCGTCTAACTAACCACAGAGACCCCGTCTAACTAACCAGAGACCCCGTCTAACTAATCACAGAGACCCCGTCAAACTAACCACAGAGACCCCTTCTAACTAACCTCAGAGACCTCGTCTAACTAATTACAGAGACATCGTCTAACTTACCACAGAGACCCCGTCTAACTAACCACAGAGATCTCGTCTAACTAACCACAGAGACCTCGTCTAACTAACCACAGATACCTCGTCTAACTAACCACAGAGACCTCGTCTAACTAACCACAGAGACCCCGTCTAACTAACCAGAGACCCCGTCTAACTAACCACAGAGACCCCGTCTAACTAACCACAGAGATCTCGTCTAACTAACCACAGAGACCCCGTCTAACTAATCACAGATACCTCGTCTAACTAACCACAGAGACCCCGTCTAACTAACCAGAGACCCCATATAACTAACCACAGAGACCCGTCTAACTAACTACAGAGACCTCGTCTAACTAACCAGAGACCTCGTCTAACTAACCAAAGAGACCCCGTCTAACTAACCACAGAGATCTCGTCTAACTAACCACAGAGACCCCGTCTAACTAACCACAGAGACCTCGTCTAACTTACCACAGAGACCCCGTCTAACTAACCAGAGACCCCGTCTAACTAACCACAGAGACCCCGTCTAACTAACCACAGAGATCTCGTCTAACTACGCACAGATACCCCTTCTAACTAATCACAGAGACCTCGTCTAACTAACCACAGAGACCCCGTCTAACTAACCATAGAGACCCCGTCTAACTAACCACAGAGACCCCGTCTAACTAACCAGAGACCCGTCTAACTAACCACAGAGACCCCGTCTAACTAACCACAGAGATCTCGTCTAACTACGCACAGAGACCTCGTCTAACTAACCACAGAGACCCTGTCTAACTAACCACAGAGACCTCGACTAACTAACCACAGAGACCCCGTCTAACTAACCACAGAGACCTCGTCTAACTAACCACAGAGACCTCGTCTAACTAACCACAGAGACCCCGTCTAACTAACCACAGAGACCTCGTCTAACTAACCACAGAAACCTCGTCTAACTAACTACAGAGACCTCGTCTAACTAACCACAGAGACCCCGTCTAACTAACCACAGAGACCTCGTCTAACTAACCACAGATACCTCGTCTAACTAACCACAGAGACCCCGTCTAACTAACCACAGAGACCTCGTCTAACTAACCACAGAGACCTCGTCTAACTAACTACAGAGACCTCGTCTAACTAACCACAGAGACCTCGTCTAACTAACCACAGAGACCCCGTCTAACTAACCACAGAGACCTCGTCTAACTAACCACAGAGACCTCGCCTATCTAACCACAGAGACCCCGTCTAACTAACCACAGAGACCTCGTCTAACTAACCACAGAGACCTCGTCTAACTAACCACAGAGACCTCGTCTAACTAACCACAGAGACCTCGTCTAACTAACCACAGAGACCTCGTCTAACTAACCACAGAGACCTCGTCTAACTAATCACAAAGACCTCGTCTAACTAACCACAGAGACCTCGTCTAAGTAACCACAGAGACCTCGTCTAACTAACCACAGAGACCCCGTCTAACTAACCAGAGACCCCGTCTAACTAACCACAGAGACCCCGTCTAACTAACTACAGAGACCTCGTCTAACTAACCAGAGACCTCGTCTAACTAACCAGAGACCCCGTCTAACTAACCAAAGAAGACCCCGTCTAACTAACCACAGAGATCTCGTCTAACTAACCACAGAGACCCCGTCTAACTAACCACAGAGACCCCGTCTAACTAACCACAGAGATCTCGTCTAACTACGCACAGAGACCCCGTCTAACTAACCACAGAGACCTCGTCTAACTAACCACAGATACCTCGTCTATCTAACCACAGAGATCCGTCGAACTAACCACAGAGACCCCGTCAAACTAACCACAGAGACCCCGTCTAACTAACCACAGAGACCTCGTCTAACTAACCACAGAGACATCGTCTAACTTACCACAGAGACCCCGTCTAATTAACCACACAGACTTCGTCTAACTAACCACAGAGACCTCGTCTAACTAACCACAGAGACCTCGTCTAACTAACCACAGAGACCCCGTCTAACTAACCAGAGACGCCGTCTAACTAACCACAGAGACCCCGTCTAACTAACCACAGAGATCTCGTCTAACTAACCACAGATACCCCGTCTAACTAACCAGAGACCACGTCTAACTAACCACAGAGACCTCGTCTAACTAACCACAGAGACCTCGTCTAACTAACCACAGAGACCCCGTCTAACTAACCAGAGACCCCGTCTAACTAACCACAGAGACCCCGTCAAACTAACCACAGAGACCCCTTCTAACTAACCTCAGAGACCTCGTCTAACTAATTACAGAGACATCGTCTAACTTACCACAGAGACCCCGTCTAACTAACCACAGAGACCCCGTCTAACTAACCAGAGACCCCGTCTAACTAACCACAGAGACCCCGTCTAACTAACCACAGAGATCTCGTCTAACTAACCACAGAGACCTCGTCTAACTAACCACAGATACCTCGTCTAACTAACCACAGAGACCTCGTCTAACTAACCACAGAGACCCCGTCTAACTAACCAGAGACCCCGTCTAACTAACCACAGAGACCCCGTCTGACTAACCACAGAGATCTCGTCTAACTAACCACAGAGACCCCGTCTAACTAATCACAGATACCTCGTCTAACTAACCACAGAGACCCCGTCTAACTAACCAGAGACCCCATCTAACTAACCACAGAGACCCGTCTAACTAACTACAGAGACCTCGTCTAACTAACCAGAGACCTCGTCTAACTAACCACAGAGACCCCGTCTAACTAACCACAGAGATCTCGTCTAACTAACCACAGAGACCTCGTCTAACTAACCACAGAGACCTCGTCTAACTTACCACAGAGACCCCGTCTAACTAACCAGAGACCCCGTCTAACTAACCACAGAGACCCCGTCTAACTAACCACAGAGATCTCGTCTAACTACGCACAGAGACCCCGTCTAACTAATCACAGAGACCTCGTCTAACTAACCACAGAGACCCCGTCTAACTAACCATAGAGAACCCGTCTAACTAACCACAGAGACCCGGTCTAACTAACCAGAGAGCCGTCTAACTAACCACAGAGACCCCGTCTAACTAACCACAGAGATCTCGTCTAACTACGCACAGAGACCTCGTCTAACTAACCACAGAGACCCCGTCTAACTAACCACAGAGACCTCGACTAACTAACCACAGAGACCCCGTCTAACTAACCACAGAGACCTCGTCTAACTAACCACAGAGACCTCGTCTAACTAACCACAGAGACCTCGTCTAACTAACTACAGAGACCTCGTCTAACTAACCACAGAGACCCCGTCTAACTAACCACAGAGACCTCGTCTAACTAACCACAGAGACCTCGTCTAACTAACTACAGAGACCTCGTCTAACTAACCACAGAGACCCCGTCTAACTAACCACAGAGACCTCGTCTAACTAACCACAGAGACCTCGTCTAACTAACCACAGAGACCCCGTCTAACTAACCACAGAGACCTCGTCTAACTAACCACAGAGACCTCGTCTAACTAACTACAGAGACCTCGTCTAACTAACCACAGAGACCTCGTCTAACTAACCACAGAGACCCCGTCTAACTAACCACAGAGACCTCGTCTAACTAACCACAGAGACCTCGCCTAACTAACCACAGAGACCCCGTCTAACTAACCACAGAGACCTCGTCTAACTAACCACAGAGACCCCGTCTAACTAACCACAGAGACCCCGTCTAACTAACCACAGAGACATCGTCTAACTAACTACAGAGACCCCGTCTAACTAACCACAGAGACCTCGTCTAACTAATCACAGAGACCCCGTCTAACTAACCACAGAGACCTCGTCTAACTAATCACAGAGACCTCGTCTAACTAACCACAGAGACCTCGTCTAACTAATTACAAAGACCCCGTCTAACTAACCACAGAGACCCCGTCTAACTAACCACAGAGACCCCGTCTAACTAACCACAGAGACCTCGTCTAACTAATCACAGAGACCTCGTCTAACTAACCACAGAGACCTCGTATAACTAACCACAGAGACCTCGTCTAACTAATCACAGAGACCTCGTCTAACTAACCACAGAGACCTCGTCTAACTAATCACAGAGACCTCGTCTAACTAACCACAGATACCTCGTCTAACTAACCACAGAGACCTCGTCTAACTAACCACAGAGACCTCGTCTAAGTAACCACAGAGACCTCGTCTAACTAACCACAGAGACCTCGTCTAACTAACCACAGAGACCTCGTCTAACTAACCACAGAGACCTCGTCTAACTAATCACAAAAACCTCGTCTAACTAACCACAGAGACCTCGTCTAACTAACCACAGAGACCTCGTCTAACTAACCACAGAGACCTCGTCTAACTAACCACAGAGACCTCGTCTAACTAATCACAAAGACCACTTCTAACTAACCACAGAGACCTCGTCTAACTAACCACAGATACCCCCTCTAACTAACCACAGAGACCTCGTCTAACTAACCACAGAGACCTCGTCTAACTAACCACAGAGACCCCGTCTAACTAACCACAGAGACCTCATCTAACTAACCACAGAGACCTTGTCTAACTAACCACAGAGACCCCGTCTAACTAACCACAGAGACCTCGTCTAACTAACCACAGAGACCCCGTCTAACTAACCACAGATACCCCGTCTAACTAACCACAGAGACCTCGTCTAACTAACCACAGAGACCCCGTCTAACTAACCACAGAGACCTCGTCTAACTAACCACAGAGACCTCGTCTAACTAACCACAGAGACCTCGTCTAACTAACCACAGAGACCTCGTCTAACTAACCACAGAGACCTCGTCTAACTAACCACAGAGACCTCGTCTAACTAATCACAGAGACCTCGTCTAACTAACCACAGATACCTCGTCTAACTAATCACAGAGACCTCGTCTAACTAACCACAGAGACCTCGTCTAAGTAACCACAGGGACCTCGTCTAACTAACCACAGACCTCGTCTAACTAACCACAGAGACCTCGTCTAACTAACCACAGAGACCTCGTCTAACTAACCACAGAGACCTCGTCTAACTAACCACAGAGACCTCGTCTAACTAACCACAGAGACCTCGTCTAACTAACCACAGAGACCTCGTCTAACTAACCACAGATACCCCCTCTAACTAACCACAGAGACCTCGTCTAACTAACCACAGAGACCTCGTCTAACTAACCACAGAGACCTTGTCTAACTAACCACAGAGACCCCGTCTAACTAACCACAGAGACCTCATCTAACTAACCACAGAGACCTTGTCTAACTAACCACAGAGACCCCGTCTAACTAACCACAGAGACCTCGTCTAACTAACCACAGAGACCCCGTCTAACTAACCACAGATACCCCATCTAACTAACCACAGAGACCTCGTCTAACTAACCACAGAGACCCCGTCTAACTAACCACAGAGACCTCGTCTAACTAACCACAGAGACCTCGTCTAACTAACCACAGAGACCTCGTCTAACTAACCACAGAGACCTCGTCTAACTAACCACAGAGACCTTGTCTAACTAACCACAGAGACCCCGTCTAACTAACCACAGAGACCCCGTCTAACTAACCACAGAGACCTCGTCTAACTAACCACAGAGACCCCGTCTAACTAACCACAGAGACCTCGTCTAACTAACCACATAGACCTCGTCTAACTAACCACAGAGACCTCGTCTAACTAACCACAGAGACCTCGTCTAACTAACCACAGATACCTCGTCTAACTAACCACAGAGATCGGTCTAACTAACCACAGAGACCCCGTCAAACTAACCACAGAGACCCCTTCTAACTAACCTCAGAGACCTCGTCTAACTAATTACAGAGACATCGTCTAACTTACCACAGAGACCCCGTCTAATTAACCACACAGACTTCGTCTAAATAAACACAGAGACCTCGTCTAACTAACCACAGAGACCTCGTCTAACTAACCACAGAGACCCCGTCTAACTAACCAGAGACGCTGTCTAACTAACCACAGAGACCCCGTCTAACTAACCACAGAGATCTCGTCTAACTAACCACAGAGACCCCGTCTAACTAACCAGAGACCCCGTCTAACTAACCACAGAGACCTCGTCTAACTAACCACAGAGACCTCGTCTAACTAACCACAGAGACCTCGTCTAACTAACCACAGAGACCCCGTCTAACTAACCACAGAGACCTCGTCTAACTAACCACAGATACCTCGTCTAACTAACCACAGATACCTCGTCTAACTAACCACAGAGACCCCGTCTAACTAACCAGAGACCCCGTCTAACTAACCACAGAGACCCCGTCTAACTAACCACAGAGACCTCGTCTAACTAACCACAGAGACCCCCTCTAACTAATCACAGATACCTCGTCTAACTAACCACAGAGACCCCGTCTAACTAACCAGAGACCCCGTCTAACTAACCACAGAGACCCCGTCTAACTAACTACAGAGACCTCGTCTAACTAACCAGAAACCTCGTCTAACTAGCCAGAGACCCCGTCTAACTAACCACAGAGACCCCGTCTAACTAACCACAGAGATCTCGTCTAACTAACCAGAGACCCCGTCTAACTAACCACAGAGACCCCGTCTAACTAACCACAGAGATCTCGTCTAACTACGCACAGAGACCCCGTCTAACTAATCACAGAGACCTCGTCTAACTAACCACAGAGACCTCGTCTAACTAACCACAGAGACCCCGTCTAACTAACCACAGAGACCTCGTCTAACTAACCACAGAGACCTCGTCTAACTAACTACAGAGACATCGTCTAACTAACCATAGAGACCCCATCTAACTAACCACAGAGACCCCGTCTAACTGACCAGAGACCCCGTCTAACTAACCACAGAGACCCCGTCTAACTAACCACAGAGATCTCGTCTAACTACGCACAGAGACCTCGACTAACTAACCACAGAGACCCCGTCTAACTAACCACAGAGACCTCGTCTAACTAACCACAGAGACCTCGTCTAACTAACTACAGAGACCTCGTCTAACTAACCACAGAGATCTCGTCTAACTAACTACAGAGACCTCGTCTAACTAACCACAAAGACCTCGTCTAACTAACTACAGAGACCTCGTCTAACTAACCACAGAGACGCCGTCTAACTAACCACATAGACCTCGTCTAACTAACCACAGAGACCTCGTCTAACTAACTACAGAGACCTCGTCTAACTAACGACAGAGACCTCGTCTAACTAACCACAGAGACCCCGTCTAACTAACCACAGAGACCTCGCCTAACTAACCACAGAGACCCCGTCTAACTAACCACAGAGACCTCGTCTAACTAACCACAGAGACCTCGTCTAACTAACCACAAGACCCCGTCTAACTAACCACAGAGACCTCGTCTAACTAACTACAGAGACCCCGTCTAACTAACCACAGAGACCTCGTCTAACTAATCACAGAGACCTCGTCTAACTAACCACAGAGACCTCGTATAACTAACCACAGAGACCTCGTCTAACTAATCACAGAGACCTCGTCTAACTAACCACAGAGACCTCGTCTAACTAATCACAGAGACCTCGTCTAACTAACCACAGATACCTCGTCTAACTAATCACAGAGACCTCGTCTAACTAACCACAGAGACCTCGTCTAAGTAACCACAGAGACCTCGTCTAACTAACCACAGACCTCGTCTAACTAACCACAGAGACCTCGTCTAACTAACCACAGAGACCTCGTCTAACTAACCACAGAGACCTCGTCTAACTAACCACAGAGACCTCGTCTAACTAACCACAGAGACCTCGTCTAACTAACGACAGAGACCTCGTCTAACTAACCGCAGAGACCCCGTCTAACTAACCACAGAGACCTCGCCTAACTAACCACAGAGACCCCGTCTAACTAACCACAGAGACCTCGTCTAACTAACCACAGAGACCTCGTCTAACTAACCACAAGACCCCGTCTAACTAACCACAGAGACCTCGTCTAACTAACTACAGAGACCCCGTCTAACTAACCACAGAGACCTCGTCTAACTAATCACAGAGACCTCGTCTAACTAACCACAGAGACCTCGTATAACTAACCACAGAGACCTCGTCTAACTAATCACAGAGACCTCGTCTAACTAACCACAGAGACCTCGTCTAACTAATCACAGAGACCTCGTCTAACTAACCACAGATACCTCGTCTAACTAATCACAGAGACCTCGTCTAACTAACCACAGAGACCTCGTCTAAGTAACCACAGAGACCTCGTCTAACTAACCACAGACCTCGTCTAACTAACCACAGAGACCTCGTCTAACTAACCACAGAGACCTCGTCTAACTAACCACAGAGACCTCGTCTAACTAACCACAGAGACCTCGTCTAACTAACCACAGAGACCTCGTCTAACTAACCACAGAGACCTCGTCTAACTAACCACAGAGACCTCGTCTAACTAATCACAAAGACCACTTCTAACTAACCACAGAGACCTCGTCTAACTAACCACAGATACCCCCTCTAACTAACCACAGAGACCTCGTCTAACTAACCACAGAGACCTCGTCTAACTAACCACAGAGACCTTGTCTAACTAACCACAGAGACCCCGTCTAACTAACCACAGAGACCTCGTCTAACTAACCAGAGACCTTGTCTAACTAACCACAGAGACCCCGTCTAACTAACCACAGAGACCTCGTCTAACTAACCACAGAGACCTCGTGTCTAACTAACCACAGAGACCCCGTCTAACTAACCACAGATACCCCGTCTAACTAACCACAGAGACCTCGTCTAACTAACCACAGAGACCCCGTCTAACTAACCACAGAGACCTCGTCTAACTAACCACAGAGACCTTGTCTAACTAACCACAGAGACCCCGTCTAACTAACCACAGAGACCTCGTCTAACTAACCACAGAGACCTCGTCTAACTAACCACAGAGACCTCGTCTAACTAACCACAGAGACCTCGTCTAACTAACCACAGAGACCTTGTCTAACTAACCACAGAGACCCCGTCTAACTAACCACAGAGACCTCGTCTAACTAACCACAGAGACCCCGTCTAACTAACCACAGAGACCTCGTCTAACTAACCACAGAGACCTCGTCTAACTAACCACAGAGACCTCGTCTAACTAACCACAGAGACCTCGTCTAACTAACCACAGATACCTCGTCTAACTAACCACAGAGATCCGTCTAACTAACCACAGAGACCCCGTCAAACTAACCACAGAGACCCCTTCTAACTAACCTCAGAGACCTCGTCAAACTAATTACAGAGACATCGTCTAACTTACCACATAGACCCCGTCTAATTAACCACACAGACTTCGTCTAACTAAACACAGAGACCTCGTCTAACTAACCACAGAGACCTCGTCTAACTAACCACATAGACCCCGTCTAACTAACCAGAGACGCTGTCTAACTAACCACAGAGACCCCGTCTAACTAACCACAGAGATCTCGTCTAACTAACCACAGAGACCCCGTCTAACTAACCAGAGACCCCGTCTAACTAACCACAGAGACCTCGTCTAACTAACCACAGAGACCTCGTCTAACTAACCACAGAGACCTCGTCTAACTAACCACAGAGACCCCGTCTAACTAACCACAGAGACCTCGTCTAACTAACCACAGATACCTCGTCTAACTAACCACAGATACCTCGTCTAACTAACCACAGAGACCCCGTCTAACTAACCAGAGACCCCGTCTAACTAACCACAGAGACCCCGTCTAACTAACCACAGAGACCTCGTCTAACTAACCACAGAGACCCCCTCTAACTAATCACAGATACCTCGTCTAACTAACCACAGAGACCCCGTCTAACTAACCAGAGACCCCGTTTAACTAACCACAGAGACCCCGTCTAACTAACTACAGAGACCTCGTCTAACTAACCAGAAACCTCGTCTAACTAGCCAGAGACCCCGTCTAACTAACCACAGAGACCCCGTCTAACTAACCACAGAGATCTCGTCTAACTAACCAGAGACCCCGTCTAACTAACCACAAAGACCCCGTCTAACTAACCACAGAGATCTCGTCTAACTACGCACAGAGACCCCGTCTAACTAATCACAGAGACCTCGTCTAACTAACCACAGAGACCCCGTCTAACTAACCATAGAGACCCCGTCTAACTAACCACAGAGACCCTGTCTAACTAACCAGAGACCCCGTCTAACTAACCACAGAGACCCCGTCTAACTAACCACAGAGATCTCGTCTAACTACACACAGAGACCTCGTCTAACTAACAACAGAGACCCCGTCTAACTAACCACAGAGACCTCGACTAACTAACCACAGAGACCCCGTCTAACAAACCACAGAGACCTCGTCTAACTAACCACAGAGACCTCGTCTAACTAACTACAGAGACCTCGTCTAACTAACCACAGAGACCCCGTCTAACTAACCACAGAGATCTCGTCTAACTACGCACAGAGACCCCATCTAACTAATCACAGAGACCTCGTATAACTAACCACAGAGACCCCGTCTAACTAACCATAGAGACCCCATCTAACTAACCACAGAGACCCCGTCTAACTGACCAGAGACCCTGTCTAACTAACCACAGAGAACCCGTCTAACTAACCACAGAGATCTCGTCTAACTACGCACAGAGACCTCGTCTAACTAACCACAGAGACCCCGTCTAACTAACCACAGAGACCTCGTCTAACTAACCACAGAGACCTCGTCTAACTAACTACAGAGACCTCGTCTAACTAACCATAGAGACCCCATCTAACTAACCACAGAGACCCCGTCTAACTGACCAGAGACCCCGTCTAACTAACCACAGAGACCCCGTCTAACTAACCACAGAGATCTCGTTTAACTACGCACAGATACCCCGTCTAACTAACCACAGAGACCTCGTCTAACTAACCACAGAGACCCCGTCTAACTAACCACAGAGACCTCGTCTAACTAACCACAGAGACCTCGTCTAACTAACGACAGAGACCTCGTCTAACTAACCACAGAGACTCCGTCTAACTAACCACAGAGACCTCGTCTAACTAACCACAGAGACCTCGTCTAACTAACCACAGAGACCTCGTCTAACTAACCACAGAGACCTCGTCTAACTAACCACAGAGACCTTGTCTAACTAACCACAGAGACCCCGTCTAACTAACCACAGAGACCTCGTCTAACTAACCACAGAGACCCCGTCTAACTAACCACAGAGAACTCGTCTAACTAACCACAGAGACCTCGTCTAACTAACCACAGAGACCTCGTCTAACTAACCACAGAGACCTCGTCTAACTAACCACAGATACCTCGTCTAACTAACCACAGAGATCCGTCTAACTAACCACAGAGACCCCGTCAAACTAACCACAGAGACCCCTTCTAACTAACCTCAGAGACCTCGTCTAACTAATTACAGAGACATCGTCTAACTTACCACAGAGACCCCGTCTAATTAACCACACAGACTTCGTCTAACTAAACACAGAGACCTCGTCTAACTAACCACAGAGACCTCGTCTAACTAACCACAGAGACCCCGTCTAACTAACCAGAGACGCTGTCTAACTAACCACAGAGACCCCGTCTAACTAACCACAGAGATCTCGTCTAACTAACCACAGAGACCCCGTATAACTAACCAGAGACCCCGTCTAACTAACCACAGAGACCTCGTCTAACTAACCACAGAGACCTCGTCTAACTAACCACAGAGACCTCGTCTAACTAACCACAGAGACCCCGTCTAACTAACCACAGAGACCTCGTCTAACTAACCACAGATACCTCGTCTAACTAACCACAGATACCTCGTCTAACTAACCACAGAGACCCCGTCTAACTAACCAGAGACCCCGTCTAACTAACCACAGAGACCCCGTCTAACTAACCACAGAGACCTCGTCTAACTAACCACAGAGACCCCCTCTAACTAATCACAGATACCTCCTCTAACTAACCACAGAGACCCCGTCTAACTAACCAGAGACCCCGTCTAACTAACCACAGAGACCCCGTCTAACTAACTACAGAGACCTCGTCTAACTAACCAGAAACCTCGTCTAACTAGCCAGAGACCCCGTCTAACTAACCACAGAGACCCCGTCTAACTAACCACAGAGATCTCGTCTAACTAACCAGAGACCCCGTCTAACTAACCACAGAGACCCCGTCTAACTAACCACAGAGATCTCGTCTAACTACGCACAGAGACCCCGTCTAACTAATCACAGAGACCTCGTCTAACTAACCACAGAGACCCCGTCTAACTAACCATAGAGACCCCGTCTAACTAACCACAGAGACCCTGTCTAACTAACCAGAGACCCCGTCTAACTAACCACAGAGACCCCGTCTAACTAACCACAGAGATCTCGTCTAACTACACACAGAGACCTCGTCTAACTAACCACAGAGACCCCGTCTAACTAACCACAGAGACCTCGACTAACTAACCACAGAGACCCCGTCTAACTAACCACAGAGACCTCGTCTAACTAACCACAGAGACCTCGTCTAACTAACTACAGAGACCTCGTCTAACTAACCACAGAGATCTCGTCTAACTAACTACAGAGACCTCGTCTAACTAACCACAGAGACCTCGTCTAACTAACTACAGAGACCTCGTCTAACTAACCACAGAGACCCCGTCTAACTAACCACAGAGACATCGTCTAACTAACCACAGAGACCTCGTCTAACTAACTACAGAGACCTCGTCTAACTAACCACAGAGACCTCGTCTAACTAACCACAGATACCTCGTCTAACTAACTACAGAGACCTCGTCTAACTAACCACAGAGACCTCGTCTAACTAACCACAGAGACCTCGTCTAACTAACCACAGAGACCTTGTCTAACTAACCACAGAGACCCCGTCTAACTAACCACAGAGACCTCGTCTAACTAACCACAGAGACCCCGTCTAACTAACCACAGAGACCTCGTCTAACTAACCACAGAGACCTCGTCTAACTAACCACAGAGACCTCGTCTAACTAACCACAGAGACATCGTCTAACTAACCACAGATACCTCGTCTAACTAACCACAGAGATCCGTCTAACTAACCACAGAGACCCCGTCAAACTAACCACAGAGACCCCTTCTAACTAACCTCAGAGACCTCGTCAAACTAATTACAGAGACATCGTCTAACTTACCACATAGACCCCGTCTAATTAACCACACAGACTTCGTCTAACTAAACACAGAGACCTCGTCTAACTAACCACAGAGACCTCGTCTAACTAACCACATAGACCCCGTCTAACTAACCAGAGACGCTGTCTAACTAACCACAGAGACCCCGTCTAACTAACCACAGAGATCTCGTCTAACTAACCACAGAGACCCCGTCTAACTAACCAGAGACCCCGTCTAACTAACCACAGAGACCTCGTCTAACTAACCACAGAGACCTCGTCTAACTAACCACAGAGACCTCGTCTAACTAACCACAGAGACCCCGTCTAACTAACCACAGAGACCTCGTCTAACTAACCACAGATACCTCGTCTAACTAACCACAGATACCTCGTCTAACTAACCACAGAGACCCCGTCTAACTAACCAGAGACCCCGTCTAACTAACCACAGAGACCCCGTCTAACTAACCACAGAGACCTCGTCTAACTAACCACAGAGACTCCCTCTAACTAATCACAGATACCTCGTCTAACTAACCACAGAGACCCCGTCTAACTAACCAGAGACCCCGTCTAACTAACCACAGAGACACCGTCTAACTAACTACAGAGACCTCGTCTAACTAACCAGAAACCTCGTCTAACTAGCCAGAGACCCCGTCTAACTAACCACAGAGACCCCGTCTAACTAACCACAGAGATCTCGTCTAACTAACCAGAGACCCCGTCTAACTAACCACAAAGACCCCGTCTAACTAACCACAGAGATCTCGTCTAACTACGCACAGAGACCCCGTCTAACTAATCACAGAGACCTCGTCTAACTAACCACAGAGACCCCGTCTAACTAACCATAGAGACCCCGTCTAACTAACCACAGAGACCCTGTCTAACTAACCAGAGACCCCGTCTAACTAACCACAGAGACCCCGTCTAACTAACCACAGAGACCCCGTCTAACTAACCACAGAGACCTCGACTAACTAACCACAGAGACCCCGTCTAACAAACCAGAGAGACCTCGTCTAACTAACCACAGAGACCTCGTCTAACTAACTACAGAGACCTCGTCTAACTAACCACAGAGACCCCGTCTAACTAACCACAGAGATCTCGTCTAACTACGCACAGAGACCCCATCTAACTAATCACAGAGACCTCGTATAACTAACCACAGAGACCCCGTCTAACTAACCATAGAGACCCCATCTAACTAACCACAGAGACCCCGTCTAACTGACCAGAGACCCTGTCTAACTAACCACAGAGAACCCGTCTAACTAACCACAGAGATCTCGTCTAACTACGCACAGAGACCTCGTCTAACTAACCACAGAGACCCCGTCTAACTAACCACAGAGACCTCGTCTAACTAACCACAGAGACCTCGTCTAACTAACTACAGAGACCTCGTCTAACTAACCATAGAGACCCCATCTAACTAACCACAGAGACCCCGTCTAACTGACCAGAGACCCCGTCTAACTAACCACAGAGACCCCGTCTAACTAACCACAGAGATCTCGTTTAACTACGCACAGATACCCCGTCTAACTAACCACAGAGACCTCGTCTAACTAACCACAGAGACCCCGTCTAACTAACCACAGAGACCTCGTCTAACTAACCACAGAGACCTCGTCTAACTAACGACAGAGACCTCGTCTAACTAACCACAGAGACCCCGTCTAACTAACCACAGAGACCTCGTCTAACTAACCACAGAGACCTCGTCTAACTAACCACAGAGACCTCGTCTAACTAACCACAGAGACCTCGTCTAACTAACCACAGAGACCTTGTCTAACTAACCACAGAGACCCCGTCTAACTAACCACAGAGACCTCGTCTAACTAACCACAGAGACCCCGTCTAACTAACCACAGAGAACTCGTCTAACTAACCACAGAGACCTCGTCTAACTAACCACAGAGACCTCGTCTAACTAACCACAGAGACCTCGTCTAACTAACCACAGATACCTCGTCTAACTAACCACAGAGATCCGTCTAACTAACCACAGAGACCCCGTCAAACTAACCACAGAGACCTCGTCTAACTAACCACAGAGACCTCGTCTAACTAACCACAGAGACCCCGTCTAACTAACCAGAGACGCTGTCTAACTAACCACAGAGACCCCGTCTAACTAACCACAGAGATCTCGTCTAACTAACCACAGAGACCCCGTATAACTAACCAGAGACCCCGTCTAACTAACCACAGAGACCTCGTCTAACTAACCACAGAGACCTCGTCTAACTAACCACAGAGACCTCGTCTAACTAACCACAGAGACCCCGTCTAACTAACCACAGAGACCTCGTCTAACTAACCACAGATACCTCGTCTAACTAACCACAGATACCTCGTCTAACTAACCACAGAGACCCCGTCTAACTAACCAGAGACCCCGTCTAACTAACCACAGAGACCCCGTCTAACTAACCACAGAGACCTCGTCTAACTAACCACAGAGACCCCCTCTAACTAATCACAGATACCTCGTCTAACTAACCACAGAGACCCCGTCTAACTAACCAGAGACCCCGTCTAACTAACCAGAGACCCCGTCTAACTAACTACAGAGACCTCGTCTAACTAACAAGAAACCTCGTCTAACTAGCCAGAGACCCCGTCTAACTAACCACAGAGACCCCGTCTAACTAACCACAGAGATCTCGTCTAACTAACCAGAGACCCCGTCTAACTAACCACAGAGACCCCGTCTAACTAACCACAGAGATCTCGTCTAACTACGCACAGAGACCCCGTCTAACTAATCACAGAGACCTCGTCTAACTAACCACAGAGACCCCGTCTAACTAACCATAGAGACCCCGTCTAACTAACCACAGAGACCCTGTCTAACTAACCAGAGACCCCGTCTAACTAACCACAGAGACCCCGTCTAACTAACCACAGAGATCTCGTCTAACTACACACAGAGACCTCGTCTAACTAACCACAGAGACCCCGTCTAACTAACCACAGAGACCTCGACTAACTAACCACAGAGACCCCGTCTAACTAACCACAGAGACCTCGTCTAACTAACCACAGAGACCTCGTCTAACTAACTACAGAGACCTCGTCTAACTAACCACAGAGATCTCGTCTAACTAACTACAGAGACCTCGTCTAACTAACCACAGAGACCTCGTCTAACTAACTACAGAGACCTCGTCTAACTAACCGCAGAGACCCCGTCTAACTAACCACAGAGACATCGTCTAACTAACCACAGAGACCTCGTCTAACTAACTACAGAGACCTCGTCTAACTAACCACAGAGACCCCGTCTAACTAACCACAGAGACCTCGTCTAACTAACCACAGAGACCTCGTCTAACTAACCACAGAGACCCCGTCTAACTAACCACAGAGACCTCGTCTAACTAACCACAGAGACTTCGCCTAACTAACCACAGAGACCCCGTCTAACTAACCACAGAGACCTCGTCTAACTAACCACAGAGACCTCGTCTAACTAACCACAGAGACCTCGTCTAACTAACCACAGAGACCTCGTCTAACTATCCACAGAGACCTCGTTTAACTAACCACAGAGACCTCGTCTAACTAACTACAGAGACCTCGTCTAACTAACCACAGAGACCCCGTCTAACTAACCACAGAGACCTCGTCTAACTAACCACAGAGACCTCGTCTAACTAACCACAGAGACCCCGTCTAACTAACCACAGAGACCTCGTCTAACTAACCACAGAGACTTCGCCTAACTAACCACAGAGACCCCGTCTAACTAACCACAGAGACCTCGTCTAACTAACCACAGAGACCTCGTCTAACTAACCACAGAGACCTCGTCTAACTAACCACAGAGACCTCGTCTAACTAACCACAGAGACCTCGTTTAACTAACCACAGAGACCTCGTCTAACTAACCACAGAGACCTCGTCTAACTAACCACAGAGACCTCGTCTAACTAACCACAGAGACCTCGTCTAACTAACCACAGATACCCCTTCTAACTAACCACAGAGACCTCGTCTAACTAACCACAGAGACCTCGTCTAACTAACCACAGAGACCTTGTCTAACTAACCACAGAGACCCCGTCTAACTAACCACAGAGACCTCGTCTAACTAACCACAGAGACCTTGTCTAACTAACCACAGAGACCCCGTCTAACTAACCACAGAGACCTCGTCTAACTAACCACAGAGACCTCGTGTCTAACTAACCACAGAGACCCCGTCTAACTAACCACAGATACCCCGTCTAACTAACCACAGAGACCTCGTCTAACTAACCACAGAGACCTCGTCTAACTAACCACAGAGACCTCGTCTAACTAACCACAGAGACCTTGTCTAACTAACCACAGAGACCCCGTCTAACTAACCACAGAGACCTCGTCTAACTAACCACAGAGACCTCGTCTAACTAACCACAGAGACCTCGTCTAACTAACCACAGAGACCTCGTCTAACTAACCACAGAGACCTCGTCTAACTAACCACAGAGACCTCGTCTAACTAACCACAGAAACCTTGTCTAACTAACCACAGAGACCCCGTCTAACTAACCACAGAGACCTCGTCTAACTAACCACAGAGACCCCGTCTAACTAACCACAGAGACCTCGTCTAACTAACCACAGAGACCTCGTCTAACTAACCACAGAGACCCCGTCTAACTAACCACAGAGACCTCGTCTAACTAACCACAGATACCTCGTCTAACTAACCACAGAGATCCGTCTAACTAACCACAGAGACCCCGTCAAACTAACCACAGAGACCCCTTCTAACTAACCTCAGAGACCTCGTCTAACTAATTACAGAGACATCGTCTAACTTACCACAGAGACCCCGTCTAATTAACCACACAGACTTCGTCTAACTAAACACAGAGACCTCGTCTAACTAACCACAGATACCTCGTCTAACTAACCACAAAGACCCCGTCTAACTAACCAGAGACGCCGTCTAACTAACCACAGAGACCCCGTCTAACTAACCACAGAGATCTCGTCTAACTAACCACAGAGACCCCGTCTAACTAACCAGAGACCCCGTCTAACTAACCACAGAGACCTCGTCTAACTAACCACAGAGACCTCGTCTAACTAACCACAGAGACCTCGTCTAACTAACCACAGAGACCCCGTCTAACTAACCACAGAGACCTCGTCTAACTAAACACAGATACCTCGTCTAACTAACCACAGATACCTCGTCTAACTAACCACAGAGACCCCGTCTAACTAACCAGAGACCCCGTCTAACTAACCACAGAGACCCCGTCTAACTAACCACAGAGATCTCGTCTAACTAACTACAGAGACCTCGTCTAACTAACCACAGAGACCCCGTCTAACTAACCACAGAGACATCGTCTAACTAACCACAGAGACCTCGTCTAACTAACTACAGAGACCTCGTCAAACTAACCACAAAGACCCCGTCTAACTAACCACAGAGACCTCGTCTAACTAACCACAGAGACCTCGTCTAACTAACCACAGAGACCCCGTCTAACTAACCACAGAGACCTCGTCTAACTAACCACAGAGACCTCGCCTAACTAACCACAGAGACCCCGTCTAACTAACCACAGAGACCTCGTCTAACTAACCACAGAGACCTCGTCTAACTAACCACAGAGACCTCGTCTAACTAACCACAGAGACCTCGTCTAACTAACCACAGAGACCTCGTCTAACTAACCACAGAGACCTCGTCTAACTAACCACAGAGACCTCGTCTAACTAACCACAGAGACCTCGTCTAACTAATCACAAAGACCTCTTCTAACTAACCACAGAGACCTCGTCTAACTAACCACAGATACCCCCTCTAACTAACCACAGAGACCTCGTCTAACTAACCACAGAGACCTCGTCTAACTAACCACAGAGACCTTGTCTAACTAACCACAGAGACCCCGTCTAACTAACCACAGAGACCTCGTCTAACTAACCACAGAGACCTTGTCTAACTAACCACAGAGACCCCGTCTAACTAACCACAGAGACCTCGTCTAACTAACCACAGAGACCTCGTGTCTAACTAACCACAGAGACCCCGTCTAACTAACCACAGATACCCCGTCTAACTAACCACAGAGACCTCGTCTAACTAACCACAGAGACCTCGTCTAACTAACCACAGAGACCTCGTCTAACTAACCACAGAGACCTTGTCTAACTAACCACAGAGACCCCGTCTAACTAACCACAGAGACCTCGTCTAACTAACCACAGAGACCTCGTCTAACTAACCACAGAGACCTCGTCTAACTAACCACAGAGACCTCGTCTAACTAACCACAGAGACCTCGTCTAACTAACCACAGAGACCTCGTCTAACTAACCACAGAGACCTTGTCTAACTAACCACAGAGACCCCGTCTAACTAACCACAGAGACCTCGTCTAACTAACCACAGAGACCCCGTCTAACTAACCACAGAGACCTCGTCTAACTAACCACAGAGACCTCGTCTAACTAACCACAGAGACCTCGTCTAACTAACCACAGATACCTCGTCTAACTAACCACAGATACCTCGTCTAACTAACCACAGAGATCCGTCTAACTAACCACAGAGACCCCGTCAAACTAACCATAGAGACCCCTTCTAACTAACCTCAGAGACCTCGTCTAACTAATTACAGAGACATCGTCTAACTTACCACAGACACCCCGTCTAATTAACCACACAGACTTCGTCTAACTAAACACAGAGACCTCGTCTAACTAACCACAGATACCTCGTCTAACTAACCACAGAGACCCCGTCTAACTAACCAGAGACGCCGTCTAACTAACCACAGAGACCCCGTCTAACTAACCACAGAGATCTCGTCTAACTAACCACAGAGACCCCGTCTAACTAACCAGAGACCCCGTCTAACTAACCACAGAGACCTCGTCTAACTAACCACAGAGACCTCGTCTAACTAACCACAGATACCTCGTCTAACTAACCACAGAGATCCGTCTAACTAACCACAGAGACCCCGTCAAACTAACCACAGAGACCCCTTCTAACTAACCTCAGAGACCTCGTCTAACTAATTACAGAGACATCGTCTAACTTACCACAGAGACCCCGTCTAATTAACCACACAGACTTCGTCTAACTAAACACAGAGACCTCGTCTAACTAACCACAGAGACCTCGTCTAACTAACCACAGAGACCCCGTCTAACTAACCAGAGACGCTGTCTAACTAACCACAGAGACCCCGTCTAACTAACCACAGAGATCTCGTCTAACTAACCACAGAGACCCCGTATAACTAACCAGAGACCCCGTCTAACTAACCACAGAGACCTCGTCTAACTAACCACAGAGACCTCGTCTAACTAACCACAGAGACCTCGTCTAACTAACCACAGAGACCCCGTCTAACTAACCACAGAGACCTCGTCTAACTAACCACAGATACCTCGTCTAACTAACCACAGATACCTCGTCTAACTAACCACAGAGACCCCGTCTAACTAACCAGAGACCCCGTCTAACTAACCACAGAGACCCCGTCTAACTAACCACAGAGACCTCGTCTAACTAACCACAGAGACCCCCTCTAACTAATCACAGATACCTCGTCTAACTAACCACAGAGACCCCGTCTAACTAACCAGAGACCCCGTCTAACTAACCACAGAGACCCCGTCTAACTAACTACAGAGACCTCGTCTAACTAACAAGAAACCTCGTCTAACTAGCCAGAGACCCCGTCTAACTAACCACAGAGACCCCGTCTAACTAACCACAGAGATCTCGTCTAACTAACCAGAGACCCCGTCTAACTAACCACAGAGACCCCGTCTAACTAACCACAGAGATCTCGTCTAACTACACACAGAGACCTCGTCTAACTAACCACAGAGACCCCGTCTAACTAACCACAGAGACCTCGACTAACTAACCACAGAGACCCCGTCTAACTAACCACAGAGACCTCGTCTAACTAACCACAGAGACCTCGTCTAACTAACTACAGAGACCTCGTCTAACTAACCACAGAGATCTCGTCTAACTAACTACAGAGACCTCGTCTAACTAACCACAGAGACCTCGTCTAACTAACTACAGAGACCTCGTCTAACTAACCACAGAGACCCCGTCTAACTAACCACAGAGACATCGTCTAACTAACCACAGAGACCTCGTCTAACTAACTACAGAGACCTCGTCTAACTAACCACAGAGACCCCGTCTAACTAACCACAGAGACCTCGTCTAACTAACCACAGAGACCTCGTCTAACTAACCACAGAGACCCCGTCTAACTAACCACAGAGACCTCGTCTAACTAACCACAGAGACTTCGCCTAACTAACCACAGAGACCCCGTCTAACTAACCACAGAGACCTCGTCTAACTAACCACAGAGACCTCGTCTAACTAACCACAGAGACCTCGTCTAACTAACCACAGAGACCTCGTCTAACTATCCACAGAGACCTCGTTTAACTAACCACAGAGACCTCGTCTAACTAACTACAGAGACCTCGTCTAACTAACCACAGAGACCCCGTCTAACTAACCACAGAGACCTCGTCTAACTAACCACAGAGACCTCGTCTAACTAACCACAGAGACCCCGTCTAACTAACCACAGAGACCTCGTCTAACTAACCACAGAGACTTCGCCTAACTAACCACAGAGACCCCGTCTAACTAACCACAGAGACCTCGTCTAACTAACCACAGAGACCTCGTCTAACTAACCACAGAGACCTCGTCTAACTAACCACAGAGACCTCGTCTAACTAACCACAGAGACCTCGTTTAACTAACCACAGAGACCTCGTCTAACTAACCACAGAGACCTCGTCTAACTAACCACAGAGACCTCGTCTAACTAACCACAGAGACCTCGTCTAACTAACCACAGATACCCCTTCTAACTAACCACAGAGACCTCGTCTAACTAACCACAGAGACCTCGTCTAACTAACCACAGAGACCTTGTCTAACTAACCACAGAGACCCCGTCTAACTAACCACAGAGACCTCGTCTAACTAACCACAGAGACCTTGTCTAACTAACCACAGAGACCCCGTCTAACTAACCACAGAGACCTCGTCTAACTAACCACAGAGACCTCGTGTCTAACTAACCACAGAGACCCCGTCTAACTAACCACAGATACCCCGTCTAACTAACCACAGAGACCTCGTCTAACTAACCACAGAGACCTCGTCTAACTAACCACAGAGACCTCGTCTAACTAACCACAGAGACCTTGTCTAACTAACCACAGAGACCCCGTCTAACTAACCACAGAGACCTCGTCTAACTAACCACAGAGACCTCGTCTAACTAACCACAGAGACCTCGTCTAACTAACCACAGAGACCTCGTCTAACTAACCACAGAGACCTCGTCTAACTAACCACAGAGACCTCGTCTAACTAACCACAGAGACCTTGTCTAACTAACCACAGAGACCCCGTCTAACTAACCACAGAGACCTCGTCTAACTAACCACAGAGACCCCGTCTAACTAACCACAGAGACCTCGTCTAACTAACCACAGAGACCTCGTCTAACTAACCACAGAGACCCCGTCTAACTAACCACAGAGACCTCGTCTAACTAACCACAGATACCTCGTCTAACTAACCACAGAGATCCGTCTAACTAACCACAGAGACCCCGTCAAACTAACCACAGAGACCCCTTCTAACTAACCTCAGAGACCTCGTCTAACTAATTACAGAGACATCGTCTAACTTACCACAGAGACCCCGTCTAATTAACCACACAGACTTCGTCTAACTAAACACAGAGACCTCGTCTAACTAACCACAGATACCTCGTCTAACTAACCACAGAGACCCCGTCTAACTAACCAGAGACGCCGTCTAACTAACCACAGAGACCCCGTCTAACTAACCACAGAGATCTCGTCTAACTAACCACAGAGACCCCGTCTAACTAACCAGAGACCCCGTCTAACTAACCACAGAGACCTCGTCTAACTAACCACAGAGACCTCGTCTAACTAACCACAGAGACCTCGTCTAACTAACCACAGAGACCCCGTCTAACTAACCACAGAGACCTCGTCTAACTAACCACAGATACCTCGTCTAACTAACCACAGATACCTCGTCTAACTAACCACAGAGACCCCGTCTAACTAACCAGAGACCCCGTCTAACTAACCACAGAGACCCCGTCTAACTAACCACAGAGATCTCGTCTAACTAACTACAGAGACCTCGTCTAACTAACCACAGAGACCCCGTCTAACTAACCACAGAGACATCGTCTAACTAACCACAGAGACCTCGTCTAACTAACTACAGAGACCTCGTCTAACTAACCACAAAGACCCCGTCTAACTAACCACAGAGACCTCGTCTAACTAACCACAGAGACCTCGTCTAACTAACCACAGAGACCCCGTCTAACTAACCACAGAGACCTCGTCTAACTAACCACAGAGACCTCGCCTAACTAACCACAGAGACCCCGTCTAACTAACCACAGAGACCTCGTCTAACTAACCACAGAGACCTCGTCTAACTAACCACAGAGACCTCGTCTAACTAACCACAGAGACCTCGTCTAACTAACCACAGAGACCTCGTCTAACTAACCACAGAGACCTCGTCTAACTAACCACAGAGACCTCGTCTAACTAACCACAGAGACCTCGTCTAACTAATCACAAAGACCTCTTCTAACTAACCACAGAGACCTCGTCTAACTAACCACAGATACCCCCTCTAACTAACCACAGAGACCTCGTCTAACTAACCACAGAGACCTCGTCTAACTAACCACAGAGACCTTGTCTAACTAACCACAGAGACCCCGTCTAACTAACCACAGAGACCTCGTCTAACTAACCACAGAGACCTTGTCTAACTAACCACAGAGACCCCGTCTAACTAACCACAGAGACCTCGTCTAACTAACCACAGAGACCTCGTGTCTAACTAACCACAGAGACCCCGTCTAACTAACCACAGATACCCCGTCTAACTAACCACAGAGACCTCGTCTAACTAACCACAGAGACCTCGTCTAACTAACCACAGAGACCTCGTCTAACTAACCACAGAGACCTTGTCTAACTAACCACAGAGACCCCGTCTAACTAACCACAGAGACCTCGTCTAACTAACCACAGAGACCTCGTCTAACTAACCACAGAGACCTCGTCTAACTAACCACAGAGACCTCGTCTAACTAACCACAGAGACCTCGTCTAACTAACCACAGAGACCTCGTCTAACTAACCACAGAGACCTTGTCTAACTAACCACAGAGACCCCGTCTAACTAACCACAGAGACCTCGTCTAACTAACCACAGAGACCCCGTCTAACTAACCACAGAGACCTCGTCTAACTAACCACAGAGACCTCGTCTAACTAACCACAGAGACCTCGTCTAACTAACCACAGATACCTCGTCTAACTAACCACAGATACCTCGTCTAACTAACCACAGAGATCCGTCTAACTAACCACAGAGACCCCGTCAAACTAACCATAGAGACCCCTTCTAACTAACCTCAGAGACCTCGTCTAACTAATTACAGAGACATCGTCTAACTTACCACAGACACCCCGTCTAATTAACCACACAGACTTCGTCTAACTAAACACAGAGACCTCGTCTAACTAACCACAGATACCTCGTCTAACTAACCACAGAGACCCCGTCTAACTAACCAGAGACGCCGTCTAACTAACCACAGAGACCCCGTCTAACTAACCACAGAGATCTCGTCTAACTAACCACAGAGACCCCGTCTAACTAACCAGAGACCCCGTCTAACTAACCACAGAGACCTCGTCTAACTAACCACAGAGACCTCGTCTAACTAACCACAGAGACCTCGTCTAACTAACCACAGAGACCCCGTCTAACTAACCACAGAGACCTCGTCTAACTAACCACAGATACCTCGTCTAACTAACCACAGATACCTCGTCTAACTAACCACAGAGACCCCGTCTAACTAACCAGAGACCCCGTCTAACTAACCACAGAGACCCCGTCTAACTAACCACAGAGATCTCGTCTAACTAACCACAGAGACCCCCTCTAACTAATCAAAGATACCTCGTCTAACTAACCACAGAGACCCCGTCTAACTAACCAGAGACCCCGTCTAACTAACCACAGAGACCCCGTCTAACTTACTACAGAGACCTCGTCTAACTAACCAGAAACCTCGTCTAACTAACCAGAGACCCCGTCTAACTAACCACAGAGACCCCGTCTAACTAACCACAGAGATCTCGTCTAACTAACCAGAGACCCCATCTAACTAACCACAGAGACCCCGTCTAACTAACCACAGAGATCTCGTCTAACTACGCACAGAGACCCCGTCTAACTAATCACAGAGACCTCGTCTAACTAACCACAGAGACCTCGTCTAACTAACCACAGAGACCTTGTCTAACTAACCACAGAGACCCCGTCTAACTAACCACAGAGACCTCGTCTAACTAACCACAGAGACCTTGTCTAACTAACCACAGAGACCCCGTCTAACTAACCACAGAGACCTCGTCTAACTAACCACAGAGACCTCGTGTCTAACTAACCACAGAGACCCCGTCTAACTAACCACAGATACCCCGTCTAACTAACCACAGAGACCTCGTCTAACTAACCACAGAGACCTCGTCTAACTAACCACAGAGACCTCGTCTAACTAACCACAGAGACCTTGTCTAACTAACCACAGAGACCCCGTCTAACTAACCACAGAGACCTCGTCTAACTAACCACAGAGACCTCGTCTAACTAACCACAGAGACCTCGTCTAACTAACCACAGAGACCTCGTCTAACTAACCACAGAGACCTCGTCTAACTAACCACAGAGACCTCGTCTAACTAACCACAGAGACCTTGTCTAACTAACCACAGAGACCCCGTCTAACTAACCACAGAGACCTCGTCTAACTAACCACAGAGACCCCGTCTAACTAACCACAGAGACCTCGTCTAACTAACCACAGAGACCTCGTCTAACTAACCATAGAGACCTCGTCTAACTAACCACAGAGACCTCGTCTAACTAACCACAGATACCTCGTCTAACTAACCACAGAGACCCCGTCTAACTAACCAGAGACCCCGTCTAACTAACCACAGAGACCCCGTCTAACTAACCACAGAGATCTTGTCTAACTAACCACAGAGACCCCCTCTAACTAATCACAGATACCTCGTCTAACTAACCACAGAGACCCCGTCTAACTAACCAGAGACCCCGTCTAACTAACCACAGAGACCCCGTCTAACTAACTACAGAGACCTCGTCTAACTAACCAGAAACCTCGTCTAACTAACCAGAGACCCTGTCTAACTAACCACAGAGACCCCGTCTAACTAACCACAGAGATCTCGTCTAACTAACCAGAGACCCCGTCTAACTAACCACAGAGACCCCGTCTAACTAACCACAGAGATCTCGTCTAACTACGCACAGAGACCCCATCTAACTAATCACAGAGACCTCGTCTAACTAACCACAGAGACCCCGTCTAACTAACCATAGAGACCCCGTCTAACTAACCACAGAGACCCCGTCTAACTAACCAGAGACCCCGTCTAACTAACCACAGAGACCCCGTCTAACTAACCACAGAGATCTCGTCTAACTACGCACAGAGACCTCGTCTAACTAACCACAGAGACCCCGTCTAACTAACCACAGAGACCTCGACTAACTAACCACAGAGACCCCGTCTAACTAACCACAGAGACCTCGTCTAACTAACCACAGAGACCTCGTCTAACTAACTACAGAGACCTCGTCTAACTAACCACAGAGATCTCGTCTAACTAACTACAGAGACCTCGTCTAACTAACCACAGAGACCTCGTCTAACTAACTACAGAGACCTCGTCTAACTAACCACAGAGACCCCGTCTAACTAACCACAGAGACCTCGTCTAACTAACCACAGAGACCTCGTCTAACTAACTACAGAGACCTCGTCTAACTAACCACAGAGACCCCGTCTAACTAACCACAGAGACCTCGTCTAACTAACCACAGAGACCTCGTCTAACTAACCACAGAGACCCCATCTAACTAACCACAGAGACCTCGTCTAACTAACCACAGAGACCTCGCCTAACTAACCACAGAGACCCCGTCTAACTAACCACAGAGACCTCGTCTAACTAACCACAGAGACCTCGTCTAACTAACCACAGAGACCCCGTCTAACTAACCACAGAGACCTCGTCTAACTAACTACAGAGACCCGTCTAACTAACCACAGAGACCTCGTCTAACTAATCACAGAGACCTCGTCTAACTAACCATAGAGACCTCGTCTAACTA